>NC_136660.1:29165754-29765754 GCF_903797595.1 Erithacus rubecula
ACCTGCTCCACAACAGAACACTGATTTTGGACACACCTTAATAAAAAATATACTGCCTGGTTTACTAGCAGAAATGGGATTCATCCAAAAGAGCTTAACAGAACACTGAATAAACAAGAAAGAACCCAAAGACTAAATTTCCTGTGTACAATTCCTGCATACTGGATTTGTTAACCAGCTTCATTTATTTTGTGCCCATATATTCATAAAAATTCTTTTTTCAGCATTACTGGTTCAAAAAATTAAAAACGGATTCCATTTGAGAAATCCTCCACAGATAAAAGGTAAATTTAAACTGTAAACTTATTAAATATGCACATTTTGTATTAGTTTCTACTTCAAAAGAAAATAATTGTATAAGATACATTTGAAAGTAAACTAAGTCTAAAAGGTTTGCATAGGACATCATAATAGAATATAAAAAATCAAGAGCTTCTAACTAAACTTATTGCATGTCAGATATTATACCATAATAGCTGTCTCACAAAGAAGGTCAGAATGCTTATTATATTTGGCTTTTTGAAAATAAAATAATATCTATTTGTCTTATCAAAAGTTGATGTTTACATAAAAGTCAAGATCCAGTAAAAGGGACTCTCATACAAAGACAGAAACAAATGACTGGAGTCCTTCTGAATGGGCACTGTGATGAGCTTTTTAATTACAAAACAAAGAAAAAAAAAGTCCATCATGATTACCATTAAGTTTTATATTTATCAAGATCTGCTTCATTCAAGAACTTGAAAAGATTTCACTACTTATATCTAGCATCTGTCTGAATACAGTGTTTCATTTTACAAAAATTTAAATGCTATGCAATTTTAACTGTTATTTGAATTATTTATCTTTAAAGGAGCTTATTTAAATGGAAGTTTAACTTCTCACAAACCAAGCTACAATCTAACCTTACATTAATCCAGAGAAATAATTCATAAAATAAAACATATTCTATGATTGTCTATAAACATGCTATTTAAGACACTAGGAACTGATTGGACTCAAAGAAGGCACTAAAAAGATATTTTGTTGAGGTAGGATGAGCTTCTAGCAACAAATTCTTTTCTACAGCAGTTTCCTAACTCATATCCATGATTAGTTTTGTTAAGGAAATTATTCTAAGTTTAAATCAGGAGTGCATGGATTCTAACCCATGAAAAATATTGAGATGAGATACAGTAAGATCCCTCTGTTCTAAGAGAAAAAGATAACAAAAAAATTTTTTTTTTTTTTTTTCTTAAGAAACTACTCTTGTGTCATGAATTAAGAAATAATTACACAGGAAAAGGTGAATTTTTAGAACCATGTTTTCCATTTAAAACAGTGATTGATTTTACAGCCTTTGGATTCCAGTTTGAAGCATTTTAATTTCAAATGCATTTTCTACCAAATTGAAGTCATTACATAGAAATGAATCATTACCTTGAAAAAGCAAGGACTGCTAATTTCTGGCATTTATACATATTTTAAAAAAGCAAAGGAATGAAAGTTAATTAACTTCTTAAACATTTATCTGTTGTGAACAGTATATGTGGGTGGCAGTGTACATAAATAAATATATATATTTATACATGTATAAAGAGAGACAGCCTATCTTTCTCACTAGCAAACAAAACTCAGGAAGGAAAGTAACTGTGGATTACACTTTTTCTTAAGGAAAACAAGTAAAGCATTGATAGACAAACAAAGATTAAAATGGATTATTTAAATCAAAGTTGCTTATCAGTCCTGGAACTTAATTCATTCTGCTCAAGACACAAACTGCTGCCTTGTGCAACAATTTCAATACACAGAACTCAGCAAAGCTGCAGCAAGCCAAATGAATTCAGGTGAGATAAGAGTTCATGTGGGTGCTCCCATTTAGAAACAGAATGCTTTTTAATTCTTTAACATATACAACCTAAATACTCTTCTTTTTTTTTTCTTTCCCAAATAGTGACATCCACAGGATTTCTTTTCACTAGTCCCATTTGCACCTTTCTTAGTTATCCAGGTTCATCCTTCTCTTACACTTGAAACCTTTCCCTCTCTTACCCTGACTTAGGGCAATGTAATAAATTAGCAATGAACTTTCAGTTAAAGCAGAAGACTTCAGGGAGAGCCCATTCTGAAGCACAAACAAAGTCTTCCACAAACACCCATAAACCTTCACAGCACTTATTAGTAATAAAAAAGTCACTTCAAAACAAAGTAGGAAATTACCAAATCATATAAAACGTTAACATATTTAGAAACAGACAAGCACTGATACAAACATGTATAAAGCAACAAGATGTGTTCCCCAACACTTCACATTTTCATTTATATAACATGTTCAAGATATCAGACTGAAAGGAGCAAAAACCTACCTTGAAGATGGCAACATGCTCCCAGGCTTGAAGTTTGCCATGAAGGGATTGGTCGACTCATAATCAAAACTCTCCTGATGAGCTTCCCCAAAAGCACCCGGTGATTTCAACTCAGTAGAACTCTCTGATCCCCCATTGCTAAGTTTATCTGACCTCTTGCTATCTTTTTTCCCAGTCACTCTTTCAAAAAGACTAACTTTCTCTTTTTTCTCCTTTTTAATTTCTTTTCTGATCTCGCCAGGTTTGGAAAACAGGCTTATGTTTTGATCCCACGTTGCTGGGCTTTCTTCAAATGGATTCTTCTGTCTTGGCAGTGTAGCAAATTTTTGGGGTAACGAAGCACTCACATTAAATGGGTCATTTTGTGCTTCAAGTGCAGTTTCATCAACTGTGCTGTCAAGTTGGCTGATTTTAGAAGTATCAACACTTAATGTCCTTCTGTGTGGAGATTTTAGACTCCCTGCAAACAATCTGTCATTAGTATATTATCAATGAGACACTATATCACAGTTTATGACATGCAGAAAACCCATTTTAGCTTAGATCTAGAAGCTTTGCAATTGAGCCTCAGTTCAGAACACTGGTGAGCAAATAAGCTATTAAAAAAAAATTAACAGCTGTGGCCTTGATTTCATGTTTCAGAAATGTTTACAGATAGGCACCACAGGAAATTTTTGTTTCCTGCATGAAAATGAAGCTCTACAGAGAAGACATGTATGACTGGTGTGCCATTACAGAAAGAGACAAAGCATGTTGCTGCATAATAACTTTGAGCAATGCAAAGTATTTCCAGTTGTTTGTATAAATCAGGTTTAAAATTTGCTGATAGTTTTTGACTTTTTAATTAGACTTATTTCTCACAAGATTCTATTCTGCCTAGAGTCCCCTCTGGAATATAATATACTCTCAGATGAGGAAATAATAAAAGAAAATGCTAGATTATCATAAATCATGAGCAACTTAAGTTATTTCTTATGCTCAGAAACAGCAATTACGAGTTACCAGCAATTAAAGAAAGCATAAAAAATAGTCCAGCAGTATCTCTTAACATTTTGGCCTTGTAAGTGCTTCATAAACTAAAGTAACAGATTCTGAATGCTCTAAGAGCAGTGAGCTGTAACTGTAATGGTCATGAGTTACACTTACCCCCTTCATCCACGGAACCAAAGGACTCCAGCTGACGCCTGAAGAGGTGGGTGTAGCCAGTGCTGGATTTCATTTTCTCTGAGGAGACGTGTGGTCCTGTTAGATCTGACATGGAGTGAGCTGAGGACAGCCGCTGAGGTCCCAAGAGGAAAGGTTTTTTTGGTTTTGATTTCATCTGCACTTCACCACTAGACACCTCTAGATTTGCATCAGGTATGTGAGTGCTTGGGATGATTGCAGAGGATGTGTCTGAAAACGTCCCATCGTTTTTCCGACCCTTCATTTTGTCTTTTAGCTTAGCAAACGGGGATTTGGTTTTGTCCTTCATTGACAAATCAAACATACTTGCTGTCATGTTATTCCTCATAAACTGAATATTGACATTTATTTCTCCTCTGTCTTTAGTTCTCTTCCCTTGTCTGGATTCTAGGGGAAACCACCTTAATGGAGAAAGAGAGCAAATTAAATTGTGTTTTCTGAAGACTATCATTATACTCTGCTTAGCTGGTTAATGCATCTGGCTAGAACAATTTGAAGTGAGAAAACCCAAATCCTATATCAAAGATTTAACCACTCCTGTACTGAAAAACTTCTTCATTTATATTTGTTTTCAAAGAGAAAACTTAATTACTAAGCAAGAGGAAGCTCTTTACAGTGCTCACCTGTATCAAAATCAGCTCTGGAAGCTCACCAAACATCACCAACGTTTAGGGATTCCATCTGTTTATGAAGGAGACTTTGTACTTAATTATAAATACGGATACATTTTCTTTTCTTCTTTTTGTTTTAATATTTTTCAAGTGTCCTTTATTTAGAAATTATGTACATTAATGTATTCTATGTGGCAACTACTTGACCTTTTCTCTTTGAATTTTGCTCAGGTTTACACACTAGCAAACATTTTCTCCTCATTTCCTTCTAAGCACTGGTTAAGATTTATGACAATTGAAGAAAAGCTGGCTAAGAAATATCTGAGAGCCCTGAACAGCCAGCTACCATTTCAATTCAGCAACTGCCTCCCCTCTGGATGCTGAGAGTAACTCCACAAGCACAACTGTGAGCACACAGGTGTATCCAACAGCATCTTCTCTTTTGCAGGTCACAAGCAGGATTAACTTCAGAAATATTTCCTTTGGAACCGTGACATAAATCCCCACTACTTGAGAAGAGATCAAAGGTGTGATCATCTGTTTCAAAAAGCCAAGTGTGCTTCTTTGCCAGGTCCAGCAAAAGCCTTATCATTATCCAAGTGTCTTATTCATTCTCTGTTGTGCTCCATTGTCCCATGGAAGCATCTGCAGAATTCTGGCTCAATCTTCCCTCCACAGCTTCACCTACATGAATGACCAACACACAATCCCTTCTCCACAACCATCACCAAGAGCCTTTCCCTATTGCAGAAGGTCACAAGGGCACATTTTACATCCACCAGCTCCAAGGAAGTGCTCTAAATCCATTGTCAGGAGAAATCCTTGCACACAGACTCACACAACAGTGCCTCACCACCAGTAACTTTCGAATTGGAGAGACTAAGAAAGCAAACTGCCTATTAACACAGATAAAAAATGGACTGTGCAGTTATACATACATTATTCAATCCTGCCAAATATAGAAAGAAAGATCAGAAAAGGAGAACAATAGCCCTCAATTTGTTTTCAGATTTCATAAATATATTTTAAAGGTTACAGCTGTAATCAAATTTTCAGGCAGAGATGACATGTTTTGAGTTGAGAAAATACTTCCAAAAGTAACACAGCAAAGACATAATAAAACAATAAAGAATATTACACCTTTTTTGTTGTTGTTGTTGTTGCTTTGTGATGTTCACAAGATTTTATATTTCATACTAGAGCAAAATAATTTTAAAATATCAGACCTCCTCTGTTCTCTTCATGAACAACATGAACCCAGACCAGTAGACCCAGAAGCTCAAACCAGTAAAAGGATAATTAAATCTTTAGGAAAAAACTTTTCTTCTGTTGTAAGGTTACTTCATTTATATACTTTAAATGAAATACAAAACCTGGAATATGTGTCTGAAGAAGATGGATAGTTTTTCCTTTTAGTTAATATTGCTTCACTTCTTTGGTAACTGATTCCAGAAACACTTTAAGTCATCTATAGAGTTGTTACAGAAAACAAAAACAGAACCAAAAGTCAATTGCCTTTGTGCTATACAATATTGCAGAAACTGGAAGATGAGATAGCCTACTTTCATTAAAACTCTCCTTTAAAAAGAAAATATGTTCACATATTCCCTTAAAAAATATAAACAGTACACAGCCATAATGAGAAAGCCTTGCTCAGACAGCTCCTGTGCAGATAAAAACCCCAAACAAAAACCATCCTGGACCTGAGAAAGTCCTGCCATGGTCCTCAGCCACACACTAAACATACACACCAGCACAAATAAGGCTTATGAGTATTTTAAGAAACATAGGAGGCAGAAAGGACTTCACCTTCTGACATCCAAATGTAATGGCTCAGCCTACACTGCAACACTTTCCCCCCTCTCCTCACAGGGTTCAAACACTGATAAACCTGGTGAATTTTTCTATTTCTGCCTCTGAATGATCAAAACCTTAAATTGATCCTTGACACTTGTTTCAGAACAAGAAGACATAAATTTGTAAGCTTTTGCTATGGGGAAGAAAATACTTATATTTTAAAAATTCATTTTAAAAATAAAATATTTGCATCCTTATCACTCAGTTAACAATGCTGTGTCATTGCCACTCACCTGCTAAGGCAAATGCCATGTACTATTTTGACATTTACCTCTTCCTAAAGAGAAGCCCACAACTAATAACACACCTTCAGAGTCTCTACATTTCTTTTCAATGTATATCTTGAAGAAATTGATATTAAAAATAAGTTCAGCTGGGAAAACAAAGAAACTCTCCTTTCCCTAGGAAGACAACAGAAGGTCCTTCTGGAACCAGGTTCAACACTGCTACTGATTCCAATAGAATTTAATCATAAACTCTTTTACTCCAGCAAAATTCCTCTGGTCTTCAGTGGAATTTCTATTTGAATAATGATTGCTGGATCAAATCTTTGTATGAAAGACAGATATTTAATTTTCATAGGCATTTCAAGGAGGTTTCTTTGTTACTTTGGAGAGTTTATCTTGTTTTACTTATAATGAAGGCTCCATATGCTTCAGCTCATAACAAGACAATATGAGAAGCAGACTCAAATCATGATTTTCTTCAAAATTCAAAGGCAACTAATTACTTTTCTAAACACATGAGAACAAATGCAGGCAATGCATTTATGTGGAGCTGCACGTGAATGTGCAACTAAGTCTGTAAATGTTTCTTATTAGAATCTGTTTCGACAACACATGGGCGTGAGCAGCAATAGAAAAAACAGCTCTATACAGGAGAGAAAAAAGAATGGGGAAATGAAGTCCACTGTTTTCAGATAACAACATTTGGTCCTAAAACACCAAGTTCCACTATACTACCGCCAATTTAAAAAATTGAAATGTATTATAAAAGCCAATAAAACTTGCTATTTTGGTTTTGTTTACAGTACTTTTAGCCACAATAAATGCTCCACTTGTCAGGCTGCCATGAGCTTATTCTATAGAAAGCCTGTACAAAGTAGGAAAATAGCCAATAACATACATGAGCAAAACAGGGTGGCTTTTATGAGAGCAGATGCCCTTTTACTTAATAACCAAATATTACATCCAGTCTTGCAGACAGTCTTTATTTAAACAGACCTTGTACAAAGTCTGGCAAATTTTCCCAACTTCAAAGGAAACCCTATTGCCTTTGGAATCACATTCATTGTTCTTGCTCTCACCTTCAAATGTTCTGTAGGGCAATGTCCTCCATACACCCTCTAATTTCAACATTTTCCCTATGGCTTCCATCAGAACAACCCTTGCTTCTTATTTCCACTTTTAACTATTCTATAAATTGCCACTCTGCATGAATGTGCAAAGAGAAGCTCAATGTGCAAGGCTAAGTAGGGAAAATCCTACTGACCAGACAGCCCTGAAAAGCTAAATCCCTATGTGAAGCAGCATGGCCACTTTCTACCCATGACAAAATTAGTTGATTTTGGCCACACCAACAATTAGGGGTGGAAAAAGCAAACTCCAATAATGAACCCTTCACCTTGGAGAAGAGACAGGAAGGGTGAAGGGGAAAACTGAAATATGTTACTATAAATGAGAATGTTACAAAACCCTGGCCTATTTCATTTAAATAGTTAGTGATCTACATCTTTCAGTTGTTTTTTTCCTCCTCTTTTCTACTTGCCCTCCAAATCTGCCAAAGAATCTGACAGTTCCAAGTCTTATCCCTCTCTCTCTGAAGAAGCATCACTCAGCCTGTTCTGCTCACCATGTATCAGTGAGCAGGATGGGCTGACAGCATGGGTAAGAAAAAGCACTACCTAATTTCAATTACATTTTAATTATATGCTTTGACAGCCTCTAAAAACACTGGGTAACTTATCTACCAATTTCAACAGCAATTAAGTGTTCCAGCCAGCACATTCATCCTGTGCATGATAGATGATCTCCCAACTCTGTGTTCTGGACAGGGCCAAAGATGGAAAGTATTGAAGGAATTTTCCAATTTTCTGCTTCTCAAATACACCACTCTGCCTTTTCTCTACCAGTAATTATCTGTTGAGCTGATCTAGTTTTGCTTTGCTGAAAAACTCAAAAAATTTTGCAAAATCTTTATTTCAATTCACAAATTACTGAAGAAATCACTACAGCATCTGCCAAGGCTTCTGACCTTGATTTTACAGGCAAAAATCAGCTTCATGATCTGCTACACATTAATGAGAATTTTCTATGAAGGCAGATACTTCTAAACTTGCCCCTATAAAAGACCATCAGAATCTCAATGATAGAACACATCCATCAGCTGTCACAAAAACCAAGCTGATGACTCCTGTAAAACTGGATACACTGAAGAAACTTGGATCACAAAAGCTCACTAACATAAATGGCCACAGCTAATTGATAAAAAACAACATCCAAAGCCCAGAACTATCTGACATTTTCATTTAGCAGTGTATGCACTTTGAAAAATGTTTTGTGATAAATCATTCCAACACCATACTGAGAAGCTGCCCCAAAAGTCAATAAGCAATAAAATTAAGGCAAGGGGTTGAGCACAGACTACATCATGTATGAAGGGAAATTAAGAAGAAAACAAATTATTTATTAAAGTAAGTGATGACACTCACAAAGATGAATACTCTTACTTTCTGGAAGCCAACCGAAATGAGATATTCAAAGCAGTTTCAAATAAATACTGCAGAGTGACATGGTAACACCACAAAACATATGGGAACTGACAGCTATCACAACACCCTCACTCCAGGGTTTGCTAACATGAATTGGAGTCAAAGTCATTAAAGTGCTCTTAATTAACTAATTATTTTGGCTACAGACTAATGGTGAATACTTCTATGTTAGAAACAAACTAACTGAAAGT
This sequence comes from Erithacus rubecula, assembly GCF_903797595.1. Lineage (NCBI taxonomy): Eukaryota > Metazoa > Chordata > Aves > Passeriformes > Muscicapidae > Erithacus > Erithacus rubecula. The sequence continues at coordinate 29,174,714 of NC_136660.1, forward strand.
ATAAGAATTAAGGGCAGTTATTTGAGTAGAGTGTGTGTGTGAGCATGTGAAGATGTGCACAGAAAATGGAGAAGCATTTCAATCCACATGACACTTTGACTCAGAGTTATGACTTGTTGAGAGGATGTGCACAGATTTGTTGGCAAAATATAAATGCTGGGAATATTACTAAATAATTTGAAAATAACACTCCAAGTCCATAAAGCTACAGTTGGACAAAACTTTGTTTTGTTTTCTCCTATAACCATCTCTCTCTTTTTTTTTCTTTTTTTTTTTTTACATTTAATGAGTGGTTACAAGACAATCCATGTAGAATCTCCAGGTTGCCCTTTATTTCTGTGCCTTTAACAAATTTCTCAGTTACTAGTCTTCTCACTTTTGACTTGAGAGGAAAAAGGTCTTTCCCTTGCTTTAACCACAATAATTTTCTGTTACACCCTGCCATTTCCACTATTATTGAAGCTCATCCCTTAAAATGCATTTTTTTTCTTGTTGAAACCACATTTAAGACTAAAAATGAGTAAATAATAGTGTGCTATGTTTTGTAGAAATATTATTAAAATGGTTCCCACTCATTAACAAGCACTGAGCCCATATATCATCTATTTACTAGGATTTTGCTTGTTCATAATTCCAGATGTATTTGAAGCCTCCCTCTTGCTTATGCTGCTACAGATGAGAGAGGACAGAGCAGAGGGAGTTTGTATCCAAGACAGAGGCTGCCAAGAAAGAATGCACATTAATTAGGAAAAAGTCACACCATTTGCATATCTTCCAGGAAGCTCAGCAGCACTAAAGTCAGTGCCCACAGCACAAGGATACTGATCATGGTCAATCATGAGTTCTTTTTGTTTGCTTGCTGAGAAACTGGTTTTGACTCTGTTTTTATGATCAATATAAGACAAGAAGTATCTTTAGAAAAGGCCAAGTTTCCTTCACTGTATTATGCTCAAGCAAGCATTTTTTTTTAACAATTGCTGCAATCTCTGTGTGTGGAGGGGAGTGCTGTTGAGGTATTACAGACCCCAGGGAGAAGAGGAACTAAATCACAAATCAAAGATGTCTCCTACAATATTTCCATAAGAAATAATAATTCTACATCACCTGCCTCCTCAAATTTATAGCATTCCAAACAAGTGTTATATCTTAAATCAGTTGAACATACAATAAAATGAGCTGTCCAGGAAAGCTCATAAAGGAATGGACAATAAACAGAGTGGAATTAGAAAGTAACAAGGATGAAGCAAAAGCTGAGGAAATAAAGAATATCAGGAAAGATTCTTCTAGTGCTGTGTTCATTTAGCCCACAGAAGGAAAAAATCTAAGTTCAGTCACTGCAAAAAACAACTGAAAAATGCTTCAGTAAATTAAGACATGTCAGCAAATGAGTATTTTTTTTTATTCATGGTAACCCAAGAATTTGTTTTGATGCTATGAAATCAGATTATCAGCAGCATTAAGGCAACTGTGAATTATAACTGAATTGAAATTATTACAAAAAAGGATATATGCTTTAAAGCAATACTTTCACTGATTATAATTTACATTTCAAATGGAAGAGTAGAAGAGGTATATTTATTTTGCAAGAGCAGACGGAAAAAATTGTCATGTACTTCTTAGGACGAGTTTAAAAACCCACGTGATGTTATTGCAAAAAATAAAAGCCATGTCAGAAATGTAACATTTGAAACATTTTATGCTAAATACACTTCCATTAAAGCAGTTTTTCCAAAGCTTTTTGAACTGTTAAAAAAAACCTCAGTAAAACTTTTCAGCATCTGGAGCCTAGTTTTCTGCTCTGGAAAAAAGAACAGAAGTAAAAAGTCCCTGTCCATTTCCAGCTACAGCAGAGATGTCAGAGACACAAATTTACGAACTTTCAGAGTGCAATGGGCATTTCTGCACTAAGACAGAAAGAAAATGAACTGGGATCCTGCAGATGCTTTGGATGAAGTCTCTGGAAGAGACCTAGTGAGGGACCATCTGAGCCACAGCTGGATCAAACTGTTCCAGAAATCTTTACTTTTAAGAATTTGAAAAATTGTCAGTTTCAGAAAGGAAAAGGACATCATATGATGCTGTGTACAAAATTCTCCCTATTAAGTTATAGTAAATAGACTATATTGTTTAATTAAGACTTGAGCCAGAGCAAGTTTCTTAGAACACAAGACAAATCCTATCATGAGGCCTCTGCCTGAAAACGTTACTGCAGGGAGTATTTGTCTTAAGATGTGACAAGTAACAAAAAAAGCTTCACAGAAACAAAAAAAAAAAAAAAAAAAAAAAAGATTATTTTTCCCTAACATAATGTTCATGTGTCTGCAATGATTTTTGAAATTTATTTCTTCCAAATTATAAAATATTAAATTAAAAAAATATGTTAAAAGCCAAATGTCACACAACCCACGGTCTTCCTAGGAATTCAGAATCAGCTGGTAGCCTTCACTTCTCATACCTCCTTACTAAAAAAGCACTAGGGAATTGCTGACAGGGTTCAGCATTGTGCAGAATATTAAATATCTTTTTTGCAATACCCTGGTGACTCTTGAGTCTGTCTCTTACAGCACCATATGTACAGCTGTGTTGGAAAGAGGAAGCTATTAAATATATTAAAAAGTAGAAATATTACCAATAGACACTTCATCAAATAACTGGATCTCATTCATCCCCAAACAAAGCAAGAAATGTTAAGGTTACATCAACATAAGAAAATAACTCTGGATTTAATAACAGCACAAGCCTGTTGAACATATTTGAAAGTAAAAACACTGCTTAATAAAACAGATTAGTGTTTCTGAAACAATGAATATAGCTTTCAACCATTGGAGTGCTTTAGTAACAAAGACATTGGACTTGGTTTTGAAAGGTGCTGGGTGTCTCAGTTCCCACACCATAGTCACAGTTAGAAGGTCTTCAGGTCCAAATATATTACCCTTAGTTTACTGCCAACATAGGACTAGGAATATTTTCTATCAAAAAGGATTTAATAAAAAGGGAAAAAAGAGCATTCTGTTTGAAATTGCATTCGTAAATCTACTCTTGAAAGTTTGCCCTGGTCCCACACACACGTACAAATCTTGAATCCACATCTCCAGCAAAGCTTAAAGGAGACAGCCACGACACACCCGCGTGGCACAGGGGCACACACAACCACGAAACTCAAAAACATGGAAACTTTGGAACTCAGCGTTACTTTTGTTCAAAAGTGAGTTCCAGAAAGGCCATTTCTGAGGTTTCTAAGCACCTCAAGACACCAAGGGGAAAACTGGACTTTCAGTGGCTCCTTCCTCATAAGAATTTAAATCAGCATTAAGCGAGAACGCGCTGCCAAAAATCCCACTCGCCGCCCAGCCGCACTTTTACACTTACATAAGACTTTTACAAGTACGGCTGTTCGGCCCTAGAAGCCTAACACCCATCAACTTTTAATAAGATTTGCAGTCTTAAATGCTCAAGTAACTCCTGAAGAAAGGACTTGGGCTGTTTGTAAAGCTTTCCCCACAGGCCCCCATGTTGTGCAGCAGAGCTCCCGGGGAGCCGCGGTGATTTCAGCTGCTCTGGGTGGAACTGCTCCACGGCCACATTGCAGGAGTTCCTCTCTCACACTTCAAAGAAAGAAATGAGCAAACAAAGAACACCTATGGAGCCTTGCTAAGCACAACTTCCTGTAAAAATACTGCAGATCTCAATGTTTGTTTAACTATCACAAGGACTGTGTTACTTACCCCACTTAGAAAATTTCTGGAATAATTTTACAAGACTCCAGTACCACTTTTGCTAAAACGGGTGCAGGAGTCTATATTTCTTCTTCTAGGGAAAAGAAGTTTTGTTACTCACAGTAATAATGGAATAATTTAGATATTTTACTCTAGTTTCTGAACTAGTATTTCTATCTAGATTCACAGTTTTTACTTTTAGTAGCATTTCTCCCTCATTCATTCACCTTGTTTTTCACCTTGTTGCGAGGTGTTGCATCTAAGGCAGTTGACTACTGACTTGCAAGATAATTACAACTAATGATTCAAGAATTTTTAAGATACATAAGAGCAGTGAAACTTCTTGAATCAAGTGTTAACAGAAATTAAGACCCTAAGGCTACAGGCATTTACCATCAAGATAACTGGTTTGTCCCTAAAAAGATAAGCAATTAAAAAGCGTAATACTCCAGACAGTGAACCCACAAGAGATTCTGCACAGACTTCTTTCATATCATATGGTTTGTGAACATAGTGTTTTGCAGAAAATTCAGTTTACAAAAACAAACACCAGGGCAAAGAGGGTTTTGACTTGTCTTGGGTGCTCCTCAACCTCAGCCATGCATTTAAGCAGGACCAGTTTTTGAGGTGGTTTCAGCACAGTTGTGTGACCAAGAAGCCCTGCCTCATGTTAACCATCCAGATTTCCACCTCCAGCTGCCAATGCTGCTGGAGGTTCAACCCCAGCACAGTCAGAGACTGTGCAAGACAAGCAATGCCAGTCTTTTAGTGGCTTGGATGCAAACACCAGCACCTCACCACAGACTCACCATCACTATGGATACCAGACTTTAATTTTAACAGCTGAGATTTAGGCACAGGAGCCTTTGTACTCTACTGAAGAGACACTAGAGGAGGAAAGGCACCTGGAGCAGGAACTTTTTAACCACTGCAGAAAGATCTGTCAGCGTTCACACCTCACTGCCAACAGGGAGCTCACTTGGAGGTCTTCATGCTCTTCTGATTCAGCTTCTGTGGGACAAGCATAACAAACCCAAAGCACGGAGTCATAGGCATGCCTGCAGTACTCTCACACCTACATACACATGGAGGATAAATTACACTGGTACCAAACATCTTTGTGCAGCCATGTCCAGTCTAGGAATTACAACAACTTTAATCATTTAATTGAAAAACACAGAGAATTAGATAAGCACAGTTCAGCTTAAACTACTATGATGCTTTTTCTTTTTTTCTTTTTTCTTTTTTTTTTTTTAATTTCTTTTTTTGCATTCCAGTGGTTGAACCTCCTGGGAAACACAGTTTTATTTGACAAAGGCTTTTCTAGGTAGTGATGGAAGCTACCACAAGAGATGAAATTTCTCTTCAGTCTTCTCAGCTGAGGCCTGCTGCACAGTGTAGCCAGTGGGATCATGGCCTAGGATTAATCAGGACAGCAAAGCACTGTACTGTTATGGTAAGACTCCATTAAGTCACAGCTCATTGACCACTAAAACATAAATATAAAATATTTAAACACACGTGGTTGAAGTAACTGAAGGAAAACAATTTTAAAGACAACCACACCAGGTTTGACGGCATCTGAGTCTCAGGCATGGTTCAAAGTGAGGTAGGAGATGAATGGGGATATGGCCCTGTGCAGAATAAAGAAAAATGCTTAGAAAAACAGACTGTAATGAGTTCATGGTACACATAAGAGTTTGTCAGAAAAGTTAATGTCATTGACAGTCCTTCCCTGTGCAGAGTAAGAACTTTGATTACAGTAAACTCCTGTGGAAGAGGTCAGGCCACAATGACATGACTGTATAGGTTAAGAGATTTGAACATAGAATCAAATGACAGATTAATTTCATCTCAAAGTACATTCATAACACCTTATGTCCTACCCTCCCCAAGTGCAACTGTCCAAGGAACACAAATTATAATGAAAAAAACCAACCATCACTTACTCTGTTTTCCGCCTTTGCTTGTCTTCAAATATATCATTCAGACTTATGGCCACCTGTCCCAAAAACCTGTCCAGCCCCACCAGCGACCTGTGCATGACAATCAGGTAGAGGATGTATTTTTCTGGATTCTCCTGCATGAGCAGTCCAGGCAGCTCGAAGGAGGCCTCTTCTTTCCAGATGGGATCCAGAGTCTTCTCAGCCACCGAGGTGGAGTACTTCTCCTTGCCCAGCTGTATGATGGTGTAGGCATCGTTGCTGCCATTTTTACCTTTTGGCTTTAGACCTTTGGCTTGAAGGACCGTAACTTGCACGTGAGTTGGGAACCACTTCTGGGTTTGCTCCGCCAACATCATCTCTGGAGATCGCAGCAGCAACAACAAACGCAAAGTCCGTCAGTCCTCGAGTGACCGCGTAAGGGCACTTACGGCGGAGACACCTGTCAGGGGCTCGGCTGGTGCTTCCTCTAGCGCTGCTGGCCGCGGGTGGCCCTCACCGGCCCGCGGGTCCCCCCCTGCCCGGCCGCCCCGGCTGCGGCTCCATGGCCGGGGGCTGCCGCTCCCGCCGCAGCCGCGGCCCCGCCGCCCTCCCGCGCCCGGCCTGGCCCTGCCCGCCGCCGCCGCCGCTGCCGGCCCGGCCCCGCGCCGCCCCCAGGGCATCCCCCGGGCAGGGCCGCTCCGCCGCGGGGCCCGGCAGGCCGCCGGCGGCCTCCCCCTTGCTGGGCGCCGGCGGGGGGCTCGGTGCCGCGCTGCCCTGCCCGCCGCCGTCAGCGCGCCCGTCCCCGCCGCGGCCGCCTCAGCCTCTCGCCGCGCTGCCCCCCCGCCGCCGCCCGGCCTGACGGGCCGGCTCCGTCGCTTCCGCCTTCCCCATGCTGCCGGAGGGCAGAGGGCAGGGTTCGCCGCCTCGCTCCGTCCCCTCGCCGCCGCTCGCGGCCGCCCGGGCAGCGCTGCCCAGCGCCGAGCGCCCCGCGGGCAGGGCCGGCCAGGCCGCGGCTCCCCGGGCGTGACGGAGCGCTGGGCTCCCGGGGCCCCCTCCCGGCTGGGATCCCGGCCCGTTAATTAATTCATCGCTATTTTTGTTCCTGGAGCGGGCACAGAGCTGTGCAGGAGCTGCGGAGCGGAGGGAACCCGGCTAAAGGCGTTGTTGTTGATATTATTATTCAATATTAGCGGCTCGGGGGCGGCCATGGAGCCAGCCCGGAGTGGTGCTGCTCTGGAGCCCATCCTGCTGACAACTGCTCCGGGAGCCGCTTCATTTTTCAGCCCCATCCACCCGCCCTGGCAAATCTGTTGGATTTAAATGAGTGAAAAATACAAAATTACAAAGTATTAGTAAAAATACTGTACAACATGTTTTGAGGTCCCATAATTTTGCTTGGAGACTGCACACGTGTTTGCATGCTGTAAGTGCAGTCACAGGTATTAACATAGTTTCTACCAAAAAAATTAAAAAATTAAGCTTGTGTATCCCACCCCTGCAAACCATAAAAAATAGGGAAACCAGCAGGCAGGTCAGATAGTGAGCAAAATAACCTTGGGAGACCTTCTCATAAAGCAGGAAATTAAAAACTTAAAATTGAAGGCCTTTAGGGAGAGTAAAGTATGATGCTGCCCACAATACCTAATGCCAAGCAAGTTATCATCCAGGGTCTGAAAAGAGGGGTCACCAGTCTACACAATGTCATTAGCCTTGGTCCCAGCTCTTGTCATCTCTGTACACAATTTTAATAAATACTTCATTGATGAAAACTGATGCTCGATTTTTGGCTGGCAATGATAGCTGTCTGCATGCTGTGATGGTTGACACAGAGCTGGCACTTCTTTACTCTTCTACATTCAATATGATTTTTATTCGTAGGAAAATAGATGGCCCAGTTAAAAATGGTAACTTCAATACGTGTCCTGGGATCATATTTAGGCAAAAATGTGTAAATGGATTATCCAGGATGGTAGTTTCTGAAGGCATTATAAATGCTGTGGTTGTCTGCCTTGGTTTGTGATGCTGAGATATGAATGGTTAATTAAGGCTGCAGGTCAGCTCTTTGGGATAAATCACCATCCCCCTCACCTGAAAACCCCTTCCCCTACTCTGCAGCTCTCATTCTTTCACATCCTCAGCTATTTTTCCCAAATGTTTCACAATGAAACAATGATGTTCTTGGGGAAAGACTCCCAAGTATTTTGGGCTGGAAGAGCCAGGAGGGATTGTGGTGCCAGTGTTCTGCAGGAGACTTAGGCCAGGGGGGAAAGCCACAGGGTTCTTCTTGGAAACCAGAGACACTTATGTACATCCGAATATTTCTGAAATGAATTTTACCACATACAAATTCTGTTATAGTGGAATAATCTTCACTGCACTAAATAGCAACCAAGCATGATGAACTCATCAAATCAAAACAAGAAATGAATTTTAGGTAGGCAGAATGTATTTATTTAATAGAAATTTAAGCCAAACATCATGTCTTGCATGCTGCTTCTTAGGAAAAATTTTATGAGTTTTTACAACAGGCAGGTTTTGTGCTTTTTCCTTGCCTTTTATTGGTATTCTCTAATTTCTTATTGTTGTCTCTTTCTAAACAGAAGCTGACTGGAATACATCTACAAACAGCTGAACAGGGGAAGGTGGAAGAACTTTTGTACTGCTGCAGACCATATATCAGTGCAATACCCAATCTGCCTTTCCTGCTTTCAAAAATAAACAGATTATTAGTCCTCTACTCCTTATGTGCAATCTGGCATGTGAGAAGAGGAGTGTGGAACCTTTCCCCTTTCTCATGTTTCTGCTCTCTGTTCAGCTGGTGGAGCAGGCACTGGGGAGATGCCCCCTCAACTCCTCCCCCCCGTGCTTGAAGAGAATTCTGCTCAAAGGTGCACCAGATATATTTTATTCCCTCTTACACCCCTCTAGGGTCAAGCTGAAAGCTGGCCTTTTGATTTTGTCCTCTTTAGAATAGAGTAATTGTCATCTTCTGGAATGTAACGTGGGATATAAATGACAAAATGTCTCAGAGAAATAATGATATCTCCAGCAACACAGTGTCCCCTGGCACTATGTTAGAGCATTAATCCAGAAATGACTCAGATTTTCATTCACTAAGCCACCACGCCTGCTCAGTGCCTGTATGCACTGTAGGTTTTGCTCATCACTGCCCATGATTTAGTGAATATTACATTAGAAAATCCATTTTATTTCCTATGCACCATTTTGGTTACAGGACTGCACCATTCCTTCAGTGCATCATAGATATCCATTGGTGTTTTGTAATAATTATCTTTTAAACTTACTGTTACTGCTGTATCATGTTTTCTGTCCAAGTCCACTCATTCTGAGGATGTCTCATCATTAATTTTCTAGTCCTTAGTTTCTTTTAAAGAATTTTGAGCTCAAAACATTATATTTAGAGCTTGCAGTCAAATTAGCTCCTTTGTGTGCTACACTGTGGTAAAAAAGATTCTCCCTGGGTAAGTAGCTCCTGTAGTGTCCTGTGTCCTGCCCCTTTTCCCTGTTCTGCCACTCCCTGGGTAATGTTGGAGAAAGCTGAGAAAAGCAAGCCTAGAATTCTTGCTGATGAAGAAAAAGCCATCAAAGCCTGAATATGTGGCCTCAGAAAATTGTTTCTGCATTTCTAATTTGCAATAGCTGTCCTGTATTCCTGATGGCTACTCCAACACCCCATCTCCTTGTAGATAGTGATGAGAGCAAGTTTAAAAGACAATTGTTAATCACAGAAAAACAGTGGATACCTATGGTATATTTAATGCAGAACCCTAAAGCTCATGTATGCCATCTATCTCTATTAAACGTTCTTCCAGTCATTTTTGAATCCAGGAGATCAATATTGAGGGTTTTTTTTAACGGGGAAATTCCAAGAACTATGGTGGATTTTTTTTTCAATTTCAGTAATTTGTAATTCCCTCTCATTTCTCCCTCCTGAGCCAACAGTGCATCTGATTAAACATGAGCCTTGATATTCTGGCTGCCCTTTCAAAAGAAAATGCAAGAAAATCTTTTTGCCTGTGCCACTGTGACAGTTCCATATTTTGCTTTTCATTTCCAGTTGTGTACTTGCTAAAGAGGATCAAAGCAGTTGTGTTTACACTGGTAAATTGTAGCAGGTAATTTGGTGATTTAATTTCTCCCTGATTTCTGTTTGTGAAGTAGGAAATGTTTTGTTACCTTTTATGAAAATGCTATCTTCTCTTCAGAATTATTTGCTGAATAATTCTGAGTTGGTAGATTGTGGGTGATGTGTTTCCTTTGAATGTTACACTGCTGTGAGAATAGACTGGTTTTGTCTTGACATGTGACAGGCTTCTGCTTTCTGCCTTGCTGAATAACTTTCAGGAGCTGTTGCAACTGTTGAGACTGTTTGTTGGAAAGACTGCATTTTTTGAGACTGAACATTGTTGCCTGTTAGCTTTATCTTAGCTGTCATTATTTTTTCAATTAGTGACTTCTTCAGGAATTCAGTAGAATTAATTGACTGCAGAAATCAAATATCTGGGCTCAAACTACTGTGAATTGGAAGGTTTTTCTCAAGCTACTGGTTTTATCTGCTCTCTTGGTTTGAGAAGAATTCATTGCACTGAAAGTATTTTGATGTAATTATTAAAAGCTAGAATAATATTAATGAAATTTCTGTTCTGACCCCAAATTTTGCAACCCAAAATTTTCAAGGTTTGCTGAGGCTGGGTCAGTGAGGCCACTGTCCTGCTCTGTGTGCTTTCTTTCACCTTTCACTTTCACTCTTGTGGAACATCTGCTTGGATGGAGGAGACCTTTGGCCTCAACACCAGGGCTGAATTTTCTCAGGTAGGTTTTGAAAGCCCTACAGACACCTCAGTGGTGCTGAGCTCTCAGGAGCTCTGCCACTGCTATTTCTTCTGTACTGTTTTCTCTGGGTTTACCTGCTTGGGATGCAGTCTGTGTCTGCCCTGCCTCACTCTTCACCTTGCATTACTGCAAGGAATGGGATCATACAAGAAACAGCAGAATAAATGTATCTCTGAAAAGGGGAGTGGGGGCTCAAAAAGGCAAAAGCCATAGAATTGTCCATTGTTCTGATAGAAATCCAGCACTTTCAACCGGAAATCTGGAGCCACGGATGTGGAAGTCCTGTGTGCAATATCAGACTTCAAATAAATGCCAGGTACCACTAAGAGTGTTGGAAGCATCATCTTTTTTGTTCATTTTTAGCTGAACATGTTTCACAGCCTTTCAACACTCTCATCCATTGTGAAGTTCAAAGAGGCTTAAATGCTGTAAAACAGTCATCAAATGCTATAATTAAACTTGCCAGTCACCCAGATTTGACCCAAACTGCCTGTGTCTCAAGATGTTAGTCAGCTGTCTGGGTTAGATTTCAGTTCAGCCTTTTAAAAACATGGAAACATCTCGTTCTCAGCAGCTTCTGTGCTCTTCTGTCAAAGCCTCTCTATCATGCAAACTCCTTCAACATTTCCAAGCTGACATAGCCATGGGGTACACCCTGCCCCACACCTGGCAGAACTCAGACTGTCACTTAAATATAAACGTTTTTTCTTGTTTTCGGTACATGTCCAATGATTGAACATCTTAAAGAAGTTTTATGCATTGGAATTGGAAATAAGTAATATAAGGAGAATCAAGGATAATTTTGTCATCTTTTTAGAGAAGAATATTTTTTTTTGTGCTGGGCAGAACCTAAGAAACATTAGAAAAAACAACTTCAAAATTATGACCTTTCTGGTCTCTTAATGAACCAGGAGAAAAAAAGAAATTATTATTGTTTGAGTCTGAGGCTTCTTTAGAGGTGTTTTTCCTGTGTTTAAATAACTCCTGCATTTATTCTTTAGGTCATTTATTCTTTATGGGTCTCCAAGGATCTGAGAGACCATTACCTCACAAATTCTCCAAAGTTACCAACTCCCTTAAGGAGAAACTTGGCAAATACCAGAAAATTAAGTTCTGAACAGAGTTCTTTCTGAGATAAGTTCTGAACTTCTCTAATTGTTTTCCTTTTCTAGGAGCTCAAAGGGCTTTATAGGGCCCACACATTCAACATCATTAGGCTCCTGTATGAGCACAGACTAAATGGAATTATTTGTAAGAAGATTAAATTGTTATATTTACATTGCCAAGACTTGCTCCCAGGCTTAGCTGCCCCCAAAATCTAATCTCTTCCCAGGGATTTTGTTCTACCAGAGGACTGTCCTGTGTCCACACCCCAAGGAAGGAAGGAAGGAAGGAAGGAAGGAAGGAAGGAAGGAAGGAAGGAAGGAGTTTGTTACACTTCGATTTAACATCTTTCCTCTGAAGTCCAAGGTACAGCAGGACATGAATTTTCTAACTCTTCACATAACACATTGTAGTGCTTGTACAAAGCCCAGAACAATACTTGGTATTTTGGCAGAATTTTTTTTCTCTTGCCAAGCCTGGTGAATAATTCAGATTTTTATACCATCTTTCCTCCAAGCAATATCAATTTTAATTTGGCTTCAGCGAGGTCTTAACATAAATATGTGATTAGAGAAGGAATCTAACTTAAATTGCTGTGGTTAAGTTTTATGTGTGTTAAATGTATGTATTCCAAGCACCGTTCTCCAATGTTACTTAAAACCCTTGCATCTTTCAAGTGTGGTTTATTCTTAGAAAACTCAAGCTGCTCCTAGAATTCTGCTCCCAGTAAGAGACAAATTAGATAAAAACAACTTCTTGAGAGGAGAGAGCTTGCAGAGTTCTTGCAAGTAGACATGGAGTGCTGCTTAACAGCCTGCTATGCCCTTTTGGTAAGAATTATCCAATAACTAGTATGTAGCAGATAGAATTTCACTTTTCCAAAATGTGTGTAGTGCATCTTCTTCCCAACCCCAGAAGTTGGAAGGATTGTGAGGGCTCTGGGAATACTGCAGATTTATTTTGGCACTGCCTAGTGCTTTAAGCATCCTGGAAATCAGCACTGGCTATGTTCTCATAGTCTGGATGTAAATTAGCCATATGTGCATTAGAGGCATTATTTACAGATTGAATTGTGCAACTAACTATACTTAGGGCCTTAGATAAATTATTTCTATATTGGGTCCAATTTTTGCTGTCATTTACAGTAATATAAATCTAGGATCACTACACTGAAGTCAGTAGGGTAATTACTTTGAATTTTCTCCAATGTGATGGAGAGCAGAATTTGGTTTCTGGTTATTATTTGCAGCTCTGAAGGCCTTTCCTCTACACTAGAAATCTTCTGAGGCTCTTCTGTCACTTTGTCCACTCTCACTTCAGAATTATGCTCAGAAAGTATAAGTGACACATAGTTGGTTTTGGAGTCTGAGTAAATAAAAATGAAAACAGTTGCCTGGTGTTAAAATGTCTTGTTGCTTTGCTTTTCATATTCTTTGTCTTTGCTTCCAAAAATTTGCAACCAGAGTTCGTTCTGGTTAAACCTCACTGAAAAAGTCTGTGTTAGGATATAGACATCACCCTCTGAGCCTCTTCACCACCACTTTGAAAGGTGCTTTAACAAAAGTGATTTGTAATGGCACTGTATCTTCATGGTTTAAACCAATGGTGCATCCTCATTTTCTGTTATGTTTGTTGCATTGCCCATCTAAATGTGAAAAAGCAGTGAGTAACAGTAAAAGCTCTTTATAGCAGCTCTTTTCAAATCCCTATCAGCTAAAAAATCATGAAGTCAAAGATGGAGCATATGAGTCTCTGTGGAAAGATAGAAACCATGCTAACACATCAGCAATTGTTCTCTAGAAACACTCTTGCTGATGCTGGGGTAGTGTGATTGTCCATATAAGAACACAGATGTCTCATCATCCAGCAACATATGATATTAAGGCATACCAATGCTGGATGCAACTTCGTAGCTGTGGTTCAAAAGCTCATGTTAGGGGAGCACACTGGGATACTGGTTATATCTTTTTCAACTCAATGTTTCTAATGAGAAGAAGATGTCTGAATGTATTTTCTGTAAGTCATAATCATTTGAAAAAATGCATTAGCAGGCACAGGTCTCATAAGTGATTTTAAATCATCTCCATATTTTGTTTTCCTTCAGCTTCTCCTTTGTTTCTTTGCTGCTGCTGCTCAATCTCATTTTTTTCTCCTCATATTACTGTAACAGCATGTCTGCCTTCATTTCCAGTGATAGAAAAGCCTGTGTGATTAAATGCTTCACTTTGGCAATCAGATATTCTTGGTGTTTGTTTATTGAAGGGTCTTTTGTGCAGTGTCCTGCCACTGCCTGGGTCCTTCTGTTGCTTGTGACAGTACTAAGAGGTCACCAAACTGATAATTGCACCCCTGCTGAGTTTGAGCTGCATGGTAATGGCTGGACAGTGCTGAGTAAAGAGGCACAAGACTAATATTACTGTGCAAATAACCTTTACTCAGCAAAACTCACAGGCAGTTGTAAATTCTAACTTAAATATCATCCCAGCCAAGATACAACTTCTCAGGGTCATCCCTGGAATTACTTCAGCTGCAGAAACAGAGATTCCCTTCAACATTTAAGTATCCAGCATATGTTCCCCAAGAAGACTCTTTTTTATCCAGTGGCAAGCCTGAAATCTTAAGTGTGAGGGAAAAAAGAGGCAAAGAGGTAAAATTTTAAATTATGGAGTCATTACACATTTTCTCCACATGTAGGTATTAATATATCGATCGAGTCTTTTACCGTTTTTCTGATAAAGTAAACAGATTAGGCTGCAAACATCTATTCCTACAAGGCAGATATTCCAGATCTTGAAATCATTCTTTTCTGATCTATTTTCAATTTTCCATGGCTTCTTTGAAGTGTGAACACCAAGACTAGTCATGATATTCCAGTAGTTTTCCCACCAGCTCACACACAGCTGTACTTCTTGTGCCAGAATCCCTGGCCCAGTCATTCTGCTGCTAGCTTAGGTTTAGGAAATTCAATCTAGGGTATTAAAACACTTGCTATATATTTTCCCTGCATAATTGGAAAGCAGTGAGAGATCAAGCAATGGATCAAATCTGCGGGGGGAGAAAAAAAAATATTCCAATTCTCAAGTTAATTGTCCTGAAAAGTTTGGAGAACTTTACTGCAGAGATACTCTCCCATAGAGCAATCAAGTGCTGACTGTAAGTCTGTTTATGCTTTGGACACATCTGTATGGCAGCAGCATAAAGAGTGTGGCATGCTGTTTAATATCTGTCAGGCTTCTTTTTTAAACCACTTAATAAGCATGTATGTAAATTCTGCGCAATAAAAAAGTTCTAACAACTAGAACAAGAATAACCTTTTATGTGGTGGCTCCCACCCTTAATCCCAGCTTCTACATGCCAGTTCCTCCCCCCACTTTCACATCCCCCTTTCTTGACAGGTGCCAGAATGTTTCAGAATTTTCCTGCGGCTTCACCATGGGAACTGCCATTTCACCAGGAATGAATTTGACCCGCTGAGCAATAAAGCTGAGGCAAAACACTCACACTCCAGCCAGGATGGGGGAATTGCTTGTTTTTTCTCTTGGCATGTTCTCCTCTGGCAATTTTTTTTCACCAAGGAGCGTTCCATGTTCATTCAACCTTCCTCTAACTTCACCTTGAGAAAGAAACAGGGCTTTGAAAGTGTCGTTTTCCCAGCAACAGCTGCTGCTTTTAGCATCCAACAGTCTTTAAATCCATAGAAAGCTAGTTTATATGGACAGGGAAGCATTAAATGCTAGGAAATGAGGGTCTTTAGGTAACTATTCCAGATCTGCTATATCTGCAGTTACAGCAATTGGTGGTGTAGGTGGTGTTCTTTTACTGGCTTTTAATGAGACACATTTATTACTGCCTTGCGATAAACCAAAGTACAGCCATAAAAGTGACTTTCATTGAACATTTGTTTGAGTTCTGCCTGGGTCTTATAAAGCTTCATTTGTTCAAGACTTTGGTTTTTGCTTTGCATGCCTGCCACCTTTTTGGTAACAGCTGTTATCTTCTTCCCTAGCTGCATACAATAGGCTTCCCTTCCATGACACAACAGGAACTTGTTTCATGACCTGTGTGGGACAGAGTCGGGATTTGATCCTTCATAATCTGCAGAGAATCCCAACCCCTCCGTACAACCAGGCAGAATGTGGGTTTGAAACTGCTCATGTTTATTTGTTAAAATTTCACAACAGTTTGAAACACTGTCACTGTGCACGTTGGTAACAGAAGTGAAATTTTAGAACAGCATCAAATGCAGCAGTCTTTGTTCGGAGAGCTGAAGACCCATTGACTTGAGAGATCCTTGACAGACCCAAACCATGAGTGATAAAAATAAATATGATTTTTTTTAGGTCCAGCAGTGAATTTAAAGCCTATGCATTTTCTTCACCTACTGGGCTAGTTCACATTTCACTGAATATAAGTTCCAATATTGCAGCTAAACTCTCTGGAAATATTCTGTAAGAAATGTTCTCAACAATTCACCTTCGTAAGTTAATACCTATTAAAACCTAAAAATGAATTAGATTTGGAATTTCCTGGATTCTTGTGTTTGTCATGCAAATTTTCAGTGCTGTTCTTTT
Organism: Erithacus rubecula; assembly: GCF_903797595.1. Taxonomy (NCBI): domain Eukaryota; kingdom Metazoa; phylum Chordata; class Aves; order Passeriformes; family Muscicapidae; genus Erithacus; species Erithacus rubecula. The sequence goes on from NC_136660.1 coordinate 29,190,884, forward strand.
TATGATAATATGAAATAAAGTAGTTTCTTATAGTAACATTGTAAATCATTTGCTTTCTATTACATGCAGCTGGTTTTGTTACAGTAATGATTTTGTATGGGTGCACACTGCAGAGCATATTAAAGGCAATGAAACATTCTTTTTTCAGGGCTCACATGCAATTGATGTTTGTGCAAATATAACCAGATAATGACAAAACAGTAATTTATTATAATATATTAACGAGGTTGTTTTTTCTCTCTTCTCCCAAAACGCACCTTCTTCTAAGCTGCCCTTCCCCCCACAGCAAATCCTTTTTTTTCCCCTTGTTTACAAAAACGACTCCCCACCCTTGCAGATGCAGATTAGAGTTTTTCAGCTCACTAGAGATCCAGAATCAAAATCTAAACCAGCTGCAGCTTTTACGCGGGTGTCTTACTTTAGCTTACTCAAAAGAACACAAGATGAACGGTAAGAATTAAATAAACCACAAATTATTTTGGGGGCTGTCTGGTTTATATTAGAAGTAAACTTTTCACTGCTGGCTGTTGTTTCAAAACTATTGCCTCTATTTTTGATATTCATCCTCGGGATCTAACACAAACTATGTCTTACTAGTTTAATCCATTGTTAGGCCATGTTTAAATATTTTTTATTATAGTCATGTGCTCTAAAATAGTTCTCACTGGAGTTTGCTGGCTCAAAGCCAAAGGGTAATACAGCTTCAAGTGGCACAGCGCAGTATTAAAAGAATTTTTTTCCTTTGGTGTTGGTACTTACCAATTTCACACCTTGAAAAGAGCCTAACTACATCAAAATGTGATGTATCTACTTTGAGTGCAGGGACTAGAAAAATATTATAGCACGAGAGGAGAGCAAAGAAAACATTTCAACTGTATCAACAGTATATTCATTTTGGTGCCTGATTAGCAATTTGTGTAATTCCTTTCTGTGGAGTCTAGAAATTATATACATAGGTTTTTCAAGCTTCTGCTTTTAGAAGTAACTTTGTTTTTAACTTCCAGCAGCAGGACCACTTACAGGATTACAATGACCATTATTTAGCTCATAGTTAACATTAAATTAAATAATTTGTATTTAGAATGATTTTTTTTTCCTCCTCTGAAATGATAATTGAACGAAGTGGGTCCAGCTCTGCCTCTGACAGTATTTTTTTTTCCCATGGAGAGCCACAATCATGCAAACACTACCAAGAAAGTGAATAAAGAATGATAGTAATGCTTAATAATGTGGATCTTCAATTCTGCAAGCATTTTGGCAAGAAGAAATTGCTTCCCTGATACATTTAAAAATACTTCCCAGTATGGACCAGGTTCCACTGGTGTGACCTAGGATTAGAAAAAAAAAAAAAAAAAAAAAAAATTCTACCATTATTTCATCACTGTGGTCTGCACCAGCACCTTCATCTTAGGGTATTATGACATTTACTTCTGTTGTTTCGAATGTTCATGGGGAAAACATGCTCAGAAAGGAAGGAAAGAGACTTTTAGGAGCAGTTAACCTCTGCAGCTTCCAGGGAGAGCACTAACATTCAATATATGCCAAACCCAGCCTATTAGGTTGAATAATGAGTGAGTATATCTGAAACTTTGTACCAGACAAGATGAAAACAGATTGGGCAGGCTATTGTAGCACACTTTATTACCTAGTGAAATGTAATTTGATCCATTTGCAGGAGGAAGAACCAGAGATGCTTGTTTCAGAATTCAATTGTTCCAGAAAGATGTAAGCACCCCAGTGTTGTTATTTTTATATCGATTTTTTATGAAACACGTGTAGTTACATTTTTACAAGGCAGGAGGTTCCCTTAATGATGGCAGCAAGACAAGCAGTGCAAATGTTCGGGGGCTGAGTGCATTCCTCTGTCAGATGAGAGGGCAAGAATATGTAGTTTAACTCCAGTCTTGCAGGAGTAAAACCAGACCCAGACACTCAACACCAGACAAGCTGCAGCCAGGTTGGCTCCTGGAGAGGTGACTTTCTGCTGTCACTTCAATCTCCCACTGCCCAGGTGGGGATGTTTGGAAAAATGAATTTACAGACAAAAGCTTGGGCTGGATTCACCCCACAGAAGCTTTAGTGGTGGAATTTCAGCTTTGTGTCTGAATTAGACTGTTGATTTCACAGTGTGGTGCTCTCTGCTGTGGTTTAGAGATTTTTGCATATTGATTTTATTTTTGAAAGTGAGAATAACTTTGAATTTTGGTCCTGTGTGCCTGAATTTGCAATAAGCATGTTAGCTAAAAAAATTATGCATGTATCTTTAAAAGGGAAATATAATTTCATTAGCACAACTTCCTCTCCTTTTTTTTTTTATTTCCCTGAGACCATCTTGAGTTGAAATTAAGAAGAAAAAAAGAAGATACTGTCAGAGAAAAAAAAAAAAAAGAAAAAAAAGAAATGTTCCTGAACTTGGCTGTTACATAAACATCACAGCAGAAATGCTGTTGAGCCAGGCCTTGTTGTGTTTGGGAAAGAAGCTATTAAGCCAATATCAAATGAGACATATATATTTGGACATAAAACTCAGCTTGCTGCATACTTTTGGGAAGAAAACCCCAAATGTCACATTCCATAAATATTATGGACACACTTGATGTGAAACAATAGACTATAAATAAATTAACCCAGGAAATCACACAGGTACCCAGGTGTCTTAGACTATCACCTTATATTGAAGGTGTATGTCTAAATGGACCTCTACATTTTTCTAATATCCAGTCATAGCTACTGGTGCTTTTCTTTTGTATTTCTCTTTCAACATCACAAGATATTATGGTTTTTTAGGAAGCCCCTCCTGAGAGTGTGTGGAAAGTATCAGCAACCTCATAGATTGAGGTTGATTCATTCACTTTTCTGTCTTGGTTTCTTTTTGTTTAAAAACTGTGGCCTTCTTTATTTATTTATTTATTTATTTATTTTTAAAATTTTTTTTTTTGTTCCATACAGACTCTACAGAGACTCCTGAAACGTCTAAACTCATATTAACTGACACACCTTTTAAAAATTTAATTTTTTTTTCAACAACATGATGTCTGTGCCATCTTTTGTAGTGACTCTTTCAAACACTGATCTCATATTGTCAACAGCAGCCCTGTCCTTCCAGTAGGCTTAACCTCTTCCCACTATTTCTGATTTTATATAGTCCTAAAAGAATAATTCCCATCTGAATTTTTTCACCTCTACTTGTATATTGTCCTGTCTGGTGCTCCTTCCATCGCTTTCTCCATTCCTTCCTACAGAAGACCTCCTGCTTTCCTCCAGCTCTTTTTACCTTTGTGCTTATAACAAACAGTGCTGCCTTTTCCCTCTGGTCCCAGCTGCTGCAGCAATCTGGGCATGAGAGCCACACACCTCCTGCATCTTTACTCAAGCTTTTTTTGCTGGGTTTTGGATCAGTACAGATTTCTCAAGCCAAGAGCAATCCCATTTTGCAGTATACAACAAGCACTGCTTGTTTCCACTGGGGTTGCTGGAAGCATCACCTGCCCTGCAGCCAGTCTCCAAACCAGCAGCTGAGGGTTGGCATCCCTTCTTCCCCCCTGCAGCTCTCAGAGCTCACTGGTATTTTAGTGCTTGACATGGTGCCTGAAAAAGGTAATGGGAATATTCAATCCTGGACATAACAGGGAGTGACTCAGCTGCAGAATTCAGGAGGGGGTGCTGAGCCACAGGCTGGCAGAGGAATATCCAGAGGAGGGATTTGGTTCACACCCATTCCCAGTGCACAACATTGGTATGAGGAGAGACTTTTCAAAGCTCTTTGAAATGTGTCTGAATGGATGAAGAGATTCTGATGGTTTAAACATGTTTGAAAATCCCAGATGCAGAGCAATTGTGGTGCATTACACCTATCACTTCCCCACTTCCTTGTTTTTTTCAGTCTGCTTTAAATGAAGAAGCATCTGAAATTCATAAATTTTATTTCTTTACCCTCATTTGAATGCTACTGTGGATGCCATTAAAATACCCATACATTGGAAACCTCAGGAAACATATCTGTATAATATCTTTAAAGATTTGTCATGTTGCAGTAGTGGATAGAGGCAGAAAAACAAAAAAATCATTATTTAGAAGCATGTAATTATAATGAATAATTATAATGTAATTATAATGGTGAAGTAGTAGTGCAGTTTTGTCTCTCATTTTCACAAATATGCCAGCTAAATATGTAAATTAAATAAATATTGTTTTGAATCAGAATCTGTCCTATTTTTTGTTACCTTCCTATTTAGAAGATATCTATTGTCTTTGCACAAAAATTGTTTTACTTCTCCTGTCCCCAGAAGCTGAGTGTTCTTGTGAACTGATCTTTCCAGAATATTTCTGTATGTGGGCTGATCACAGCTGCTGAAATCAGGCACAAAAGACACTGTTACCCTAAAAGGAATAGGAAGATCTAAGTCTGCTAACTTCTGTCCAAAGAGAAGGAAAAAAAATTATCAGAGGATATTCTTCTCCCATGTTTTCTGAGCAGGAATGGATATAGAGACAATAGAGAGGTGATGTTACACCCTAGAACCAGATCTGGGGACACTTGTCAAGCTAAATTAATCCTTTGCTCACACAATCATCTCCCTCTGTCCTGAGGGAGAGAACATTAAAAAAATAATCATGGGATCTTTATTCAATAATCTTCCTTTTACAGTGATACAGGATTTTTAGGGCAATTGATGAATGGAAAAAAAAAAAAAAAAAAAAAAAAAAGCACAAGGAAACAGCAACAATTGAGAATTTAGCTGACATTAGACTCTGCAGAAGCTTCACCCTGGGGAGGAAGGAGCCTTCCCTGGGAAGCAGTAACCTGGGAAGAGCTGACCCTCTGGACAGAAGGTTTCTGGAAACAGAGGCCATGCCTGTAGATAATATCTGAGTTTTATCTGAACAGCAGATAGTTTTACAGCTCACCTGCAGCAGTCATTGTTAAGGGTCAGACAAACTCGTAGCTCATAGTGGGAAAAAAACCCAAGCACCCAGCCCAGCCCAGCCCAGGATGAACACATCTGACAGGCATATGGACAGGAGGGTGATCTGGAAGTTAGCTCTTCACAGCACAGGGAGAAAAACAACTTCCAGATGAAATCACAGGTGTTCATCAAATTCTTTTTTAAAACACCCCAAAATCTAAAAAAAGTCCCAGAGTGAGGTTCTTAGCCCTGTCAAAATAAGGAAGAACAGTAGTCAGGACAGTAGAGCATGGAAGGGGAAGGAGCTGTGAAGTGAGCAAGACTAATGAGTTAATTAACATTATCCCTATCTGCAGTGGAAAGCTTCTCTCTTTACTGAGCCACACTGGAGATTATTTGAATGACAACAGGGCTTAACCTGGCACATCTTTGAGGCAGTGCCAGAGGCTGCCTAAAACACTGCCCTCCATGCCATGGGACAGAGTTATTTGTTCCTCAGTTATTTGGTGCCTCTTCTTGCTATGGACAGATTTCCCCCTGACCACAAACTCTGCCTGGATTTTCTGGCAGTTGCCACTCTGGGAATTTAGTTCACAGAATTCACAGAATGAAGAAGTTGGAAGAAACCTTCAAGGTCATTGAGTCCAGCCCATGCCCTAACACCCCAACTACACCATGGCACTGAGTGCCACATCCAATCTTTTTTAAACACACCCAAGGATGGTGGCTCCAGCACCTCCCTGGGCAGACCATTCCAGTACTTTATCAATCTTTCCATGAAAAACTTTTTCCAAATATCCAGCCCGTATCTCCCCTGGTGCAGCTTGAGGCTGTGTCCTCTCGTTCTGTTGTATTGGTAGAGGACATCAAGGTTCTTTAGAGCTGGAGATTCCCCAGCTGGAGCAAATGGGACTGCTGCAAACATTTCTTGGGGAGTTATCAGTGTTGATGCTGAGAGGACAGAGTGCAGCTTTGGCTTTGCTGCTTGAACTGCTGTGGCACAGTCAGTGTGATGCAACTTGAATCTTAGACACCTCCTTTTACAGTAGCTTTGGCTCTGCCCTCTCTGAGGATCAGATCAAGGCATCCTGAGAGCAGTGAGCCTTCTTCCTGCCATCCATTCCATTTAAATAGTTTCCTTGTGCAGTTGCCTCACCTGAATTTTATTTCCGAGGAGCTGCTGGTGGTTTTCAAGGTGATTTACCCAGTGATATGAGAGCAGGTGGGGATGTGATCAGCTCATGGCCACCCTAGGGTCCCCTTGTGAGCCACAGCTGGGTGTGATGGCTCTGTGTGCTCTGTCCCACCAGGACCTGGTCCCCCTGCAAATGGCAGAGCTCCTGCTCGCTGACCTTTGCTGCAGATCTTTGCAGTACATCAAAAAGATTAATGGTGCCACTTGGTAGTTTCAAGACCCAGCTCTCCAAATAAAAGATATTTTTTAATTACTGTCCAACCCTATTAGGCAGAGGATTGTCTAACATGTGTTTCCTTTTAGGGATGAACTGCCCCAATGGCAGTTGCAGAGCACTTTTGCATAACTCTTTCCCCCTCCCCCTGGCCCTATGCTTGTGCTGATGTGTGAATGTGCAGACATCCTGCTAATGCCTTGGATATGCTTAATCTTAAAAAGCAATTTTGAGGACAGGGTTGCTCTCTGCTTCATCCCTGGGGGGGCTGCTTCCAGAGAGTGGGCAGCACTGCCAAGTTTTGGGATCTTAACTCCTTACTGCCAGGTCTGATTTCCCTTCAAAGATAAATCTCTTTCCCTTTACCTCACCAAGTACCATCCCTGTTTTGATTCAAAGTTTGGTTTATTTTCTGGTTGGGTTCTCATCAGTTTTATCCATATTTTATCCTTTGATGAGGATATCACTTCAGAGAGGTTCACAAGCATCTGCAGCAACAAATTGGCATTTGTGTTTCAGGGCACTTTCCAGTATTACCTGAGGTCACAGTGTTAGGACAGGGAAATCCATTTCTTTTCCACAATGTGTTATTTCTTGAATTCAAGCAACAGTTTTCATGTGGACAGAAATGTTTGAAAATATCTCAGCCAAGCAAAGCTTCACTCACTGGCTTTTAACATTCCATTAAACTGGGATGAATCCTTCAGCCTTTACCTGTAGGAGTGATTTGGAGTCCTTCAAGAAGACTTAGATTACCTGGATAATTACAGGTTTTCCAAATGTGAGATGGTTTAGGATCAGACCCATCATTTCCAATGAGTGGGGTTTGCAGGGTAAAATATTCAGCTGTGCTACAGAAATTATCTGGTCTTCTGCTTTCTTTGCTATCCACCCCTGCTGCTGGTCAAGCAGAAACTTTCCACTGTTGAAATACCTGGCAATAACTATTTAATTTGACAATTTGTAGATGGTATTCCTGTATTACCCTTTAGGACCTTAATAATAGGTTTTTCTTTAGTGAAGCATTAAAACATTAAAGGCCATAAATTCCACAGTCACCTGTATCCATTTATTGCTAATTTATTATGGAACATATCATAAAACTTTGCTTGACATATAGGCCTCTTCATAACTATAAATCTTTTTTCAACTGTTTAGATAACTTATGCTTAAGTTCAAGGAAAGACCTCTATGAACAAATATTTTAAACATCTACTTATTATGCATCACTAATACGCACAAACTATGTGGCAAATACTCAGAAATATTACTCTATAGTCAGATTTATTACTTCAAGCTTTTGGGGGATATATCTATTATAAAAATAAAATAAAAACTTTGTGTCAAGTATCTGCTTTATTAAAAGGTTTAAGAGTTCTAACTGAATAGAGCTGTTGTTGTAGTTAACATCAAATATATAAACGTTTCTCTTCAGATTAAGTTTGCCATTTCTGACCTGGAACTGCAGAAAGGATTGTAAATGTGTTTCACAAACGAGAGCAAAACCAAAAGTTATCTGACTTAGTAATTCTATATCAAAATAATATCAATAATATCATTGTTGCTACAGAGCTTGACCTTGGTGTCATGAAGCCATTTTTAGAATCTCAGTGATGCTGAATCATATGTATGTATATGGAAATAATTTTGGCATTTAATTTATTCTTATCTCAAATAATTGCTTGGGATTGACACTGTTTACATTTGTTGCTTTTAAATTACCTGCTGTTGTTTCATATGCATAAAAGAAAACATTTTCATCCTTGTGGTATATAAATTTGAGTTGCTTGGATAAACCAAACCAGCATTCTACAAAATACTACTCTTTTATTTTTTTTTCTCTTTAACATTTTTACCCTGGCTGAATTATTAGCATATGTATTTGCTAATCATACATATGTATTATTAGCAAATGTAGTAAAGTAATTGGTTTTAGCAGCAGTGCATGTGCATACACCCAGACAGCTTCTTTAGCAAGAAGTTGGTTTGTAAAAATATTATTTGGGTGCTTCGTTAAAAGGCTCTGTTTCATTAGTCCTTTTCCTGCAAATGAGTTTGTTTGCACATGGAAGGTCATTTTTATTTTTGAAACAAATTCCCCTCCTAGTGCCCTCCCCATCAGTTCAGCTTGGTGTGTGTTTGCAAATGCTCTGTGGCCTCAGGATTTTCTTATAAATTGTTAAACTATATGACCAAAATCACAGTGTAAGGCCAAAAACTGTGCAGCAAGCACAACTTAATTGGTATATTAAAGTCAGAAAAAAGGGACGGAGATCTTCTACAATCTTTAAAGTGAGCTTGTTCATAGCAAACTAATTAAAACTGTGCAGATTTTCTGTGTATTTGAGAAAACCCAAACCCAGTTTACTCTAATCACAATCACAACATCATTAGCATCCAAATGAAAGTGAAGCAACTGATTCATCCAAAATGTGCACTAATTGTTCACCAGTTTTCTGCTGGCTTCATCCCTGGATCTTTCAAGGATTGTTTCTTGGGACAGGACAGGGAGGATTAATGCTACATGACCATTCTATCCAGTCACCAGCCAAACAGGGAAGAGGATCCAACCTCTCAGTCACACTTGCTGGTTTCTATTTTCAGAATATTTCTACATTTCCCCCTCCCACATTTTCTCCTTCTCCTCTCCTTAGTCTCTTTTCTTTATCCTTTTTGCCAATCCTTTCCCTTTAGTGTCCTTCCACTCTCCCCCATGCCCCTTCTCCATTGGAGAGAGATCTTCCTGCCTTATCCTTAGTGCAAGAAAATCAACAGCTACTGTTTGATAGACTTTTTGTTACCCAGATTCTTTTTCTGGGGTTTTATGTGTTCATATAAGTATTTATGTTTTGGGACTTGCTGAGAAAAATAACAAACTCATGTAAAAATAGTGAATCAATATAAAGAGAAAAATGCTGGCAATTTGTAGGCTTAAACAAATCAAATAGCTTTTGATTATATAGCAGACATCATTTTAATATTACTTATGGGCTCTGTGTGTCTTTGCAACAGGCTCCCAGCATATCTCTAAATTCCATGGCTCCACAGTAAACAACTTTTTATATTACTTCCTGAAAGCTGACCCTGATGGATTGTAATTAATTATATTGCTGATATCTGACAAAATAAGCAACTTTCCCAGTTATTTATGGTCTTAGATTTCACTCAACTACATAATACAATGTCTCTTTAAACACTGTCAGGTGCTGTGAAAATTATCAGCCTGGAGCAGCCAAGCCTAGGGAACAAGACAAGGTTTAAAACTAACACTGTGAGTTTCAGCTACTGATACAATCTTACCACAATAAAAGAATTACCTTTAATAAATATATTCCGGGACAGCCTGTGATGGGACTCAAGGAGCCAATTAAGTGTTGTATTCAAATGCTTTGTTTTCCTGTGCAGAGAAACTCCTGGGCCAGGCTCCCTTCTGGCACAAGTCTGCTTAAATCAACAAATGGAGTTACACCCGAGATGAATTTGCCGTGCTATGTTTTTCTAAATAGATTAGGGGTCATTTGAAAAGCTGTAAATAAACCTTTCAAATTCTTTAAGGAAAAAGAAACAAATCTCCAAGAGGAAGAGAAAGAAAAAAAAAAAAAAAAAAAAAAAAAAAAAAAAAAAAAAAAAAAAAAAAAGAGAGAGAAAGGGGGGAAAGAAAAAAGATTTATTCTGCTTTCCCAGAACTGCAAGTTTCCAGGTGTTCACCTTTTGATCTGGCTACAGGCAATGATTTTCTGAAGTGGTTTCTGATGGTGCCTGACATCATTTATGGCACTCCTGAACAATCTTGTAATGTGCTAAACTACACAAAATTAAGTGAGTTAGTGGCTAGCTAAGAGCAGCAAAAGGGCCACAGATATCACATGCACTTTGCTGCTTCCAACATGTGTAGCTTTGAATCAGAATTATTTCTTTGATTAGATAATGAGAATGAAATAATCACTGGTCTTAATTTTAATAGTACAGTAGGGTGACAGGCATTTGGATTCTCAGTATTCAATGCTGCACAAACACAGGGGGAAAAAAACCAAACATGTTTTTCCTAATAATTTACGGCCCAGCTTGAGGCACAACACAGCAATGGAGGCAGCAAACCATGGGGAGGAAAAAGATGGGTGGTGTGAGCCTACATTAAACCAGCAGAGTGTTGTGTGTGGTTGGACAGCCCATGTTGCCTGTGTTTGGTTTAGTTTTTTATATATATCTTAATCACAGTCTGTAATTAAGAGAAAGAAGGATCCTTGCCATGAGCAGAACTGGGCTCAGCTGGCAGATGCTGCACCACTCAGCCAGTGGGAATTTTGCCATTTATTTTCATGGTGATAACACCAATGATACTGTTGAGTTTTGGGCAAACAGGACAGCAGTTACCTCTGCAGGACTAAGGAAGGAAATCAAATTCAAAATGGGTCAAGAGTCAAAATTGGCACAGCTGGTCACCTCTGGCAAGTCAAAGCCTTTCACTCAGCTTCACTTTTTTCCACTCACAAACTGGAGTTTGGTGTGGAAAAATGCTGTCAGAGAAAAAAATTTTCTGTTGTGCCCAAGAACAGAACCTGTTGGATTTGACCTCAGCATCTCCAGGTTGTGTTAATTGTTTTAGCTCTGATGGGCTCAAATTAGTGAGCTCTGTAGAGAAGGGAACTGAACACCTGAGTGGTGGAGTGTGGTGGGAGCAGAGGGCAGATCAGATCTGGAAAACCAGAGGATATGATCCATAACTCCTTTTGGCTGGAATTTGCTCAGAGCTAAAGGCCTCTCATGCAGATTTGTAGCTGTCCAGGCAAAGGATGATAAAGAAATGTGATTATCTTGTCTCCCAGTGTGGTTGTCAACACGTGGGATGTGTTTCCTTCTGTGAAACACAGAAATCTGTGCAGTGCTTCAGTACCCAGTACAGAAATGAGAGTCCAATGCTGCAGTTTTGCCTTTTAGAAGTATTTAATCTGTAAATAACTAATTAGCAGTCTTGCAGAATTTGTCATTTCCAATGTTGATTCTAAGGGTTGAATTTGTTAATGACATTTTAAATTCTTATTTTATGCCAACAAAGACTGTGAGTGCTTAGCCAAATTAATAGAATTTGCATTGACAATGAAATCTCTCACTGCAGAAAATCTAAGAAGAGAAATGTATCTTTGAGATCCTACCGTGATTTTGGTAAGTCTTTTCCAAGTGCTTATTCTGCAAATCACTAGATTAATACCATTTAGAAAGATCAGGCAAATGAAGCTGCAATTAAGAGAATTAGTTAAATCCATTATAGGCTGCTGGCCTTGCTCTCCAACTCAGGAAGGATTAAGCACCACACCCAAAGTCTGTTTGATCCTATCTTCAGGGCACTACTTATTAATTACACTTAATTATTCATGGCAAACCCCAAAATGAAGCAGTTGAACATTAATCCAGCTGTTACCTTTCCCTCAATTCATGAGTTTCTTTGGGATGCTTTTCTCATTTTGACTTTTCCACCCTTAACTTTACAGAGTGTTTCTCCAAGACCCCCTTGCTGCAGGAGATGTCTCATTTCTATAGGATGTCAGCTCAGTCCTGGTCACTTATCAGTGCTAAATCCAAAAGCACATTGTTAGGAATTATGGAAACAGAATATTTATGCTGACTGGTGGGTTCTGTGACCTGTGCTACTCTAGGCATTTATGGAGAGGTTGCATCCTGGTGAGAGGAGTCAGCATCCAAACTCACTAAAGCAGCCCTTCAGAAAAAGAACTCAAAGGAGCATCAGCTCTCTAGGATTCATTTCCAACCAAAGTTTCTATTTCAGAGCTCAGTTTCTATTTTCAGCTACTCTTCCCCAGTCCCCCTCTCCTGTAGTCCAGTGGCTGGCATATGCAACCAGCTCACAACTGTATTTTATCTGGAACAGGGCTGTGAAATTACTGTCAAGCTGGGGTGCCTCAAAAGTGATTTCTTCTCTCCTTTTTCTCCACAAGATTTTGTTACTCAGAGGCAAAGCAAAGCACGGGCAGCCTGGCCCTTCAGGAGACAGAGCAACCCTTCATTAATCACCAATATTCTATTTACTGGGACTACAGAGTGACTAGAGGGGGGGGGGTCTATAACTGGGGGTGTATTCTACAGATCATGTGTTATTTCTGAGTTATGCCTCAGGTGCCATTCAGTGGTTTAAGGATGGGGAGGTTATTTGATAGCTTTAATCACACAGGTATTTCAGCTTGTCAAAGACAAGGGCAGCTTTGTAGCTGCTATTTTGCAGTGAGAGTCCTTCTGTAAGGCAAAGTGAACTGAGCTGATCAAAACATTATGCACACAAAGGGCAAACAAACAAAAAAAAGTCGGCAAACAACAACTTTAAATTTCAAATATTGTGGTCTAAGGGCAAAGCAATGAAGGAAAACAGCACACTTATCTGCTTCCTGTTTCCACTCTATGATCAAAGCTTTTAGCTTCAGTTTGTTCAATTCTTAATGATTTTCAGGCACTTTTTCTAACCCAGAGTACCAAAAACAAGGAGTAGAAAGCAGGATACAGGCCCTTCCCATCTTCTTGCACACCAAAGCTCTTTTTTGAAATCCAGCTCTTCTGCAATCAGATTTAAAGCTGATTTAAAAACAAGAATTATAATGTACCCTCACCTAAAACCATAATAATCTCTACTCCTGCCTCTGGATTTGCTGATGTACCAGGGCTTTTAAGTATTTACCTTCTAGATATGAAGCTCCTTAGGGCTGCTGTAATGCCTCATTATTATTACCAGTCCCTCAAGTCATAATGAACTCAGGATTACAGCACATTCTATATTTAAGTTTCCAGGACCAATAATTATTATATGTTCTTTGTTCTGAAATTAAAAAAAAAAAAAAAAAAAAAAAGAAAAGTCATATAATTAGCTGTTTTCTGCTCACAAACAAGAATTGATTGGCAAGATCATCACTGCAAATGCTTGGGAAAACCCTAAAACTATTTTTTTTTTTCTTTTCTTGATGGAAGGAAGATATTTCACAATTTCATTATTCTGATCTACTAATCCAGAGAGCTGGCACAAGCAGCAACCATTAAATGATGTGACTGTGAATTTTAGAATGAGGGTGTGTTGTTACTTTTTGTTAAAAAACCAAGCACAAAAAAGGACTAATACCCACCTAGGTTTCCTACAACATAATTTAATTTTTTTTTTCTGCTTGGAAATGTTGACTAAGTAGAAAGATGTTGGCCTTATATCTTATATAGGTATATATACCTATCTTATATACCTAAATTGGCCATAGTTTGCTAGGCCAGAGATGCTAAAATTACCTTTTACACAGAGTTCTGATTCATTCTTGATAGGAATTTGCTCACAGACATTTTCTTTATGGTCTCTCAGAGCCCCTGTGCTAAGCCTGGTCAGCTCCCAAAGCTTTAATGATGTGAATGGCTTATGCTGGTTTTGCCATTATGGGCACCTAGAAAAATATGCCTGATAATGGCTAAACCAGGGTATTTGCTGCTTATGAGCTGTTTTATAAGAAACAAATTCAAATTATACCTTTGTAGGCACCTGTGCAGTCACAGTGATATGAAAAATGTTTGAGCTGTTGAAACAGGTTTTGGAATCAGCTAATGGAGTATTTGGCAACAATTTTTAGTTAGATTTCCAATAAGGTTTCCTTTAGACAAATATAAGGAGTATATTGCCATTGACGTGCCTCATTGGTTTTTTAATCTCTCTTTTGCTACTCTTCATTTCTTAAGCTGCATCCTGCTAGGGACTGAATCTTTCTTAATGATAAAGTAGATTTTTGTAAGAATATGAGGCTTTTGGCCAATTTATTCAGTTAGTATTTGGGTGGGTGGAAATCTTTTTGTTGTTTTTTCTTCAAACACTCAACACACAACCTGTTTAGTTTCTGTAGCACAATTTATTTTATTATGGCAGTAGCACTTGTTCACCAGTCCTCTGTTTTTCAGAGATTCTGCATTTGGCACATATTGTGAAGGCTGAGAAATATAAAATGAGTATAGGAGTTTATTTGATTGCAAAGTTGCAGCACTGGTAGAAATAATATATATTCCAGTAGAGTTTCAATATCCCCAGCACGAGCTGAACCAAATGAAGACCTTGTACAAGCACAGTGGAATATTTGGGGAACATGCAGTGGAAATCTTTATCCCCACCCTCTCCTCTTGCTCATCTCCCAAAGAGCTGTCAGCTCATGGGTTTGTGCAATGTGAAGCACATCACATCACATTTTCCACTCTCACCTGCAGAGCTGGCACCCTGCTGCTCTGGTGATGTCAGGGGCTGGTGAGGATCCTTTTCCAGGCTCAGAGCAGGGAGTGGAGCTCAGGCTCTGCTCTGAAAGCAGCTCCCTGGCACTGGAGAAGGAGAGAGCACAGAGGGGGTGAGGGGTGGGTGGGGATGAGGATGGTGGAGCTGCACTGCTTGAGGAGGAAGAGCTGCAGCAACAGCTCTGTCTGCTTGTGCTGTGTGGGTGTTCACACCATGCAGTTCAGTCATCAGAGCCCATCCACACACCTACACCAAGGGCTGTGTGACACAACAGGTTATGAGAGGGTGGATTACAGGATTGAGTACATAAAGAAGCCAGAGCCACATTTCTTTCTTTTTAGATTTGCTTTATGCTACAGCTAATCTTTGTCCAAAAAGAAAGAAAGAAAAAATCCATGATGGAACCACAAAGAAATTCAGCCTAAAATCACTTAATCTAGGTTTGCTGGATTTTAGATGTTGAAAGCCAGGATCTGGGATGTAATTGTGCTGCATTACATGACACGTCAGGTGTCCTAAATCCCCTTGAATTATAGACATATAATTCAGGAGGTGCCTCAGGTGCCCTGTGGAAAAATAAAGGTACAACTAGAGAGCAGCTCAGATCTCATGGATGAGGCTGTGGGAAAAGGCACCACAGCCAAGTGACTGGAAATGGGAGGAAACTGCCCCTGAGGTGTTTCAAAGCAACAGAAGGGGTAAACCAAATAATTCATCTGCACCAGGAACTAAAAACCTTTGACAGTACTTGCACTTAAAAATTGTGTCCATGACAGCTTGTCCATTTTTTCCAGTGATAACAGTTTTCCTCATAAAATACATTACCTCTCCCTGCAAACCTTGCCTCCCTTGCTCCTTTGAGCTCTCAAATAGGTTGACTTCTGTTGACTTCCAAACTCTTTACTTACAAGTAGTCAAAAGCTTTGTCTGGTCAGGGTCCAAAAGTCCTTCTAACCTGCAAGCATTTATGGAAAAAGCACTGATTGAATAGGAAAAAATATGCAAAAATATATTTAAAACCTCCCCTCTCCAAACCTGAGCTGGCAATAGGGTGAAAGGTCCATTCTGGCTCCCAGCTGTTTAGTCTCCCCAGTTTACAGTTCCCATTATGTGCCAATTATGCAGAAGGTGAGCCCATCACTTGTTTGCCATTGAGCAGAGCTATTCTCCAGCACCAACAATGCCCTGAAAAGCTGGCAGATAAAATGGCACATTCAGTTGTGGTTTAGTTGGTTTATGGCAGGTCATACTTGCCATGTCTGCCTGATATTCTCCTGTTCTAATAAGCCCTATCTACAAAGTAATGAATTCTGTGGCCCTTATTCAGGTAATTACTTTTTAATTTTAATTTCCAAGGATTTTTATGCAGACTTCCTGGGCAGATGCAAGGTCTAACTTGTCTGCCCCTTGGAGGACACATGGTTTGTACCAGGCAGGTATATTCAGGGCAACAAATTTTTCCTCTGGGGACTTTCTCATGGGAGATTTCATTTCACTGTGGCAGGTTAAAACACTTTAGATTTAGATGCTCATAGGCAAGGATGTTCACAATCTGTTTCTTAGACAGCAAAACACTTTTGTTGGCAGAGGAATGGCCTTTGGGAATCCAGAGACCTCGACCTGTCATAGTCCAAGCTCATTTCTTTTTCCTTCCCTGCTTTCATTGTGTGCTTTGGACTCTGCTAAGTAACCTCCCCTATCTAAAAGTTGCTCTTCACAAAGGTGAGAGAGAGATATTGCTTTAGTTTTCAGATACAGACTTTACAACTCCATCAGAAGAAAGATTTTTGTTTTCACATAGTCCCCAAGAGTAACCACTTAGTGTTATTATGGTCTTTGCTCAGGGTAACACCACTTTGACAGCTTCCCATTTATTAATGCAGTTAAATATGTTAATAAACGTGACATTTATTATTATCATAACATTCTTCAATTACATTGTGCAGTCTTATCCAGCAAAAGCAAACCTGAGCCAAATATATCTTTAAAATGTCTGCACACATGCCAATGCCAGCCAAGGGAGTGACATTTTTTGTTTTTTATTTTTACAATTTTTAAGAACACTTCACACTGGCAAAAAGCTTTCAGGGAAACCCAGCTTATACTGGCATCAAGTGATTTTTGCTCATACAGCTTGCCTTGTTTGCAGAACTGTTTCAGGCTAGACCAGAAAAGCACTCTCTGGCCAGCACAAGCTGAATGTGTGCCAGGGCACAGCTGCAGCAGTGTCATATCAACCCTCAGACAAGGACTTTGCCAGGCAGCACTGCTGGGGAGCTACAGCCTCTTGAGCTGGCTCTCATGTACCCCCAGTAAACCCTTTCTTGGTTCCCTTAAGGAAGGTTCACCCAGGTAGCTGGTTATTGGCACACCTTGCCTGCATTCTGCTGGGAGCACTTCTCTCAAAGTTGAGTTTCCCAGAATATTCCAGTATAAGGGAATGCCACATGAAACTGAAAGTGCTCTTTGGCTTTGCTTGATCTAAGTTCATCAATAAAGGAGTATCTTTCTTGGTATCCTCTTGGTGCCACCTGAGCACAAAGGAAACAGAGAGGACCAAAGAAGAAATGTCTGGTCTGGGAGGACAGCAGAAATTCATAAAGGAGGGTTTTCCACTTGATATGGGACATTGCATAAATCCCTTGTTGTGGACATTTAGGGACAGTGATATAATAACTCCACCTGTTGTCACAGAGGACAAGTCTTCTCTGTCTTGACAAATGCACCATGTTTTTTTTTTTTGTGTGGCTGCAGTTATCGTTTTCCATTTTCTGCACTGTTTGGGGGTGGGAGTGCTCTATCCCTCCTTGAGGTCAGATGCAGAAGAGCCATCCCTTTCCCTGAAATCCTTTTGAAATGTGTGAGCACTCTAAGTGCACAAAGAACTTGCACTGAAGTTTTCCTGGGACAGTTTTTATCTCTGAGATGTTGGTTTAGGTCCCTAAACAGCTACTGGACTCTGAGGCTCTGAGATCTGTGCCCACAATGAGATCTGCATGTCCCAAAATCTCATAAATCTGTGACTCCTGTGGCAGTGCAGCTTTCTACCATGCTCAGCACACATTCCTACAGGAATGTGCAAACCCCACAGAACAGACCCTGAAGATATTTCGACTATGAGAGCAGTGAGAAGTTGCATAAACTTTCCTGCAGTTTACATCCCCATCTTTCATTGTGAGATATTGAGTTGTGACATCAAAGAGTTAATGTGGGCAGAAATGTTTGATCTCCTTCTACTTGAACTTATTACATTTTGAATTCTGATACTGTTACAGTGAAGCTGTAAATTTATCTTGAGGTAAGCCAGCAGAAAGGCACTATTTTCTAGTTAGCAGCAGCCATTCTGTTCCTTAAAAGAAATTTGGGACAGATGTGTCTGTCTTATTATTTCAGTGAATGCAGGGAGAAAATGTATTTTATTTCTTATTAAATAAATTTGCCTGTTCATCTCAGTATGTGGGACTGTCAAAGTTTATAAATTTGGCAGTATTTTAACATGATCATTCTGTTTTTCTTTAAACCAAGTTATTAAATTGATATATTTTTATAAAAAGCAGAGGGTGATGTAAAATGTTTTTTTCATCTTTTGACATTTGGTTGACTGTTAAGGGGTTTTAAGTAACACTGTATCTTAAATCAGAAAGATAAAAACTCTTCCAAAGACTGCTGAAAACCAACCAAAAGACCAGGATTCACTGAGTTACAATGCTAGTAAAGCAGCCTGTGTTTGGATTTTGATATAGGGAATTTTTTTGAGCTAATGCATTGTCAGAAATTAAGTGTTTCATGCTTTTCCCTGAGCATCTCTCATACGTGGCTGGAGGGGAACCACGGACAAGCTGTTCTGTGGATATATTTACAAATCTCACTCTCACTTCTGCCAAGGTGGCTTTAGGCTTAGAGTCACCAGAAGGACCCTTTACACTGCTTTCAGCAGTGGTTAATCTGGAGAAGTTCCCTTTTGTGTCAAAAAAGGCCCCAACTCCTATGGAAATTGTGGAGTGAGATCCATGGTGGGACAAGCTGCTGTGACTGGGTGAGTAGGTGTTAAAGCAAACCTTTTTTATCCCACTCTTTGAAACTGATGAGAACTGGTAACTTTGTAGCAAATGAAACCAGGTATTTCTGTTGGAAAGGGTGAAAAAAGCTGAGAGCAAAAAAAAGTTAATAATTCATGGGAAGGGAGATGAAGACATGGAAAGTATGAAATTTTTTTGCAGTGAGCAGCAGGTCAACCCTTCTGCAAGGAAAACCAGGAGCTCCTTATATGTGCTTCCTGCAGAAGAAGGATCAGCTCAAAATTAAAAAATTAAACTAGCATATAGAGATTTTAATTTGTTCCAGTGATTCTGGTGGATAAATCTGTTAGTTATATCATCAACTACTTTGTGTCCTTGTTTCTCCTCCAGCCTGTACTGGTTCCACAGACAGGACAGACCACGAATTTGAGGGGAATTACTGAATGCCTCCATGGGCATGGCTGGAAAAGAGTTGGACCCACAATCTGAACATCTTTTAAATCAGATGTTGCTAAGAGTTTGCCCAAAAGAGGTCTCTCTTCCCACTTCTCAGAGCTGAACAAATTTGAGCTTCGATAAACTTTTAAAAGTAATTTCAAGCTGGTGGGCAAGGTCAGTATTCCCTCATTTGCTGTAATCCTAAAACAGGACAGTGTTTGCAAGTGCTGAAATTTTCCATGAGCAAAACTATTAAAAAAATTATTGATTCAGGGGCCTGGAAAGGTTCCTCTGGGCATTTCCAACCAAAAGGTAGTGTTTCACATGGTGAGTGAAAAGGTCCTCACTGCATCATAAGAGATGTGGTCTGGGCAAAGAGCAGGTCCCTGAGTTACAGCTGGGTAAGCAGAGAAATCAACTTCTGTTCCTTGAGAAGTGAGCCAGGCAAATGAAATTAATGCTGCCTTGATCCAAAGGAAAGTCAGACTCCAGAACTAACCCAGGAGGCTGAAAGCAGTGCTTGCCACTCAGAACCCACCTCTGGTTTGTAGTGTGGCTGGATGAGGCTTTGGATGAATTCTAGCAGTGGGAAGAGCAGTAGGATTAAAGTAGAGCCAAGTGCTGGGACCATGGTAAACCACTACTACCTGTAAAATGCAACATTTGTTTAGGAGCAAACCTCTGGTTATGTTTCAGCCTGAACTGGTGATCTGCACATTGCTATTAAGTGCTTTTCTGCTATCCTGTGACAGAGCAGCATTTTCCAGGGGGTCAATGGAATAAGTTTACCCCAGCAAAACACTGCTTAAATATTTTTTAGTGTTTATCTCATATCTGTCCTCTCTAAAGTGGGAATAATACAATTTGCCCAGCTTTGTGATATTCAATGACATCCTATTGCAAAAGATGTTTTGGAGAGTGTGCCAACCTTTTTATTGCCACTAATAAGTGAGAAATCTCTTTCTCATTCTAGGACCTGCTGTTAAGGGTCAGTTAAGGTGAAAACAGAGTATCAGGCCTATAAAACATGGTTCTGTAAAGAGAGCAGCTGCAAACTGTGATGCCATGGACAGTAATGAATCCTAACTGCTCTTCTGAGCAGGAGAAGAGTGAAGAGCACAGTCTGTCCAGGCTCAGATTCCAGACAGGACGGCCTGGGAAAGGGAACCCATGTGGGGTGGTGTTTCTGGGGCACCCTGCCCGTGATCACTTTGTGCCACACGTATCCACAGCCAGCATTTATTTGCTCAGTCACAACAGCAAACAGCATTTCTGGGAAGAAGAGACCCAACTGCTATCAGTGCACTTCACTTTTAAGTGGCTGGCCATGCCACGCTGGTAATTTAAATGGGGAAAGAGTGGTAATAGTTTAGCAGTGAGAACAACAGTTTTTCCACCTCTTATCTGGAGATAATGGTGGAACATTGCAGGGTTTTTTTCACCCTCTTCCCAGCACCTGTCCTTATTTGTTGAACACTTTATAGCTCCATCTGAAGTATTATCCTGCTAACAGTAGGAGGTATTTGCAGTGCAGCACAACATAATCCTCCCCTCAGAGATTAAGACTATTACCTCATTGATGCTCCCAGTCTCTGCCAGCCTTGGCATACCAATGTACAGAGTGAATGCAGGTTTGCTGCATAATAGCTCACTATGCTACCAGCTAAGCCACTGAATGCTTCCACAGTCATTCCTTTTATTAGGAGAATGACATGACAGTAATAATGGATAATGAATTCTGTTAATGAGATGACTTATTTCAAAAGTAAATAAAGCTCAGGTGTCACGTGAATGAAACATTTGAAATATCTGTAAATGTGATTTAGTCAAATGTTCCAGGAAAGAAAAAAAAAAAAGAGCCCACACAAACCCTCCTTTGAGGCAGCTGCAATTGAGTGGGTAAAGCTCCACAAGCAAGAGGGGAGAAAAGGGAAGTTGTACACGCAGCTTAACTTCATCCCTGGTGCAGGTGATTGATGGCACAATCTCTCCTGCTCCAGTATAGATGAATTTGGCCATGCTGAGGGTGTGTAACCTCTGTCAGGTCGGGGTTGCACTCCTGCTCCTGTGTGTGATGGGGTGGGAGCAGCTCCCAGTAGGGTCTGCAGCTACTGGCACAGCATCCCTGCAGCTTGGTCTCTCTCTCCACTGAATTCATCACAAAAAAGCTCTTGACTTGGTTGAACTAAAGCCAAGAGAAATGCAAATATCCACTGATTTTCCTGCGGAATTACATTTACTCCTTTACTAAGTTATTATTCTTCCTATGAAAAAACAACTTGGACATCTTTTCACGTAACACAGAAATATTAATGTAATCTTCCTCTCCTCACATTTTCAAATGATTCAACTGTGTTTTTTGCAAACCAGTTCACTGTCAAGCACAAACCAGGTTTGTAGTTTGGTTTATCATACACGAAAATGTTGCCAACAACATCAGCATCACACAGAGATACAAACAGGCATCGTCAAGGATGTGGTGAGGATGCTAATATTAGAACTGTCAGACAGCCTTTGTGAAACTCAAGGTTTCTTTATTGACCATAAAAGCATTAAAGCATCAAAGAAAGAGACTACTTGGTGTCTACAGGCGTATTTATCTTCCCTAAGATTTTTTGCCCTGATGTAGGCTCTGACTTCTGCACATCTTTAATACATTTATCCTCACAGTATGCCTGTGAGACACAGAGGAGCTACTATTTGCATTCTGCAGAAATTCTGCAGCTCTGCAAAGCAGAGAGCTGGCACACTGAAGGAGAGAGCTGTCAGGCTGACCTCCTGCAGATGTGGCAGCAGAAGCTGCTCCAGGAGCTCAGCTGCCCAGGGAGCCAGTCCTGCTCCTGCCTTGGCTTCCCCTGGCCATTTGCTCTTGCCCCGTGGCACAAAGGGCTCTGCTATGTGCAGTGTCACACATCACTGCTTAGCACTGCCAGGGGGTTGCTTGCCCATCCAGCATGGTTTGTGGGTGGAGGGACTGTTTTAAACAGGAAGGAATGAATAGTCTGTTGATAGGTTCCATGGCTTTGGCCCTTTTCTTCAGAGGTGCAGGGGGAATGATGAGGGTGATGCCACCTGGCAGCTCGTTGGTTCTCTGTGCCTGACAGCTGGACCAAAACCATTTTTGTGGGGCCTTGAGAGAAACCAAACTGAGTCCCTGTGAACAGCAGAGGGTAGAAAACTGTGGCATCCTAGAGGATTTTGTCCCAATCTCCAAGTAAGTGTCCCTGAAGCATCTGGCCCACACCAGCTGCACCAACATTGGTACCCAAGGTTTGAGTTGAGGCTTGGGGATGAGGTTTGGGGATGGCTCCATGGCCTTCCTTCCCTGGGGACTGGGGATCTGGGACACTGTAGGCTCACACCCCAAAAGAGAGAGAAACATTAAAATCTGTCACTTATACGGGGTAGGGGAAGGGGGAGAGGGAAGGTGCAGAGAGATATGAAATCAGAAAAAGATTTGTGTGTGTGACCTGATCCATTTCTTAGCTAAGTCTTACAGAGCTGTTTTT
The DNA here is from genome assembly GCF_903797595.1 of Erithacus rubecula. Classification (NCBI taxonomy): domain Eukaryota; kingdom Metazoa; phylum Chordata; class Aves; order Passeriformes; family Muscicapidae; genus Erithacus; species Erithacus rubecula. Next base: position 29,213,420 of record NC_136660.1, read on the forward strand.
CCCCCAGAAAAGTATTTTACAGAGTAACAATACAGAGTAATGCAGAATAATACAGAGTAAGTATTTCCCCCAGAATAATCACAAAAACTGGGCTGTCCTTCCACTTTCAGTAGCTCTCCTTTTTTGAATCAAGGTGGAAAAGCTCTCAAAAGTTTGGCAAAGAGAAATCAGCCTCCTTAAGAGGCTCTGTGGGCACCCCAACCAGGAGGGCACCCAGAATGTTGTGGAAACTCCATCAGGACAAAGCTGGCATGTGCTGCCAGCCCCACACAGCCTCCCCAGAGCTCTGGGGTGGATCCAGGCTGCTGAGAAGGTGCCCTGCTGTTTGGTTGTTTAAGCTGTGGCTGCAGAAGAAAAGCAAAGCAAAACCATGGGTTGATTTATATCTCTTGGTTATTGTAAGGCATTCCCAAAAGAAACAAGCAAACAACCCCAGACATTTTAAAATTTAACCATTTAAAAAAATGGCAAAGTGCCTCTATAATTTTCAGTAATTAAAGCATGAACAAAAATTAAAATCTCCCTGGCTTTTGATGATTTTCAAGCCTGTTTTTTTCCCCTTGCATATTCCTTGCATATTTCATTCCTCACAATCCCGTCCCCATTAGTGGTGATGACAAAGCTCCCATTGCTCCCCATGTGTGGGAGAATCACACTGTAAGTATGGATTTAATCACCAACCTTCAAAGTGACTAAAAAGGCAGATAGATGGGATTCCTGGGGAGATTTTCAAAAGTGAATTTTGACATCCTGGCTCTTTTGAGAGCATCGCTGCTCTTTTCTAAAACATTTCTAGAGGCTTGCCCTTATGGGCCTAATTTCAGGTACCCTGAGGTACAGCTGCTTAACTGGTTCCAGCTCTGTGCTGGATCCTGGGGCTCTGCCCACCCCTGGGGCTCTGGGCACCCCTGGGGCAGCCTTGGATCCCAGCCTTGGATCCAGCCTTGAATCCAGCCTTGGATCCAGCCTTGGATTCAGCCTTGGATCCAGCCTTGGATCCCAGCCTTGGATCCAGCCTTGGATTCAGCCTTGGATTCAGCCTTGGATCCCAGCCTTGGATCCAGCCCTGAATCCAGCCTTGGATCCCAGCCTTGGATCCCAGTCCTGGATCCAGACTTGGATCCAGCTTTGAATCCCAGCCTTGGATCCCAGCCTTGGATTCAACTTTGGATCCCAACCTTGGATCCAGCCTTAGATCCAGCCTTGGATTCAGCCTTGGATTCAGCCTTAGATCCAGCCTTGAATCCCAGCCTTGGATCCCAACCTTGGATCCAGCCTTGAATCCCAGCCTTGGATCCAGCCTTAGATCCAGCCTTGAATCCAGCCTTGGATCCAGCCTTAGATCCAGCCTTGGATTCAGCCTTGGATTCAGCCTTAGATCCAGCCTTGAATCCCAGCCTTAGATCCCAGACTTAGATCCCAGCCTTGGATCCCAACCTTAGATCCAACCTTGGGTCCTGCTGAGTCCCTGGCCCTGCTCACAGCCAGGGGAATCTCACCCTCCTGCCAGATCCACTTGGGCAGCTCAAGGAGCCCTCTGGAGATGCTGACTCTGGGTTTCCCCATGGGAAATGACTCCATGGCTCCTTAGGAGCCACGTTAGAAACAGCAGATCAAAACTCAGCCATTATTCTCCCAAGCATCTCTAATTAAAACCAATAACGGGGTTAATTAAAGCACATGAAAAGCAAGAGGTTCAGCACCAAGCCAGCATTTCTTTCTCAGCCTGTGCTTGGTATGTGCAGTTGAGTCCCTTCATTAGCCCCTGGCCAAAGCCTTCCAGCCCACATACACTTTGCCAGGTGTATTGGTCTGTGCTCATAGCAACAAAATTAGCAGCAGAGCTATTCATTTTCATGATACTGGGCAGCTTTTTTTAAGCCAATGGCAGGTATTTTAAATCTTCTTTTATTTTTATGCATAGAAAGGGAAAGTTGTGAATAATATCTGCAGAAAAGAACAGAAAACAACTCCCCTATACTCATCAAAATTTTATTTTTATTTTAATTTACACATTTAGGGAGCTTATCTCTGAATACCAAATGAACCCACCTACTTTAGTTTGCTCATTAAGCATAATTTTATATGCATGAAGTGGAATTTTGAGGCAATATTAGTATTGGCAGTTGGATTCTGGATCCATATCTTTGCCTGTGGAAGTCAATGGGAAAATGTTCATTTATTTCAGCGACAGTGAGGCTGGACCACAGTGAATAGTTATCTATGTGTGCATGAAAATACAGCAATGCCTGTAAGGAGATGCACAGATACTTGTCTGCTCACCCTTTTAGGCAATCTGAAGAAGCAGTTTTATTCCAACAAAATTACAGAAGCACCTTAGACTATACCAAATAACTTTCCAGAACAACTACAATAAAACTATTAAGTCATGACTGTATCTACTTATCAAGTCATGCTGCATGAAAACAATAATTGCATTTTGGGAGATGAATTTTATTGCACAGACCATTTTTGGGGTTTGAAAATTAAGATCTTGTGCTGGTTTTTGTGCTGTCAGGGCTGGAGAAGGGAGGGATCCTTATTTCAGCTTGGCTGTGCTGACAGAACTGATGCAAGTTTAGTGGTGAGGCTGTGCTTTTATCAGCACACCTTTTATTCCACTTGGTGGTGGTTTTACTCTGCTGGTCAAAAGTACACTGCTGCCCTTTGTGGATATTAGCAGGGCTAATTATCAGTGCTTGGCTGAAGGAAGTACATATGAAAATACAGAAGGGATTATTTAATTCTGTCCAGATTCCAAGGCACTAGTTCAGCCTGCCCCAGCAGAAGCTGGAGCTGCACACAGGCTCCCAGTACACCGAGCACTGGCTTCCAGTTCAGATCCAGCCACAGCACAGATTTGCAGCACTTGTGCTCCTAATAAACTTGTGAATTGGAGACAAATGCAAATTCCTCACTTATTATGAGTTATCTTCACTTATTAGCTGTTTACATGTGCCATGGTAGTAGCTGGATATAAAAAGAGCTGAGCCTGTGCTTGTGAAGACAACTGTGTGGTACTATTTAAATGTCAGCTCCCTTCCACAGTGTTTTTCATAAACAGTTTGAAAGTTTCTCTTTTTTTTAAAATTTTTCTTTCTTTTTTTTTTTTTAATGGCTCAATGATGATTGTATCAGCAAAGCTATTATGCTGAGCCCCTGCAGTAATTTGTCAAATAATCATCTGCTGGTACATTTTTTTCTTTGTCTACAAAGGCGCTAATGATTACAAGTATGATTAATAACTGAACTAAACTGTTATTGCCGGGAAGTTTTAGTGCATTCAGCAAATCATGACCTGCATTAAAAAAAAACCACTTGGGGACAACAGAGGTTGGTCATACTTCACAGAAGGAATGCACGACCTGTACATGTTTCCTTTTCCCTGCCATGCTGTTTTATTAGATTTTGGGATAGCAAACTCACGTGGGTCATTCCTCGGTCAACTGCTCATCTCCGTTGTTGTTCCATCTGCCTTCCCCAGCCACTACAGGAAGGACTGGATGATTTCTTTAAGGAATAGCACTATTTATAAAATAAATATAAAATCAGCTCTCCATTTTGCACAAGCAACAAATTATGGGAACTCCAGCAGCTGTATATTTGTTGAACACCCGCCTCCTGTGAGCATAAATTGCACCTTACTGAGTAGAAATAAAATACAGTCCACCAGAGACTTTGCTGCAAGGTGTAGCTGCTTGTGTATGGGCAAGTAATGACTTGCATTTTCAGCTGCTCCTTAGTAAGAGCCTTAGTAATTGGAATCAGTTATTCAAAACATCTCTAAATGTGATTTAAATGGCAAGGATTTAATAACATAGAAAGAAGTCATTACAGAGGTTCAAGCAGGGGAGAAGGGAATTCCGTTTTTCAGAGCAGAGGGAGAAAAATAAAGCAATTACTTGATGTAAAGGCCAGAAACAGGACTCCTGCTGTCACAGAGAAATCAAATCTGTCAGCAATTAGTGGGATCTTAGGAGGCAAAGAACCCTTCAGTGTTGAACAGTGAATAAGGGGTTAGCAATTATATGAACTGATAAAAGTGTTCTGGTTTTCAAACAGCAGGTTAACAAGGCTTACTTTTTTCATAACTTCATGCAGATGTGATGAGTCACACTTTGTGACATTTTTCAGGAAGACTGTATGAAAAGGTAAGAAAATAATAAAGCACATTGCATTGCTTTTGCTTTTAAGATGCTGCTGATTTACTTATTGCAAAATGACCCAGGGCTCAATGATGGGACCAGCACTTCTCACCAGGGCTGGGCAGTTGCTTACTGAACTCTGCATTTAGAAGAACTGTTTGGCTTCCATATGTGAGCACTTGAGTGAGTTAAAAAAACCCCAAAACCCCATATAAACATAATCAGGTCTCATTCTACTTGATGTCAGAAATACACAGAAATTCCCAGCAGAAGGTATTTATAACTTGCAATTGATTGATTCTTGGGCAGAAGAGTTCATAGAGGGAAACGGAAACAGACGTGATTTTGCCTTTTAAATCTTGACTCTGTCTAATGTTCTGAACCCTGTATGGACATTGGATGATTTATTGGCACAAGAAAAAGAATATTTGTAGGAAAGCAAGAGATGAGGAGACTTTCTCCATATGTCAGAGAAGCTGAGGCAGAACTAGAACTCTGCTTTTGTTGACTTTAATGGGGAACTTTAAGAAACAAGAAGCAGAAAGGGACTAGAAACTCTAGATATACAGCCTGTACCTTGAATACCATATAGAGTAACACTGAGCTTTGAAGACTTCATCTTCATCCTAGGCTATCCTATTTTGTTCACAGGCACCAAAGCCCTTCAGAGAAGGAAAACAAAGCAGCTCTGCCAGTTTCAAAAGGCTTTCTCTCTCAAAACAGAGGGATGAAGTGTGTCTAGACTGAGATGCAAAATCCTTCTGGAATGTCTAAAGAAATTAGGGCTATTGAGATTAGCAGGGAAAGCCTTTCAGTGGGATCAACATTCAGAGCTCTGCTTTACAATCGTCTCTAAGTGCCCAGTTCATGCACTGAAGCAAAAACCTCTCTGTCTTTATTCTGGCTGCTTGGGCAGTGGTGTGTCAGACTCCTGGAGGCAAGGACAGGGGATTGCTGAGCTCCTCCAGACTGCAGAAGTAACTGGAGCAGTTTGTGCCAGGTCAGTGATTTGTACTGGGGTTTTTCCCAGTCCAACCCCAGCACTGGCTGCAGGGACATGTGGTGGTCTGAAGCTCCAAGGTGGAAAGGTGCAGCTGGGGTTGCTTCTGTGCTGCCACCACATTCCCTACCCAGCACAGGAAGGCACTGTGCCCACTGCCCCAGGATTCTCAAAATTCTGGTGCAATGCAGAGCTATTGTATTTGTATTGTGTATTAGTATATTGCTGGGTGTTGCCTCAAAGGTAAATCAGGAGTTAAAGCAAAACAACAAAATCAAAACCTTAGTCCACATCAAGACTTCTCTCACTCAAAAATCTCACAAAGGCTTCCTTTGGAGATTGGGGTGTCAGGGCAATAAGAGAAATGGCAATATTTCTGTTCAGAAGTTGATATTAGCTTCCAAAAGACATGCAAATATTGTGTCAAATCAATATGGGAGGAATGTCTCAGGGAAGCATTAGATCACCCCTGTATCTTAGTCACCTTAGGAAAGGAACTTTTCAAAGCAAATTCACATATATACACCCCAGAAATTATTAAAAATCTCTTGAACTTCATTCGTTTCCCAAGTTACTTAGATTTTTCATTAATATGTATTTTATGTCCTAGGAAGGTTTGGAAACCACTTCACACTAAAAAAGATTGAAAGAAAAACAAAAAAATGTAAGCACTTGAGACCCACATCATTAAGTGAATACATTTTCTTTTTTTTTTTTTTTTTTAATATTTCAAATTCTTTGGAAGACAATACAAATTTCAGAAGTTTTTCAAATTGCATTGAAGGTGAATTTATCTGAGCACTCTTTTTGGTGTCTGGGAAGATGGCAGATGTCCATGGGAGAGAATAGAATTTCTTTTTCCTGTCCTGTGCACTTACATGATTGCCTGAGCTGAATATCACACTGTCTGTGAAGAACTCCTTTTCTGATCCCTCTTGCTTTCTCTAGGATGAAGGAAAGCTTCCAAGGAGATTCACTTTCAAGTGAAGCCATCAGGTTGCTCTGACCTGGGTAAATCCTCTGGATGTCATATCAAAATGCTTGAGATAGCTTCCCATTTTATCACCTTTTGAACCCATTCCTGAGTTGCTCTCTGATCCCCACATTTTTGGTTCATGGTGTGTGCATTAGCACACAATTACTGCTGATCTCAATAGCAATTCATGTCCTCCTTATCTTGCCAGATCAGCCTTGGTTTAGGTATTTCACAATCTCATTTTAAGGAGTTACCTAATTGCAAGTGCTGCTGAAAAACAGAAGCAGAAATCCCATGGAGGTGATTTTTACATGAATCTCTAGGCTGTGAAAAACAAGTGACAAAAGAGTGGCTATCAAAAAGAGAGGTAAAAAGAAGAGACAAAATCTTGGCCTGTGTGATGAACTTAGTTGGGATGTAGTGATGTTGGTTACACATTTGACACCTTCTGTTTTGCCAGGACCTGGCAGTGAAATTACTGTTCTGAATCCCAGAGCATGGAAAGTGCTCACTGCCAAGGGAAAGTAACCCCATGCTGAGAGCTCTCTCCATGTGCAGGTGGAAGGAGGATTCTCCATGGAACATTGGAAAGAAGCTGATGCCTACAGGGTCAGCAGAATTTTCTGTTTCTGATCAACATCTTAGAATTTGTAGGACATCTCTGGGTTTGTTTCAGGAGTCACATATCCAAAACAAGACCAAGATTCAAATTTCAATTTGAAGTTTTGAGTTTCCTGCTTCTCTCAGAGCAGAGATCCACAGGATTTACTCATGAAGGAGCTGCCAGAAGCCAATGATCTTGCTGGCAATTCAGCTGCCCACCTTCTTGTCTGGCCAAAACTACTAGTTTTTAGGGTAAATCTTTGGTAATAACCTGCACAACTTCACATTTCTTTGAATTCCTTTTGTTTGGCTTCTGAATGTGGCACAGTTGCATTACTTGCTGGTCATGGACAATTTTCATATTTTTATGACAGCAGCAGCTGTCATGGAGTTCACTCCTCTGTAGGGCACACATTGCCCCTTCCATGGGTTGGAGAATTCCTATGGATGCCTTGACCATCCTGAGCATGTTACCCTAATGCCTTTCAAAGAGCATCTTCCCTGTAAACTTGGTTAAACCCATTTTTTCTACTGGGCAGCACCCATTTGCTGTTTCCCATGAAAATTAGTGTAGGTAGGGGGAGGAGAATTTATACTAGGGAAGATGTTTTCTTCCTTTGCTTCTAGAAGGAGAAGTGAAAGGATGAACTTACACTGGGCAGAGTCCATAGCTGCAGTTTAGGATTTAATCAAACCAGGTGTCTTGGTGCTGGCAGAGAGAGGACTGTCCCCAGAGCTGGGCTGGCACAGGCTATTTAATAAATATTTTCCTGTGGCTCATGCAGGGGGTGCCTGGGCTTCCTCCAGGGAACCTGCTACATCCCTGTGGGGCCCTTTTCTCAATCCCTCTCCAGATTTAGGTGATTAAGATTTTATCTGGGGCAACTTTCATCCCCGAATATCCGCAAGCACTTGGCCAAGCAGCACGCAAGGTATCCATAGCTATTTACCACTTGGTAACCTGATTGCATCAGACTGGAGGAGGAAATTTATTTCCTTGTGAAATATGATCTCATAAAAATCCCTGGGATGGCAGGCATTGCAATGCACCCTGCGTGGCATTGCTGCCTCCAACAGAGGCTGGAGGTTTAGCTCAATTATGCTGCAGTTTATCATTAATAAAAAGGAGTTTTCACAAATGAAAGCTTAAGTGTAGGAAATTGGGGAGTGCCACTTTGTCCCTGTCTCACTGCCCAGTGTGGGGAATTTGAAGGAGCAACTTCCTTATCAGAAACTGGGGGAGAGGAATTCTTTTCAGGTAAGTCAGCAGCAAAGTTGCAAAACAACCTGTGCTGTACATAGAGAGGCCTCTCCATTTCCAGAATTCCTGTTTGCTTTGTCTCAAAACTTATCCCAATTCCAGATTTGAGGGATGATTATTTTTTTAAAATCACCTTCCCCTTCATGTTCCAAAACCTCTGTATGTTAAATTTTAGTGTCTTTGCCCACCCCTTCCCCCTGACTGTATTTAATCTGCCAACAAAGAGTGCCCTGCTTGTGCTGACCCTAACATATTTGGCCAGTTTGCATCTAAAACACGGGACAGTGGGATTTGTGCCTTTCTCAGCAGCTTTGCTGAGCAATAGAGTCATCAGAGGGCTGGGAGCAGTGTGCTCAGCATCCAGCTGGCACAGCCTTGGGGTGGAAGGAGCACCTGACATGACAGGGATGGGTGGCACTGTGTGGCTCAGCATCCCAGCTGCCTCTGCCTCTGCCACAGGGCCTGGATTTCTGCCTGGGTGCTCAGGTCTTGCTTACTTTCCACTGTGCTGCCTGGTGTCCAGGAATAAAGGAACTCAGCACACAGGGAGGGGAGTGGGAGGAGAAAATGAGTGTGATTTGTAAAGGAAATATTTCTACCAGCTAAAGTTTTAATTGACAACATTGGTGTTTAGTTACCCAGTTCACTGTATGGATTGTATTTATTATCTTACAAAATGCTTTAAATAATGATGGTTCCTTCCTTCCTCAGATTCTTGGGTACTTTCATATTTTGGTGATGACATGGCTGCCTCATTCAAAACAAAGTTGCAGTCTTCTGCATAAACAGGATCAAACCCAGAAATATATTTCTTTTTAGAAATGAAAGAAAAAGTGTTATCATTATTTTGAGCTTGCTCCAGTTTTAAAGAGGTCAGTGTTTCTATGAGTTTTTAAATAAGTGATAAAAAAATTTGTTTTAATCTAGATTGTTTTCAAATGATACTGAGAAAGCCTTGTTCATATAAAAAGCAAGACAATAAAAGTTTCAAAAGTTATTTCAGGTTTTTTTTTTAATTCAGAATAAAAACAAGGCCATTTTTAATTAAGGTTAAATTGTTGAGGAGCATTAAAACCACACTAAAGTCAGAACCATCTCTGCTTCCCAAGAAGCTCCCAGCCAGAAAGCATCAGGCACATCACTGTGCACGGTGGGTCCAGGGGCCCCTGGGGGAGGTACCCACATACCAGAGCAGGGCAGGCAACAGCCACCTGCAAAGCAAAGGCAGACAGTCCTCACAGCAGCAACATTTATAATATATACTGCTCGTTAACAAGTCAAGTATTTTAAATTAATACTTTGCCAGCTCATTTGTTTTCATTCGGGGAGAAACTGTTCTGCGGCTGCATTCACGTAAATCACCTTTTTTTTTGATGGGTTCCTGATGTCACAGGGCTTGTTCCAGTGGAAAAGAATCGCCTTTGGCTCCAGTGATCTTTGGTGAGGTCTCTGGATTTCTCAGTTTAAGCCCATCCATCATGATCAGGCTTTGTTCTGGGGCTGAGGGTACCTGCTATGGGCACAGCCCAGCCACCCTGAGATAGCAGCCAAGCAGGTGGTAATTACTGTGATTAACCACCGACACTTGCCTTCAGATTTCAGGCAGATTTTGTTCTGTTTCAGGACAACCTCTTCACTAATCTGCCTTTCCTGGGCATTCAGTGCAAGTCCATATATCTGCTGTGGGGGTCTTTGCAGTTTGCAAACCCTTTTAGTGCTCTGGGTGCTGTTACTTGTGGTTTTATGAAGCACTTAGTGTGACCTGATAGAATCCCTGTCATATATCTGCTAATTAATACCAGCCACAGCAGTTGTGATTTGGTATTTTCTACCCTCTACCTGCAGTTACATTTTTCATCAGTTCAGTCACTTGTTGCACAAACAGAGAAATTTAACCACAAGCACTGATCTTCCTCCCTGTTAACCTCAGGGCTTCCAGCTTGGCTCCTCCCTGCTCCTAAATCACGGTTTATTGCTATTTTTACAAGAGAAGATTAATGGACTAAATGGGCACAGGTAATTCTGCATTGTTCGAAGTCTCTTCAAATAGCACCTGCTGTAAATTCTTCAGTGCTCCTTATCTCTGCAGCAAATCTTAGTCTTTAAACAGTTTTTTCAGGGGAGGAGGGGTGTGAAGAAGGGTCACAGTGCCCTGGGAGCTTTGCAAAAGCATCTCTGAGGCTCTCTGAGTGCAGAGCTGTTGGCTGGGAGGGTTTTGCTTTCGAAGGTTCTCAGCCATGTGGGTGAATCTCTCCGAGCCAGTGTCCTCTAAAAGTGAGCTCAGGCTGTTGCTCCAAGGCTGTGGGAGAAGTGCCCGTGCTAATGGCTCGAGACATTAACTTTCCCTTTGTAATTTCCTCTTGTTTGGTACATTCAGCTCTCAGCTGAGCTTTGTTCCAATAGCCTGGGGGGGATGTGACTTCACCCAGATATAAAACACACAGGCACAAGAAGAAAATGCTTGAAAAATTGCGATGACATGGTTGTGTCAGTAGCTTGTGATTTTCTGAAATGAAATGTGCCTAGACAATGGAAATTGAGCCAAAATATTATATTTTCCAAGCAACCTTTTTAGCCTTCAAAGGAACTCCTTGGAAAAGCTGCACACCAGCAATCCACCTTTCCAATGCCATCAGTTTGTGCAGTGCTAAGAGGAAAAAAGCCCAGCATAATGGCTAAGAATGCATCAAGTGGGTGTTGAAGCAGGTCAGGATGGATGGATGGATGGCAAGAAAGAAAGAGTGGAAAAGCCAAAGAGCAGAAGGCACAGCACAGTGGGTGCAGGAATAGAGCATGGCACTTACCAAGGGTCTGGCCAAGGAACTGTGCCCCACACAGACCCTGATGCCTCTGCAACCCATCCAGGGTTTGGGGGATGCAAATGAGCTGTGCCAGTGCAGAAAACACAGGACTTGTGTGTCTAACTAGTTGCAGGTGGAAAACTGTGGGCAACGTTTCAAGAAGTGGCTTTGAAAGTTGGCCCGTTGCGACCATAAACAAGGAACTAAAGAGCTTTACAGTGTGTACTTACAGCTTTTCATTTTCTCTCCCTGTTCACAGATATCCCAGTATCTCACACACTGGCAGACAAGCATTCTGATTGTTCAGCCCTGGTTTTACATTTAATAGCCTTGCTACCTTCTCCCCACAGCGATCACATTCTGCTCCCACATGTGGAAGAGTTTACATTTCTCTCCTGCTCAGAGGTGGGAGGAGGGCAGGCTCGGCTTTCACGGGGAGCCTTTGTCTGAAGGAGCTTGGTGGCACCACCTGAAAACAAGATTTCTGCCCTTTCCACAGCAATTCCCTCTCCTGGTGGCCCCAAACAGCCATTAACAATTTTAGAGCAACTTGTATTCACAGATAAAGATGAGGACTCGTTATCATCATCATCTCCGTATTGTTGTTTTGCATGACAGCTGCAGTAGAGCAAGTGCACTTTGGTCAATAGTTTCATTTATAATAAAGTAATAAATTAGGAATATTTTTCCCTTGACAATAAGTTTTATGCCAAGATTTTATGTAGCTTAAAGCAAGTTGTCAATTAGGCTACTTAAATTAATTTTTGGCAGCAGTTAATTGGAGCCTAGAGTCTTTTGTCTTTAAACAGCTAATCCTAAACAAGAAAATACAATGATTAAATGTTTCTTAGACAATATTATTCACAGAATTTAAAATATAGCATTTAATTAAGATTTGGACTTGTTAATATCTTTTTTTTTTTATTTCTTTAGAGAGATTAATTTAAATTTCTTCAAGTTGAATTGCTACCATGACTCTGATTAAACTGGCTTACTGCAAGGCTACAGGCAGATACCTTCCAACTCTTCCACAGCTCTTACAGCCAAAGGCAAATTATTTTGGATTACTTCCTGAAGAGACATATATTGTCCTTTCAGAGAAGCAGGACATTCCCATTTGGAGCTCTGGAAGCCTTAGGAGTTGTGTTCACAGGATAAAAATGCTGTATTATTACACCCAGGTACTGGTAAATGTTCTAAAGCAATAAAGGACTTTAAAAAGGCTTTACAGCATGGTCAGGTTCTGGGCAGGAAACCAAGACTTCTTAAAAACAGAAATCACAGAGGTTTACTTCAAAAGGGCTGTTAACCAAAAATTCAGTCCAAGGCTATGATTAGACTAATGTCCTTCATATCAGTGAAAGAGCAGCTAGAGATCTCCCAGTCTTGATACAAAATCATTCCACTTCTGGAAACCTTCTTTATTTCTGATTAAATGTACCATATGGTATCATGAATTGCAGAGAAATGAGTCCTGATAGAGTAATAATCCTGATTGAATCTCTTCTTTATACCCACCATCAGTTATGGAGAGAGAATTAAAGCTCAGTTCTTTGGTTTGTTACACAGGAGTAAAGATTAGATAATTATAAAGCTTCCTACTATGAAATCCTGGAAGCTAATTTGTAATTAATGAATTAATTAAAGAGCTAAAAAGAGGACGCATTTTAAATGGTAAATGGATCTAGTCACCTTCTCTCTCATAATTATTGTCCTCTGTGCTTCCTTATTTACTGTTAGGAATATACACAAAATCATGAAATCATAGATTCATGCTATCCTGGAATGGTTTGGGCTGGAAGGACCTTAAAGACCATTTACTGCCAGCCCCTTGCCATTGGTAGAGACATTTTCCACTGGAGCAAGTTGCTCAAAGCCCATCCAACATGGACTTGAACATTTCCAGGGATGGGTCATTACAGCTCCTCTGGGTAACCTGTGCCAGGGCCAGAATTTCTGATTGATATCTAATCTAACCCTGCCCTCTTCCAATGTGAAACCTGCACCCCTCATCCAGTTGCTGCACTCCCTGACAAAAGCTTCATCTATTTAAGAGCTTTCTGAGGCAAGAGGCTGTTAATTAAATACCCTGCCCATACAAAATCACAATCATATCCCCCCTCCAGGGAAATGGGACACCTCACACCTCACACCATATTCCCTTGCTTGCCATGGGAAAGAGCATTTGGGTCTCCAGACACTGTCAGAACTGACTTTCCACACATCCCTTCCATTGCTGCTGCCACAATCCATGTGAAGGCAAAGTCCATTGGTACAGAATACAGGACAGCAGATGGAAGCAGCTGGGAGGGGTCCAAGCTGAACTGCTTTGGTTTGAAACCAAGAAATTGCTTTTAGAAAACCATCTAAATGACTTCTCTTGCAAGAGATCTGCAGTACTGACAGTGCCATAGCATTCAGAATTCAGTCCCATGTATTCAGAATGTCCATCCTCAATTATGGATTTTTAAGTCAAAGTAATGTTGAGATTCCTTAATTAATGCCTTAATGTGTTGGAGCCTTTGAACGTCTCATTCTCGACCACTTCTTTGAAGCCAAGTAACTAAAAAACCCTTCACTTTAAAATAAAATTAAATTCAAATGCATTTACAGGACTTTAGCAACTGGTTCTTCGAGAAAACCATCAAAATCCATGAATCATCCTAAAACCACAGGGGAAGCTGGGAATGCTGCTCAAGGCCATATGTCTCACAAAGAAAGAGCATTGCTTTTGAACTGCACTCACTGAGCCTGGCTGGGTTTTGGAAATTAATAGGAGAACTTTCCTGTCACAGTGGTCTTTTCTTATGTCTCAGTATGATCCAGCAAAGCAGTACTGAATGGGCATACAAAAAAACCAAAAAAGCAAAAACCCTCCAAAAGACCCAAAAGTGAGAATGACCAACATCAAATATGAAAAGAATGGAATTGTTTTCATTGTCCAAGGTGAGTGAAACACAGAAGTCTTTTTCATTATTTTGAAACAATGTCAGTTCTCTTGTGAAAAACTCGTTTTTGAGACAAAATTATTTAACTTTTAATGAAAACCCAAACATTGGAAAGATGGTAGTCAAATATAAACTCAAAATATAGTATCAAGATCAAATGTTTACTCATGGGCAACCGCTGAAAACCCCTTGAACTTCATAAATTAAAAACAGATGTTTTAAATTAAAACACATAAATTACCAATGCTGATATTACTATAAATTTCAATGATGAAAACACATCAGTCAAGACTTTAAGGGAGATTCCAAAGGTTACATATAGGAGTATTTTCCATTATTAAACAAAGTGTCACCTGAAGAAGTTCCCTGGAAGAATGTAGGAGGACCTGTGTAGAACATCTCGGGTTACTGTGACATGATTCAACTATTCCTGTTTTTATTCTGGGTCAGTGTTGGATATCTCAGGCACTCCTTTGTTTGGTTTCTGGTGTGTGTTCAGCCCCAACAAGGAGCTCCATGTATCTCATTCTATTTCCAGCTGGACATGGATTTTCTCCCCATCCCCTACACAGAGAACACAGCTGGAACCAGTAACATCTCTGCAAATGAACTGAACTTTTGGGTTCAACCATTGCATCATGCTTCAGGCTGCTCAGCATCTTTCTAACACCAGTGTAATTTGGTATTATTTCCACTAAACAATGGTCAAATCTTGTATATATGCATGGAAAGCTTCCATGTCCTCAGGACAGCACACTAGTTAAAAATATAATTTATCCAGAGTAAACAGTAAAAAACAAAAGCTGTATTTATAGCTTATTATTTTAGAAGGGGGATATTTACCTCCAGCTGGAATATTAGGATTTTGTGTTAAGTAGTTTTGGTTTTGAACAGTTTGAAGCAGTGCAACAGTGTTGAAAAGCATATGTAAGTATAATAAACAGATGTTATAAATGTATAAAATATGTGTATACATGTACAGCTGAACTATGTAAGTGCACAAATATATATATATATATTCTCACACATACGTGCATGTGAACGTAGACATTTTCTTAACTACACACATATGTAGTACATTTTATTAAGAAACCCCAAATTTTCATGTATTTATTCTAGCTGTTTATATGAAAGCTTCTTTGGTTTCTTTTAAAGCCCTTTTCAGACTTATCTGTTATGACCGCCCAATACTTGTATTTAATATTCAATATCTAGTAAACTGTTTCTCATCTAGGGTTTTACTAGACACAGATGAAGCATTGCTTAAAGAGAAGAAAAATCAACTCATAAAAAATGAACCTTGTAAATACCATAAAGTATTTGTTCATGAGTTTCTTTGAAATCTCTGTTTGTATTATTATTTTTAACAATGATGCAATCAGTGGGAACACAGTATCAACAGCTGGAAGAGGCAAAAATGACTGAGATTCCCTGATATTTCCCTGTGCTGTAATATTTGAAGAACATTTGAGGTACTCACAGTGCTTGATTTATAAACTGATATCCCCTCCCACACACACTCACCCCAATTTCTATTTCTGTATGAAAGAAGATATTTTTTACTGTAAATTGACATCAGCTTTTCAGTGGCTGAACTGCCTGAAGATGATTTGTTGGGTTTGGACATCCAGCCACCATTAATTTATCATGGGGTTGGATGTGAAACCCTACAGGTGTCTTTGGAAGTATTGAAAAATCGTGTTGCAGAAAGGGTAATTTACACACAGGTGGTTTTTTGTTCATTTGAAACATGACTTGTAAACAGTGAAATTAGTTTCCTTGGCAGGGGAAATTCATTCACAGTCTGCCACAGTCAGCTCTGCTTTCTGTCTCTAAAGGCAGAACTGAGCTGGTTTGCAAAGCTCCAGTGACTGTCCAGGATGCTTTTCTTTGTATAAAAAGAGAGCCTAAAAAATTAATTCCTGCATCCAGAAAATCTACCAGATCATCTTCAACGATAGGATTTCATCAACCTGCCATATATTATGCTGAATGACTTCTTCTGTAATTAAATCAGAGCTTCCAGGAAACAACCAAGCTACAGACTCCCCAATTTTCCTGCTCATTTTTGCCTGTAGATGATCACCAACACCATTAAAAATATACATCTTTCATATAACTGAAGTTCACCCAGCTGTAACATCAAAATCTTTCTTGCTGCTGCACCCTCTTTCAAAACACATAAAAAAATGCTCAAGCTGCAAAATTTTGAGCCTGCCTGCACTTCACCCTCCTGGTGACCACCATCCTCTGCAATTTCAGCAGAACAACCTTTTAAAAATAAGACCATGTATTTTCCTAATCCACATTTTGTCATTCTTCCTTTCAAGCTTATGCAGCAATTTGAAGCTGAGCTAACCTTCCTATGACCTTGAAAAGGTAAGTGAAAACCCTATGTTAACAATTCTTCTCTCCCCTTATTTGGGTAAACTAGAAGCCATGAGAGCCTTTTATTGACTTTCACTACAGTTTTCACCCTTGGCAGTACAACTGAACCTGCCCTGACCTTTTCTGACCAAGCGCCTTTGTCCGACAGACTGTTCAGAGCATCTTGCAGCCAGATGTGAGCCCCCACACCCTGAGTGTGTGTGCCTGACTGTACAGAGCCCCTGGAGCTCCCCTGGCTGCTGCATGGCCAGCACTCACCCTCAGCCTGCTGCCAGCTGGCCTGATCTGCAGATAAGCCCCACTGGCCGGGTTAAGAAAATGACACCTGATCGTGGGGCTGGTCCTGTTCCCAGGAGTGCACCTCTCTGAAGGCTCTGCAAAAACTGCTCCTTGCTGCAGGGAATAAAAGCAGCACCTTCCACAGGCTGCTGGAGGAACATGTGTTGTGCCTCTACTGCCCTTCTTTCAGGGCTTGCTCTGCAGGTTCCTCAAAGGGGCACAAGGCTTTGTGATCACCCTGGCTGCAGAGGAAGCACTGAGGATGGGAAGAGACCCCTGAAAGGATGGACCTGGTGACACAATCTGTCCACCTTCCTATCCCTGAATAAAGTAGTCTTTCTGCATGAACAATCATCTCTCAGCCTATCTGGCAACTGCTCACAAGCATCTCACCCATCAACTCATATTCTTCTGTCTCAAAGGTTTCCATCACAAATTCCAGTTGTCTTGTGATGTATGTAGCACTGATATGCCCAGAGATTGGCTACTTGTTTAGGCAGCTAATTTTGGTCTGATGGCTGTAGGGATGCAGACCAAGATGTCAAACATAAAGTCAAACATGAAGAAACAAACAAGAGCCAAACATGAAGGAACAAAAACACTCCTGCCTTTACACTTGACAGAGCTTCCACTGCCTTCTCTACACTTTGGATTAGATATTTGGGATTGTGACCAGCTCTTATCATACCTAACCCTCTTTGAACAGCACTTCTTGCATTCACTCTACTATTTTGTCCTGGGTTTCTGTGAGCAAGTACAGCTGGTCTTGTTTTCTGTTTGCCAGCCTTTTCAATTGCTTTCCAATCTTTGCAGTCCTATGGATGTATTCAGATCCTGAACTTTGACAAAGTGTTGCTTTCAGTCCCATGTTGATCCTATTTTAATCACTGGGTCATTTCTCACTGCACTTAGATATCCCTGTGTTTGTCAGCAATAAATATTTGTTTGTCACGTTTTTCCCTGGCTCAGAGTTGAAAATCTCTGCACTGCTCATTGCAGACACAGCACTTCTGACTCAGTATTTATCCTGAGGTTCTCCTTGTGCTTAGCTGCCATCTCTGCCTCCCTGCTCCACTTGACTCTACCAACATCTGGAGAGCAGATCTACCCCTGAAGTCAATCTGACTCACATTATCTGGAAATAGCCTGGTTCCATTATAACAAGACCTTCGCTGCCCCACTGCCTTCATGGCTGAAAGACATTTCAGCCAATGGGGGCATGCATTAATGTCCTGAAGGGAAAATGTGCAAACCTTCCAACAAGCCTTTTCTTCTCTACAAAAAAGACTATCAGGAGCTGAGGCTTCCTCAAAATTCTTCAGTTAGGTGTTCAAGATTAAAAATGAGATTAAAGCAATAGCAAATCCACTCTAAAAATGCTTTTTTAGTAACAAATCCACTAGAAAAAGAAAGGATAACTACAGAGAAAAAGTTGATCTACAGGTCCAATTGATCTACAGATCTACAGGTTTGATCTACAACTCCACCAAACTCCCTCCAGTAAATACTGGCATACTCTCACCTGGCAAAAATAGCAGTTTTAAGTTTAAATATTCACAAAGCTATGAGATTTTCATCCAGTTCTACAGGATGTAATATTGCTGATAGCCCTTGGAAAAAAGCAACCAAAATATGAAACCTTCTTTCTCACCCCTTCGACCCCCGTCAACACTGTTCATTTGGATCAGGTGTTTTTGAAGTTTGCACATGGCAGTCTCATTTGCATTTAATGTCCTTCAGATTACTTCCTTTTTGTTGTGCTAAACACCTCTCTCAGTTGAGTCTAATTTGATGAGGTCATGCTGTGACTCCTGACCCTTTGGGTTCTAAATGAAACCATCTGACAAAAAAAGTAAGTGGAGTGAGTCTTTTGCCTGTTCGTGGACATTTGATATTTGCAGATGTGCAGCAAATTTTACAGATGACTCTTTTGCCAAGTTAACAATTGACTGGAGAGGTGGAAATAAGTGAATTCCTAGAGAGAACAAAATATTCCAAAAATAAATAGGTCATGGCCATCCAGTCCCCACAACTCTACTAGCTAAAATAAAAATAAATCAGAAGTAAATATGACCATCATCTCAGCCAAGTGAATCCTAAATTCCCAAAAAGCTTTTCTCCCCCGAAAATTACATAATTCTTGGTGTTTTCTTCCAAAGTTTGTGAATGGAAACACCTGTGTGGCTTGGCACAGAGACCCTGGGATAGTTTGGTGGCTCCGAGGTGCACATGGGAACCCTCCACCTGCTCTGGGCTGATGTGCCCCAGAAATTCTGCAAAGGGTGAAGAGGTGCATGTTTATTTCCAGTTGTCTCCACTGTGTGTTACAGAGGGGTGGATGATCCCACAGTCCTCATCTGGCCCTAAAAGTCTGGGTCTGTCACTCAGGCTCTGAAATGCTCTCAAGCACTGAGCACTTCATTCCAAGCTAATTTTGTGTGGAGGGAGTCACTGGAATTTTTTAACACATATGGTCAAATAAAGAGCCAAAATGCTATTCCAGACTTCCCTGGCCTCGAAATAGATCTGTGTTTTACTAGGATATTATGATATAAAACTGGAAAAGGAAATTAGTAAGCGTGGAATTTTTTTCAGAATATTTTATCAATGCTGTGCTGCTCATCACCCCTTCCTTTGAGAGGCTGGAAGTGGGACCATGCTTAACTAATAATTGGGGTTTAGCCAGAATACACTGAAACTGTCAGAAAGACCTCATCACTGAATGTTAGTTGAGGCTATATATCTCTTTTTATTTGTAATTCTTCCTGTGCCAACCCTGCCCACTTCCCCATACACATGTAATTTCCCCCATGAACTCTTTGGCTCATTATTCAGCTGTCTGTGGTGTGCATGCCCTCCATAGCAAAACTATTTCAGAATTGTCTGGGTGTAGTAAATCATCTCCAGATATACTGTAATTAAGTAGGAATATGCAAAGCATCAGACAGATTATCTTTGAAATGCATCAAAGTACATTATATTGTAGGAACAAAAATAGGAAAAACTGCAGGTCATATATTCACTAAACTCCTCTACCTTATATGAAAATGAGTCATTTTCCACCATACCCTGGGGGTGAGGAGGCTGTCAGATGAAGAAATAAAAGACACTGCTAGTTAAGAAGAGCAGACCATGCCAAATCACTAATTAAAATTTAGATTTTTTTTTTTAATTTTTTTTTCATAGAGAACAGGTGCATATGCTAAAAGCTATTCCAGAACTGGACTAACTTTTACCTCACTTTTTTTTTTTTTTAATGTTATTTTACAAACCTGAATAAATGCCTCAAAGACTGAATGTCTGATTGAACCAAAGTCTTAGATGTACATACATAAAAATGGAGCAATCAGCATTACATCCTAATTTTCAAAGAACATAATTTCAATTAATGTGACATCTTCTGAAAGAACAGGTTAAAAATCAATTTAAAATATTTTTAATGGTATAATTGATAAAATTAGGTTTGAAATATTCAGGACTGAGATACAGATATATGAATATATTTAGCCACATCTTCACACAGCCCTATTCTTGCATTTTCAAGACCCCATGTCTTTTCAGTTGTCCACTAAACTAACTGTGCACCTAAGAAAGGGGGCAGAGGGATTTAATATCATTTCTGTGTTCATTAAAATAGTTCTATGAAACTTTACCTACCTGAATCTGAGCTAGGTTTTCCATTTTTGTATTAATTGAATAGAACAGAAGTCAAAATGGTTCTTCAGAGCCACAGAAATCACAGCCAAGCAACCACAGTCCTAATAATTAATTACCACTGCATCTGCACTTACAGCATGTGAATTATTTTGACACATCCATTTCTACTCACATGCCCCCAAAATCCTCAGAATTATTTGGATGAGCTTTACTCCCACTGCCTTTGGCAGGAATCACGAGAGGAACTGCCCCAGGCTCTGATGGGAGATGAAAACCCCAAACTCCATGGGAATAGAGAATCTGGAGGAATTCTACATCCCTGCACTGCCAGCCCTGAGGGAGTGAGGCTTGAGCAGCAGCTCAGTCCTGGGGACTTCTTGGAAAAGGGAAATTCAGATATTGTATTCAACTAATACAGGCAGGGCACAGCATTTTAGTGTCAGTGTTTCAGCTTAGAAAGGTAGGGATCTAAACTTGCATCCTGGAATGACATGCAGAAATGCATATTCATCAGGATTATAGCAAATTTGGGCCTAAAGAAAGAGTGGGATTTTCCCTGTGTTTTGTACTCTGCAAGAGAGGTGGGCCAGAGACAAATGCATGCCTGCTAGCAAGGGAAAGCCTGCTGATACCTAAACCATTGGGGGCTTTCTCAAAAAATGATTTATCATCATATTACTTGAAGATTACTCCTGTAATCCTGTTTGTAAAGCTGAAGGAAACTGCAACGTGCTTCCTACAAACATTCATCTGAATCCTTAAATGATTTTGTTTTGCTGTGTTCACAGTGCCTTCTGTATTTACCTTTACAAGGAATTCCTACGAATTCAATGGCAAGCTCTGAAAGAAATTTTTTTCAGCAGATATATATTTTTGTCTGTGTTTTCATAGTGATTATTCATATTACAGAAGTCTTCAGAGATGCCAATCAGGCCATGAGCCCTATAGGGACAGATCAAATCATAATGACAATAACTGCACCAGAAACATGATTTTGTGTTTAATATTCTAAATTACATGCATGGCTCTTCCCAGTGGAGGCAGATTTCAGCTGCTTCTGTAACACCCCCAGTTCTGGGTTGAAAGAAACACAAGACAACAAAAATTCTAAGTGGGAAAATGATGCATGATGTAAATATTCATCTAGCTTTTTAAAGTTTAAATCATTAAGAAATGTCAACTACAATGGTCTGAACAGATCTTCTCTGATTATCCCCATCATCTGAAATATTGAGGTTTTCATGCAATAGTGGATAGGAGAAATTCTGCTGCTGGAAGATTATGCCATGCCCAATAAAGCACAGAGAGTGGAGAGCTCAGGAATTCAATAAAACTTGCACAAATCAAGGCAAAAACAAAATGAACAAAACCTGGCATCATTTTGTTCAAGTCACATTCTACTCAGTAGTATCCTGGCGGAAGAAATAGAAAATAAAAAAATAGAAAGGAAAAAAAGAAAAGAAAGAAACTCTGACACAGAACTGCAGAGGAGCACTGCTCTCTGCACCTCCTGTCCTGGCAAAAAAAAAAAAAAAAAAAAAAAAAAAAAGTCACATGACTTGTATTTTCCTCATAAAAAAAATTCAAATAAAGATAAAATTTCAAACAGCGAAGTTGAAGTCCTGAGGAGACTAAATTTGGAAGCCATATCCATTTCAAAAAATCCACCTCAAAATTCAATATAGTAGGCAGCTAGGAACAATAAAATAAGACCATATGGGCTCGGATCAATGTATTAAAAGTGTGCTGTGCTGAAGAGCTGAAGACAGTTATTCATTTATTATCTGCCTTTAGTGACCTTGAGATGTGATCATTTCATTGCACCAAAGTCAAATTTTCCAGAATATAAACTCATAAGCAGTGAGTTTATGTCCTGTCCTGCAGTTGCAAACTGTGGCAAACAAATTCTTTCACTGCATCACTGAAACTTTGCACAAAGCAGGGGGTGTGATGAGGAAAGTGAAGCTTTTCTGCTTCATATTGCAAGTCTGGTTTAAGCTGCTCATTTTTATCAGGATTCCCTAACTTTTTATTGACTTCTGACAGCGTTTTAGAAGTGGTGTCACTTCTGGGGGGATTATTGGAAATGTGTTCTTTGTTTGAAGCCCTCTTGGAAAAAGGTCACCTCCTCTCCAAGTTCCTGCACTTAGAATGACATCTTCTTTAGGTCACAGCTCAAAAATAGGTACAGTCAGGCCTGTCTCCCTCTAGACTGCACAGAAGAATTACCAACAGTGTGGAAAACAACTTTTCTTTGGAAAAAAAGAGCCAAAAATCCCCGTTCAGCTTGTGCAAAGAGGCTGTCTCAGGTGGCAGAGCGGAGCCCTTGCCCTGGAGGCAGCAGTGCTCAGGGTGACAGCAGGGACAGCAGGGACAGCAGGGACAGCAGCCCCTGCCCCACTCCCAGGACACCTTTTCTCACCCCCACTCATGCCAGGGATGTGCCAGAGGATGGGGACAAGCTCTGCCCTCCCTGCAGGCTGGGCTGTGATGCTGTGACCAGCCTGGGTGCCCATGGGGAGAGTGAAGAAGACTCAAGCCCATCATCCCCTCCCAAGTCAGTGCCAGCCCAGCAGGAGCAGGTGCCAGAGGTTATCCTGCCCCACAGCACTGCAGGGAGACCCCAAAACTCCTCCTGAGGGCCACAGCAGGACCCTGTGTTCGGAATTCTTCTTCTTGGTCTGCAGCAGCCCTGTTTTGTCAACCCTCAGGACATGCTGCAACGCACATTTGTTTTCCCAAACTGAGAAAAACTGGGAGAACTCTGGCAGGAGATCACAAAGACTGGAAATTTCTTTTCATCTGCTAGGTTATGATTTATGTTAATGATTGGGCAGAGGAAGGAGGGGGGCTCAGAGCAGGCTGTCTGCATGGTGAGGAAATCTCTGCAGACAGTGGGAAGGAGCACTCAGCACCAGGCGCAGGCACCTTGGAAATAAATAAACCTCCAGAAAAGGCAGGTGGGTGCAGGGCAGATCCTCTGGACAAAACCCTCTCTCTGGGGAGAGTGCAGGAGAAGCAATTGCTACTACTCCTTTAAAACTGCAGCCAGAACTCTGCTGGAGTCTGCAGGGATCCCCTGTGCAGAATCTGTTTGCTCCAGCTTCGCTCAGGAGGCTGGGATGAAAGTTCAAATGCAGGGGCAATTCCACATGATAGGAAAGCTCTTCCCAGAGTGAATTTCTTCCTGAAAATGCTGTTTATTTCATCACATACTAAGCTCAAACCCATGAAAGTTCAGCTGCAGCTTCTTTCCTAAGGAGAAAGAAGGAGAAGGAGAAGGAGAAGGAGAAGGAGAAGGAGAAGGAGAAGGAGAAGGAGAAGGAGAAGGAGAAGGAGAAGGAGAAGGAGAAGGAGAAGGAGAAGGAGAAGGAGAAGGAGAAGGAGAAGGAGAAGGAGAAGGAGAAGGAGAAGGAGAAGGAGAAGGAGAAGGAGAAGGAGAAGGAGAAGGAGAAGGAGAAGGGCAAGAAAAAACCCAGAAACATGGAAACACAAGCTTGGATCTTCCATGGAATACCAGCATCATTCCCAGACAGCAGCCACTGGTGAACATTTCAGTTTGCACAGGGCTGTGCTCAGTGTGTGCCTGCAGCCCCTTTTCACAAGTTCTGTGTCACAGTGAGATGTCACTGAGGATAACACACAGCTGATGAAAATCATGTTGAAGTTCTGTAGAGATTGAAGGGTTGATCATAAATCAACCTATTGATGATGCTACACACCACAGCCCCATCTCAGCAAAAGATCACAGCAGGGGTGACCTTACACTTAAAAAACCCTGGGGCTTTACTTTACTGTGAAGGTCCCCTCCTAAAGCTACTCTGAGAAAAGCTACAAGAAACAAAAGTTAGATCCAGGAATCCTAAGAACTTTCTGCACATTAATTAACCCTGCAGCACCCAGAGTGGGGCAGGGAAGTGCAGTTAAACCAATTAAGTTGCAGACGAAGGGGAGGAACTGGGGGTTAAGTGCCTGGCAGATGAGGGATGGGAGCCCAGGCGTTCCAGCCTGGAGTCTAAATTCGACTTCCCAGGAGTACTGGAAGTGAAACTTTCCCTGTAGAACTGCCACTCTCTGAAATCAGCTTGGCAGTGTGTGACAGACATAATCCTTTTCCCATATGTTTTATTTTCTATAAATAGCAACATAGCTCATTAGCATTCTGTAACTTGAGGAGATAAGGAGAATGCACAAACAGACAAACAAATATCTGAACTATTTCCAGAGAATTGCCTGAAATTCCAGGCAGCCCAGGAGGACAGCTCTGGATCAAGCCTTCTACTTCCCAATTTGACATCACCTGCAGTGCCAGTGACTGGGAAAATATTTTTCCCAATGGCAAGAGGTGGTTGAGCCTCTCTTAACACACAGCAGCACTGAGGGGAAATGCACCACATACCACACAGCAGAATATTGCCTGGTGGTACCACAGGAACAGAATCCCAATCCTGATCTTTGACAAACCATAGCCACAAAACAGGCAGGCAAAATATTTTCCATGTTTGGGATGTTCATGCCCCACAAATGTGTAGCCTTCCCTGTATTCCTGTGAAGCCATACTGGCTTTTTTACCATCATTTTTAAGGCTGATGTGTCTGAAAATACAGTGCTGATGGGGCTGTTCTGAGCTGTTTATCATGGCATAGCCTTGCAAAATAGAAAAGGATCTGATCTGTCCTTGACATTAACATGTAATAGAAAAAAACCTCTCAATTATTTCAGTCCCAATTAAAATAATTTTTCATGTTATTAGACTGAGGGGAAAAAAAACCCTCTGTTTTGTATTTGATAATTGGCTGAAGGTTTCTTAAACAGAATAAGAGATGCAAGAACTGTCACACTGAATTAGATGTGGAATTATATTCTCTAACACTTTGCTAAACAGTGGCTAATAACAAACACCAAAAAGGAACAGAAACCTGATAGGAAAGACAAGAAAACAGCAGTTTAATTTCAGGAGAAATTTGAATTTTGAAGAATAGATTTTTTTTCTTCGGTTTAAAATGAAAATAAATCTTTAAAAGGAATTTAAGAATACATAAAAGGAGAAAAAAATCCCTTGTGAAAGAGGTGGGAGACACTACCTGGGGTAGCCCTTCCACCAGCAAGGGCCACAGGTTTGAAAGACACTTCAGGTCACACATGTGCAGTGACACAGTTCCTTCCCTTGGGAAGTGGGAAGAAATTAATTGAAAGTGTCCCTGCCCATGGCAGGGGGATTGGAGCTGGATGATCTTTAAAGTTCCTTCCAGCCCAAACTGTTCTGTGATTTTGTGAATTTCTAGGCATTTAAAGGATTCTCAAGAGCACAGGGTCCCACAAAAGGAACTTATTTCCATCCTAATGCATCAATAACTCATTTCATCAGTGATTAAAAATAACAGGCTAGGGACAGGGGTTAAATATATGCTGGTTCTTTTAAAAATAAGAACCCTATGAAAATCATAGGGAAAGAAAAAATCTAGCACTCTGTCATACCAAAATTATATGGATGCCTAACTCCAGGAGGATAATTACAGTATAACACAACTTGAAATGTTTTTCATGTGCCTGTCAGGATCTTTTTCCCATAGCTTTTTTTTTTTTTTTTTTTTTTTTTTTTGCCACAGGCCAACAAACAGATTTAACAAACAAGCACTTTTTCTTCCAAGAGGATATCCATGATTGCTGTATGATCTCAGGAGCAACTGCAGCAGCTCTGGATAAGATTTGTCACTTGCCATGAGCACACAGGGCTGGACTGTGAAGCCACCCCAGGCCTTGCCTGGATCCCCAGCTCTCACTGCCTGTGCCAAACCCAGCTCTGGGTGCAGATTTTCAGGTGGGAGCTGATTCCAAGATGGGTTTGGGGCTGCAGCATCCCCAGTCCCTGGGCTCAGCCTCTGCTGGGATATCAGGTCCCAGATGCTCACATTTTAGGACTCTATTTTGTACCAAATAAATGTAGCACCTATATCTGTGAAAATTTTACTTTTCTCTATCTAAAGCTGTGGTTAATTTGAACAGTGATTGGCACTTAAAAGATTAAAAAAAAGATAGGAAAGCAGATAGTAGGATAGGGAGGTAGGAACTGAAGTGCACACAAACATCTCAAAATATCACAATATTCAGTCTAGGAACCAACACAAAAGCTTAGACCATCAGCAGAGAATCTTCCAGAAATGGTAAGATAATTAAGTAAAAAGAACATCTCTTGGAAACAGCTAAATCTTGGAATTTCTCAGTAGAGATGCACATCTATGATTTTTATTAATTGTTTCCACAATGGAAGATTACACAATCGAGAAAGCTCCTAAATGATTTGGCTGTTGCACAGAAACTTTTCCATACTTAAAATGACTTTTCTGAAAGACAATTTTTATTTTTCCAGTAAATAAATGATAGTAATTCTTTTGAATTATTATAACAATTATAAACCCCCCCAAACTTTCACTGCTTATTCTTCACCAACTGTACAGCTTGTGAAACACCCTCCATCAGATTTCAGGGGGTTTTGCTATATTTTTGCAGAAAATCACTTTCTCCATTTAATGTTCTCCTTCCCTCTGTCTTTTGTTTTATGGAGCTCAGTCCATCATCAGCCTTTGAGAGTGGATCATAAGTGTTGTTTGTATGAAATTATGAACTCTGGTTCACATTATGTGTGGGACTCATGTCCCAGCTTGCCCAAGAGAAGCTATTAAACAGCATTCCAGACAGCAGCTCTGCCCAAGGGAGACTCTTGTCACCTCCCTGGAGAGCTGCCCCTGGGACACCATCAGGTCTGTGACCCTGGGCCACCCTGAGCTGCCTCTGGAGGAAAAGAGTCCCCAACAAAGCCCCCAAAATGCTGGGCAGGGGAAGGGGGTTACAGGTTGGTGTTGAAGCTTGTGACAAAGGAGAGAGGATGAGTTAAGATGAGGGGAATTTACTTAGATGCCCTTCCAGGAGTGTGGATGAGTATATTCAGACTAATTTTGGACACTCAGATTAGCACTGATTGGGTGTCAATGCCCACTTCTGATCTCCAATTTGATCAATACAGTGCTGAACAAACCTCAAGGAATCTCGTTGAGTCATGTGCTAAGCTCATTGTTTAAAAATAAAAAAAAAATTTAAAAAAATTGCATGCTAAGTTCATTGTTTTCCTGTAACATCATCCCAGAATAAAGCAGAAGTCCAGATGATGCACAGCCTTGGGAAAGCACATGCAAATGTGAAAAATGTAAATGTAGATGACTGCTGGGAGCTGGGGCCATGCGAGAGGTCACGGCTCGGCAGGACCCGAGTGTGCTCACACCCCAACCTCCAAATGGCAACCAAATTGTAGCCAGCCCTGGGGGCCAGCAGGAGCAGCTGGGGCTG
The DNA here is from genome assembly GCF_903797595.1 of Erithacus rubecula. Lineage (NCBI taxonomy): Eukaryota > Metazoa > Chordata > Aves > Passeriformes > Muscicapidae > Erithacus > Erithacus rubecula. The sequence goes on from NC_136660.1 coordinate 29,240,822, forward strand.
TGTGCTCAGACAGGGATGGGCAGCCCAGGGGAGCAGCAGCAGGGCTGGGTGAGTGCAGGGCTGGGCGAGTGCAGGGCTGGCACCACGCAGGGCTCGGAGCGAGCCGCACTTCAAAGGATGCTCTGACTTTGATAGAGGGTGAGCAGGGACCTGAGCCACACAGCAACCCAGCATGTGCTTCACATTTCAGAAATTGTGTGCAGAAAAGGGCTGAGCAGATGAAAAAAAAAGAAAAAAAGAAGGGGGGAGAAAGGCAGCACTAAAGTCTTGGGCATTGAGACTCTTCTTAAGGGAGCTCCTTCCTGAGCCCCATACGTGCTAGGACACTGCTGTCTGAAAACTGCACTGCTTGCACTTAAATAGAAATTATTTTATCATTTTATTTTGCCCATTTGGAGTTATTTAGCAACTCCTCTCCTGAGATGTGAAGGAATGCAAATAAAACATCCAGTGTGATCCTTACCAAGTACAAATTACATTAATTTGTCCTTTGGAGAATAACCTTTAACCATCACAAAATGCTCTCTACTGGCTTTCTTGCTTCCCCCCTCCCTCCTCTTTTACTCTTTTCTTGGACTTTTGAAGCAGATTTTTGTTGAATAGATCATACAGGATTATACAGTTATAGCTTGCTTTCATATATTTCAAAAAGAAAATCATAAATATGACCTCATATGTTAATAAATCAATTATGGAATGCTGTTTTACACATATGCTCAAAACATGACCTCTTCCAAGTTCTCTTAGAGCAGAAAGTTGGAGTTTAGATTTAAGGCAGTTTAGCTTTAAAGATATTGGGAATAACAATATCTGGTAAATATTAAGTAAAGCAGGTTTTTTGTTAAGGTTTACCTTACCTTCAGTGGTTTATTAAAGCTTGCTCAACAACACAGTTTTAGTTACACATGAATAAAGCTTAACTTTACTTTTCTTCAGTACTGAATTTGATGTTCAGTAGTTATAATTTACTTAATCACTTCTGCATTATGAAGGGAGGAAGCAGAAGCAGACTGAGTTTTATAAATGCTCTTTTGCACTCTCAGAGGCAATTCATCAGCAGAGCATTTTCATTTTATAAAACAAAACAATGCTGGTGACTCATGAGTACTTACATAATTGGTTTTTTGGGAGTTTGACCAGAAAAAAAAAAAAGTGCAGCAGCCAATCCACATAACTTTTAAATCTGTGAAACAAAAGATGCACAGAACACTTCTCATTCTTTTTTAGTTTTAATTCTCTGCTAAATTTCATCCTGGGCTCAATGTAAAAATTCTAGTTTTACTTTTGCCTGTTTGAAGGAGATGAGATAATGTTAAAAATAATTTGATAGAAAATAAAACCTCCAACAAAATATCTCTCATTGCTTGCTGCAGTTCTTTTATGGCTTCCATTGCCATGATATAGAGAAAAGCAGCATTTTTCCATAGTGATTCCTTCTCTGAAGCTCTCCCATTTTGGAAAGGGATGCACAGAGCCTGAAAGCCAGATGCAGGAAGGGGACACAGACTGCTGCAGGCTCGGACAGAGCAGAGGCTCTGAAGTCCAGTTTTTTGAGAATGAACTCAGTTGAGATCAAAGGAATTCACAGACCAAGTTGCTCTTCCCAGCATCCACAGATATTTTGCTGTTCTGCCCTGAAGTTCCTGTGTACCCAGAGCTGGGTGCACACAGGCTGGGACCTGCAGCAGTGGTACAACCCAGGGGATGCCAGTGCCACTTTTTCCACCTTGGGCTTGCTCTCACCAAGCTGAATTCTGAGTCTGCTGGGGAGAAACGTGATGGAAGCATTTCACCACAACCTCTACCACACATAATGCTGTGTGGAAAACAGACACCCAAAACTGCAGAAGAGCATGGAGGTGAGCAGAGCCGTGCTTAGCTGGCAGGATATCTCTTGTCCTCTCCCCTTTGTGATGGATGTGGCAAAAGTTTAGCAAAACAACTCATCAAGCTCAAACCCCCTGTTTTATTTAGCTCTCCTGCTTTAAAAGCACCCCTTGAGCAATCAACACAACTGTATCATGTTGTTTATATTCAGCAGACAAGAATTTTTTCTTTTGATAGGAGCTACACTGGTTTCCACAGCTGAAAGTCCTGCTTCTATATCTTGTCACACCTAATATCAACACCCCACCCAGCTGTATGTAGTGCCAAAACACCTTATTTGAGGAGAATTTCCTCAGTACCTGGCAGGATATATGTCCAGGCACTTAAACATCCTCCTGCCACCACAGCTAGATGCTGAGGAAATTGAAATGAGCACGCTGGTATTGCTATCAGGACACTCCAGAGAAGTGGAGAGCCTGTTACTGTGCATTTCAGAGAAAACAGAGCTATTAAAGGACACAAATGTGATACTTGATTTGGATGTTTTCCCATGCAGATGAAAGGAGTCACTCCTCATGCAATTCTGAAAGGAACTGATTAGATTTATGTAGGCAAGTATCAGCTTGTGATTAACATTTAGGTGAGGATGCAGTTATGTGCTACAGGAAATATTGCTGTGTGCATTTTCTGTTTACTTTCATTATCTAATGTGCTCTGTATTAGAACTGGTTATTTCAGAGGTTTTTGAGTGCTCATAAATTTATTACTCTTTCCTGAGATGGGAATTGAGCACACTACTTCATAAACACAGTCTTTTTGGATGGACTGGTATAAAATGCCTTCCAAGCAGTTTCAAGCCTGGCTGTTGCTCTGCTTGGAGCAGGTACGAAAAGGTTTGAAGAATCAGTTTTCCCAAAGAAAACTGCATCTCACAAAAAAAAACCAACTTGTTTTAAGAAGTCACTTTGCTGAAAAGTTCAGCCACGGAAGTGTGTGTGTGACTATGCATAGATGATATAGATAGATATAGGTATTGATTAGATATAGATATAGATAGATGATAGATGATAGATATAGATATAGATATAGATATAGATATAGATATAGATATAGATATAGATTATATACATGATATAGATATAGATAGATATGCACATACACATATGTATTGTGTTTCAGTTGAATTGGGATAAAAGAAATCAGAGATTTTACATTTTTCATTTGTCAAGGAAAAGAAAAATCTGTTACCAAAGTGCTTCATTTCTGGCAACATTTATGTTGAATCCCACAGGGACATTTACCTTCAGGTAACCTCTGTGTAATTCATGCCTTCATTATAGCTAAGGGGAGATAGACCAGTTAGTCACTGGCTAAAAAAAAAAAAATAGAAAAATAAAAAGGGGGGGAAAAAGCAGCCAAGACTGTTGTATAAAAGCTCAGAAATCCTTTCATGCACTGTCTAGGCTTGGAATATAGAAGGAAATCTCTGCCAAGAAGCAAAGGATGTTGAAACAGAATCATGCAATGTGTTAATGCCGCAGGGCATTGGAAGTGAGATGCCAGGGACTTCAATCAGAAACTGAATGATCTTTGTGATATAGCAGAGAGGATGGAATAACATCAGAGAGCTCTGCACACAATGGAAAGAAACAGCAAAATCATTTGTCACCACTCCAAGAGAGCGAGTCCGGCGGTGACGTTTTCCAAGGCGACCTGTTCACGTCACAGTTTGAGCTTCAAGCCCCTTTCAGGAGCAGATACCACCAAAAACACCCTCTGATGGCACAGAAATCTGCAGCAATATCCACCTCATCTGACACTTCAAAGGCCTTGTGCTCTGGTCCTCAGACAGTTAAGTGTGGACACGCTAAGGTGGCTATGAAATCAGATTAACTTAAAGAGCTTGTATAATTCACAGCCTATTAAGTTAACCCAATTTCAAAACTGGTTCCACTTTGCATGAGAATGGACATCTGTGGTCTTCAAAATCCTCTACTATTTTTCATTCTTTAGGAGGTATTCTTCTTTCCTTCATACTGCTGCTGATCTTTAGCTGTGTCATAAAAAATCTCAATTTGAAACTGGTCAGATACCTAAAATGGTCGTGGCCTTTTATATGCAAAATATATAATTACACTGAAATGTTTTACAAAAAAAATGTCAAAATGCCTGCACATGGACAGAACTTGAACCAGAAACTCTCACTTTGATTCAGATAAGCCATTTGGTTGCCAGTATTGGTCAACTTGCTATATATTTTGGCAATAAAGTCACCTGGTTTCCAGTGCTGATAGGTCAATAGCTCTCAATAGGATCTAAAGGCATCATCATATGGTGTCCAGCTCTTCTGCAGAGGGCCATACACCAATTTTTGAAAAAAAACCCTAATTTTAGGCTTTTGCTTCCGAAAGTCTTGCATTTAATTTAACATTCAGCCTTTGTTTGCCAAAATAATATAATACTACACCACATAAATTAAGTGCTACATACTAGAAATCATACCTATAAATATGTGGAGTTTTAAGGTACAGGCATTTCCATTAAGCAGAGAGCAGTTCTTTCAGGCTGAGGGGCAGCCAACACTCACACTTAGATGGTGAAACCAAACTCTAATTATAAGATATCATCTCACCAATATATCTTCACATTTCAACATCCAGTACAACATAATACAGTCTAATTTATAAGGTGCCTTATCATGCAAACTTCCATAGGCACAGTAATTTAAAAGGGATTATATATAAGCCCCTCTAAAAGCAAATATCTAAAAGCAAAAAAATTATTGGTCTTGTTATATTTCAAAAACTTTTATTGAAGGAGTTTCTCTGCTTTTGGGGTGGTGTGGAAGTCCAGAAAGAAGAAAGTATATGCCAAAATTATTAAAATTGGATGCTTCAGTCTGGTGCTTAAATCTGTGTCTGACAATCAAGGGAAGGTCACAAATTCACCTTTTCAAAGGGCTGTGCCTCAGATCTGTGTAAATTAGTGTCATTTCATCAACTTACAGCAGCTGAAGGTAAACCCACTGCTTTTAGGAATGTTGTGGGAACACTTGGTTGGATTCTTCGCATTTACACATATTCCTAAAATAAAGAGGATCCTCCCCCACCCTGATTTTTGTCACCTAAGTTTCCAAACGTCAGGATCTTGTAATTACTTTCTCATGGGCTTTCAGAGTACAAAGTGTTCCAGATTTCCATTGCTACCAGGCATGTGCTGCAGAATGTGAATGTAGCAGAATTTACCTGCCCAAAGTCAGGACAGCAAAAGTTCCAAAGGCAGTTTAGAAAAGTGTGAATGGCTTGAAGATTTTTCATGCAAAATACACGTAAGAATAAAGCACTTCTGTGTCCTGTTATCAAACTCTGCCACATAGACATCTTTTTCCCATTCTCCTAATAAACAGGGTTCATGGATAAATTCCAGCTGATTGCAATGCTCTGAACAAAGCAAGAGCTATGGAAATGCTGGCAAGCACATTCTCACCAAGATTTGCATAAGTTTCCATTCAGGATTACAGACTTTGTCCTACCCAGATGAAGACATTTAACATTTTCTTTTACTTTATCAGGGATTGGAGAATCAGGAAGATGGTTAATAGCCTGCCTCAGGAAGCCAAGGCTCCACTTCTTTTTTCAATCCTGTTTTAAGGGGAGTTAGCCATTTTGTAAAGATGATTTATGAGCATTGCCTGCTGCTCATATGAGTTGGAGATATCTTTGGTCAAACTGAGATTCCTGGGTGCTTTAGGTTTTGTTTTCAGGTACCAAAGAGATGCTTTTTCCAAAGATTTGTTACTTGAAATACTGCAAGTGCAGAAAATCCACAGAAACCCCAGCTTCCAAAGAAGATGGAAAAGTAGTTTTCATGTAGAATTGTGCACACATATTAAGATTAGAGAATCTGAATACTTGTGCAGCAGCAGATAAAGGTGTAAATAAAGATTATTCTATCACCCTGTTTTGTCTGCCCATGTCCTTTGGAGAAGAGGTGAACAGCCACCATGAGAATGAAAAAGCACACCCAGTGTTTCCTCCAGGACATTAATCACTGAAAATGTACCCTGGGATCAGCTTCTGAGCAGGAAAATTCTATTCTTGGAAAGGCATAAAAAGAAATCTTCGTGTAATACCCCAGGTTAAAAAGGCAGACACATCCGAACAACCCCAACTACCAGATGCTACCTTTGGATAGGATTCAACCCTTAACTATAGTTTTTAAAAGGCTTTCTCCAGGAAATTAATATAACCTATCTCAAGCCTACCAGAACCTGCCTCATGCACTTTACCCAGGAACAATCAAACAATTTATGTTAAGTAATTGGGATGACCTTTTCTGTTCACTGAGCCATTGTAAGTGATAGTGTAGAAATGTACCAACATGTCATGACATCAACTGCATCAGCTCAAGGAACCCATCCATTATTCTGAATAGGTGCCTAGTAAAATGAATGGAATGCTTGCTATTATGAGAAAATAAGTCAAAAGCACTCAATAGCATTTATCAAATAAAAATAATGTGGAAATTTAAACTTTCAGGAAAGAAAACAGTGAATCATCTGTGAACTTGGCACTGTATCAAGCATACACCATTCATCTTCACTCAAAAGGCCCCTCATGACCTATCCACACTCCACCTTATCATTTTTTTCTGTGTTATCATCATGTCAGCTCTATCCTTGGATCAGCCACTGGTGCCTACCATCATCCCCTCTCTGTTGTACTTCTGCTCTCTCTCCCATGCCAGCCTTCATGTATGGAAGAATCTCTCATAGATACCATCAAACCTCATTGTTCTCTCTCAAATGCTGTTAGAAATGTTTCCTTCCCCTGGATAGCCACAGGAAAACACTGGGTACTGAATAAAATGCCTGTTCTTATCTAATTATTTCCTTGTGCTTCCCTGTCTGTCTGGTACAACTCTGATATTTTCGTTCTACATCTCCTGCTTCTATTTCTTGTCTTAGGCTAGAAGTGACTAAGGGCAGGAGTTTAGTCCTGGTTTTATATGTACTGAGTACTAAGTATGAGAGGTTTCTTTCTATAACTGGGAATTCTTAATCATTACTGCTTTATTAATGATAACTTCTCAGCAGGGCTGTACATTTTTATTTGGGTTATATAAAACCCAGTGGCAACATCTAACCATGGACTCAGTCCACTCACTATTGAAAAATGAAACATCCTAATTTTTTTTTCTCTATAAATAGGGCATTTACTAGACAATACTCTGCCAAACACTGTAAAATTAGTCACTCAATCTCTTCAAGTCATTTTTAGAGGAAAAAAAATTAATATGAACAGAAGATGATAAAGACCTCCAACAGCCTACTGCCCATATAAGTTAAATTTCCTTGTGACCTGAAGATGCAGATTGAAGTCACCCATGTCTGGATATGTTCTTGGTGAGCTGGACAGTTTAAATGAAGAGAGACATTATTGCCACATCACTCTGGGAAAGGCACTGAAGTCTGGCCCTTCTGTTTGCAGTGATTTACTTTCATTGTATATGCCCATCATGGGAGAAAACTAATTCATTACTAGGGCAAGAAAAGGTTTTCTTTGACCAGCATTGGTAATATTTGGTTTTCATTTAAATGCTTTTGGTTCTATCTAAACCATATTTTCAGACGTTTTTCTCCTCTTGCAGCCCTAATCTCAAGTAATAACTTAAGAAAAGCAGCAGAATTTAATATAAACCTTTTCTGGTAAGACAGGTAATAATAATAACAGTAAAAAGTGATTTCCCCACCACCACCAAAGTTATTCATCATTCTCCAGTGCCTGAGGGAGAAAAGGTGAACTTTCTACATGTCTGAATGTCATGAAATTCAGGTAGTTTCAGTGCAAGAAAGAATGTATTCCAAAGCTGTGAATCTGTTCTTTCCATTATGGTTCCAAAAGAAATACAAGACCTTCTACAACATGTAGGGAAATAAAAAAGTCTCATGGCTGTAGAGTTTGCTAAACCCCAGACACTTGGTATTTGTGCTGAACAGGTTATTGTGAAGTGTGTGGCAGTGGTGACAGGTAAATATTTCTCGTTGTGCAAAGTAAGACTCTAGAAATAATCAGCAGCAACTAATAGAAAATGAAAGAAAATCAAACATATTTTCTTTAGTTTCATTTGTTTATTTGCTTTTTAAATCATGCTTCCTTTTGAAGTTACATTCCATCACTTCTCCAATGAGCTTGTAGCCTGGACAGTTCTGTGATGTTGTATGTGCATGTATGTGATGGAAAAGAATGAACAGTGATGCCTCTCTTACCAAAATCAGTGGCACTGACTAAACAGGCACAAAAAGATAAATCCAGAATAAATGGAGCAGCACCCATGTTTTGTCAAAGGAAGGACACCAGCAGCTGGAGCTGATGTTTCATCAGACCTTGGATTGGCACAGGCACTCAGCTACCCCAAAAATCAGATTCTGTGAAAAAACAACCAACCTAATAAATACCAAACCTCTCAAACAGGGAGGAATGAGAGTCTCAGAGGTAATTCTGTGTTTCTCATCCCTGGTGGGAAGAAGCACAGGTTTGCTTTGTGGGGCATGTTCCTCCCTGATGGAAATATAAGTGGGGTTGAAAGTCCACCAGCCCGAGCTCACAGCTGTTCCTGGTACATCAGCAGACAAATCCAGATGTGCAAGGGACAAAAATCATTTGCCTTCACTCGCTGCAGATAGGCATTCATGGAGTAGCCATCCAGATTAAGAAATAGAACAGAAAGTTTCAATATTTTGAGCAATTTTACCCCACTGTGCAACTGTTTTAAGATAGTTTTCAGGTGAGGACTTGGCCTTCATCCTCCCACTGCACAGATTGGTGTATTTAAATATGGATGAACAATTATGGTTTTTTGCCAAGGCCCAGAATAGCACATCAAACCTGGACCCCACTGTTTCACACAGCTCTCATTGTTCACACCACTTAAAAGCCTTCTGTACATGCCAGGGAAAAAATGCAAATAGAGGTCAAGAAACTGCTCTAGACTCCTCTGACTAGACAAGCTTCTGGCCTCCTAATGAGAGATTTTTTTTAATTAAAAGTGAGGTGACACATGCAGGTTGTCGTCTCATCAGTGGAAGTTAGAGACACTGAGCTTGGGATAATGGTTCATTGTGAAACATTTAACAAAGTCTTTTTCTTTCTCATAAAAGCCCAAGCAAACAGACATTTTATCAGCATCACATCTGAGTGTAGGACATACTAAATACCTTCTATACCACAGTGAAGTGTAGCAGCCTGATGATAAGTGTCCCACTGCAGCCCCAGCCTGTTCTTCCCACAGCCACAGGCTCCTTTTCCTCCCCTGCCTGTGGATCCCTGGGAGCCCCTCCAAGCAGGTGCAGCCCTGCAGACAGAGCAGGCACACACTCAGCACCTTGCTCCAGCTTCCTTCAGCCCCTTTCTCTTCAGGCTCCCAGCTTTATTTCCTCCTAGAACAAAACACATAAATTCACCTCATCAGCCACACTGCCTTTCTTCTGCCTGCCAAGGACTTTGCAGACCCTCCAGAGCAGCACCTGACAAACTCCATTCTCTCCTACTCAGGCTTTCAATACTGCTCTCCCTGTAATTGTACCCACCACTAGGGTATTTTTAAATAGCCACCTGCTATTTTTAAAAGACTTGATGACCAGGTGAAGGGCTTTAGAGGCCAAATGAAGCATCTAGCTCCAGCTACATGTTTCAATTTATTGCATTTCAGAGTGGGGTCTTGTGCCTTTGTAAATGCCAGCCTTTGTCTGATGAGGCATCTGCAAAAATCCTCCTTTGCTGTGGTTGCACATCACATTTTTATAGAAGGTGGGCTTGATCTAGAGGAAGGAAGCAGAGGCAGAGCTCAAGGGCTGCAGATCCTGTTTCTGTCACTGCAGCAGGATGAATTTCACCTCCCAGCAGAATGGCACCTGCAAGAGAGGAACAGGTGAGCAGGCAGAAACACCTGGATTCACTTCTTTCCCCTGTCCAGATTTCATTATATTACCTAGTCTCTCAATACCTTTCCTCCCCATCTGTAAATTCACCATTTGAGAACCTTTTCCTCATCTGGAGTTATCAGTTCTTTCTCACTTCATTGAAACACTAAATATATATTAGGTAATGGGGTTCTCAGATGATGCTTGAGTATGGTGCTACAGGAAACACCAAAAACAGGCTGGTTATATCTATTACTAAATTTATTTTCCACATAATCAGGCTGGGAATGATCTGAGGCCTTAACAAGCCTTTCCTTTCAAACACAGCCCAAAATCATGGCACTAGCTGATGCTTCATTCCCTCTCCTGAGTAACCCCTGCACCTTCCAGCCGTGCTCTAAATCCATTGTGTCTGGTTTCACTAAGATTAGATGCACTTTTAGATGGCACACTATGAGATTTTGATAGGTTACATTATCAATCAAACTTTAGGGATGTTGAATCCATGGGCACATGTATTAAATCATTTTTTTTTCTGTTTTTGCCAATTCTATAGGCAACACCACCTTTTAACTACTATTACTATCACTAAGTACAGAAAGCTGAAAATCTTATCCTTCTTTCAAGTCTTGCCTATTTTGTAACAAGCATTCATGAATTTTCTCATAAGAAATTGAGTAAAGAAGTTGAGTACAGATAAAGAGGGGACTGTAGAGTTTGGGGAACAATATAACAACCATGGCTATTTAGGCACCTGCAAGGAACCCCAGTGAAGCTCAGGGGATTGCTTTTATCTGCAAGTACAAGCCATGATTCCCTGGCAGAATTTACAGTTATTTCCAGAGAAAAGCCACATCTTACAAACAGGGATCTCCTTAACCAAAGAATGGATGAAAGAAAGACTTCCAAGTTTCACCAATCCCACACTGGGATTTTGCTGAAGGTGTCCATTCCTTGCAACACTGGCTCTAATCCTACTTCACTAAAATTAATGGAAGAAATTTCCTGTCAACCCCTTCCTAAGAGAAGTGCAGTTGTCATTACAGTGTTGAAACAATATTGCAAAATACCTTGTTGTGTTTCAAAAATATTTCCTTTTTTTTCTTTTTTTTTTCTTTTTTTTTTTTTTTCTGTAATTGCCAGTAATTAAACATGTTTATCAGATTTTAGCCTCTCTCCATCATTCAGAGAGGTAATTAAAGGTTTAGTCATTCCATACTGGGCTGTTTTTCTGTTTCATTAACTGCAGTGAGTCTCTGGATGGGATGCTGCACTTAGAGTGTTGCAATTCCACAGAGCATCCCGTGGGCAGGCAGGACAAGGACACTGCTCAGTGCACCTCTCTTTCTCTTTTAAATCCTTCTGAAAATTTCACCCTGGGACCTGGGCTGCAAAAAAATTACGTGTTCCAACATCTCTGAAAATTAAGTCATTTATCCAAGTGCCAAAACTGGATTTGTGACTAATACCACAATATTCTGCATGAGAATTGAGCACCTAAACACCTTACCTAATTTTTATTCCTTCAGATGCCAAAAGGAAGAAACTGCTGATGTTTCAAGCTCAGCCTAGGTTCACCTTTTGTCCTGGGTTTAATCAAAGTCTTTCAGCCAGATGGCTGCTGGTTGAGTTTCCATCCTGCTCCTCCAGACACCAAATCTTTCTATTTCTGGGCCAAAAATTGATAATACTACTTACAAGGGTTAGCATCTCTGTTGAGGCTGTAGAGCAGCAGCTCTGTGCCTCTTGGCACCTCTGGTTTCTGAATACCCAGAGCTGTCAAACCAAAATTACAGTGAGTAGAAATCCAAAGCACTCAGGATTCACTATTTACCTTTGATTCTGCACTGCAGAGTCTGACTCCAACACATTCAGGTATCACAATTGCAATTTCTGAAGCTATTTACCTTGAAAAGTTTACAGTGCTAGTGGTGATATATGGAAATAAAATATTTACTCAGTTGTGGGATTCAGTCCTCGGCTTCAGCAAAAGAAGCTGAGGGCTTTTTACTGACATAGAGGAGTGACATTATACTTGGAGAAATAAACTTGAATCTCTTGCCTATGTGAAATTATTCTGCACTGCATAAAAAATTTTCTCAATCCCTTGACTCCACACAAAGGCAATGTTGTCATGTTGTAAGTGAGAAAAAAAAAAAAAATTGAATAATATTGTTGGGAGTCTTTGTAAAAAAAATGTATTTTGCCATTGTTTGAAGTGCCTGTATTAAACTGACAGCTGAGGAATCTGAGCCATGGGATGGAAGTAAAAAAAATCTGAATTTCAATGGTATATATGCTGCAAAAATTGGTGTTATAATAAACAATAATGAGTTTAGTGCACTCACAGTCTCACACCTGCCCTGTTGCTCTGTCCAGATTCTGTTTAAATCATCCCTATCACACTGTTATAAAGAGTCCATTATTCAGGACACATAAAAAGAATTTCTGCCCAAAAATTTATGAGCATGTTAAAAAGAAGTAATTTTGTGTACATTATACTTCCAAATCATTTTATAAAATATATTTTAAAATCAATAAGTTTGCAAATGATAAATTAGTAATGCCTGTAACCCTTGCTTAATGAAAAGGTGATGATTTTGCTGATAATACATGTAAACATGAATTTCATGGGTTAGTACACTTGTTCATATTAATTATTTTCTTCATTTCTTAAGAGGTCTCACCTTCATTCTCACATGAATTTTTTCAGCATCATCTTTGAAGTGTTAGATGTCACTGTACCTTTTTTGCTAAAATACTGGATTTTGAGAGCAGTTGCTTCCCTCCATGCTGACATTTCATAAATCACCTTTTAATTGTCCTTTGGATAAATAAAGCAGTATATTTTTAATTGGTTGATATAAATCATATTTTGCAACCAAGTAAATCCAGAACACTTCCCTGTGATATTTCCCCCTTTGACTTAAAAATGAACATTCCAGCCACTTGTTAATTTCCACATCCACAAATCAAGATTTTCCTGGATTCAAGTCATCCCTGCTCAAATACAAAGATGAGATTTAATCAGCCTCCAGTATGTTGACAAATAACTTTTCTGTTGTTGATCAGCAAAGTGATTTGAACCCAATCCAGTTCTACCCACAGTATTTCTTCTGTTTTCTTCCCACTTTCCCAGATCATTGATGTACATCACAACTCAACATTCATCTTTGGTGGTCTCTTCAGAGCCTCCCTACCCCTCCAGCTCCTGTGTTCAAGTCATGATTTCTGCTTCACTAATGTTTTACTATCCTAACTCTGTTTTACTTGGTTCTACAAACTGCTCCAGCTTCTCAAGCTCATCCATTTCATCCATTCCTGATACTGCTTAGCCAATATTAAAGTTATTTCTCACTGTCCAAACCTTGTTCTTCATCTGTGTGTGCTGGACATCCCCACCTGACTGCTCACAGCAAGTTGCACACCCTTATGCAAATTAGTTATCCAAGTTCTTTTTCCCTAGATTTCAATTTCTCATCATTCAGGACAACCCTTGACCTTGAAGAAATGTAGGTACATTAGAAAATAATGTTTTGCATGGCTTGGATGGATCTTTAACAACTTCTGAAAAATATGTCTGAAGGACTTATAATATTATTGCTAAATTAATTTCAGTGAAATGTTTCTGGAGATCATGCTTCAGGAATTTTTCTAAGTTATATTTATCCCACCAGTGAGGATTATCTGACTTTTTATAAGCTAATCCTCTTGAGTGCTATGTCTCAATCCTATGAGAAAGCATGTAATATTTTACATTACAAGTGTTTTAATTTTATCTTCATTAATTTCCACTTTAAACACATATAAGTGTTCCCAAAGAAGGGCAGACAGCAATCCAGATGGAACATTCATAGATTTTGGTATTTTCCATTATCATGCAATAGCATATAGTATTTTTGAACAATTCCTTTATTTTCACTCTTATTCCCATTGCCTCTTATTTCACAGGCCATCCCCATATTTTCATGTCTTGGCAAGTATCAGCTGCAAGACTGATTCACCTTCTGATGATTTTTTTGTTCTCACTAGAGCAATCAAGGGGAGAAAAAGCAGTTCTTTAGTATTTATATTGAATTGTGCTTGTATGGGTGGCCAGATTCTGCCCTTAATAAGGGTGTACAGCTCTTCCTGTGAATTATGCCCCTTAATGCAGTGATCCTTCATGCCTTGCACAAGAAAATGAATGCTTTTATGCCTACAAATGAAGTAGGAAATAATTCTTCCTTCATTTCAGTGAAGTTGTACAGCAGCTGTGGATCTGCTCTGAATATACAGATGATAATCATTCAAAAGTCATGATTTGGCCCTGATTGTGATTTTGAATAATCATGGTGCCTTTATTGGAATGTCCAAGGTGATCTGCCTGGATAATTTTTCTAACATATGTTTAAAAACATTATCACTTTTAAATTACTTATGATTATACTAATAAATCACACAATTTTTTCTTGGGTAGGCTGAAAATATTGAAAAGGGAAATATGAGTAAGCAGTAAGGCAGACCATGGGAAAGTCACCAAATTTCAGATAGGACATTATTGTACACTGGGTGTTTGAACAAACAGAAAAACACAGTCACAGGCTGGAATCCTCCTGAATTTGTTGGTTCTGAATCAACAGAAAGTATGAAAAGCTTGGATCTCACAGGTGAGGGAGGAATGATATTCCAGTGTCTCATGGTGTTTTCTGGGTAGAGCAGAAGTCACAGCTTTGCAGCTGATGAGCATCCACCACTTCTATGGTTCTCCACCCATTTCTGTGTCTCAAACCCTGCTCTGATTGCTGAGACAGAGGCAGCTCTGTGCAGACAGGTGTGTTTGATTTCTGTGCTCTTCCTGTGTCTCACTAACACTATTGCAGGGCTTAAGAGATTTTAAAATCATGCCTTGACTCCTGTCAGTTTTTCAGAGACAAGTGAGTTTCAAGAGAGAAAACTACACTTTGAATGTTCTGGAGGTTCAGGGGCTCCTGTGCTTCCAGGTGCCAAGCTCAGCAGTGAACACCAGTGGCTGCTGTGTTAAAACCCAGTTTGTGCTGCAGCACTGACACTGAAAGCCACAGAGCAGACAAACACCACCACTGGATATAGCTCAGTCTGTGAAAACACTCCTGGATTTTATAGACAGGTGTTTCTGTTCATTTACAATGCTGTAAAGGCTGTTTTAGCTACCTAATAAAGGTTTACAAGGCAATGCCATTATCTATTTCTATAATACAATAATATCACTTGTTTCTGCAGAATTCATTTGTCTTGGATGAAAACTCCAGTATTTCCTTTAGAAGCTTCTCAGCACATTTCCCTTCAGAGACACTTTCCTCCTAGTGGAATTGCAGCTGCAGGTCTGAGAGAAAAGGAGCAATTTTCTCTACCCTAGATTGAGCAGCATTGCAAAGTGCCTGTCCTCATCAGAAAAGGAAAATGTTCCAGTTGCATCTGTGACTCTCACTGCTCTCTGCACCACTACTTTTTAGAGGGAGAGACAAATCCTCCCAGTGTTCTTGAGCAATACATTTTGCATTTGGAGTTCTGACTTGGCTGACACTTTTTAAAATACACATATATATTCAGAGTCAGACAGCTCCCTGGTGACTATTACACAGCTGCAGATGCTGAAGGGCACAAATTATTCTTGCAAAGGTCAACATTACCTTACACTAAAAAATTGTCTTCCTGAACATTCATTCTTCCTTGACTTCCACACTGTGAGCAAGTGATGAATTTTTATGATTTCACCACCAGCCATTGGTCATATTATGCACCTCTTGGGGAAGAGAAGTGAGGAGGTAGAAAGAGACCCCAAACCACATGTAGACACCTAAAGATGTGTCCTTTTTGTTTCACAGCATGACATTAAACCAGAAGAGCCAAAGTTTCACTTGGAAGCTGTTAGAGGACTCAATAACAGTCAGTGTAAGTGAGCCACAGAATGAATCTTATAGAAAGGATGCAAGGATGTGTCCAGACAGCACAAATTTAAACTCATATTCAAAGTCTACTGTTTCCTACTGGCTGGCCAGTTCAGAAGGCAAGGAGCCAAGCAGCAAGTCTGAGACCTTTGTGGAAGTTAGTTAGGCAATTTTAATATCACCCAGGGCTGCTTAGTAGTAAGTGAAATTCCCCAGGCAGAACCTGTGTGAAGGATAGACATTCTGCTTCATGAAGGAGTATGCTACTTTAAAATATGATTGAATTCAGATGTGGGATGAAAGACAGAAAAATTAGAAGTTCCTCATGACTTTCCTTTGACCAACTGAAATATTATATTCACCTACATTGAAAAATTTTAGTTTGGTTATTGCAATACTGAAAGCAGCATAAATTTAAAAGATCACTTCAAAATGAAAGCTTATGCATTGCAAGCTTTGTAAGCATCCCTTCTTACTTTTCCCTTCTGCTCCATATTCTCCTTAAAGTTGATATCATTAAATCAAATGTTGGTATTTCAAATGAAGTTGGGGAAAAATGGTTCCCTCAAAGAGTTTCCTATTAGCTTTTCCCACTCACTACTGCACACACTACTTTCTCCAAGAGAAAATGGAGGAAGAAAGAATTGGCTGTTATTAAATACTTTATTAAAAATGCTCAGCTCCTCTAATAACACAGGAGACAGAATGGAGTAGAATTCACAGGCTGCAGGCAAGAACTTTCTCCCCTTTTGTCAGAGCAGGCAGCATGTAGAGTCTGGCCCTAATCAGATTAGGTTGTGCATATTTATAAACATCTGAAGACCATAAAGAAAGACTCCCAATTAAAAGATCCTCTGGATTTGCTTCTGCAAGAGTTGCAGAAAAACATGGCGATTAACATTTCCATTAGAGACTGGGTTTGGCACAAACCACACTTGTTCAACTGGGTCCTCTGGAAATCTCTTTTCTACCAGAACATATTCCTGGATTCTTTTCAGATACATTGAAAAAATATGTCCCATTTGATCTGGGTGTATGAAATTACACAATGCCATGTCACTGCATGGGATGTAACCCCATGTAATGCAATGCACATTCAAGCAAAACTCTCTTTTCCTTTATGGGCAGGAGTAAATTACAGATAGGAGTTCACCATAATTAACCACAAACTGGCAATAAGGCCTATTTTGTGTCTTTGTAGATTACTATCAAGTTACCTAAGCCCTTCTCAAGCTTACTTTTAAAAGTAGTTGAGAATATAAAAGATATTTAAGATGAATCTGTTCTCTGGATAAGCATGTTGTGTGAACCATCCAAGCTGTTTGGAGTGGAGAATGAATCCAAGATGCTGTTTAGGTGTGGTCTGTTTGGTAAACAGCCTAACTCTGGCTACAGCTTTTCACAAAAATATTTCACTCATTTCTTTCCCAGTTATTCCTCAATTAAGATCTGTGCTGTTGTTACCTCTTAACAATAACACAAGGCTGAAACTCATGTCCAGCAGCTGCCCACAATGTGTCTCCTACAGCTGAAATCACTTCATCATTTATTATTCCAAAACACTAAATAAGGGCAGACATTTTCCTAAAGAATTGATTTTTAAGGGCTCAGTATCAATCAGTTCTTTTTGCCTTTGATCCTCAGTAATCAGGGAGCCAAGCATTTAGAGAATTCAATGTGTAGCCCATTTGAGGATATTTCAGAATTTCTGATGCTCCCATGAACCACCTATTTGCTTTAGACAAAATTTTATTAATGGGATGCTTTATCAGCATGCAAGGCTGTGTTTCTCTGAGACAGATCTAGAAAAGTAAGCACTCTAATTGGGCCATTTGCATTTTAATTAATAAAAAATATTGCTTCAGCAGCTCTGGTTAGCAATACTTTGTCAGAGCACAAGTGCTGAGCCTTCCCAGTGCAAAGTCTCCACTGTCACTTATGGCCCACAGATCCATCTGCAGATCACATCCACCATCTCTGGCTTCAGGCACTGGGGGAATTCCAGTTATTGTGTTTTGTAGTATTTTTCTTGGGTCAGTTTAGCAATGTTTTTATGACAAAAATGTCACTTTAATGCAGTGTTATTCCAAATATGTTTCTTCTTGTTAAATGGACCTTTCCAACACCTCAGAATTTTTTTACTTACAATGTCCTAGTTTCAATTGCCTCTTATTTTACTTTATTCAATGAAGTAATCTCCAGTCACTACAAAACATTGGCACAATTTATTCAAATTATAACTGCCCTATGAACAAGAATTAGAATCTCACAAAAGCAGCTGCATCTGTACCAACATTTCACATTGGAACATGTACCCTGACTGTCCTGGGATGTGCTCAGGTGGGGAGAGGAGGAAAAGGGATGTATTTATCATCAGAATACAAAGAAAATACTACAGATAAAATTTCTGCAGAATATTTTTTAAAAGTCTACCTTGGAAAAAAAAAACCTTAAAGTGTGGACTTTCACATTATTATTATTATTATTGCTACTACTGGAATTACAGTTCTGAACATGCCTCAGGAAGGAAGCACAGATGATCACACAACACCTGCAGACTGCTGTGTCAAACAGGATGGGAAAATCACCTGCTCACAGCACAAAAAGACTTTTCTATCATATATTGTAAAACAAGATGCTGTAAGTGCCCTGGAGGAACTGGCTTTCCATAGCTGAGCCCTGTTATAGCACTGTGCCTCATGCAATTCTCACTCAGGCTAATGACATATGATTTCAAGTCATAATTTCAGGCTATAATGAAAGTGGGGAAAAAAGCTTGAAATGATGCCAAACAGATCCAGTGGTTTTGTGGACATTAGACCCTGTGTTGTGGAACACAACCTAGAGTACAATGAGTGAATTAAAAAGAGAATTATTCAGGTCAGTTTTGGTAGAAGAATTGAGCATAGTCAGGGGCAATTAAATAATTAAAATTTTAGTACTGACTTGAAATAAAATATGAGAAATATATCTCTCTCCTATTCCTCTGAACACTCCTGCTACTTTTCAAACCAGCAATCACTTTCAAAGAAGTGCACAGAAAATCAGCAGAAAGTTGGTTTCTGTCCCAAACCTGTTATTAGTAGAATATCAAGAACATAAATCAATGCTCACAAATCTTCCTCCTTTCCTGAGCTGAACATCATCAACAACAAAAATAAAGTTTCAGCCCCATGGGCATGTCTAGTGCCTCTCTATAATATGTGGATTCACAATGATAACTCCCACTTATTTTATATTCAGTGGAACAAATAGTCCAAAACAAGCCTGGTCATTTTGTGCAGGATTCTTGAAGTTGTGATGGGATGGGTTTGCCATCCATATATATATATATATATATATATATATATATATATATTTGTGTGCTGGGCATATTTCAGAGTGAGGACACATCCTTCCTTCTGATGATGAGTCTTCCCAGAGGAAACCTGTTTGGAGATTTAGAAGCAAATTCTTGTGACTGAATCATCATCATTCAATTGTTCCCCATTAAAAATAATTTTATTATGTAAACAATTAAGTTCAATTATATGGATTTAAAAAGCTTTTAGTCCAACTTGCTCTTGCAGTGACACGTTATAACATAAGCCTTAACACCACTTCTGAGAAGGCTGTACCCAAAAAACCACTTTTCTTAGGTTACCATAATCCTTTGGGTCCATCTTGAGCTGCCATGAAATCTGGTGCAGAGAGCAGGGATGTGTCAGAAAATTCACCTCTTCCCTGGGTTTCCAGCCCTTCATCTGAAAGAAGAACATCAAATAAAGACAGAGTCCTCAGGAAGGCACAAAGGAGCCTGGCCTGGGAAAGGATTCCTCCCCCAGGCTGGTGACAGGCTCAGCCTTCACCCAGAGACAGCTCCTCATTCAAAGAGCTGAACTCTGCTCAGTTTCCCTTCCCAAAGCACAGACAGAGCACAGCAGTGGGATATTCCCCAGTTTGGATGTCTGGGGTCAGCCACACTGGAAGTTGAATTAACGTGGGCTTGCTTGGGCACTCTCACTAATCACATTTCCTGGGGTTTAGGAACTGCTCTCACTTGCCAGTTTGACCACTCTGTGCTTCTCCTATCACAGCCTGAAGGACTTGCTAAAAGTTAATTCAAATTTTTCTGTGTTTGCACAAATATTTAATTGACTAATATAAAGTATTTTCATAAATACTTCCAGATTGAAGGCTTGCTCTCTCTGACTTCAGCCTAAAGTTCTTCTCTTAAAAAAGGACTTCACTCCTACCCAAATTAATTTCAGCAGCCTCCTCCTGGAGTAAAGGAAATAAAAAAATCACATCTGTGCAAGTTACTAAACTAACTTGGAGATAAGTCCTCCAGTGGACAACAGCTGCTTTCTCTCCCCTCTCTTTACATTTAATATCATTGTATGTCATCTTAACAGCTGCATTTACTACAAATTCCCTGTGAAGCTTTTGAGTCATTCACTTTCTAAAAGCAGAACCCAGAAATGCACACTCAGGGTGTTAATGCTCACCCTGGCTTGACTCACACCCATAATGGCTCCTTGGGTGATTAGCAGTTTTCATCATCAGGTCCTACATGATTAAAAAATAAAAAAAAAGAAAAAGCTTAATGGCAATAAAAATATTAGGAGTCAGCTATTTTATACTAATGACTTGTTAATGTAACATTATTGCTGGTGCTTTAAGCACTGTTGTCCTTAGATGCTGCATGCACTCATGAAGGACTTTGGGAAAAAAGAGAGTGTGGTGCTGAGACTTATTGCATTAAGAGATCGGTTTAACAGATTGTTTAGTTTTGGTAATATAATTTGACATCTAAACATAAGCTGAGAGGGATCTCCCACAAAACCTTTGATAATATGATTCATTGTCAAATGTTTGTTTTGCCTATCTGGTACTCATTAATTAATTCTTTTTAATATATCTTGGATTTACTGATTTGGAAAAAGAGAATTATTCTTATTGATGTTGCTAAAATATCCAGGTGGCTTGAATTTCACCAACTAGATGGTATAATCTAGCACATTTGTGTAGACCTAATCAAATCTCTACTAACAGATGTGAAGAGCCCAGCATGGGAGCAAATGTTTGTGTCTATATGATAATTAAATTACCTCAATAAAGAGAATAAATGAACAATGATGACTATAGTTTTTTTAAACCTAGGTTATCTTCCTCATGCACAGCCTCTATTAACCCCTTTAGCAATTGGTAAAACTTGAAGTTTTTCAGAATGAACCATGGTTGTCAGGTAGTGCCTTTAATTAAATGTACTGACCAGGCAATGTGATTAAGTATTCCTATGCATCACTATTAATGAAAATTAAATAAATAATAATTTCTGTATTAAAGGTATGGTGTGTACAGTGTATTTCATTTCATACAAACTGTGGTTGCACCATCAGCCTGTGTTTTAATTCATCTTTCAGTTCTCTTGTTCTTGGGGAATTGCTTTGAAGATTATCACAGAATTCTTAAACATCTTTGTCCAAATTTTAAATGTGCTCACATCCTTAACAGGCTTGTGTTCTTCATAGGGGCTGGATGGGCACTTCTGAGAGCCCCAGCAGGCACTTGAGCAACCCATATTCTGCCAAGGATTTTCAAAACCTGGCCCTCTAAACCCAGTTTGGGATACAACCAGGCAGAAAACGTCATTTCAGTGCCTACAAAGTGCAACAAAAACCTCTATTGTAATTCATTCCTGAATATTCATTTCCCTAGAATTCACTTCAGGGAGACCTGTGAAAACAAGCTTCATGAGATAAAAAGATATTTTAAACCTCTCTTTGTTTTGAAGGTGTCCTGGTGGCAATGAGATGCTTCCACAAGAGAGGGGAGCCAGCCCTTGGTAGCAGCCCTGCTCTGCTAGCACCAGGCAGGCAGAGCTGCAGCTGGAGTTCAAATCACTTCTGCCCCTGTTTTTGCTACAAACAGGGGAACAGTTCTCTCTCTGTTCACTGCACTGCGTGCTCTGACCTTGCTGGAGGCTAAGTAATGTCACCAGCTGCATGTGTAACATGGTCACTGGTGATGAAAAGTGAACCAGCAGAGCTCGCCTAGGGATGCAACCCCTTTTAACATATCTAACATTCCTGCAGGTGTGGTGGCTTTATTTGTGTGTTTTACTGTGTTTGTTTATTTGCCTGACTAACTAACTCATGTCCTCCTGCCCAGTGCAGATAGAGCCTTCTTATTTAACATTCCTGAAACTCTGAGTGTTTAGGATATAGATTGTTTCCAGTCTCAGGATGTAGAAGACATGGGATAGAAGCAAGAGAGATTAGGGCTCTTTTCCTCAAAGTTAAACAACTGGATTGGTTTTCAGGCAATGGGGCCCCGAAACAGCTAAATAAAAATAGTCCTGTACTTACAAGGAACTCACAGATTGTATTTCTTGAAGACCTGACCGAGGAGCTGGTTTGACCAGCAGCACTTGGGAATAGCCCAAACACATAAAACAGTTATCTCCTGGTGTCATAAAGAGATCTTTAGTCAGCTGAAGTGAGGTAGCAGCAGGGCTGGAGTAATTTGGGAAGCTAATTATATCCTCTTTGTATTTAAATGAATCTTTCTGCTGAACTTTCTGTGCTGTGGCAGAGAAACAAACCTCAGTCACTCCCAGCTCAGTATATCCCAAATTGCAGATGGTTTCTGAGAAGTCCTGCAAAGAGAAGAAGGCTTTTACTGGTCTTCATTGCATGAACAGAGAAACAGTGCTGGAGCTTGGTGGAAAAGGGGTAAAAGTCCCCCCAAAATCCCACAGAATTTGAAACAAGCAAGTTCCCTTTCGGGAGTCCCAGACAAAAACATTTTCTGGTTATTCACATTCACATAGAAGTCAATCTCTTCCATGGAATGTACATACACAGAATAACAACCAAAATCTCTCTTTTCAATCTGTGTAGCTCTAACAGAAATATATCAACAACTATTTCCTCCTTGTCAACCTCTTTTAAACAGGGCCTGATAATAACAATGTTATTCGCTTTTGAAATATTCCCTACAAGGAAGGATTTTGGGAATTTTGTCCTGATTAGATCTGGATTGAAGACAACAAAAAACAAGTAGAGAGAATGATCTTTTGCTGCCCCATAAACTTCCCAGCTGGGCCAGAGGCACTTCCAATGACCTGTGAAAATTTATCATGAAATAAATAATCTTGTAACAGGGAAGAGGAAGGAGACTTGCAAGTGTATTTGTGTCCCCAACACAATTATCAAAACTATTTGTTCAGTTTGGAGGATGGAAGCAAGAGAGAGAAACTGTTGGTGTGGATTGGTTTGGTTTAGTTTTGCTCCTTCTTGGTGGATGTAGATGTTTTAGAGTGACTGAGTGTTCCACACCAGTGCCAGAAATAGCATGAGCACTGGAATTTTTCCACTCAAATGTCTCCTGCTCTGGAAGAGGTCACCAGCTCAGAACCTGTGGCTGCAGGAGAGGGAAATAAGATTGGAATCCACCCTTTTGTCATCTGCACATCACTTGCACCACCAGTGGATTTCTTGATCCTCATCCCAGGTCAGCAACACTTGTGGAGTTCTGTTTGGGCATGGAACTTTGCTGAGGCAGTGTCCTACACTTTCTTCACTCTTATTTCTGCCTCCTCCTTTCACAGCCTTGGCACTGGGGCCATCCCAGGCCCTTTCCTGAAGAACCAGGTCCTAGAAGTGCAGTTTGGGGTGTGATTGGAGCAGAGACATCACCAGATACCTCCTGAGACATCAACTCCACTCTGTCCTCCTGCAGTCATTTCAGTGGCTGCCTTCAAATTTCTCAGACAGGTTTTTTATCTTTTCACTTCCATCCTGTCTACTTTCACACAGCTTTGTGCTGTATGAAGACTCAGAAAAGTTCTCAGAACAAAAAACAACTTCTGCTTTTCGCCTTTACTCGGCTAAGAGTTCCCCATGAGTCACTCTGTGTTTTCCTTAACCCCTCTTCAAGGTTCTTCATTGTGCAACCAGGTTTTAGTGCAGGTTTTCATAAACACATCTGAGTTACACAAGGGGGATTTTTTTTTAAGTGGAAACAGGCTCAGTAATTTGTAAATATGCTTTGGTTGAAAAGGAGTTAAAAATACAGTCAAAGAGACTTTGCTTCCCTCCTTTCTCCCATGGTTCATGACCTTTGCTTTTTTCAACTTCCTCAATTTAGTTTCAGTAAATTGTCACAGAATGGCACAACACCTGCCTTGGGTACTTGAGAAATTGACTTTTCCTGCAAATTACCCTGATCAGTGACCTTGTCTGGCTACTAAAGGGGTTTGCAGAAGCAGTGTAGCTTTATGTGTGGCCATCTTCCATCCTCTGATTGGTATTTAGCCCTTTGAAGTTCACTTATCTCCTTAATGTGCAGCTACCTTTTGGGGAAAAAAAAAAAAAAAAAAAAAAAAAAAAAAGGGGGAGAGAAAAAGGAAGGAAAAGGCTAAAAAAGGCCATGATACACTTGTCATATCTGAAATCAAAGTACTAACAGTAAGACAAAGTGTACTCCATCCTGGAAGGTGCACACAGAAATGTAAGCTGAAAGGCTCCACTGATCCTCCTATTCAGAAGAATGTCTACAATTCCTTTTTTTTTTAGATATTAAATGTTCAGATACTGGTTGTCATTGTTGCAATTGAGTAGTGTTTACTGGAAAGGATTTAACAAGGATGACCTTTTCTTCCTATCCTATCCTATCCTATCCTATCCTATCCTATCCTATCCTATCCTATCCTTTCCTTTTTTTTTTTTTTTTTTTTTTGGTTTTTAATCTGTTGCAAAAGTCACTGAGTCTCTGAGAAAAAAAACAAATTTCTGCTCCTCCCCACACTGCACAAGTGTGGGGGCAGAGGTTACTTCTGGAAACCTGAAAGGTAAATTTCTTTTTTATGCTGAAGCTTTGATTTCACGGTGACATGTAAAGGGGTCATTTGTTTAATTAATTATTAATTGCTGTGGTGTCCAACAGGTGCCAGGTCTCAAGTGCAGTCCCTGGGGCAAGAAGCCCAAGGGGAAGTGTGGTTCACAGCAACCTTGGGCAAATTGGCCCAGGAGAAAGTTCTGGAGCTACTTCCCATGTCCTTGTCAAATATCAAAGAAAAACAGTCAAAATGTAAACTCATATTAAGCATTGTACTTAATTCTGACAAGCTTTTAGGATTGAATTGCAGACTTTAGTCAACAAAGGGGAATTAGGCCAGGCTCTTCAATGGAGGGGAAGGTGGGACAGCTGTTTGGGAGCTCTGTGCATAGCTCTCATCTTATTTTTCACATCTGTTCTGTTTAATTTAGCTAAGCACTTTGAGTCACAACTTGTGGCTGAAAACTTGAATTCTATTTTACCTGGGACTTGGACTGATATTCTAGATCTTAGAAGGAAATTAAAAAATGCCTGAAAGATTACATTATCTAATAAATTTCCCCCACCCCACTCTCTTTATTTTTGCAACTGGTGAAGATTTATTGCTTAATTGCAATTTAAGAAAAATTTTAATGCAGTCAAATGCAAATTCTGTTTGCATATGTGGGATGATTTTTCTTCTCCTTCTTTTCCCCTTATCTAAAAAAAAGCAGAAAAAAACTCAAAAAAGAGACCCTCAAATAAGTTTTGAGTAAATAGCAGAAATAGCAGAAAACTGTTTTCTTTATTTATATTGCTGTCCTTATCCTGTCTTGCCTGATCCCCTCTCAAGATTTGCGATTTTAACTTTCTAACATCATCCTGAACTGCAGAAATATTCCCCTTCTTTCAGAGAGAGGGAAATTGAGACAGAGGGCTCATAACCCAAGAGTTGCATGGCCATGGACACACTGTGTGCTTGGGTGAGACATGATCCAACCTGCTGAGCCCAGGAGAGAGCAGGGGACACACTGTGTGCCTGGGTCAGAAATGATCCCCAGCCTGCTGAGCCCAGGAGAGCAGGGGACACACTGTGTGCCTGAATCAGAAATGATCCCCAGCCTGCTGAGCCCAGGAGAGAGCAGGGGACACACTGTGTGCCTGAATCAGAAATGATTCCCAGCCTGCTGAGTCCAGGAGAGAGCAGGGGACACACTGTGTTACTGGATCAGAAATGATCCCCAGCCTGCTGAGCCCAGGAGAGAGCAGGGGACACACTGTGTTACTGGATCAGAAATGATCCCCAGCCTGCTGAGCCCAGGAGAGAGCTGGGGACACACTGTGTGCATGAATCAGAAATGATCCCCAGCCTGCTGAGCCCAGGAGAGCTGGGGACACACTGTGTGCCTGGATCAGAAATGATCCCCAGCCTGCTGAGCCCAGGAGAGCTGGGGACACACTGTGTGCATGAATCAGAAATGATCCCCAGCCTGCTGAGCCCAGGAGAGAGCAGGGGACACACTGTGTTCCTGGATCAGAAATGATCCCCAGCCTGCTGAGCCCCAGGAGCAGTCAGAGCAGCTGCAGGATCCACCATTCCTCACACTGGGATTCTCCTGGGCTCAGTGGGGCACAGCAAGAGCACTTCAAGAGCATCATGACACCAGCACATGCTCCTCCATCAGATCCCTCCTGTCCATCCCTCTGCCCATCACTCCCCAGTCACCCAGGGAGCTGCTGGGATGCTGCAGGCTCTGCTGCTCACAGGTTCTGCCCCTGGTGCCTCCCTTCCCTCTGGAGGCTGTGGCTGTGCTCACCTCCCCTCAGCACAGCCTCAGGATGTACCTGGTGTTTGTTGGGGCTGGGCACAGCCCCTGCCTGAGCCCAGCACACCCCCAGTGTTGCACTAATGGGAGCTAATGAGAATAACAAACCACAGTGACACGGGGATCCTCTGCTATTAGAGAGGGCAGGGACATGAAAGGGTGTCAGGTAAGAGAGCCCCCAAGCCTGATACCCTTAGACCACGGGGATTTGGCTGTGATCCCCCTTGCCCCAGGGTCAGGCATGGCACGTGAGCTGTCCCTGATCTGTGTCCCTGCACACAGCCCTGAGCTGCTCTGGAGCTGTGTCCAGCACTGCAGGGTGGCTCTGCACCCCCAGCACATCCCTGGGTGGGATCCACGACTGTGTTGCTGTTCCCCACCAGACACCACAGCCCTGAATCCTTTAAGTTGTTTTTTAAAAGTGTCTGACTACTCTGGTCAATGGGTGGCTGGTATGAACATAGGAAATACAGCAAACCTCAGTACAAACACAGGCTTGGTCAGAACTCTGTTTTGTAAGTGCCACAAGGTTTGGGAAACAATTGTTTGTAGTTCCTCACTGTCTCACATCAGAGATCAGCTGCACAGAAAATCAGTACTCAGCACCATGTTTTACCATAATTTAAAACAATTAAAACACAAATCACATCTTGAATCTGTTAACTTTCAGATAAGTATAATTAGACCCCAAAATGCTTTAAGTAGTGTTTACACATTTATTTACCAAAAGACAATTATTAAAACAAAGAAACATTCCCAGTTAATTGATGGAAAGATAGGAGAAAATGTAATTAATCATCATTAGAGTATGCAGCCCTTTATTGTTCAGTGGCATGTCGCTGTGGGAACTGCTGGCTGTGACACCACTCCTGTCCCTGGGACTGGCTCTGGGAGCCAAAGGGAGGTGCTGGCTGTGCAGTGGGGTGGAATTACCATGGGGTGCTGGCCCAGCATGTCCTGGGAACACAGGGACACGTGCCCAGGAGAGGAGTGCCAGGGAGAACCACAGCAGGGCAAGACCAAAAGGACTCAGTGCAAGCAGATCTGTTGGAAAGAAATTGCACACGTCAGTAGAATTACACCAGTGAGGCAAGAAGAAAGAAGCCCCATGTCCTTAAGCTATTTGACTCTCCAAAGCACAATACAACAATAGTAACTGTTGTAGGATAAGAAAGCTTTTTATTCCAATATGATGTGAAGTAGCTTTGCTTGGAAGATTTCTTCTGTGTTTTCTAAAATCCTTCTGGTTTCCCAGAGGGAAAATGGGGATTACACCAGTAAACCCTGAGCAAGCATGCCTATTGCAGGAGCATTTCTGCAGTGCACAGAAAACACTGCTGGTCTCTTTAATTGCAGCAACTTGGACAATTACTTTACTCTCAAAGCCTTTTGGAGCTACATGAGCTGCCTTCTGTAAGACAGCAACCTTTGTGAATTTGGGGTTTATCCTCCAAACTATGTGTGAAGGATTGCCACAACTTTCTCCACTGCTCAGAAACAGCTTGCAAGAAAACTCATGCTTTGCAGTCAGAACTGTTAACATTTTGCTGTCATAAAACTACTTTATTATTAATGAATATAATTCCAAAGGTAGAAAATACTTTTTTTAAAAAATTTCAGATCTTTTCATCATTATGGTTAAATTTCACCCACCATAACACTGAAGTTTGAAACATCTTGCTCTTTGTCCAGTTGTAAATGTGCAGGCCTTACAAAACACTCTATTCCAAAAAAAAATAAAGCCATGAAATTGCAATAGAAAAGGTAATAATAATTTTTTCTAATCTCTATAACTTTTCTGTTGGTTAAGAACAGGATATATCCCCAAATCTATGGCTGTCCTTTTGGAAATAATTTCCACTTTTTTCTTCTTTTTCTTCCTTCATTGGTTCTCAAGATCCAGTCTTAGTCTCATAATTCATGATATAGCATTTGCACCTCCAGCAGAAGCCTCTTTATGGTACAAGTGCTCTATAAATCACACCTGAGACTCAGCAGCACTCTAAACAACTGACACATTTCCATAGGAAACTTTTTTCTTGAGGAAAAAGCTTTTCATTTGAGAGACAGAATGCATCTGTAAGTCCTTAATTGAAAAACAGATACCTGATCTGTCAGTAAAAGGCTTATTAATGCTCCAGAAGGAATAAAACTAATTTATCTGGCTGGTAAATTGATAAATTGATCACCTGAGCATCCAGAGTGGGGCACTAAGCTCTGCACAGGGTGGAGCTCTCACTGTGATCACTTCCACTGCATGACAAAATAATGAAAAAAGGAAACCAGAGATAAAAGCTTTGGCCTGTCCTCCACTCCAGAGTGGTAACTGAGCTGGTCCTGGTTAGACAGAAAAGCAGGAGGAACTGAAATGCATTAGTAGTATTTGATGTGAAAAGTTTGATATAATAAAAAATTATGCTTTTTGTCATACAAATGCAGCTTTCCATAAACAGCCTCAAGAATAGGAAGCACATTGTTCAAATTTCCTGCTTTTTCTGGGTTTAGATGATCTGCTTTTGCTTTTTATTGAACACAAATGATTATTCTTAGAAGTACAAGCTATTTTCACACATAAGTAATAAAGAAGAGGGCCCCCATATAATCAGGGCCTGGAAGGAGATGCAGTAAAATATGAACTACATTAATTCTAAATACTACTCTGAAATTATTGATGTTACATTGCTGCAGAGTTCTGTTGAGTTACTTGAACATCTTAATCACTAAACTAATTGAGGACTTAAGTCCTTCCCATTCTGTCAGTCCTTTCATCCTCAAAAAGCACATTTCTGTAGCTGTGGATCAGTCAGGCCTGAGCACTTTATTACATATATCACTTGTGGAGCCTACATTTAATCTACAGCTCTTTTTTTCTTTGTCTTTTAAAGTCAGGCTAGCCTTACTCATTTTTCTGCAACTATTTTTAATTTGCTTTTCCCAGCTTGGAACAGGGCATTAAAAAAATAAACCCCCTAGACATTGCTGCAACATCATCATTGAGGAAAACAACTCCACAACAAATAAAAGCAAAACCTGACACAATTAAAAGTGCATTTAGAACCTGTAATAAGGAATATTTGCTAAGTGAGGAGAAAGATAAAGCAACACATGATGGAACATGCTTTGAATTTACAGTCCTATATATAACCTTGTGCTATGATGCAGACCATGCTGCCAATTTTACCTATTTTAAGAAAAACATGAATATTCTGTCTGTCTAGCTCCTGCTGACTTGGTCTTGATGAGACTACACTTTCCCCTCTTTATCACACTTGACAACTATATAAATATGTATATATACATATATGCATATGAAGGGACTAGCCACTAAAATGGAAAGAAGTGTTTGAATTTCGTCATCCTTGAAAACTCCTATTGTGGGCCCATTTGCTCTCTTGTACCAAAGGGCTCAGCTGATTCCAGGATTGCTCTAGATAGGAGCCAGCATTTGCCTGGAAAACACAAGCTGTTCTTAGAGAAAACTCAGAAAAAACATTCTCTTCAATATGTGTGGGGAGGGGCTATTAAAAAAGCAAATTGAACAATTTTAGCACCTCATCCCTCAAAATATTTTTACTTAACAATGTGTGTACACACACACATACAAATATATATATATGGAGAGAGAGAGAGAGAAGGGGAAAGCCTATGTTTCAAATCTCCCAACTAAAACCAGATTTTAAAAGGGGGAAGGAAATTAGAAAACCTCATTTTTTTCATTTGAATATACATCATTTGAATCAAGTAAAACATGAATATTATTAAGCTATGTTCTAGTTTAAAAGAATGTTTCAGAGGACAAATTTTTGTCAATACTGGTCCCACCTGGCTTTTCAACCAGAAACAAAACCAGTAATTTCTCCTTCTCTCTGAAATAGCATATAGATTTTTGTTTCTTGCAACTGGGTGCAGAACAACTCCCTTCAAGGATTGTGTAAATCAACAGTCACCCTGAGACCCATAATTTCTAGCTGCCATAATGTTCACTACTCTCATCCTCACATACTTCCTTCTAAAAGAGAACTAGCTCTTTCATAACGTGCTGGTGGAGGCAAGGAATTCTATATTTGGTGGCTGAGTCAGAGGTAGATCTGGCAAGAAATTGTTTAGTTATGACTGCAGTCAGAGATGGATCTGGTCATCCCAAAAGCACAGGTCAGCCTTTGGGCTGGTTGCATTCCCTTCTGACCAAGAAATCTCAAATATGGCAATGCAAAGATAGTAGAGACTGCAGAGTTAACACAGCAGTGGTGAGAGGTATTTCAGAATCCATGCTCAGCCTTGCAAAAGCTTTCTCCAGAAAATTTTCTAGTCCATTGTCCTGTAGATTTTGATATTCACATTTGGGACTTGCATCCTTTTCCCCAGCATCATTCCTGGCACTCAGCTGGGATTTTTGGCACTGCATCTCAGCTGTGTGCCAGTGTGCAGAAGACAGACCTGCCCCTGGAATTCCACTGCTGGAGGTGCCATCCATTCCCTCTGGTGGGGATGGGCACATAAACTGTTAAATGTAATGAGCTGAGCTTGGACAGAAACGGGATGAGAAGGTAAATAAATCAAAACTAAGCACAGAGCTAAATGGAGAGCCAGGCATGGCAGAGAACTGAGTTCCAGTCCCTTCTGCAGGAAGATCTAGCTGTGAGTATTAGCCTTCAGCCTGAAGCAGTAAGCCCTGTTGATCTGCACTGGCTTTGAACTCAAGTACAATTACAACAGAAAAAGCACCTGAATAGCTGGACTGTCACACAGACAGATTTGGAGAACACTGCAGAAAATATCAGCTTTAGGATTTGACTGAGATCTCTGAGTGAGCAGGAAAGAGAAGATTCTTTTTCTGGCTGGAGAAAAGTACTATGTCTAAGTGTTGTTTTGGCAATCAGGTAATTACTACTTGTGTAAAGGATCCTCTCTTGCAAGGAAGTACACCCCAATAAGCAAAAGCTGACATGAAAAACTCCCTGAAAAAATACACAAGACAGGAAAAGCAAACTGATCTTTTTATGTACAGGAAGTAGAAGCACATCCTCAGCAGTGGGTGAGTCTCTGAATATACCTATAAATGTATTTGTTAACATTTTTTTATAAAGAGAGATCCCTTCCATCCCTCCAATCCCAGCCCCAAAAGGAGAATATCCTGGGCACAGACACAATGAGGCAGTGAGCAGAAATACAGGAGGGAAGTGTTGCCATGCCAGGGACACACCTGTGTGCAGTCGCAGCTCAGCCCCTGAGTCTCTGCTCATTACATTGGTGGCAAAAGTCTTTTTGTGCTAAAAATACTGCACAAAATAAACTGCCAGATCCACACCTGCTACCCTGTCCAGAGGGCAGCCCCAAGCTGGTCACACCAAGATATTCCATCTATTTTTACTGTGTAATAAAAGCAAGAGCCTTAATAATCTTTCTAGAATAAGAACCCAACCATCAATCCAAATTATGCTGGAAAAGGGTGGCAGAATTTGACCCATGTCTGCCACAAAATATCAAAAGCAACCTGCAGGTGTCTACAAGATGAGCCAGGAAACTGCCTATATTTTCATACAATGAACTTCATTCAAAATTCTGTTTCTTAGTTCCCAAGTGAGAAACAAAGAGCAGCACACTTGCCCTCAAGGCAGGGTTTTTCTTTTTGCATTGTTTTTGCCACAGATCATTAAAAAACAAAAATAGCTCTTACCAGGCCATTTTCAAACCACAGCACATTCTTATGCGTCACAACATATCCCTACCCTCCCTTCCCTCCTGTGACAGGTATTTAATTGAGCTCAAACTTTGTTTCTACTAAGATGCAAATTTGGAAAAACAAGATCACTGCTGCCTGGGGCTTGGTTAGCTGAAGATAAAAAAGCAACACCTGTTTCAGGTATGGCTATGTGGAAATGCAGGTACTCCTCAGGCAACATACCCATGGAAACCAACTGCAAAACTTGTCCTTCTCCTTTGCTTCCTGGAGACTACAGCACTGATATGGGTTGAGAAGTCTGTGTGTAACACGGATTTTTATTTTTTTTTTAATAATATTGCCTTGCGAAATGTTGTTCATTATCATTTTTAATGTGACATAGAAGACAGCTTTCCATTTAAGTTGCCCGTTAGTCTGATTAATAACTTATTTTTATTTTACATTTTGTGTTTTATGCTGCCTGCGAGGCAAATATTATCAGTGTTTTCCTACAAGAAGTAAGACAATTCACAGAACACATTTCATGCCCTGAGATCAGAGAAATAAGTTTAGATTTATAATACCCAAGGACTGTGGCTTTTTATGAAGTGTATAAAGAGGGCATGTTTAATTATGTTTTGTTTATATCAGCGCTTTGTCTGCAAAAATAACATGAATTACCATATTTTCCTATCATCGGCAGTTATTTCTAATGATTGATTAAATTTCTTAAGTGCAGAGTGGATTAAATCACAATTTCTTGCAAATAATTTGGGAAAGAAAAGATAGAACTAACTACCCAATTAAAGTGGGAGAGATCAGAGTCTGACAGCTCCAGGCAGAGTCCTGTCCATCTCTCACAGTGACAACAACAAAAATAAAAACCAAAACGCTTATTTGAATCCGAAGCATTGAGAGCTAGACTGTAAAAAGTGTATTTTGCAAGCCCTGGATGTATTCCCAGGTGGTCTGGCTGGAGTGGTTGCTAATTTTTATTCCAGCATCAGGCCTGTCCCATGTGTGCTGCCAGCCTGAGCGCTCTGCCGCTGCTCCCAGCGCTGAGCTGTTTTAAACTCGAGCCATGGAGCATCCCGAAGGGGCAGGAGCCTCACAGCAGCCGAGGATGATGGTGGCCATGCTCGAAAGGACTCGGAAATTCTCTGGGTGTAAATCCTGGCGTGGTACCGGCGGTGCTGACCGTGAGGCGTGAGGGGTCAAACAGCAGCACCAACGCTTCCAATCTCTTGTTTTGTTTCGAGCGGTCAGTACAGCAGCACCTCTGCTCACCTGCACGCTGTACCTGTGAAAAATAGAATTTAAAATATGTGTGTTGAAGAGTTTTGTTGAAGCGGGGCGCGATGCCGGGCTCGCTGAGGCGCCGGGGCCGAGGGGCGCGGGCAGCCGTGGGGGACAATCGCCATCTAGTGGGGGCGGCGGGGACTGCGGCGCCGGGCTGCCCTCGGCTTCCCCTTCGCCTTTCCCTTTTCCTTCCCCTCTCCTTCCCCTTCCCTTTCCCTCTCCTTCCCCTTTTCCTTTCCTTCACTTTTTCCCTCTCCTTCCTCTTTTCCTTTCTTTCACTTTTTTCACTCTCCTTCCCCTTTTCCTTCTCGTTCTCCTTTTCCCTCTCCCTCCCCTCTTCTTCTCCCTCTCCCTCTCCTTCCCCTCTTATTCTCCTTCCCCTCTTCTCCTTTTTCCTCTCCTTCCCCTCCTTCTCTTCTCCTTCTCCTTCTCCTTCTCCTTCTCCTTCTCCTTCTCCTTCTCCTTCTCCTTCTCCTTCTCCTTCTCCTTCTCCTTCTCCTTCTCCTTCTCCTTCTCCTTCTCCTTCTCCTTCTCCTTCTCCTTCTCCTTCTCCTTCTCCTTCTCCTTCTCCTCCTTTTCTCCCACCCAGGGGTGCCAAATCCTTCAGGACCTGCCAGCAGGGAGTCTGGGCTGTCCCCACATCCCGGGACAGCCTCTCACCTCCCCGAGCTCCGTGACAAACACCCGGAGCTGAAGGCACAGCCCGAGTGTCCTACCACAGCAGGAAATCTCTGGGATTTGGGAAAAAATCTCAGGCTATTCGGAGCTGGAAGAGTCTCGGGAGGATCACCCACCCACAGGGGATTGAAGCCCTTTTTTTTGGTGTTTATTTTTGTTTTCCCTGTGAATCTTTTTATAATTTCAAAAGGAGAAACAATGCAAGCCTGACATGCTGAGGTTTCAAGGTTCTCAGCTACCTCCAAATCCCAGGTAGAGACTGTGGAGCTGCAGAGTTTGTGTTGACACTTCAACATTCAGCATTCAACCTGCCTTTTACCCTGAGGCCAGTGGTTTTATGTGTTTGGGACACATATTCCCATTTTAGTTTTTATATTATTTATACTATGACAACTTCAGCCCAAGAAATATTTTCTGTTCAACATAAATTACATAAAACCACTCAGGACAGCCTGCTCACTCTTTAGCTGTTTTTGGCTTGGCTTTAAATGTATCCCCCTGGATATTGTTATTACCACGCATTTCCAAAGTACAAAAGGAATGCTGGAGACAGTCTGTGTTTATGTGTGCTTGAACCACTTTAAACTCCTGTGCAGGAGCTGGATGCCATAATGACAGGTGCAATACAAGAGCCACCTGTGTAGATCACTTCAAAATTACTTATTGCAAATGCTGAATTCCTTATATTTTGCATTCAGAAGAAACTCTTGGGCTGTGAACCAGCATTCAGTTGTAAAGTATAATTATGGCTTAGTTAGGGAATTAATTAACACAAGCACTAGGTCACCACTGCAGATCTGTCTTCAAAGCCAACAGGGCAAGATAAGTGGTCTTAGCAATAAAACCAAAAAATGCACCTGCTGAAGACAGGGCTGGTGTGTGAGGGCAGAGACAAAACCAAGGATTTGGGGCTGTATTTTGCAGTGAATATTTCTCCCACAAAAAATCCTGAGATCTCCATTTTAGGATCACTTTTCTACAAAGTGAAATGGGTAGGAAAATCATCCACAAAAAAGTGGCTAGGAAAAAAAAAATTAATTTGCTCATTTGCATTCAATTCCTTGCAGTACTTTGGTTTGGAATCTCTAAAAGGCACATTAAACCATACCTCATAGCCTGCAAATCAAGTACTAATTAAAACTGCATTAACCCTAATGGATTGAAAAGAAGAAATCTAATTGCAAAAACTTCTGTTTACCTAAGGCACGCTGGAAAAACAAACTCTCCCATATTTCTCTTCAGTCTGGTTTTTTTCTTTCTCTCAGCATGCACACAGAGAGCTGCCTCTTCTTGCTCTGTAATTTACTAAATCAACCTTTTGGGGGAGGTTTCCAGCATGACAAGCCTCTCTCTTAGTTCTTTATAGCCAACCTTGTACTACCACAACTTCAAAATCTATCCAAGAACTCAGAATCAGAATGAGCCTGTGCTAATCAGTCACAGGTCCTGGCTGCTACCTGCTCAATTAACTTTATTATCTTCTCCACTCTGAGCACCAGGATGCATTTCCTGTACTGGGTGTAGCTACTGCTCTCACTTACTGGTACCAGGTCTGCAATTCCATAAATTCCCTCTAGTTTAGGACAAGCCTTGTCTTGTCTTCCTTGATTTCCCACATGGATGGGGCAGAAGCATCACTGTGGAATCCACTTAATGATGAGAGCCCGAGGAACACTGGTGATAAATGACCTGTTGTTTAGGGCAGAAGAAACCAACCTTTTTTTTTTTTTTTTTTTTTTTTTTTTTTTTTTTTTTTTTTTTTGGGTGCTCTGATTTCTGTTTGTTTTCCTTTTAGGTCTTTACCTCCCATTCGATGGGAACATATCAAAAACTGAATTTCCAGCAGAATGTGGGCTTGAAAAGGGATGGGAAGGGGGGAGCTAAGCTGTAAGTAGCCCCCCGAGGCTTGTTGTCCTAATGAATACCAGGCCACAAATTAATGAAGGAGCTTTTAGGAAAACACTGTGATTTTCTTAGCCTTTCAAGCATCAGCAAATTTCCAGAAGTCCAGACAGCTGTTTACAGCTTGCAAAGATGTTGATTGTTTACAAATTAGGTTATCTTTGAAAAGCCTGCACCTATCAGCCTGCTAATGTCACTCATCAATGAATTGAGGGTTCTCAGCCAAAGAGGAAAGGCAAATTTTGGTGGTCTGGTCTGTAGGGAACCTCCTTGGTTTTACCTCAGGAATATCCAGTATTTTTCTAACCTCCCCATTTCAGATTATTTTGTCCTGGATTTTCTTCACAAATTCATTTGTTTGTAATTGCTCCTAATGGAAACAGTTTCAAGCACAAGCATCGCCTTTGGTTTTTTGGGATATGAAAAACAGTTTTCAGCTTTTCTCTAGGTGCAAAGGATGGAGTCTGGTGGGGAAAAAAAATAAAAGAAAATAATATGATATGATATGATATAAAAGAGGAGTTTCTGTATGAGATTTGTTTGCTCCCTGACAGCTGTACAGCCCCACAGGCAGCACAAATTGGCCAGGTTGTGAAGTCAAGGCCAGCGCCTTCAGCATTCAGCAGCTTCCTGTGTCTTAATCTTTCTGTTTGGGGAATGAACTGCAATTTGTTTTCATTGACCCATAGCTTCAGTTGCAGAGTGTAGGATTACCTTAATGGACCCAAACTTGAGGCACATCAACTCTATTTTCAGTCCTTGTCCTTTCCTGTGCTGTTCATTCCTGGGGTGCCAGAGCCCGCTGTGCTCACTGTGCCCAGTGCAGGAGGATCTGGAGGACAGAGGGAATGCTCTGGAATTGTCTGGGTGGGCCAGAGGTGTCCCCAGTACCATCCTGCTGTGCCTCTGCCTCTTCAACACTGCTCTCCCACCCCCCAGCCCATCCCAGGAGCCTGTTCCAATAACAATTCAGAGCCCTGACTCACGGGCACCATAAATCAAAGCCTGAGCCCCCCAGCAAGAACAATTTCCTGGCTGCAAGTCAATGTGCTCCATAATTTTCTGTGTGCCATTCAGACCTGCCATTTAGCAAAGGCTTCAGTGTTTTCTTACTCATGAAGGTGTGGTGCATCCCTGTACACCATAACACCATGTGTTTATTCTGCATATGGACAACAGACACACAGGTGAGTTATCCAGCTCATACAGAACTCTCAAAGCAGTGAAAGATGCTCTTTTGGTTAAAGTTACAGATTGAGGAACATCAGTTTTCATATTGCTTCACTTCTTTGTGCCTCAGGTACTAGACTGGAGATTATATTTTCCTTTTCTTTTTTGTTTCAATTAGATTTACATCTCCATGGTACAGATTGCATACTCAGCATCTGCTAAATGGTCCATAATCTCTTCAGCCCTTAAATGCTCCCATATCCCACCAATAATATCACATTTTCAAAAACTGACCTGTTCCCCACAATCAGGAAAAGAAGTGGAATATGTTTCTCACTTTTGAAAACTCCAAGTACTGCCAGTAGCTGTAACATCATGGGGTACACTGATTAAACTTTGATTTTATTCCTTAGGATACCATTGTCAGGCAGCAGCTGGAGAGACCTGATTCAGCTTCTTGATGTCCTAGCACTGCTTGGAAAGCAGCTTTGAAAAAGGTCTTTGGATCCCTTCAGGTATCAATAGGTTCTTTAGAAAATACACTACACCCTAATAAGGGAATTTGAAATCTTCTGAGTCCCCTCCAAAAATTCATGAAACCCCAACAAGCACAGACTCAGGGTAAGCTGCTACAACTCTGAAACTGAGCCTGAAGCTTTTTGAAGACACCCATGAGTCACTAGACTTGCACTGACTGTTTCATGCTCAATAAAAAACAGGAAAGTAATTAACAAGCAAATCAAAGTCTTCCCCCAAACAATGAAATAACTTTAAAACTGGAGTCCCTTGTAATTGTGCCTGTTAGTTGTATTAACCCTTTCAAAGAAAATTAACTGGTTCTCAGCTCCCTGATTCATCTGCCATTGAGCTCATTACCACACTGGTCCAGCAGAAAGAATTTGTACTGCTTTGTTCCAAAAATTCAGGATCCAAAATAAATTATAAAAAGTCATCCTAGGACTTTATCAAATCTTCACACCTGAAAAGAATTTTCTATCTTGCATGGGAAGTTCCCCTGGCAGGAGAGAATACTTTCCTGCCATTTTGGAGAGGAATCCAAATGATAAAACATTTTATCAAGGCAATTAGCATATCAACATGCAAATCCCTATTGAAAATGCACTGTTGACAAAACAGCTAGAAGGCAGCTCATCATGGTATGAAAATGAAAGAAAAAACAAACCCAGCAACTTATATCCAACCAGTCACTGTTTTGAGGAGAGACCAAGATTCACAGGGTTTTGGACACTCCTCAGTCAGAGTTGCAAAACATGAGTGAAGTGTGATAGGAACCAGATTATCTTGGAAAAGAACCACAGCAATAGTTCTCCATTTCTGTCTGATAATCAAGGAAACAAGAATAAAGATATCCTTGTTTGTTGACTGTCTTCTAAACCAGAAATGTTCACACACAATTTCCAGCTTTTCTTTTGCCCTGCAGGCCAGTGGGAGAACTGATGTCACACAGTCAGATATCTCTGAGATTAGCAGCTGTAAGACAGACCCTTAAATCCCAGGTTTTGTCAGCAAGGAAAAAAAAATGTATTTGAGCTCCACAGTCTGTTATTTACAAAGGGAGAACTGGTTGTTCTTTTGCTTGTCAGACAACAGAAGAAAATGTTCTGTTTTGAGTTGCTACCCTAAGGTCCTGTACAGTCAGTACAGTGGGTGAAACAACTTCCCAGCCCCAGCAGGAGCAGGTGGCTCAGGAATGCCAAATATTTTGAGATATTACTAGAACTACCCCAGAGGAAGAAGTCCTCTTCTCCCCCAGTTGTCCTTGACACTCTGCCTATTCTCCACCTGCACTGCTCTGAGAAACTTTATTAGTTGGTATTAAAGTTGCAAGAAGAAAAGTGTTTTCCTTTTTTTCCCCCCTCACTTTCAATATTGTAGGAAACTTTGGGTGAAATATATAAAAAACAAGTTAAGATCAGATTTTCCCAAAGTGAATAGTGATTTCAGATTCCTTTGTTCCACAAAAAGCTTTAACACATCCAGTGGTGAAATATTCACTGGGATTGCAAGCAGGCCTCCCAGCACTCAAAGTATTTGAATATGCCTTCAGGGAAAGAAAGAGTTAATGGACTTACCTTACATTTAGTATTCATCTTTTTTTTCAACTTTGTCAGGTAGCAGACAACAAGCCCAGGCTTGACTTGGAGCATCAGCTCTGTACTAGCATAGTCTTGTGGGTAGCCTAATGTAATTTTAATTCAATTGACATCTCTGCTGAGATCAGTTACAAATGTAGGGCCCAAGTTATTTAACAGTTGGTGCAACTGTATTTGAATTTTGTTCATAAAGGCACACCCTGGGTTAACAGGGCCAGGGGCAGGGCCAGAATCCTGCAGAGCAGAGGTGACCTGGGACTCCTGTTTTTAAGGCAGGATTTATATAGGGGGAAAAAAAAAAACCAAAAAACAACCAACAGTTTATTCCTATACATTGTTCCAGAATGGATATTCTAGTGATAAACAGGTTACACAGTCAACATTTAATCTTAAACTGACACTCATTTAGCTCATTAGAAGATCTGGGAGTGTGAATAGCAAAGAAACATTTGTGAGCATCTTCTACAAGCAGACCTAATTTATCCTTCCTGAAGAAAGAGATCTGGACACTGAGCAAACCTGGGCAGGTCAAAGGTCTTGGAAGTGGAAAAAGATGTGGATGACAGGCTAAGAGCACAAAGATCCAGAGCCTGAATCTCTGAGAATTCACAGCTAAAGGGATCTTGTTTCTCTCCAAAGTTGCTTCAAATATTTCCAGATTTTGTCACATGCACAAAACCAGAATTGAAAATTCTTGTCTGAAGGGTGAGCAATCTTTCCATGCTCTTAGTAAAACATAAAAACCACAATCATACAAATTTCTCATGGAAATTTCAACTAAAAAAAAAAAAAAAAAAAAAATCCACCCCATATTTTCCCTTAGACTATATTTTTAACAAAACCTGTCCTAGGTTTCTCTAGGCCTTCTGCTCTTTTCCCCTCAATCTTGATCTCTGGAAGAGACTTCTGCTGTCAGTAGAGGTTCCACCTTCCTGGACCCCCATCCTTAATCACAGGAAAAAAAAATCTTCTTCACTTGAGAATCTGTGCTTACTTAGCTGTGTAAGTAAAAATGTGTCAGGTGAAAAAAAAATACAGAAAATTAGCCTGCAGACTTTGAAAGACAGGTCATTTTATCTAAACTGGTTCAGCCTAATAGGAAACTTTCCTGTATATGGCAGCTTGTTTTTGGCTTTTGGAGTTTTTTTTAAAGAAATATTTTAAAAAATATGAGAAAAAATGAAATAAATTCCACTTTCTCCAAAGTGGGTACAGTCAAAAAAATGTGGCAGAGTGAAACAGAGCAAGAGCACTAAAAAATTAATTCCTTGTGCTGCTGCTTCCCTGCCAAAACCCCATGCATTTAAAATCCAATCCACTGCAATTACACCAGTCCCCAGCCACACACCATGCATCTGTAGGAGCACGGTGAGCAAGAATTGGATTTCCCTCAGTTAAGGTGTCAAGGGAACAGCTAGCAGGTTGGAATTGTGTCCAGACATTTGCTCATATATACAGCAGTGAAACTAAAAATACTTTTTGCCCTTCATCAAGATCCAGCTCACACAGCTTTGTGATATTTTATCCGCTAACAGTTTCAAAGAAGTAATATGTTGCTACAGAAATTCACCCAATTTGCCTGTGGGATCATCTTTTTACTGAAATAAAAATCTCCACACAAGAATGTTGCTGTACTTTGGTAAGACAATTGTCTGAGGCTGAGATGCACTCCTACAGTGGGAATGTGGACAGGTTGGAAGTTGCATCTTCAGACCACAGGGAAAAAAAAACCCTCTTGGAAACCTCATCAGCTAAATCATTGCAATAGTTTTGGACACTGGGAGAAGCTTAGAGCTGTCTGGTCCTCACCAAAATGAGAGAGCAGGCTCTGATATCCAACAAGGGAGTCAAGAGCTGCCCCAGGAGCCTGAGCAGCTCAGCCCCACAAGCAGAGAGCAGCTGGCAGCAGCAGGTAAATCACTGTCAAAGGCTCCAGAGGATGTTGCAGCCCTTGTGTCTGCAAATCAGAAAATAATTGTGGGGGAACACCTGGTTCTCATCCTACCTAACATACCGGCCACCAGCACTCGGGACACAGAGGCACATGTGGAAAGCAGAGCAAGCATTCATTTAAAATCACTGCAGAAAACAGGACAATATCTGGGGTCAGGGGAGCAGAGAGAGCTGCAGGTAGTTATTTATTTTATGAACTGAAGTGCTTTTGCATGGGATAGAACAGAACAGAAGCAGGGAGCCTGGCAAGGCAAGAATGCAAAAACATATTTCCAGACAGAAATTTCAGATTGAAATATAAT
The DNA here is from genome assembly GCF_903797595.1 of Erithacus rubecula. NCBI lineage: Eukaryota > Metazoa > Chordata > Aves > Passeriformes > Muscicapidae > Erithacus > Erithacus rubecula. Next base: position 29,282,187 of record NC_136660.1, read on the forward strand.
GATGGATTTCAATCACCTGGATGTAGTTTGTGAGGAGTAAACAACTCCCCTTATGTGCAAAATTCCCCATTTCATAGCCTTTGTTCATTAAAGTCTGAATACCCAAACACTGTGGTCTGTGGTTGCAACTGGCATACAAGGGGATGCATTGAGGCTGCATTTTACATTTTTATGATTTGCTTCACAGCAGCTGCCAGATGATCCAGTGAAATCAGATCTGCATTGGAGAAGAGTCAGATCCACAGGCACACTTTCTCATCACTTTCCATCTTGTCATACCAGAGCATATCTGTGCTTTTTGCATGGTAATAGAATGTCCTTTTTGCACTGTAATATCTTCCCTGCAAAAAACCAAAACAAACCAACCAACCAACCAACCAAAAAAAAAAAAAACCCACAAAAAAAAACCCACCTGTACTTCTTGCACAACATCAGACACAGCACTGCTGGTCAGAGATTGGATCCTTGCTGGCTGAAAGGGTTTGTGAACTTTGCCAGGGAGCCGATGGTCTTCAAGTTGAGAATTGTAATTATCTGAACTCTCATCTACTCCAACATCCTGCACACTCTTATAAGAGAAAGGTGGCAGAAATATCTAAGGTTTAGTAATTGAGAAAAAAAGGGAAATATTTCTAGTGTCACATTATAAACACAAACAGACTTGCAAATGCTGCCAGCACACGTCTCCAGGAAATGAGGGTATTTTTGCCATGTCAGGATTCAGTGGGAATATATCTCATACATAACATATTTCTGTAATACATGTAACTTGTGTTATTGTTACCTCTCATTGTAAAGCCCTAAGATCATCCTGCAAACGTCTTCATTATTATTTTGAGGTCCTTTTATTTCTTCTACAGATGAAAGTATGAGAAAATTTGGGTAAACATCTGACTTTTTGCTCCCACTACAGATATAGTATCTTCACTGAGGACCACACTGTCATACCATGTTCCCCAAACTTTTGATAAGCTCTCACTGTCCAGACAGGGAAGTTTGTTTTACTGCTAACTATCCACTCAGACAGCCAAGCCCACACAGCCTGGCACAGCTCCACTGGCTTCTGTGAACTCACAACAATTTGCATATAGCAAAAACATAGATTAAAGCTGTTTTTGAAAGGCTCAGGCTTGATTGCACCAGGGAGTTAAATACCTAGTTACATTTTAAAATCTGATCACTGAAAACACTTCATATCTTCTTATTAGAAAACCTAACTTCAGATAAGGCCCTAAATCACAGTTATTCCCACACTGGTAAAATTGTACACCATCCTTTATCTGGCTGACAGGTATTGTCTGACAATTATGAAAAACACAGCTGCAGGGACCTTAGTCAGGGATCATCTTGGGTTCTGGACAAATGAGGGAGTGGAAATGACAAAGTGACTTAACTTTTCAAAGAAGGGTCTCACCAGTCCAGAGTTGAAGGAAAACTCAACAAGTGAAGGTACACACTTTAACGTGGATGACACTTATTCTTTTATATGACCCAGATAAAAATCACACTCAATTCTCACTGTATCTGCTTTGCTAATGCTCATAAACAGAGCTTTTATAGTGCTTTGAATTAGATCTGTGATTTGTGAGCGACATGTATAATAATTAGACTGTGAAGATGTACAGTTAATCCATTTAAAGGTGTGAAGAAGTCCATTTAATGAACATTATAGTCACATTAGACTTGGAAACATCTAACTCTTTTGTTGAATAAAAAGAAGTTCAATGAGATTAACTTCTCTTAGTTGGTTTTAAAGAATACTCAAACATGTCCTACTCTGATAGTGTACTATTCCTTGGTGCATGGTTTCTGCATACCAATGTCTTCAGTGTAGAAGAGTAAGAATAAGACTGGGAGACATTCTATTTCAGTTAAATAATTACAAATTAAAGAGGATCACTTCTACTTTCTATACTTACTGTAGTATGATAAGAAGCTGAACTCCTTGAACTTGTAATTATATAACAGAAATGTTAATCTCCTGGTTGGGTATTCAGTTCTACTGCATTAAATGTATTCTTACAATTATCAAGTTTACTACATAGCACATAGACATTTCTTTTGGGAAACCTATTATTTAATCATATCAGATTTTGACCACAAATACCATAATGGAATTCTGTTTTCAAATCTCTCACTGCCACAAAATGACTAATGAGGGTTAATATACCTATGTAGCTTGAGAACCTGAAAAAAACATCCCTGTAATTTCTGATTTTCAATTTGTAATGCTAACTGAGTTTCTGGTTATTTTCCACAGCTTTGTGCAATTAAAAAAAAAAAAAAAAAGAAAAAAAAAAGAGAGAGAGAGAGAACATATAAGTCCAAAATACGCTAAGTAACTTGTAATAAAGAAATTTAATTTTAAATATATGTACTTTAAGCTGCTGTTCTCCTCTTAGGAGAAACTCATTTAGGCTTAAGAGTTACTGGCCAGAGCTATCTTCTTTTCACAGCATATTATAATGTGAGCCATTGGCTTTAATAGTTTGGAAGCACAATTTACATCCTTGTCCATTTAAATATATAAAACTATTTCAAGGGACAGGGTAACCAGTTAGAAAACAGGATCACTCACTGACTTCCATTTCCAATTTTTAATGAAGAAAATTGTGTCTTTCCAGTAAAATCCTGGCTCCCAATTCTTTAATGAAGCTGTAGCCCTGTTAAAAAAATGAACATGAGCTCTGTAGAGAGTCACTTCAGAGAGATTTTAGCCAGTGAAATTCTTGCTTTCAGTGGAGATTCCTGGCTTGCTGCATGCATCAGGCTACATTCTTTTGCAGTTTGCAAAGCAAAACCTGATAAGATCAAGAGACAACATAATCCTGGCTAATGATGGGTGACTTTTTATGTACTGTATGGATGCAGTTGAACACTAGAAAGACAATCCTTCCACCTGGGGAGGCTGGGCCAGGGGAAGTACCCTCTTGAGGGCTAACCCTGAACCCAAACTGATACACAGAGTTCACCTACTGAGCATGTTGAGCCCTCCAGTCATTGCCTAAAGAAGCATTTTACCTGTCCTAGGAGCTGTGCATTGTCTGCTACTCAAAACTCCCACAGCACCATTTGCAAACCACTGTCTAAAACACATCAAAACCCCACAACATTTTGCTGCCCAAATGTGTTTTATCAGTGAGACACTTAAGCAGAGACTTCTACCAGCAAAAAGGAGAGGAAGAAACAGAAACATGAAAGGAGAGTTGTCCATTTGAGATTTGCCTCTAAGGTTCTCAGGAGCTTATGCTGCTTTTTGGCATTTTGTGGATCTTGTGCAGTCCATGAATTTCGCAGACACCTGGGTTTGAGGTAGCTGGGCTCTCCTCTACAGGTGAACCTTGCACACCCAGATTTTTTGACTTGGTGAGGAGCAAGCCCCAGGGACAGGTTGTGCCTGGCAGTCACAGTTGATTCCTGCTAACCTTGGCACCACCCTGTGCACCCTTTGGAGCTCAGATTCCTCAGCAGACCTGCTCTCCCCAAGCACTTGATGCTCACTGGAGCAAACAACTGAGATAAGGGGGAAATGGACTTTGATTGCACTGCATAGAGAATATACTTCCCTTTAAATTTCCTGCCTGCCTCAGTTCCTGGATACACACACAATACCCTGGCTAATGACTCAATCATGCAAGCCCAGCTACCCTGGCTGACCCTCAGAGCCTCTCACCCTGCCCAAACCCTGACCTGCCTCTCACAGGGTGGGGTGTGCAGTGATGGAGCTCCCTCTGTGTGAGCAGAGAGAATAACCATTATCCAAAACCACTGTGAGTTTGAAATTATCTTATTTATTGTCTTTCAATCCTAGCTAGGCAGGACTTCATAATCCCTTCATTATTAGTATGTTTTGGCTACTGTCTAAAATAAACGTTCCATGTCTCAGCTGGAACATCCTTGTCATGTGTACTGTGGTTCTGGAGGATAACTTTCTACCTACCTCCTCACACACAATTCTGCATTTCACACACACAGTCATTTGCCTTCCAACACAGAACCTTTCCCTTTTCTTCAATATTACTTCCTTACCCATCTTTTTTTCCTAGACTTCTGATCATCCATGCTACTCTTCTCCCTCCCCACCTTATTTTGAAGTGTGGTGTGCCTGAACATGTTACTTCAGCTGAGGCTTTACTTCCCCTGGGCAGAAGGGTTATTTGATATGTCCTACAGCCTCTATTTTTGATTAGTTAGACAACAAAGGTTAACATTTCCACGAGGCACTTTTACTTCCTTCAGTGTGTATGCTGAGAAGCACCAGATCTTTTGTGAAAGATACTAATTAATTTTAGTTACTGGTTAAGGTCATCATCCAGTGCCATGAGTTGTAGATGACAGACTGTTTCCTCAGAAAATGCACATTTATGATCTATTCCTATTTGTGGCATCTTCTAGCACCCTCATTTGTTCTGAATACACCTGAAAAACTCATTGGCTTTTATTCCAGGAAAGCTTTTCTCAGATCCCAGCATGTCTGAGTCACAACACTGAGCCAGCTTGGGAATCTTGTCCCTTTCCTGCTGGGTTTTCTTGTTTAGCAAGTAGCACACTTCATTCTTTGTGGCCAAGTGAATTCACAGGTCTGAGCAGAGCACAGGACAGGAGCATGCTGGGCTAGCTGAGACACTGTTGTGGCCATAGGTAGGAATAAGCAGTAAGGTGGAAGGGGAGAAGTTCACACCAACTTTCCAAGGTGACCTGTCTCCTGCCAGAGGCTGCTGAGGGAGAGATGGCAGGGAGCAGATCCTGCCCTCCACCAGGACAAATCCTTCCCTGCTTAACCAAGAGTGACACATCTTCAGAGACAGAAAATGTCACGGCTCCAGTTTAGCAGAGTCACATCTGGCCACAGCACTGTGAAATTGTGTTTCCTCAGTGACAGCACAGCCCCACACACTGAACAAAGAGCAGCAGCAGCAAGGCAGCAGGTATTTGTTTGTAAAGTACAGTTAGCAAAGACTTGGAGGAAGTATCCCAGTCTCATTATCTTGCAATAAAATTAATATTTCCTCACACACACAGTCTTACTGTAACATAAATATATCTAAATTAGTTTACAAAACTGTTGAGATAATTAAATAGTGCACATAAATGTGAGCCAGCACTTTGGGAAATAAACTGCACTGCTGTTTAAATATAGCAGCTAAAGCCATGGGAATGAGGCAAGAGAATATACTGCTGTAAGATTATAGATAAAAATGCAAGTTCTCTGCCGTGGTGCCACTAGAATATAAGGAGAAAGTTATTAGAAACAAAATGAATTCAGTAGCGCCTTGAACTCACTATCATAGTCTGGGGCAAGTTAATCACTTCATCCTCATCCACTAACACATTTATCCACCTACTAATTCTCCACCTAATTAGAGAGAAATTCAGAGCTCTACTGGTCAGGGAGGCAGGGATTAGGGTTAAGAAAACACTTGTATTTGAAACCCCCTACCTCTGCTGGTTAGTGTGAAAGATCCTATAAGAAACTCCCACCCTAGCTAATCCATGACCCTCAGCAGGGAGGAGTGTTAACAATTTGGTTTAAAACTCACACTCTCAGACAAATGCATCAAAAACGGCTTTTCTTCTTTGATTTATAGGTATTACTTGTTTTTCCAAGCTCCATTAAGGACTCTTCATCATGTACTGCAAGGGGCATTAAGCACTGAAAGTTGTTCCCAGCTCTGTATTATTCAAAGGCAATTTACACTAATTATTGGAGTCCATGGTGTTACCCATACTCATAGAATGATCCATCTCAGCAGGCTAAAGTACTTTTGAAATGTTAATTTATTACTGAGGTATAAAAACGTCCTTACATTAAAGCTCAATTCTTTCTTAAATGCCAAAAGTTTTTCTATTACTGATATATTACATACTTACTGTTTATCTTAGATACCAGAATAAAGATATAATTTAATTTACTATATAATAGGGCCTTTAAAAGCCACTATTAGCACAAATTGTGCTGCATTTAAACTCATTTACAACACAGATATTGTTCTTGTTTTTCTAGTTTAGTGATTTTCTCTACGCACAGGCAAACAGCTACTTCATGGAGACAAGGTTTTCAGGCAAACAGCTGCACAGAAAAATGAGAAAACTTTAACTGGAGAAATATTTCACCAATTCCAAAATAATTTCATTCATGTTAAGGTACAGATATTGCTATGATATCACTGTTCTGAGGAAAATGCATTCATGAGTTGGCATGAGAGTGCACCCGTGTATCAAATGCCAACAAAAACCTACTAAAAAGTACCTGGTGTTCAGTTAAATCCTGGCACAGAAGCTGCTGATTTGAGCAAGAATTGTTTTGCCAGTGCTGAGCCACCACTTGCAGGTTTTGTTTTTCTTGGTCGCCGTGTGTGAAAATAGAGCCACGCCAACAAAAATTTATTTGACCTTGTGTTGACAAAAGCTCTTGAACAATCAAGGGGATTATTTCTTAACTAGCTCAATCAACAACTTTTACTTCACTGAGAAGCCACTGGATTGCAGTCAGTGGTTGGAAGAATCTCTGCCTTGGAAGTGTCAGCGCCTTGGGATGCACTAAGAGTTTGTTGCAAATAGAAAAAAAACTCCTTTTGCCTTCCTAAGTCCTCTCCAGGGTCCCAAAGACAGTCCTCACCCATTAAATGTGCACTGATGTGAATTAGGACCATCTGCTTTATATCTAAAAAATCTAAATAATATCACATAAACAAAGCTTCTCATGATAAGCTAAAATATTTTTTTTATCCAAAATTTTTTGGCAACTTAAAATTTGCTTGTGTAGCTGAAACACAAAGCACAGCTTTGGAATAGCAATTCTCCTGTTCCCAAACTCTGTCAAGATTTTATACAACCTTGTCCCAGATTCCATTTCCTTCTCCAGGTCTCTGTCTAACTGTGGAAAGCACTCCTTCCTTGTGCATAGCAGTTCCTGAAACGAAAGGAATTATGAAAGAAAGTTTTATGACATCCTAAATCTTGATTGCCACTAGCACAATCTGTTTACCCAAATAAATCTGAATTCCAGAGCAATGATTTGGCTCCCTAAGCTGGTCCATGCACTGTAGGTGCTCAGGAGTGAGAAGATTTGCAAAGCAGGAGCAATTCCATGTGGGAAGTATTGTGTTCCTTTGCATGCCTCAATTCCACACACAGGGCTATAATTTGCATGCACAACTGTTTGCATACATTAAGGATTTTTTTCCTTTTTGCATAAAAGGCCCAGTAGATGCCAAAGCAATGACTTGTGTACAAAACCACAGTAATCCTACCTGCAAGTCAGACATTTAGATAAACAAGCTTTACTTATTTAAAGCAGCTCTTTAACTATGAAAATCTGCTTTAAATGAACACATGTTCTCGCAAAGCATGTAACTGGTCATGAAAATGATTCCCATCAGAAAAGGCAACATCCCACAAATTTCTCCTGTAAAATTTATGTCATGAATTAGAAATGAGGCATGTTATTATTTTGCAGCACAAGCAGGGGAAAAAACTCTATACTTTTCAGTCATATTTAATCTTCATTTAGTCACAGAGTATGTATTACCTATGGTATCTCTTTTATTTTGGGAATAGGTGGGTACAGCTAATCCCAGGCTACTGAGGCATGGATCACCACAAACGTTTTGGAAAGAAGTCATCCTGATATAAACACCCATTTTTCAGAATAATCCCCTTTTTACATAACACACTGACTTTTTCTATGCAGATAAACCTTAATAAAAATTCGAATTTCTATTTTATTCCTCACTGAAAATTTGTCAGGTCTTGACTATTAGGACCATGAGTTGTCACTATATGGAAGTTACTTCCAAATGTGAAAGCTGTTTGGTTTTTGTGCTCTAGTCCAAGCAATTTGTAGGAGGCCAGTGTTCCATAGAAACCAAATCAATTCTCCTCAACAGAGGAACAATTTGGGAGATAAATATATCTCAGGTGTCCTTTGAGGTAATGAAGTGAATTCCATGCTTCTCCAGACTCACATTTATCCAGATAAAAGTCTAGCAAAAGAAGTTTTGGGAATTTAAAGTTGTCACTTTGTTGGCATTGGCTCAGGAGCACAAAAGGGCTATTTAAGCAATTTGTGATTAGTTTAACAAATTTAGGATCTACGAAAAAAATTCTGCAGATGTCTCTGCAGGAAATAATTTCTGCTTTTGAATTAGTGGAAATTCCCTCAGAAAATGACAAAAACTGCATGGGAACAATGTCTAACCAAATCCTCAGCTTTGCTTCTAAAGTTCTAATTTTAAAGATAATGCACCTTGTTTACTGGGAATACATCCAGGACATGACACAGATCTTGGGCTGGCTAAACATTCAGCAAATTGTGACAGCTGGGACTTAGGGAATTTTAAGTAGCAAATGAGAAATCAATACCCTGTTTCCCTCTATAATTATTGTCCACAGTTCAAACCCCACTTCCCAGCCACATTTTTTTAATAATATCAGCAATGGCTTAAACTCTTCTTAGAAACACATTTAAGAAAACAAGACTCCAGTTAAACTGAATGGAAAATTCTCCTTCTCAAGATAAACAAGGAGTTTCTCCCAGACCTCAGGTTTATGCACTCCCTGCAAGCAGTCCCCACTAGTTTTCAATGGTGTGGCTTTGTACAGAGTAAATATTTCATTGTAGAGCCATATGAAACATTTCAAAAGAGAGGAGACACAGATAGCAATCTAACCCAGATTCCAGTCAGTCAAATGGCTGTTGGATCAGGTACCTAAGGAATATGTTTCATCTTATTAGACAGAATAAATTTTTATAAATGCAGTCAGTAGGGAAAAAAAAACCCCAACACTGTTAGCAATTTTACTTGTATTCATTTAATTTCCAGGCATAGTAGCACATTTTATTAAAAGAGTACGTTTGCCTCAGACTATATCAACAGGTTTGCCAATAGCATCAAGCCACATATTGAGTATTTTGTAAATTCATCAGGATATTGCCATGATGCCATTCAGATCACATAGCACCTATGCATTATATATGCAAGGCTAGTGGCACCAGGCAGGTCTTTTTCCAATTAATACATGTCAGAGCAAATTGTTGGGAGGAGGGAAATAAACCAAAAATGAGAGAAAAGGAGATTTCTGCACAATTGCCCACTGCAACATGAAAACCCACCTCATCTGCATAATATTAATGATATAAAATATGCAAACAGATGTTTCTCTCATTAAATGCTGTATGCAAATAACACTAGGAGGAGTGTTAATGTTGTTTCAGGGTTGAGAGATCATGGGGGGTAATTAAAGGTTAATCCAGTTTTCAGTTCACAGACTGTAAGACATGAGTGGTTGTAAAGAAAAATTGTCACTTAACCTTCATTATCCAGAGCATATGGATTTTTCCTCTAGAATAGCAAAAACATATATGTATTTATCTGTACTCTAGTGCCAAGTATGGTGCATATCATTAGAGAAGAAGAGAAATTATTTGTTGAAATGAATGTCATTAAGGAGGTGCCGGAATGCATTAATTAGGAAAAGCAGAATTTGGCCAGAAGTTCTCAGACAGCAATCTAAACCCTGCAATCACACTAACTATATTTCAATTGCTGAGATGCTGTCAAATGTTAATAGAAAATCATCTGAAGTACTTGTGGAACAAGTCCCCTAAAATAATTAAAAGCCTAATGTTTGAGATCCTGCAAGCAGTGTGAGGTGGATGGTTCCACCAGCAGCAGGCTCACAACCTTCTTTTTCTCTCAGAGCATCCTGCTGGGCAGACTGGAAGCAGTAAACATTTTAGCACTTAGATCTGAGTTCAACACACCAGATGAGCCATTCCCCTCCGTGCTCATAGGAGAAAATAAAGTGATAAGTGCCTGCGCTGCAGTCGAGCCCTGCTCTTCAGCAGAAAGGATTTGTGCTGAGGGAAAGGCAGGGCCACAGCAGCCACAGGTGGGAAGAAGCAGAAAGAAGCAAAGAAATATCTTGATTTGTGCAGCTCTCTCTATGTAATATCTGGGTGAAAATCAATGTGGGCTCAGGATAGTGAGAGTGAGATATCAAAGGGTAGGTGAGACTTGGTTCTGTTCAGCCTTGGGTCCAGGGGCCATAGCACTGTCTCCTTCCAAGACTACATGGCATGTTTGGATATTCTTGGTGTTTTACTTAAAAAGCAGTCTTGCAGTCTCAAAGCCCTGCAAATAATTTCCTTTAAGTATGGAACAAGAGCAAGGGTTTCTGAGTGTCTCTGCAGTGTGTCCTTCACCATCTGGCTGTCCCCACTGCCCCTGGCACTCCTCCCCCAGTAACACCAGTATGCCTCCCATCTGTGCCTCACTGGTTCTTTGGGCTCAAAAACCATTTCCCCTTCCTTCTGACCCTGTAAATTCCTTTTTGTGCACTACAAAACATCCAAGAGCCACAACCTGGCCTTGACATTTACCTTGGTTTCCTGGGCTGAATAGCTCAGATTTGGCGCAAAAATTTTAAACGGCACCAAGTAGAATATGGACTCAACTTGAGCTATCATGACTCTTCTAGCTCAAGAATTTCACTACAGAATTCAGTTTTAGATCTCCTCATTAACTGAGGGTATTAAAAAGAACAACTACTTAATTCTATTATATGAGATAAAAATTAACAAACTTATATAGCCATGTCTGCATTCATGTGACATCCTGTGTCATAAACTGTGTTTTGTAGAAATTCTCCTTCTCAATGATTTTTCACAGCTATTTACAGCCTGCTTCCATTTGAAAAAAGTCTGACATCCAAGAGGAAAAGGCCTGTGAAAATACCACTTTTTCTGAAGTTGAGCACTGCAGAAAGATTTTAATGCAAGTTATTTTGCTATGAATGGCTGCAGTGACACACAAACGTTGTCTTCCTCGCCTTGGGCGTGGAAAGTCCATATTTCCCTTATGAGGATATTACATTTAGCCAGCTGCCAATTTAAGAGCAACACAAGGTTCATCTACAGCAGCACAGAAAAGACTTTCAAACACCCAAAGGCCACAGCAGAAACAAGGCACGGGGAGAAAACCCAAAACTCTCCTTCCACCTCACTCGGCCTGAGCCATGGCCGCCTCCAGCTGCACCTCCACGGCCACCAGCAGCTGTGAATAAAGAGGGACTGAGGATTACCCTGGGCTGGGAGGGAGGGCCCTGTGGCACAGAGGGTTTTGTCACGGGGTTGGGGATGTGGGGCAGGTGCAGGAGGCCATGGGCTGCTCGGGACTGATAGCACTGAGCCAAACCTGCTCCCAGCCCTCAGCACAAAGGTGCTCCCAGCCCCTGGAAACCTCCCTTATCTCCAGCCCCCATCAGCAGAAGGGGCTGTCAGTCCCCTCTGGGGCTTATCAAACCCCAGGCCTGTCCCAGCTCCCTGACTCTGTGGAGATTTCAAGTTGTGCCCATGAAGCCTGAGCTGGTTGTGGTAAAAGGCAACTGATTCTTATTAAAGCAGATTACAAGCATCCCCTTGAAATGTCACTGTGCATTTACAGACAGCTGTACAAAAACACCCGGCCATCAAAGGTTCCCCTGAAAAATGTACATTCAGGGAAAGCAAATGCAGGGAAATGTGTGAGCAAATGGGGCCTGGAAAACAGAGGACCAAACTGAGGATTTGGTCCAGAGCCTAAGGGAAAGTCTGACAAAATTTGCATTTAAATGGCTCCATGCAACCCCTGACACCTGTGCCTTACACACTCGAGTGTGCATACAGGTCCTGACAAATGGAAACACACTCCAGTTACCTGCAAGGACCTATGGCTGAAGGATGGCCAGGGTTTGGGCCTACAATAAGAGAATAAATAGATATTAAAATCTGTTTATGGTGACAGTTTTGGACATCTAATTGCTGCAGTTTGTTAGAGGAACAAAACGATCTTCCCTGGCTTCAGCCATATCCAAGGGGATTAATTTGTCACTCTTCTAAAACAACTCATTGGAGGAATGCCCTCTTTGATTCTTTATTCTCACATTAATTAGGAGCAATAAGTACACTAGATACACACAGTACTTAAAACATTGGTAGAAATAAATCTGCCACACATCTCAAGAGGGCAATAAAGATCTGGTTTGGGGTGGGAGCCTCCAAAGTGAATCCTATTAATGGATCCCATCCCCTCCAGCATGGCCAGTGCTGCCTCATCCCACCTGTGATGGCCACAAACTGGACATGATTGTCCAGAAAGGCCATGGGGCCCAGCTGGTCTCTTCACCATTTTTAAGGAAGATGGTTTCTTTCTGCACTGAACCCACAAAGCACCACATGCTCCCTGTCAAACCTCCCAGCCCATGTCTCATGCCCAGGTCCTTTGTGGTGACTTTGCTTCTGTCAGCAAATTCCCCATAGCAGGTGAGCTGTGTCTAGGAAGACACAGAAAAAAGGAAGAATATTTTGTGCTGAAATATAAAATTAAAGTCAATTTGATCCTTATTCAAGAAAGAAAAGAAAACCACACCAAAAAATGAGGTGACAAAATTTCTACACAGAATTATTCTGAGAGGATTGAACCAAACTCTGTCTCCTCCACAACTGATTTCAAGATGCTTTGTCATCTCTCTCACTCAAGGACACCCTGCCCATCAGAGGGATTGCTCACCTGAACAAAGCCATCCACTGGCTCTGGGGAACAACATCCTGCAGAGTCCCAGCCAGGATTCCTGTTCACAGGAGAAGGCTGGACAAGCAGGGGGATGCCAGATTTCCTTCCAGCCTGTGAGTGCTGACACCTCAACCTTTCCCCATCCCCTTCAGGCACCCGCTGCCTTTATCTGCTGCTTGTTTAAGGTAATTACTCCTTGTATTTCCTCCCTGCTGGTTCTGCTGGAGCGGAAAAGGCTTTGGCCTTCACTGCACTATACAAAATAAAGAGAGAAAAAAATCTGGTTTATAAACACCACTTTTTCTATACTTTCAAAGGCAGGTTGTAGGGTGAGAGTCAGGAGAATGGTCCCTATTTGGAAAGCAGGCTAATAATAATGATGGAGTTGCTGCAGGGAAATCTCTTGTCCAGCCTCCCTGAGTACTCTTTGTTCCCTCGGTAGTAAACAATTATCTTTTAAAGATGCTCTGCTGTGTCCACCACTCACCCTTCTATAAGATATTAAACAACCCCAAAAAAGCAGCCCAATTGTGTGCAAAGAGTGGATTTCCTTTCAGAAAGGGTGGGAATTTGCAACTCTTTAAAGACACTTAGTGTTAATTAAAACTTATGCAGCCCAAAGAGAAATACAGCACCGTTTTTCAAGGAGGGATGAAGTCAGTCTGATTAGCAAGTGTTTTGTTACCATGCTAAAATATGCTTTTTGATTCTTAAAATTCAGTGCTCACCACTAATGGAAAACAATTGTTTGTGCTCCATAGCAATATAATTCAAGTGACCAAAAAATGCCTCACAATATGCTCAATAAAGTTCACCTTCATGTTTCAACAGCAAGTCTTAAAAATAAGAGTTCTTTTAAAAGAACATTTTGGAGGAAAACATATAAGCAATAAAGAATATGAAAATTCTTCATTTAAAATCTACCTCACAGTCAGCAGTGTGTTGATTTGAAATGCTTTGCCTTTCTAACTGTTCCCCTCCTCCTAATAAGCACTGCATCCAATTTGTATGTTATTCTGATGAAATGGTTTAAGCGAGAGAAAATGAGTAGTTTGAAAAATAAAGGAAAGTTCTACAGAAGAAATGAAGTGCTATCATTGAAATCTTTATTTATGTGAAAAGAAAGGGCTAAAACATTACCTCAGAATTCAAGATTACAACATCAGTAGGATATAAAGTAAATCCATTCTCGTAGTGAAACATCAGAAACCATAATCCTTTTTCAAAGACCTTTTGTTATTTTAATGTCTGACAAATTATGCTTTTTTAAAAGAAGAAAAACACTTAGATTTAAGAGGTTTCTTTTACTCCAGTAAAAGTAGTTTCACTCTTTAAAAGTTTTAATTTTCTGTAACCAATAGTATTTACTATGCTGGCAAAGTATTAACACAAGAGAAAGGTTATTTTAGCCTCAGTAGGACCAAATACAAAGTTGCCACCAAAGATTTTTGCATCAAGTTGTTATGGCAACTTAGTGTTCTAAAAAACGTTAAGTTTGAGCAAAAGGTTTTGTTTTGTTTATTTGGTGCTTTTCCTTCAGGTTTTGAAGTTGTTAAGTGTTTTAAATCATTATCAGTCGAATGATGGGAGGTCTCAGAAGATATTTAAAACTTATTTATATGGCAGGATGTTCCAGGATGATGTCCAAGGACCCCCAGCCCTGCCTTTAGGGGGAAACCCTTGGCCTCAGTATGAGCACAGGAGTCATTCCACAGCAATCCCAGCACTAAGAAACAAGGATAAGAAGGAAAAAAAATGAATTATTTGCCTCCAATGTACTAAAGGAGAGATAGGATGAAGGGATGGAAGAAGGTGCCCTTCCCTTGTGCATCCAGCAGCTCCATGACTCTTCAGAAGTACAACCAATAAGTTCCTCATGGTATTCTGGACTCTTGACATCACATGAAGAACTGGAAGAGTGAAAGAAGCTCCTGAGAGCTCTGCAACCAAAGGATGAGCTTTGACTGATGTAGGCAAGGCAGGAAATTGCTGCAAGAAGCCTGTTTTAGGTGCCACAGATAGGGAAGAGACAGAAACATGGGCTTAAAACACCATAATGAACAAGAGCTCAGGATCACTGGTTTTGTGTCACAGCCATTCCTCCTGGAATGTCCCCAGTGCTTCAAGTCCCAGCTCAGACCCTCAGCTCCCAAACCCTCACCCTACCCCAGATGTGCAGCACAACCTCTCCCATATCCAAGGTCATCTGGCACCATCCTGACTCCAGCTCTTGTCCCAGTTTGGGCAGGGGAGCCCTGGAGCTCTCCCAGATGAGTGGGAACACTCATGGAAATGTGCAGAGTGCCCTGGGCTGCCCATGGGTGTATGGCCAAAAAGCTCTGCTGGCTTCCTCTCTGACTGGGTACATTTTCCTGTATGTGGTAAAAGAAAGGGAAATAAGAAAGAAAATTAATTCTGTCCCTCATGAAATGAATGCTTTGTCTCACATTGACCAATTTTCTGAGTTTTTAAATGAAGCTGGAAACTATGGGGAGGTTGTGGTGCTTTAATTAGAACTTTGATTTGTTGTTTATCCTCACCAGGCCTTTAAACTCTTTCCTCTCCTAGTTTTCCTACTCATCTCTTTTTAAAGACAATGGTGGGTGGAAATAAACTGGGGAAATTGAAAAGAGAACCAACATTTTCAAAAATAAAAACCTGACATTCATGAGACCATAACAGATTTAGAGGAAAACAAAATTAATTTATTTTTTAAATCTGAAATTATTTTGACACTTAAAACCATGTTTTTCTCCTTTTGCAGAAGGAGATCAATCCACTAAACACCTACATGGCAAAAAACCAAGAAGCTTTTCCTGCCAAATTCTGCTAAATCTCGCATGAACTTGGGCAAAGATTTAATTTGCCAGTTTCTCAGTGCACTGTTTGTGCAGTGAGAACAATACCAATTCCTGTTTCTCATCCCTTTGTCTTGTTTATTGAGATAGTCACTACTCCAGGGAGTACACAATCTCTAATTATGAGCAACCAGCACAATACTACCCTGATCTCCAGGACCTACCGCAATACAAAGGACTAATAATCATCACAAGTCTTCTGGTCTGCAAGAGTTATGAATACTAACATATGCTGGAAAGTTCTGTTTAATTTTATGTCCTTGAAAGAAAATAAAAGCCTGTTTTTCCCATTGGTGCCATTTATGCAAGTTTCTACTTTCCAGGAAGCTTCTGCTTTACCATGTCTTCCTTCTCCCTTTCAAAACAGAAATAAAAGTCTCACTAAATAAAATAAAGATTATGAATGGCCAGTCTTTTCCTTCCTACCAGTTATTGTCACCCAGGAACATTCAGCAAAGGATGTCTCCATTATCATTCAGTTTCACAGGGATCTGCCAGCTGCTGGCCATATGCTAAATCCTAAAAGGAATCATCCATGTTTTGTGCTGTCTGTACATGTCTAATTCCCTGTTTATGTATTTTACTTGATTATGGCATACTATAAATCCAGCTAACTTAACTTTTATGGTTGGAATCCAAATAGTCCTGTTGTTGAGGGTGGCTTTTTATTCAAATTAAATTCCACTGCCACTGTGGAAAGTTTATGCAGCAATAAATGGGATGAAAACAGTTAGATTTCACACAAATGCATCAAACACAAACCAAAAAGTCTGTGGGATTTCATTCACAATGGCAGTCCTTCTTTAGAGTTTGCTTTTTAATGATGTGATAGCATTTCACAGCAGACAGAATTTCCCATCAGCTTCCATGGTTCTGTCCAGAGCCTCTGTCCCCAAAGTGCTGTGGTTTCTGCTGTGGAGATCCCTGGCCATCCCAGCCACTGCAAGGCCAGGAATAAATTCCTTCAGTCCCCTCACCATCCTTAATGAGAGGGGACTGTGGAGCAGGGAAGGATGAAGTGAATTGCTCACAGTCAGAGGAAATAGTTGACCTGGGAACTGAGCTCCAGTTGCTCAGCCCTGGAGCAGGAGTCAAGCACAGGCTATTGTTTGCTATTGAAGCCTCTGGACATCTCCAGATATTTGAAGTCAGATTTTGTGAGTGATTTCGCCATGCACACTCATCTTAAAATGATACAACACTGTACAACACCAAGGCAGGCTTTTATACACCCAGGCCATGGTAAATCTTTACTACAAAAGCATTCTGAAATGCTTTTTACATAGGAGACCTATTTGTCAGAATGCAGGAACACATCCCTTGGGGATGCAGATTGTTTCCTCAGGACTCAAACATTCCCACGTGGTAAAATGAAGTAGGAGGATCCAGTGAAAGGAGCTCTCACTTCTCATTTAATTTACTACCTAATACTCAGCAGCCCAAGATTTATAAGACACTACAGAACTGTCTACATGTTTCCCCTTGTGGCAGATAGCAGATAACTGTTAATAGACTTGCTCAGAAAGTTTATTTAAAGGAAGAACTTAACTGTATTATTTTTCATGGAGGTGTGAACATTGCTTAAGGAGCTTAAGTCTGCATGTATAAGTATTATCAGATAGGTTCATGAGGATGCTAATGTGCATTAATATGAAACTCCAAAACCAGCTTTCACTGGTGTACGTAGATAGGGCCATTTTGTAAATAACATCCTTTCTGATATTGCAGAGTTCTGGGACTGCTGAATGCATTGTTATATACAAATATAACAATATTAACCCATCCTACACACCTTTTCTATCCTCCTTCTGCAGCTCCTGTTAAATCAGCAGCAAAGCCACTGATGCAGAATCCAATCTCCTCTACAGCTGCAGCTGGCATCTGCCTGGGTAAGATTTTGTCTGCCCTTCTACACAGGGCCATGTGCAGATGTTGTAGGAAAGCCAAGGTGCTGGAGGGGCTCCACATCACTTCTCATTT
Organism: Erithacus rubecula; assembly: GCF_903797595.1. NCBI lineage: Eukaryota > Metazoa > Chordata > Aves > Passeriformes > Muscicapidae > Erithacus > Erithacus rubecula. The sequence continues at coordinate 29,299,579 of NC_136660.1, forward strand.
TCACTTGTCAGATGTACCCACATATTTTCCAACCCTGCCCTGCTCCTAATTTAAATCCTTTCCCACAGCAGTCAGCAGCTCACTAAGTGGGGCTGGGCTCTGGTTTCCAAACACTGTGACAGAGATGTCTGACCCCTTCCCATGCAGCTGAGCACCTCCAGAACCTTTGGCCTGCAGTGAGAGGGGAAGGCACACACACCACCCTGCTCAGCACTTCCCAGCATTTAACTCACTCTGCACATGCTGTGTGGTGATGAAAACGTGATTAAAGGAGAGTATATTACATTATGTCCAGCTTTAGAGAAATATTTTAATGGAATAAAGAAAGAGCCATACATTTTCTTTTTTTGGTTTAGATGTAAGGTTCACCTTGTGGTATTTACAACCTAAAGCTCTCCAATATTGGGTTAGCTAATAGGATCCAGACAATGAAGCTGACTACAGGGAACAGCAAAAGACTGTTTTAGTTTCACCAGCCAAGGAGAAGAAAAGACCCAGATTGATAAATGGTGAGGAGTATATTAGATGTTAAAAAATATTTCATTTTTAATAATCCTAGGTGTTACTGACAACCCAGGTAAAAAGCAAAGTTCATTTCTTCAAAATATATTTAATCTGACAATACCCCTTTAATTAAGTAGCAATTTAGATTTTCTTCTCCTCCACATGCAAAGCTTTAATGAAACATGAAAGCCACAAAAGAAATTTCTGTGTTTCATGGCGAGGCGTGAGGAATGATTTTCTGTTTAAATTCACAGACAGTAGCTATACAAATAACATTTAATATTTGTCAGAAGCATTATCTGCCTTTTTCCCTCACAGCATTACATTACTAAGGTAATAAGTACATGAGAATACATGATTTCCTGGCTACTGTGTTGAATATGCACCTTTAAACAAAGTTAGACTTGGGAATTTACCCATATCTTAAAATGCTAATCTAACACTAATTAAAAGGCCAGTGAGCAGGCTTTGATGGGCTGCAGTTCCTGGAATATGACAAATGGATTGTGATGGGATGCACGGCTGCAGCAGCATCCCAAAGGCAGAGCTGCAGCCAGGGGGGAGCCAGGAGAGCTCACCCTGCCCAGGCACAGGGGCAGGGAGGGGGCTCTGCAGCTTGCCATGCTTTGTGTGGGTGCTGCCCTCCTCTAAGGTGTGACCAGCCACAGCCTTTGTTTCTCATTTCACAGCTGCTTGCAGGCTGTGCTGAAGCAAAAATTTGGCTGCTTCTGCACCCCAACCCTCCCTCTCTCTAATATATGCACCTCCCTGCATATAAAAATATTGCTGTCTGATTTTATAAACATAAAATCAGAAAATAATATTCTCATGAAGGATGTTGGTTCTTCCAACAGTTGAGCTTAATTTTAGTTTAATTTTAATTTAATAGAGAAAGATAAAAAGAGTTTGAATTGACAAAACCATCAGAGATTTCACCACACAAAATAGCAGCAAAAAACACATATTCTTGACACACAAAATAGAGGACAGTCAATGCCTCTTATGAAATTCCCTGTGCAGTGCTGGGCTCCTCAGGGAGGACATCTCCAGCCTTCCTGGGGAAGAAAAGCCAAATGGCAACATTTCCTTTCTCCCACAAAAATATCTCATTTCATAGACTTCTTCAACCCCTTAAACCCCGATGTTGAAGAAGCATAAGGAGATCAGACAAATATTTCTAAATGAGATTTTATATCCAATATCTCCTGCAAACAACTGTCTTGTTGATCTTCCTGTCTTAGAAGAAAATTAAAACCCTGGTTGTAGTACAATTTGGAAGTGTGGCCTAGGAGCTCTCAAGTGCATGCCTCTCTTGAAATGAGTGCAGCCTTCTTCACAGGTACTTATTGCATGATGATATCCAAAAATTGCCTTTACATTCCTTCTTCCCACACAAGCAAAGCCAAAATTTAATTCATACTAATGAAAAATATGGTTAAAAAAAATAAAAGGTCATTTTTTTTTGAAGCAGTCTTCTTAGATGTTGTTTTAACAGGATTCAAAAGTTGGGATTTCCATGAGCATTTATTTTCCTCCCTATGTAAAGCAGACTCAGTCCTTTCTTCTTGCACAGATTTTTGTCTAAATCATGGCAGAATTTACCATGTGTCCCCCTTACAGAGGACCTGAAGAGCTCAACTGTGGAGAAAGCAGTTTGAGATTGCACAAATAAACCTGACACCAGGCACTCTGCTCAGACCAGACAGGAGGTCCTTCCTCACCAGGGCTCTCCCTAGAGGTAGCAGTTGAATCTTGAGCTTCCCATCTGGACTGGAGTCTGGAGAACATCCTTTCCATGGAAATATCCCAGCCACTGAGGCACCAGGTAGCCCAGGGCTGACTGATCCTCCCTGAAAGCCTTAAGTTGGTTTGTGTAAATAATGAAATTTCCAGCAGATCTGAAGGAGAACGCCTGTGTCAGGGGTTAATGCAGGAGCTCATTCGCAGCCTCCCTGCAAGGCAGGGTCAGAGTTTGAATGGCTCTGCAAACTCCCTCTGGCAAAACCAGAGACTGCAGCTGAGCAGGAGCCTTTAAAAGACCTGCAGCAGTTTGCCAGTGGGCTCTGGGATGGCTCTGTGTGTCTCCAAACCTGGCTCAGAGCACTTTTTCCAGGGTCTCACAGGGAAATGGTGCCAGTGCTGGACACTGAACTGTGCTCTTCTGAGCAATGTCTATCCAGATGTTTTCAAACAAGCCTTGGGGACTCTCAGAAGGTTTAATGCAGTGGACACAGCACCAGACTAATAGAGCTGCACAGGCTTGGGAGCAGAGCTGGCTGATTGCTTGCCAGCTTGGACAGGATGATCTTAGTCTGGCCTGCAAAAGACCATGGAAAAATATCCCGAGTCCCAATCCATACCTTAAAAATAAGATCAGTCATTTCAAGAGGGTGGGGATTTCTTTTCCCCAGAATATTATTCTTTTTCTTTGTGAGGGAGGATCTTATTATGAGCACTGTTGAATTTCCAGATGAGGTAAATTCTCCCTGTTACAAGTTCTGCTTGATCTCACTATCACAAACCCTATACACACCTCTAACTTGTTCCTTGACTGCCACTTCTCTGTTCCCCTGCTCTTCAATCAGAGATAAATAAACGAAAGGCAGCATGATGCCTGTTATCTAAAAAGATTCAGGTAGAGCAAGTATCATAGCACAATCAGGGTGCTTGAAAATTGTATTTTCCTGGAAAAGACTTTTACTTGCCTTCTTGGATCATACACAGAGGAAGTCCAAGGTCTAGAGGGAGAAAATAACTCTTAGTAACCAAATGTTTGAACATTCATACAGGATTAATTACTTGTTTTATTTTTTTTTCTTTAATTTTAAATGACTGTACTGCTAGCAAAAGTAAGAAGTAAAGACTCTGATCTATGCCAGGCACTTAGTACATGCAAATACTCTGCAAGTTTTTCCTATCTTGAAGTATTTCAGCATAAACTACAAAGGCAAAGTGGACTGAACCGATCCCTGGAGAAAACATGTGCAACTCCACTTACATAAAAAGACTGCTTGCTTCAATAGATCTGTGCCCATTTATCCTCAGGACGAATTCACACTTTTTTTTTTTTTCTATTATTAGATGGACATCGTATTTCTAATGGAGTCTATGTGATCTAAGCACTTCTACTTTATTTTTTCTAGAAGTAAGATTCTGTGCTCAGAGGATGAATTGCACTGCTGAGCAGTGCTGGAAGGATCAATTGAGGTGCATTAACATTTGCAGTGCTATTATGCTCCATCTGAAATACTGGGCCCTGTAAGAAATTTCAAACAAAGCATCTGCTCAGTCTTGGTAAAGTAAATCTTTTGTCTGTGGCATATTCTACCAGCAAATTAGTGCAACAAGGATTAAACAGCTCTTGAAATGTCATCAGAATAGATGAATTTCACAACAAATAACAAAAGAATTGTGAAAGTCTAACAACTATTCCCCAAACCTATTTCAATAAAAATTTGCATCCTCGCTGTCATGATGGCTCATAAAGTTCTAGTTAACATTTACTTAGGACAATAATTAAGTCAATTGAAACACTCAATACAAGACGTAGGCAGAATGTGTAAGAGGATTTTGAGCAGTGGAAAATAGGTGCTCATTGCAGGGTAGGTGTGAATCACAAGAGCTGCAGCCAGGTTTTCTCTGTGTGCAAGTCAAATGTCAGGGTGCCTGTGCTTAGTTACAATTACGTGAGAGCAACTCTCTCCATCCTGTGAGTCATTTTCCCCACAGCCTTGGCCAACTTTGCTAACCTGCCTGTGCTATTACTGGGAAGGAAAAAAGGAGTTTTCACCCCAATACTTGGTCCCTTGTGAGTGAATGGTCCTGACTGAGCTGTGGGCACAGCCAGCATGGCAGGAATGAACAGCACTGGCTAAGGGGCAATCCAGCTCCAGCAGTATTTAGTTCTTGTCTGTGCAAGCAGCACATGTCCTGTCTACACCAGAGGGAGCTCAGGCACGAGGTTATGCTACAGCTTTATTTTCCATATTGCAGGACCACAGGGAGACATTTACAGAAATGCTCCCACTAGATTACACTGATGACCTGAACAGTTTGTATAATCCCTGAACTTCCTCCTTCTAAATTAATGGGCTCTGCTGATGAAGGTGTGTGCACTCCATGCCAGCTCCATAAATGTGTCCTATATCATCTCTCTGGGAGTTCTTTCATCTCTTACCAGTCTCTCTGGTGGTGGCACTGGTGACTGGTAAGGCTCTGGTAGCAGTCATCTGGTTATCTTATGTGGCAGTAACAAAAAGGCTGTGTCAGCTGAGATAAGCTGTCATTGAACAAAAAAAAAAACAAAAGACATTTCTGGGAAGGTCTTTTGTTATGATAGTTATGCTGAATTTCACAGAGATCACACACTAAAATATAAACAACATCAGGACAGCTTTGAGGAAGGTATTTAATACTGCACCATACCTAAATAATACAAATTATGCACCCTAAACTTGTAGAAACCAAGTTGGAGGGGGTTTTTTGTTGTTGTTGGTTTTTTTTTTTTCTTTTTAACAAACTCTCACCATTGACATCTGTGGAGAGGGAAGAGTTTCCACGAGACATTTGCCTTTATCTCTGGCCCTCCAGCCTTTTCTGATCTCAGTTACTCCCCACTCCTCCCCCTGCTTCAACATACCCTTTTCCTTGCATCAAAGAAATAGGATCTGAAGCCTGGACATCTCACAAGTCTCTTCTCCAGAACTCATTCCACTTCAGCTTCCTCAAGACTGTGAGAAAGTAAATATTCCAGAAACTTCAGAGCTAATGCACAGATTTTTTGATGGAGCCCCTTAAATCCAGTGGCAATCTCACTTTGAGGATCTGTAAACACCTGCTAGAACTCTGACAACATGCAGTGCTGGGACCAATGAAAATTAATGCAGAAGAGCTCAGGCACCTGCAGGCAGTTTAAATGTAGGAGAGCTCTTTCCATACAGGCTGTGACAGCATTCAATGCTAGATTGTTTAGCAGCACCACGTACAGCCTGCTAAATTTTCTCCACCTAAGAGTTGCCTTCAGATTTTAAAGATTTATACACCCTTGTGAAGTCAGCATTGAAACAGGAGCTAACATCCACACCCCATAGCAAATGCAAGTCCATGTCTCCAGTCCTTTGTTTTCATATTAATTTTCCCACCCTTATTTGTTTCAGTTTGACAAGTTTTGGAGTAAAGGCTCTCCTTGATTGAAGGCAGTAGAATTTGATCCCCAGAGATTAGTCTGTGGCTAAATTGTGCCATTTCCATCATGAAAGGATCTGAGAATATATTCCTAGAGCTAAGGCCTTTTGATTGAATTAGAAAATTAATTACATCAGATAATTCTATGCTTCAAATCCATAATTATATTTAACAACAACAGTGTCCAGCATTATCACCACTATCCAAAACAATGAAGGTGACTCCAGTGGGAATGCTGTGAGACTAAAACTGAGCACAGGGCCCTTGAGTACAGCATGACCTGAGATAATGCCAGCATATTTTTCCCTCCCTCTTTCCTCTTCTACAGGAATCTCATCCTCAACCCATTCTCTACCACTCCCCAATAAACTCTGTGCAATTATTTGTGGATGCACATTCTAAACCAGATCACTGAAAAAGCACTGTTTTTTAAAAAAAAAAAAATATATATACTTTTCCTCGAGGAAGAAGAGATTGGAAAGGAAGCAGCAGCTGCTCAAACACACCTGAGCTAGATAACCTTGAGGCCTGACCCCAGGGGCAGGCAGGGCACACCAGCCTGAGATGTGACACTGATCTTTAAAAAGCCTGCTAAAGGTATGGCATGAAACAGCAGCCCCACAGAGCTGGGGAAAACGTGCTGCTGCTCAACAATACCTTCCCTGAGCTGATCTTTAAAAATTAAAGTGATCTAAAGCTAAGCATATTTTAAAGTGTTGTTTCTTAAACAAACAAACAAACAAAAGTAGAGCAAGGGAAGCAAAGGCAATAATTCACAACAAAGAGCATTCTGTGATGTCTGTATTTCTGCAAGAATGGACCTTGGCATTGCTGTGCCAAGTAGAGGACATTTTATAAACACATTTCTAAAAAGAGGAAATATTCAAAGTGGAAATGCCCATTTGGCTGACTCTCTCTCTTTCAGCTTGTGTACTCCTCCAGCTGATAACAGAGAGGACAGCTCTTGCTAGCAGGCTGCTCTCAACATTGTCTTCATTACCAAAAAATAAAAGCCCCATCCTACATTGTCTGATGGTAATTAAAAGCTGAATCATGTGATACATCACCTTTCTGATGTTCTTTGCATGTTTGCACTTTACACCAGCACATTACTCCTAGTTTTCTCAGGGCTTTCTTACAATCCTGTGATATTACAGAGTATAGTTTGAGGAGCTGGTGACATACTTCAAATGTAATTGTGAAAAACATATTTTTATAAGTTTCACAGAAGAGGAATCAACGTTAAACCATCTCAGTGATCCTTACGCTGGGAATCTTTTCAATTCACAAAAGACTGTGATGATTTTTCATCATAGGTGCAGGTGATTGGACAGAATCAGAGTAATCAGAGAAAATGCAGATTATTTTTCTTTCTCTCTTTGAGCATTACTGGTAAACTCAGGGCACTACTAGTTTGGAATTAATACTGGTCTGTACCGGTAAAGACCAATTGGCATCTCAGCATTAAAGATCTGACAAGGTCAGCAACCCCTTCTCCACAGAGAAATCCTTAAATACATGAACACTAGATAGCTAAGAGAGAACACAGGCAGCATTACACTTGCTTGATATCTGAACTTGCTGTTTGGGTTACATGAATGTATTGTCCATTACAGAGAGGCTCTGAAAAAAGGATGAACAAAATTCCCTGGCTATCAGAAAGCAGTCAGTTCTTCTTTGGGTAAAAATCCTTATTTCTCTATCTATCTTTTCACTTGTATCCTATCTATTTTCCTCAGTTACAGCAAAAGCTGCCAAGAGCTGACTCATTAGGGCATAAAACGTGGAAATACAAATGCTCATTTCAATCTGTGGTCACTTCATGCCAGCCTGAAGTCACTTCCATCTGTGAGTCAGGCAGCCAGCACACCTGGGAAACTCCAGGAGAAATGAACACACTATTTAAGTCAGGATGATGATTCAGTATCAGAGAATGAGCATGACAAGCACAATCACATGTAAAATAGGCAGAACTCCTTTTATAAAGCTGGCTGTTTGCATTTCTTAGTGTCTGTTTAACTCCTATGCCCTTTCAGGGCAAAATGTTTTATTCCAGGTCCAATTACAAGAAACAGAAACATCTCAACTCTGTTACAATCTCCCAGAAACTGGGAAGGCAACATTTGATGTTAAAAAAAAACCACAGCTGGAGACAGATCAAAGCAATGCAGGCATTTTTCAACAAGAAAGATGACAACTTCTCTCAAATGAAATTTGGGTTTTTACTTACTCTTGTGATGCTCAGAACACCTGCACTCACTATCTCAGCTCTTTTACCCTCTTGGTGGGACAGATGGCAATGAGGTGCCCAATTCCAGTGACTTTCAAAGAGGTTCAGGCACCTGCCACAAAATTCTTCAAGACTGATTTCTCTCTGCTATTCTCAGCTTTGACAAAACAGCAAACCAGGAGATTCCATCCACTCACCACTTTGCTGCCAGCCAGGAGTTTGCCCTCACTTAAATTGCTCAACCTTAGTACTCCTATTTTAAGCTACCCCATTTGTGAAATAAAAATCTCACCCTATTATTAAAATATTTAATACTTTTTAAGATGCTTTGAGCTTACACTAAAGCTACACTATAGACACATCTGTAGCTAAATTACCAACACTCAAAAATAACAGGAAAATACTTGTTGGTGGATTAGCTACAATTGATCAATGCCAAATAAAAATCTACTCTGGTTTTGCTAAGGTCATTTAGTGCTGTGCAATTCTCATGAGGTAAATATTTTTGAAAGTGGGGAATGCTCTGAGATTAAGCAATACATTACAGTTTTTGATCAAATGCCAGAAGCCATAGGTGAATAGGAAACAGACATCAGTAATTACAGTTCGTACCTCAGCTATTTCAAAACCCTTTGCTTCAATGAGCAAGTATTAACTGGACAGACACTCCTTCACAAATTAGAGGCTGCAAAGACTTATTACACACCACATTTATCTTTGAAACTTGTCCAACAGAATTAAACTAAAAAAAAAAAAAAAAAGATACAGATTATGGTTGCAGGCAAAAAACTATTAAAACTCTAACAACTATATATATGTTTTTATCTGTCAAACTGTCCCTGCAGCCACTCTTTGGTTAAGGAGCTCAGGAATGCAGTATTAAGAAATACAAGTAATTGTATTAGTATGCTGTTGTCAAATTTCAAACTGGCTGTATTTTATCACAGAAGCTGATAAAAGAATTTCTTTAAAACACAACAGAATTGCAAGAACATGAGATAGGAGCAGAAATGAAGACATGGCACCCAATGAGAAGCTTTTTCCTCAACAATTTTTCCTCAAACGAGTTAAGGCCATTCAGGACATCCAAGAGAGTCCCATGACTGATGTTGAATGAAAAATGAAATAGTGGTGGAGGAAAAAAAAAAAACTGGGGCAAAACCAGTGCATGCATTTATTTTTTTCAGGACTTCTGAGAGGGAGGAAGCTGTTCAGTGAGGCTGCTTTTAAACTGCTGCCCAAATCAAGGTAGCATCAAATGAACTTCTAACAAATATTTGGCTTCACAACAGATTTTAACTGATATTTATAATTGAAGTACATTCCTCCAGATTAGTAATTTGCAAACTTTCCAATTGCTAAAAGAATTATCATTACACCTCAAATTTAGTTCAGTGTAAGAGGTTATATATTTAAGCTGATTATAAAGCTTTCAGTTAACTAAAACAAGCATTTAGATTGGTTTAACACTGTTAAACAGGAAACATTAAGTCTCAGAATGCACTTCTACTTGTTTGGCCAAAAAATCATATCTCAGATCAAAACTACTAAAAGAAAAAAAAAACAAAAACATTTAAAAACAAATCAACAATTTAGGAAGATGATTATTTAAAGGTATAGTTATTCATTCATTTATTTCCTATGTATTTATATGAACTCTATCAAGCTGTATTAGGCTTTTGCATTTTCCCTGTTAGAGATTTTTGAACACAATATAATTCTGGAAATCAACTAATATTTTAAGTAAACCCTTCAGGTGGATAAAAAGGTTTGAAATGCAGTCATTTAAAAAGTCATCACACAAGTGACCCAATCCAAATATTCTGTATACTTCCTGTTTATATTTCCATTACTAATGGCCTAACACAAAACTAATTGATTTATTGTAAAATATTACAGGTGGCAATGGCTGTTTTTTGAGGGCTTGGGTTTCTGTTAAAGCATATTTTCAAAACAAAGAGCACTGATCCTTGCAATTAGGTCAAGATCTTGGTTTGAAAAATATTGCTACTCTTAAGAGCAACTACTGCAAGAAAAAAAATAGCTTATTTAATAAATGATACTTTAAGAAGTTTAGTGGAATGCTGCTGGTGTGTTTGGCATTAATTATTAATAATTATTATCATTCTACATGTCAGTATATAACAAGGGTCAACTGTATCTAACACCCATCTTACAGATGCTTAAAAAAACCCCAGAAATTATGGACAGAGTGCCTGTAACTTCTGGACAGGAACATTAGGAACTGAAAAAGATCCTGATGTAGGGTCATGGTGTAACCTGTGTGTTTACACATGCAAACATGCAATTTACCTTCACAATCACCTCACCAGAGAAAGCACTTGCTTCCTTCCACACAAAAGTTTACAAAGCAATGTATTTTGTAAACCATAGTGTGAAATTTATGATGTTATACTGCAGAAACCTGCTTAGCCCCCAATTTACAATCCTGGCAATTGTATTCAACTCTGTCATCATAACTAATTACAGCTAACTGCAGATTACCATATTGCAAACTCTCATCTGTGTGAAAGAAATATGATGTTAGAAAAAAGAATCAAACATCCTGAGGGCTAATGAACAAAAATGCACTATTCCATCTTGGACTGCAAACCTGAACCCTTCGAATTGCTGCTGTAAAACTTCCAATTGCTATTTGTTGGCAAGTTGTTTTAGCCCCAAGTACTTACACAGTAAATCACCATTACACTAATACCATACCTTTGGCCTGAAACATATTAATCTTGGTTAACAATAACTGACATTTACATTACCAATTCAATTCAGGCATTGTGGTGACTAAACATATATGCAAGAGCTTCAGGGAAAAAAGTTATTAGTTTTCAATGTGTACTTACTTTTCACTGAGAACAATTTTGAAGAAACATTATCATCAATTCTTGTTATAATCTTATAACATAAACATTCAAATGCTAATTGATCTGTAAAACATTTGACTTGGAGTAAAATCTGCATTTGTATCTTGGGTGCAGTTAACAGTACAACATAACAGTTCAGATATTTTTCCAAGATATATATATCTATGTATTTTCATCTGGGACTTTTAAAACCTGTGTTCTTAGGAAGGAAAGAAAACTGGGAATCTGAAATATTCTGAAGAATGTGGCATCAGGATATGACCAATAATACCAGATCCTTCCAGGAGAGGGAGGATGGACGTTTTCCAGGCATTTTTTTTGTTTTTTATATTTACTAAGGCAATAAATACCCTTGGTTTAAAAAAGGTAGGTTGGGTTTGCTCTTCTTTATTTAGTGTCTTTCCCCAGCTTTCAAGCAGAAAACAAGTACTTAATGCATTAAATCTGTGTAGCTCCAGAAGCAAACATATCCCTCTCCTTATACCCACACATATAATTGCAGTACAGCACAAAATCCATTTTGGACCAAGGATTTTATTTCAAATTCAGAGCTCTCTACCAGACTCCAAATTCATCCTGAAATGCATTATCTTTAGTTTCATATCTAGGAGGAAAATTAACACGGTATTGGGGTTTAAATATTTTTTTTCAGTATTATTTACAAGACAGTGCCAAAACAAGATAGTGCAGTTCAAAAGCATTAATATAAATACAAGGCATTTGATGTGTTTTTTCGAGGGGGGCTTTATGTTCAGATTTAATAAGTTGCCCACAAAAATTCTTCAAGTAACAACAGGTATTTGAGTTCTGAGGAAAATAGGATGGATTACATGTATCCCATGTTGCTTTTTGTTTCCCATCTTTTCTTGGCTTCAAATCTGAAACAGAGCACAAAACTCACATTAGAAATGATGAGTGTATGTGTTTCACATATTTCACCACATTATTCTTAACAACAACAACAAAAAAATCAACTTGTTTTTAATACTTTAATAAAGACATGAAGACAAATATAACCATACAACCATCACTTTATTTCTGACAAAGCCTCTGTAGTTAAGTCTGATACACTCCTAAAAAAGCCCACCAAAAACCCAACAAGGTTAAACTAAACAAATAAGATTAGCACAAGCCTATTTCAACTAAGAAAACATTTAACTGAGATTGCATTGTACACACTTAGTGCCAATGAAACCACAAATGTTTAATTCCATACTCAAATGACTTACCCCCAAGCAAGCTTCTTTTTCTTTTGAGCTTCTTGGGCAGCCTCTGCTTCTTGCTTGGCTTTCACAAAGTTGCGGCAAGCAGCAGCTTTGGCAATTTTCACACCAAGCTAAGACATGAAAAGGAACAAAGGAAAACTGATTAGATGCAAATGGCTCACATGAAATTTAAGCCTCACAAATTACTTGGTCTGATATTGTTTCTGAAAAGTCAATAGATACTAAAATATCTTTCAAATATTAGGCTGATGATGCACTATTAGACTGGACAAGCAAGAATGTGTCCCGAGGGAAATACAAAGGCGAAGGGTCCTGGGGCAAGCAACCCTTTTCACCAAATCCTTCATTTTCATAAACAAAAGCAAAGGGCAACAGCCCACTGGATCCTTTTGCTCGTTTGTTTTACACAGACAGACATATCCAAATACACAGTCTCCATTACTGGGACCAGCCTGTGACCTCAGCTATGCTAGCACAATAGAATCAGGTCTTACCAGTACCCAACACACCCCAAAAGACACTTGTATACAGGAAGAGCTGCTGACACCACACATTTTTCAGTAGAACCACTACATATGTATTAATCACTCTGTCCAAAGAGAAATTATGCAGTGTCCTTGTGTCTATCTCCACTTTACAAGCTTTTAGATTGCTAGGATATAATATGCCAGCTTTCCATATAGGTGAATACCACTTCCATAAACCCATGCAAACTGTGAGAATTAACTGCACTTTAGTGAATGTCAGGCACAGGAGGGAAAGGTGGGGAAGAGTGAAGCAAAACAGAGGGAAGACGATCCAGTGAACTATGACCAGTTTATTTCTCTTAATCAGCTTTTGTAACTTGTAGCTACATTTTGTGGTTGCTGCCTTGACTTGACATTATGAGTTATGAAGGAATTCATTCTCAGAAGTTACTGCTATTCTCCAAGACAAGCATGCAATTCATTTACCCCAGACTGTTACAAACTGATGTGGACAAACACGTTTTCTTTCAATCCACACCCAAATTTACTGCAATTAGCACAGTTTCTGACTGGATATTCTAAATTCCCCCCAAAATGTCATGGGAGCATCAAAGAATGGGGAGACCCAAGGGGAAGAATACTCTTTAGCACATTGGCTGAAGTTCCACTATTAATGGTAATATATTGAATAATCTGCAGCCTCTATGCAGACAAATATTTACTCTGAGAAATGCTTCATCCAGGTAAAATGAGAGGAGTCAAGAACACACCTGCAGGCGTAGATGCACTGCCACATGTACATCACAACTATCCCATCAAACACACAAACACACAATAGGTAGGGGATCATTTTGTGAACAAAGAAAATAAAAAACCCAAACCAGCATCACTACAAACTCTTCTATCTTATGGTCCCCTCAAGGTTCAAATATGAAGCAAGCAGGTTTTCTGCAGCAGCCTTTGAGGGAAGGCAGCAAGCACAACATCAGCTTGTGCTTTGTTTGAGGCTCTCAATGCTGGCAACACAAGCAGTTAGGAGCTGAGCCTAACAGTTTAAAAGGAAAATAGATATGCTCATAAATGTAATATTTAAAAAGGAAAAAGAATGCTGGACAAGTTTCTTATCCACTAATTGCATGTATTGTAAAGTCATAAATATGTACCTTTGGAATCATCTTTATGCATGAAATACTGTGACCAGCTACTTCAAAACTTCTATATTATCTACATACTTTCCCCCTGAGCATTAACATTTTTTATTAACAGTAATTCAATGCCAACATCTGAACTGCTAAATTTCAGGTCAAAGACTAAAACATAACATTCTTTTATTTGCACTGTCACTTAATATTTAAGGGCAGCTATTAACCTTAATATGATTGCAATAAAAAATGCTTAAGAAAACTCACCTAAAATATTCAAAAAATGTTTACTTTTAAATTGAAACAGGAGTAATTATTAGTTTAAACAATAGAGCAATCTGATGGCTGAAGTCAGTCAGCAGAACCATGCCTTTATTAGAGGTATTTTACCTCCTAACCCACTTGAAAATTAACTTTTATTGTGTGAGGAATAACAGAATCTCCTTAAAATATATTCTTGTGGCCTATTGAGCACTTATACACATAGAAATTTACACAAGTGGGCTCTAAATAAGCGCTGAAAAAAATCTCTATCTGCAATTTTTGGAAGACAGAAGGAGTTCTTCCATCTTTGAAAAGAACATAAAAAAATGGTCTAAGATCCTCTGCAGTGTATGTGGAAGTAAAGGCAAAAAAAATTTGCAGCATTATTATAATTTCTAGTGTACATGAGTCAAATTTTCAAGACACGGAAATGAATGTTGCATATAAACACACACAAACATTTTAGTTAGATTAAATGTCTTCTGTTCCCACCCAAACCCAGGCACACATCTTCACTCCCTGCCCCCCCCCAGAAGAAATGCATAAAAGCTTGGTCAATGGATTTTACATTTAAAAAAAACCCAAAAAACCCACACTAACATTTCAGGTCATCAGATAACTCAATAAAATACAATCTTAAAAGAAGTAAGAAAGCATGAATAAAAATATATACAACAATTTCTTGTGTAGTCAAAGTATCAGCATTTTCCATATAGAACATCCAATATTTTGCTGCATTTTAATTAAGGTGTCTAAACATTATCACAAAGAACTGCAAATTGGTCAGAGCACGCAGTAAGGAAAATTAAGCTCTAAAGGCTTTTTATCACCATATTTCAGGAACCAAGGGTGTAAAATGTTCTAATTTGGGATATATTAAAAGCCATAAAAGGTCTTTCAAAAAGATTAATGGTACTTTGCTTGGATTTAAGATAAGGGCTTTAGCTGGTTGGAAAAGCAGGGCCCTGGCTAGACCCTTGAGGCATTCATCTTTACAGCCACTTGGAAGATTTGTAAAAGCGTCTGCATAACCTCAAGCAAACGCACTGCGACATTTTTTTTAAATTCCTTTCAATTTTACAGGTTTAAAGTGTGTAAATCATACTGGGTAGTAAAGCTGATAAAATGGTTCATCCTTGTAACACTACATATATGTGTATTTTGAGACAAACTTGAAAAACAACTTAGTTTCGAGAGGGCAAAGCCTTTTCCATTTTGAAGCTGACCAATAATCGTGTCAAATATCTTACTCTAGATGTTTAATGTAGCATAAATGAAAATTTCCTACTCATCTGAAATTGCTACCTTGTTACAAGTAGCTGAAGCTTTGCTTCTTTTTGAACACTTTCAAGGCGTTTATTTAAAAATACCAATTATCATACTTAAAACTTTTTATGGAATAACAGGTCTCTACGAAAAATATTTATGCCATTCTCTTTTGTTCTTTAATTAAATGAAAACAGATGTTTTCTGAAGTAAAGCGGAACCATTACTGGAGTACTTAAAGTGTTAAGGTCTTTAATTTTTATATCAGTTTGGTCTACAATTCCTGATTGTCTTTACTCAAGCTCAACATTAATGTCAAGCAAGTTACCTAGGAGACGAAAGAGATCAAAGAGACAAAAAACCCTCAAATGTCTGATTAATCAAGCCTGCAAACAGCTTATTTCTTTTAGCCTGCATGCAAGTATGAAAATGAGATTCTGGGAGCCGTACATTGTGCAGATTTGTTCATTCTTATCAGAACAAAGCCAGCGGCAGCTTATTTCATGGATCATTGGCACTGTCATCAGTGCTACACAGAACGGGTGACAGCTCCTCATTTTGAGGCTTGAACAAAATTAGCAAAAAGTCGGCACAAATTAGCCTCTCATCTTTTTAGTAATATGACATTATTCATTTACTTTTTATCCAATTTTTAATTTTTTCCTTGTCAGCTATCCCTTTCTAGTGTTTCTTGCACAGCATCATAAAACACTTTTAAAGCAAGCAAAGAAATGGCTGAAGTTGAAATAGAATGTAAAGTTCAGGCAGAAGAGTAAACATTTTTATTAAGTTGCAACAGAACGTACTGTAACTTCCAGAAAACTTCCTTGCAAATCAGGACATTTAACATTAAATATCACAAAGCAAAGACTTGTCTTTAAGATAGGACTGCAAAATGTAAATGCTGAATGATACAAGTACTGACACAACGGATTCAAGAAATATTGAGGTATGAAATATAAAATATTAAACCTACAAAAGCTCCAACAAAACATCTATATTCAAACAGGTCCTGAAATATCCTATGATCATAGCAGAGAAGCCAAACAGCCTTTTAATATAGTGTTACAGTTTCTCATCAAATATGAATCTAGTTATTTCAGGCTTGCCTCTAGCAATGATTTTCTCCTTTTATGTTATGGAATGTTATCCATTGCTGACGTATATAAAATATATAAAGCAAACAAGAATACCAAGTGGATTTTGCAGTGAAAATTGTCCCCTTTCAATGATGTGTTCAACTTCCCCTGTAAAATACTTTGTAATACCTTTGTTGTATTTTTATGCTGTGCATTACAACATCAAATTATATTTGGATGACACAGTAATGGAGCAAGGACAGAAAACTGTTCTAATATTAAGCTCTTTGCTAGACTTAAACATTTAAATTCAAGTAACTTCCTCCATTCACGAGAAAACACAGCATTAAAAAATTAACCATAAGCTGTTAGATGCTTTACAGAGCCCCCTTATAACAAAGGCAGTTTTAAAAAAAGAACTGTAGTACTGTTTTCAGCAATTTCTTTATCTCTGTTCTTCTAAGTAAGAAAGCTTATTAACAAGCTTTGAACTTAAAATCACATTTACAATAATGTGCCATCAACAGTTTTATAAGCTAATTAGAAAAAAAGATTAATTAATGACTGGCTGCTAATAAAATGGCAATCATGAAGAAAGAAACCAAGGGTGCTAAGCTTCAACTACCACCAATTAAGAGCTAATTACAAACAAATTATATATGTGTTTTGCTGTGGGCTTTAATTTACTAAAATGGTTTTAATTAAAAGAGAAAACATGCTGATTAATTGAACTGCAGAAAAAATCTACAGTATAAACTGTGCTTTGTCTGTCTCTTTAATTAGACTTGTAACATCTGAAATCTTTTTTTAAGGTTTGTTAAGGAAAAGATATACATAATTAAGGGAGCATAAGAATGTAATTCTAGGTGATAACCCTGCCATGTTCCAAAGGTTAAAAGAAAACCACCTCAATGAAGAGGAGTATTTGGGAGCACCTTCACCAAGGTAAGAAATGAAATCTTTCACAGATAAAAAAACCCCCCTCTTTTTTTTTCCCTCTTTTTTGGGAGGGGGCAGTTCTTCCACAAAAAGAGCTCCAAGTTAATTCGTGCTTGGTTACACTCCATATAAAATTGCATCATCTCAGGTACCTAAAAACACTGTGAGAAATTGGGAATATTGCACAGAACTTAGAAATTTTATTTTACCAACAGAACAGCATCAAGTACTGACTCCTGTCCATCCCTGACAGTAATGTCATCACAATCAATCACTTCCTACCCAGATTCTCACAGGGAAACCAGTTTCCAGAAAGGTTCTCACCAGTTATAACCAACAAACTGCCCTGTGTAATTCCCTTTCTAATTTATGTGACTAGATTACTTGCAGACAGGAGATTCTAATTGGTCATGAGAAAATGATCAAAATGGATGTATCAAATTTTAAGGACAACAGCAGGGCTGATCTTGCTGTAACATGAGGATGATATTCCAGTGAATAGCCAATTAATTTCATCAATTACAATGTAGATCTTTCATTTAACTTTGATTAAATACCAGTGTCCCTATAAATTGCAGCTTTTTAAGTCTTTCCCCCAAAATGCCAAAGCCACTAAGCCAAGTGCTTAGGAACTGCTGTCAAAAAGTCTGTACTATTTAGAGACTGACAAATGCTGCAGCAATTTAGCACACTAAATTACAAAATATTTGAAAAGTTACTTTTGACAGGTAAGTGTAATATGGTCAAGATCATTTAATCGTGTTCAAGTTACAGTCCTCAGGCTAATGTGTTCCTAGACAATGTGGCACCTACCTACCAGGCAGCTCACACAAAAAACACCAAGTGCAAATTTTGGGCTTTAGTCAGCTTACTTCTCACAATATTAGAGCCACAAGAAATCTGTATTCTGCATTTTGAGACACCAAACCATGATTTGAGCACAAAAGCACTATGAAAAAAACCCTCTTTCTCTAGGGGGGAAAAAAGCTTGAAAAATCTATTGAAGGAGTGGTGGTGGGGAACCTTTTAGGATTTTTTTGGTTTACCTATGAAAATAATTTTTACAAGTGTCTCTCCAAATTGAAACTGATTTATACCACAGTGAAATTACCAGATATCTGCACATACCATCCTTACTCAAAGGGATAAACACATCCAGCTATGCACAGTCACAGTGCTGTAATTTATCAACATTTATTCTTTAAAAAAATCTAGGTGGATTTCCACTAACACAGTAGGAACAATTTAATTACATCTTAAGATAGAATCCCAGATTTTTACAAAGCATTAAAAAGTTGACATAATTCCAAGTGTCTGTTCCCAGCTCCACATCCCAAGTACCTGCTACTATTAGATCTCAGCTATCCTACCCTAAGGCATCACCAAAAAAATCATGTCATCTCAGCCCAGATAAGTGTTCACATAAACTTTATTCTCTTAATAACCTTCATTCTAAAAGGCTCAGATTTTTTTTTGGGTAGCTCCTTCATTAACATTTCTGTTGGCATCTCTGAAGTTAAGTAAGTCATCCTTAATGTAATGCTCAAACAATAGCTTTAGGTATGCCAGTCTACATCTTGAAAAGCACACCTATAAAAAAGTGAAGGACTCTGCCAATGCTGGAAGCCCTGGAATGTGATAACAAAGACAGCAACTGGATTCCAATAATAAACACTAACTGTGCAAATTGTACCAGGCACACTGTAATGAACTGCTCAGTTATTTAATACTAACAGTACTGTAGGTCAGGTATTAAAGAAATAATTCAGCAGCCTGTGCTTGAAGATCTACAGTGAATTAAGGAGTATGATCCACCTGCATTATGTTGTTGTCCAACACGTTTATCAAAGCAGTGTTGATCTTGGACACTGTAATTGCATCACAGCACTGAATTGCTCCAGCCAGAAACTGAAGGTGCAGTTACTGAAGGCCTAATTTATTCTCTACAGAGATGCCCATTTTTTTTTTTTCAAGAAAAACTTCACTCGTGTATAAAATAACAAAATCAAGAAGTTCAGGATCACCAGACCCCTCAGGGAAGCAGAGCACCCCACAAGGGATGGCCAAGGATGTCACAGGCAGAGATCTGCTACCTGGTGACTGACTACAGGAGACAAGGGGTAACACTTGGCAGTGAGGTTTGCCCAGAGATTAGACAAAATATTCAGCAGTGATTTATACATACAGATCATCTTTATAATAGAAAAGCTAACAAAAAGGGGAGAACACACCAGCCAGTCTCAAAAGCTACATATGAATCCATCCATACAGTCACCAGTAAATACAGCCTCATGCAGGAAGTATCCAAGTTCTAATTCTCACTCCAAAGCCTTGATAGTACTGGATTGGGAAGCTTTGTTTTAAAATCAGCATTTGTGTGTATTTGTCAAAGCAAACAACAAATAATACATTGCCCAAAGCCTCATTAAATGCAGAGCAGTAGCACTCTCCTTAAAAAACCTGCAACAAGTACCACTTGGAAACCTGAAGACCCAAAACCTTAAAGCAGTACCATTTAGGTTTTCAGAATGTAAAATTCCATGATGCACTGACAGCTGCTAGATTATGCATATTGCCTAAGTCATCACTGATTCTAAATGAATCTGATTTAAAAAAACCTTTACTCACAGTGTCACAACGTTAGGGTATTGACAGCATCATTTTGACATTCCTTTGCTTTTTAGGACATGTTTTTACCATCTATACCCATCATCTGTTTATTTTTGGCTTCATTTTTCTAAATACTGAAGCTGCCCTATCAGTTTCACAGGCTTATAAATGTTATACATCAAAAATTAGTTTCACTTATTAAGGCAGGAAACGGCTTTAAGAACTCTGGGATCTGTGCCTCAAAGCAAAAGCTTTATCAGCAGGTTCCAGTCACTGCTTCTTGCAAAAGAAAATGGTGCCGATTAAAAGCCCATACACCTGATTTCAAAAAGAACACCTACCCACTGAACATTTCTCACATGGCTGCAAGGGGGGCTGCACCCCAAACAGCACACAGCTGCTTCTCACACACTCTCTGTGCCCAGCCCTGTAACACCGCTCAAGAAAAATGAAAACTATACATAGAGATGAAGTTGAGATAAAAGAACAATAATTCATCCATTTCTTACTCCAGACTTCAGAAGTGGTGTACTCCAATACAGCCACAGTACAGTTCCATTTCCTCACTTGCTCACAGAGCTGTGTTGCATTTGGAAGTTAAGAGGGATACAAATAGCCACATAATTTAAAAATTAACTCACTTCTTACAGGCATTGTATTTTTAAATGGACATTACTGTAAATTGCTAAGAAAAGAAAAGTAGCAATTGAATCAATACTATACAACATGAGAGCAATATTTTATTAACTGCATTTGTATACAAAACAATGATTGTTCAATCACCCTCTTCCATAATCAAATCCTCTTTTTATAGCTCTTCACTGAAACAGACACTGTTAGAACAATTTCCTTAGAAAAAAGTATTTTAAAAGCTCCATTAAAAAAAAAAAAGCTTCTGAAATTTACAAAGAAAAATGAATCTTGCAATGAGCAATGGAGCACATCTTTACAAGAGCAGAGACCCCCAGTGAATTCACATGGGTTCTGCCTCGACAGAACTCCTCATGAGAGATCAAGCCAGTCATTTGAGTTTTCCTTCTTTCAACATACTATTTGTTCAGATAAACCCACTTAACCAAAACCAAGTCAAGGCTGTGAATACTAATAATGTTTCAAGCATTTTGTTTTCAGAATTACAACATGCTAATATTTGAAAGTCAACAATTTGGAGCTAATGTTCCACAAATAATAATACACTGCTGTAGCACCTGGGATACACTAGATGTTGTATAATCCCATGGCCACCAAAATCAGATAACAGTTTATCATAAATATTACAAAACCTTAAAACTTCTCACATTAATTTGTTTTATAGTCAAACAATTTGCACTAGAACCTCAGTATGTTTTATTGATTATAATACTCCAACCACTTTAGAGGAGATGGGATAATGACATTTGTGAAGGAGAACAGCAAGTGTTTTTCATGTTGTACACATGAAAGGTAATAAAACAGTCAGAAGCTGGTCAGACTCAAAGGGAACATCAGGACACATTCCTACCACTGTCAATAGCTGTTATCTTTGCAGACTGAAGTTTTGTGATCCCTGGTGACAAGGCAGATAAGAGTCTAGTCATTAGAAACTGCCCTGAGTGACTAAATGGAGGAGTTTAATGATTTAGTAAGAACACTCACTGAGGAACAGTTACTTTTACCTAACCTCAGAGAACCTTAAGAACTGTATTTCCCACTTCAAAAGCCTCTGTTTTTAAAGCCATCACAATATTGTAATACATTGCATTAAACAGATTTAAATCTGCAATTTTACATTAAAGCTTAGTCTAAAACACTGTATTTAAGAAACATTTAAAATATTTGTATGAGAATGAGAAGCAGCTAAAATTTGTCTTTGCTTTCCTAATCCCTTTCTAATACCTTTGAATTTTGCAAGCATATACAGTGGACAGAAAATTCCCATTACTCTGTAAAGGTGGAAGAATATGCAAGATAAAGGAATGAAAGCAAAATTATATAATTATTTTTTACTATAAATCTAGAAGATGCATAGTTTAAATCATATTACTCAGATGACTTTAAAAAGATTGTTTCTGCACTCACTGAAATAGCATTTATTTTTTTCTTCTTACCTGAGTTCAAAACTATTCAACTATCTTTTCATCCAGATTTTTTCCTCTGCATTTTCTCCTCATGCAAAACTTGCAGTGGGTAAAATAGCCTGTGTGGACTTTAGCTATTTTTACTTCAGCTGCTACCACCTACCCTATGAGTACAAATTGAACAATTTCTTAAATTAACAGAGCTATCTGATAGATTCCTCACCAGTTTTAAGTACTCATTAAGCAGTACACACAGATTTAAAAGCATCCATTTTTGTGGCAAAGAAAGCACAGCTTTCATGAAATTACCCAGCTACACCAACAAGACAACATCTTGAAAAAATTGTGTTACTCTGGACTTGTTTTTATGTATGTATTTATACACTGAACAATTATGACAAGGAGAAAAAATATCCAACACAATTCTAAGGCTATAGCAGTAGTACAGACAGACAATCATCTACTCCCATTTTTCTTCAGAATTCTTCCAGCCATCAACTCCTGACCACAGGAATACACAGGAAAATAAGTACTGGCAAACAACTTGGGGTTCATATGTCCTTATTTGCTCTAGGCTTGCTAAATCTCTACCTGTCTTCAGGCTTCCCAAGCTTGTGGGTGAGTTAATGCAAAAAATTTTGAGGCACAGGAAACTGAGAGGAAGGGAACATCCTACTCCTATCCTCTTGCAAGATAGAGAAAAATCAAAAGCTCAACAGAGATGACCAGACAGCAACTCCACTGAGCTGTGGAGTGAGTAGCAAGGCTCTAAAGCAAGTTTACTTGGGACAGTTCATGGCTGCATTTTCAATTCTTATATACAGCCACAGCTGTCCAAGCATAGCTAGAGCAGCAGCAAAGTCCTTCAGTCACTGACAGAAATCAGCTCAGGAAAATCTGCTGCAAACAATCTTCAATGAGTGATTTACTCATGACACTTTTAGTCCAGATGTGCAAAACTAAACTCAGTTTTTGTTAACAGCCCACTTACCTCACGAATGGCTAATCTGTCACTCAGCTCCTCAGCCTTGGCAATGTCACCTTCAGCCACACACTTCTCTATGCTCAGTTCAAGGCCAGACTAGAAAAAAAAAAAAAAAAAAAAAAAAAAAAGTAAATGCCTTTAGAACAAAAAGAACATATTTAAAGGGAGTACCTCCTTTCTAAAAATATTTCTTTCATAAAATTCTTTAAGACACTGCATAAACCTGTAATTTCTGTGCACCACAAATCACTCTGTCTGTGTATTGTAATGGACAGTACAATTAAGAATTCACTGAGCACAAATCATTGCATTAGTTCCACCTTATGTGCAGGATAATACTATAGGTTAAAAAAATTACACGGGCTAGTTTATGCCTGTCACAATAAAATTTCATCTGAAGATCTGGCTTATCTTTTCCATCCCTGGAGCTTTCTAAACAAAATGTGAAATATATGTGTCAGGTAACATGAAGAATGGCAATTACCACTGTATCGTTACAGTTCTAAGATCTTATCTTTACCCAAAAAAACAGAGTTCTGGCACAAAGCCACTCCACTGTGCTAATAAATTAAAAAATTCTAGCAGCCCTACGGAAAACAATGAAAAAGCTTCAGGATTTAAAGATTTCAGAGGTAAGCATAAGTGGTTTAATGGCAACACTTACAAATAACATAACAATAAAAAGTAACCATTTCCTGGAAATTATAATTGTAAACTTTGGTGGAATACAGAAGGGTAGCACTGACTTCAGAATTTCACAAAAAAACTTCACTCTCATAACAAAAGACAATTTACAGCCTCACTGGTTTTAAATACTAGTGAGGCCAAAGAAAACACATTTGACAGTTCCATAACATTCACTTTTTAAAGAAATAAAAGTGCAAAAGCTAATGGAATTCTTCAGAAATAGTGATCTGCAAACACTGCACTTAAATTATTTCAGATGGTAAAAAAAAAAGATGCACAATCGAAAATTGCAAATTATGGCAAATTCTGTTAAGGTGCCTTTTCTGAAAATAATGAGATGTATCTTCCTCTAGTGATAATATCCCTGAAATTACAATGAAACCATCTGCATTTGAACACTTTGGGCCTCATTCCAGATCTATTCTGAGCACTCTAAAGATAACTAAAGAGCCACCAAAAGTAAGAAGTAAACAAATCTTCATGATCTGCATGTGGAAACTTATGTAAACAAAAAATACTAAATGTATCATAAAGGAAGCTAACTGAATATTTCATGTAATACAACTTACACAGAACTTTGTAAGAAATACTGTAGAGCCAACAGTGCTACCAGAAACTCACAATATAGTGAGATTCTTAACTTATCCATCATGTGTGTCATCTATTTCAGATATGTGTAGTTACACAGCAATATTTATGAATAGAATGTGTTATGGATCCAGTCAAAATGTATGTTAGGTTTGCTCCTTTAATTCTTGTAGCCACTGGTGTCAACTGAAGGATTTGTGTGACACATTTTTAAGTTAAAACACAATGAAGCAAAACAAAAGGCAAAGTCAAACAATAAATATGAAGTGTTCTGTCTCTCACAAGAGGAGAAAACAAAACCAGACAGGAAACAAGCCTGGATACTGTTTTAAAAGAAAGCACATCAACCATTCAAGGATATTTATTTAAAAAGTTCACAAAATTGTCCTTCCTCAGAGTGACTGTATTCTTTACTCTCTAACTGCCTCAGTTTCATTCCTATCTCAATTAAGTTCTTTTATTGCCAAATACAAACTGACACTTTGTAATAAGTCACCTTTTGTGGAGCCCTGCTGTACACAGGTGATTCAAATCTATCATTGATTCCAAAATATTGTGTAAGTTCTTTCCATTTGTCTTCATTTTCCAACTGCTGACTACTAAAAACAAACAAACAAACAAACAAGTCATTACTATAACCACTTCCCTTTCCACAACTTGTAATATCCTTTTCAAAGCTAAAACAAACTATTCTATTTGGCAGACATGGTCTTTTCACCCATTCAGTTTTTAAATGAAGTGAAATTAATTATTCCTTCCCCTTTGTAAGTGTAATTTCACAATCTTGATAGCAAACTGATAGCTTGCTAAGTCCTAAATTTCATTTAGGTTGAAAAAGGTCTTTGAGTCTAACCATAAATCTAACACTGCCAAAGAGGAAAAAGAAGGGAAGGAGCAGGCTGAACAGGAGCTTGTATGAAGGAAGTGAAAGACCATTAAAAGTATTAAAAATTACATTACATAATACATTTGTATTGATTTTTAAAATCAAGCAATCACTGACACAAATTCAGCCTGCCCAACAGAGACAATGAACAAATTTAAAAGATATTTTTTTACACAGTGCTCAAAGCTAAGCTTTGGCTATGAATGTGGTCAAGCTTATTGTAAGTTTTGCCTGCTACTAACAGACCTCAGGTAATCCCATTGACCTGGTTATACCTCTTAGCCACTTCATCGGTCTTGCTCTGTTTTGCTAAGGGGAAAAAAAAAGAAAGAAAAATCCAACATTACACAGTGATACCCCACAGCATCCAAAGAATTTAACAGAGCTCTAATTGGTCACATTCCTTTGAAAGATCAACACACTGAGATTTTTACCCTATGATCATGTGGACTTAAACCACTCAGTTGTAAGAAACTCCTGTAATATCTGTGAAGTTTTACAGAACTACTGAAATACACTTAATCGTTATAAATCAGTATTAACTCAGTAAGTTCTCCCTTCTTTTTAAGAAGAGGACAAATATATTGTTTGCATTCTACAATCTCACTACAACCTTGCAAGTGATGTATACAAGCAGAAAAATAAAATCCTAGATAACATCTAGAATACAATTCTTCATTTAAAAAAACACCAAAACATAAAAAACCCTCAAAAACCAAAACCACCAACCCCACAAAACAGCACATATTGATAGCAATTCAATTTGATAAAAATAAATTCTGTTAATCATAAAGAAAACACCTTTTCGGTGCCGCTTCCTTTTTCGGCATCTGTTTTCCTCTTTTATTTGCATTTTCATTTCACGGTGTCTCTTCTGAAGCTCCACAAATTTCTACAAGATTATGAAACAGCAAGTCAGCATTTTTAATTTTCTCCCATTTTTAAGAAATTACACAGAGAGATGCTTAATTATCCTAGTGCCTTGTGTTATCTATTACATCCCAATAAATTGAGACCATGTTATTCTGATGATGTTAAACTGGATTTGGTGTTAATCTTTCAACACCTCTCTCTGACTTTCTGCCCTTTCTACATCCCAGGCCTGTTCAGATCTGACAGTTCTCTCATGGGATGTGACACAGAACACACTTTTGCTTGTTGTATACTCCTGAGCTGTATCATGTATTTTAACTGCCTAGCTGGTAGTTTGCAATCCACAAATTAGTGACAGCATGGTCCTTGCACAGCAGGCTACCTACAATGACTGAGAGATGAAAATGGGCAACTGCTTTTTTGCCAATTCTTATTTTGAATACAAAGCCAAACACATTGTTTTGTTAAGAGGATTTTTTTTCTCCAGTCTCTACATGAAACTGGAAAATCAGGAGGTTATAAGGAACTCTTGAGTCTGGATACTTGCAATTAACCCTTACAGCAAGCAGCAGGGCACACCTCCCCTTCCCAGGTATGCAGCACCCCCACAGAGGCTGAAACACAAGTTTTATCTAACTGTATAGTTATGACAACTCCTTGCTGTGCTTTCAATAACCACCAAGCTACCACCTAATAACCTCCTTCCTAAATTCCTGTTCACCTTGCTTTAAATAATCTAAGGTTTGCATACTCTGATTATATTTTATCTAATTTCAGACCTGTACATTGACTATTCAACCCTGAATTAATTTAATGTAAAAATCAGCCATTTGAGTACACTGCATTATGCTCATTTGGAGACCTGCAATGATACATACATTCCAGATATTTACAGAAACTCCAGGAGGGCAGGTTTGAGGTTCACTTTCTTCATCTGTCACTGGTACAACAGGTTCACTGCTGGCATTATTCTCCTGTTCAGCCCCCTGAAGTCTCTCAGTATCTTCTTTTAAGCAGGAATCAGGTGTTTCTCCATCATCAGAACTTAGATCAACATCACTCTCATTCAGTCCTGGAGGTAACAACCCACTCCACATCTTCCAGTTTAAAAAAGTCCAAACTATTTCAAGTCACTGCAAAGACAGTTACCCATCCCAACACAAAAACAGCCTGCAGAAGAGAGAAACAGAAACAACAAAACACGTAGTCAATATTTTAGCTTATCTTACATAACTATCAATACATGTTTTAGACAAGCATTATAAATGTCCGAATATTTTCTATTTAAGAAAGAAGGCGACGACTTGACTACAGACACTACTGGCTGTTTTTTACCTCGTTACTTGTCCTTTAAAGCTGTGCCCCATACGTTTGCTTACAGTTTTCACTTTAGGGGTGACACCGCAGCAATCGCCTCCCGTGCCTTCACAGGGGCATCTTCCCGGGCCAGCGCACCCACCTCCCCTCACGGCCGGGCCGCGACAGGAGGAGCCCGGCCGGGGAGGCGACAGGAGGCAGCGACGCGGAGAGAAACGCGGCTCCGTGCCGGCCTGAGGCAGAGCAGCCGGCTCTCGCTGTGCCGCCAGTCCCCGCAGGGCCGGCGGCGCTGGCGGTGCTCGCGGAGCTCCCTCAGTGTCCCCTCAGTGTCCCCTCAGTGCCCCCGCACGGCCCCGCGCCCGGCGCCCCCGGCCGTGTTTACCTGGCCGCCATCTTGGCACCGCCGGAACACCCCGCGCGCGGATTGGGCGGGGCGGCGCAGCCAATCAGCGGGCGCGTTGGTCGCCATGGCAGCGGGGCGGGGCGGGGCGGCAATGGCGGCCGTGGCAGGCGGCTGTGAGGGGAGAGGGGCTGCAGGGGTAACGTGTTGGGTTCTGAGCCAGAGCCTCAGAATCATTTAATTTGGAAAAGGTCTCCAGGATCACCGAGTCCGATTTACGAATAACGCCACCGTGCCAGCCAGACTGGGTCCTTCCTTGAGCACCTCCAGGGCCGGTGACTCCACCACCTCCCTGGGCAGCCCGTTCCAATGTTTAGTCACCCATTCAGTGAAAAAAATTATTCTTAATGTCCAACTTAAATCTCAGTTGATGCAACAGAAGGTCGTTTTCTCTCATCGTGTGTCTTATTCTCTGGGAGCAGAGCCTGGCTCCAGCCTCCTGTCGAGGAGTTGTGCAGAGTGATGAGGTTCCCCCTTGAACCCCTTTTTTCTCCAGATTAAACACCCCCAGCTCCCTCAGCTGCTCCTCATCAAACTTGAGCTTCTTTCAGAAATCAAATTGCACAGCAATCCTTGCTGTCATAAAGGAATATGGCATCTCTTCCAACTTTGTAAGCCTTGTAGATAAGGCACACCAAAATGTTTATGCTGGGACAGAATGACGAGGCCCATGCTCTTCAAGAATTGAAAAATCCTTCCAAAGTTCCCATCAGTGCCTTGGATTGATGTGGGAAAGAGAAAACCACAAAAATGCAAAGTGTGTGCAGAGCAAAGGGCTTGTTTGTCTGGAATATTCTGTTAAACCTTGTCTTTTCAGCCTTCATAAGTGACACAAGTATTTTGGAGCAGCCTAAAAGTGATTAAGCAGAAAGATCTGGCATAGAAGGAGCAATAGGAATTATAGGAATAGGAGCAATAGGAAGGGAAGCACAAGGGAAAGATGAAGGGACAAGGCTGACATCACTAATACTGAAATGTCTGAAGGACAGGAGGTTTCCCATGTCTCAAATAATCTGAGAAGAGGAACTTTTGAGTGACAATAGAAAAACTGTATATCAATATGATAGTGAGACTTTTGAGAAAGGAAGTGCTGACCCCAAACCACAACACGACCCAATTGTCAGAAATGAGAAAGGGCCAGTGTTATGAAGATGGATAATCAGGAATATTGTTTTGAGTAGGAATTTCTTGGTTGATCCCAGCTTCTGGGATTGGCTGTGCATGGAAGGAAAAACTAAATCCCTTTTAAATCAGATCTTCAGATTGTTTTCCTTTTTATGGCATAATTTTGCATCCCTAGATTCATTTCTAAAATCAATTAATTCCGTAAGTAATCACTTTTTCATGAACTACATGTAAATTTCACACTCAGCTTGCTAACTAGATTTTCCTCTCATCTGGGAAATCAATTTTTAAGACTGTTATTTTATTTACATTGAATAATTGGTTGTATTTGGTACACAGATAACTGGTAATTAATAACTGTATTGATACTGGATATTCACTGCCATTTGTTCTAGCGAGTTGTTAGACCATTAGGCTGCAAGACATTTTCTTAATGTGACCAAATTTGAACACACTCAAAAAATTAAAAGGTTTGTGACATCTTTATGACCTGTAAATTTATATGGTTGGTAGGGATACATATTCAGAAGGCAAATTTAATTCCATTTAGCAATTTTTATCCAAACATCGTGCTCCTTATTTAGTATCCACAACCAATTTGTAGTAAGAATGGCACTGGTGGTACACTGTGGTCAAATATCCACATTGATTGCAATTTATAATTACAAATTAAATGTACTTATCATTTTAAAAGTCACATTTTCAGAATAATTTCCAGTCCTCCCACAAAAAAATTTTGACTTCTAACAGGTTCTTCCATAGGAAAAATGGTGGCAAGAGCTCCTGCCACACTTTCATCAGTCCAGAGAAGTATTTTTATTCACAAAGTCAGTTCTTGATGAAACTACAAAAGAGATTGTTGGCTACTTATCAGAATTTGCAACTTACTGCTGGGTTTTTGTGTTGAAATAATCTATAAAGTCTTTTTATCTGCAGAAGAAAATAGAAGGCAGCACAACCCTGTGACCAACCCTGATGTCCCCACATCACATTTGCTGCTCTTGTGGCCAACACTTGATTCAGTGTCAAATTTTTCTGATGGCAATTTTCTGTTCCCCGTTGAGCAAATATTCAAATAATCTGATTTATTTCCTTTTGGTCAACTGATCTAATTTCCTTTTTCACTTGAATTCCTGTCCTGGAGACCTGCCAAGCAATGACTCTCATGAATGAAACGAGTCATGCCTTTGAGATTCCTGTGGAACATCAAACTGGCACAACACAGTAATTACAACTTAGCTATTTCTGATGCTGTTATTAAAAATGGCTTGAACTTTAGAAAGGAGGACTACTGTAATTAAATGTAACATCAAGTTTAATTTAAATCTTCCAGGATCTATATGATTTGTCAGGTTCTAGGAAATTTTCTCTTTATCTCTCCCTTTACCTGTTGTTGGATATTTACAGATACTGCCACGAGTCCCAGTTCTGATAATTTTTCAGATGCATTTTGGGTTCTTTTTAAAACTCTCTTATGAATACCAGTCACAGTTCAGAGTCAGAGTTCAGATCCCAGAAAAGCTGGTGGCTGTGTATGTGCAGGTCCCCATGGCAGGTTCTCACAGTGCCATTCTCACATTTTCAGCCCAGCTGTAGAACACACTGAAAGCCTGAATCAGTTCTTTGGATGCAGATTTGAAAACATGTTTAGCTAATAACAAATACTCCTATACATGCTTATTCCACAAAATATACACAATTTTCTAGTGCAGAAATGAAATCTACTCCAACATAATTTTTGCATTATTATCTGATTTTTTAGCAGTAAATGAGGACATAAGAAACTTTTTCTTAATCAGAGAAATATGCCACATTCTATCCTTTTGAAACAGTGTTTTCAAACTGTGTCAAAATGATCAAGAACTGGATTATTCTTTAAACATAATAGGAAGGCCTTATTGTATTAGCAGATTACAGTCATTGTGTTGGTATACTATCTACCTTGTATTCATTTTTGCTAACATAATGAGAAATTTTTCTAGCATGGTTATATTTTAATACAGTAAAATAATGTTGGAAAGGAAAATTAGTATGATTTTAAAGAGAGATGTAAAGACAATAAAATAGCCTCTGAGTTTTCTTTCCTGAACTTTTAATTTGTTGCTAACTAAAAATATACTTTTTATCAATCCTTTGAAATAATTATAGTCAAATTAATATTTAAAGTCAGTTAAAAGGTTTACAGATGTCTTTTTTCCACATACTCTGCTACATAAGATCTAAGCAAGTCTGCCCAGATGTTTCTAAATTTTCTTATTGCAGAGAAGTACATAACTGATTAATGTAGCATGAAGCCCTGAGCTTTAATGAGAATATTTTCATGGCACCATTTACAATGTCCTTGCTCCTCTGAGGTTTGCATTTTGATGAAATTCTGACTGTAGAATCAGAAAGAATTGTCTGTGGTTTTAAGAATCAGCAGCCCCTGAACAAGTTGCTTTGTCTGCTCTATAAAAAGGCATTTCTTAAGCACTAACACACAGTGAGTATTCAGGGAGGAAGTAAGACCTGCTCAAAATTCCAGATTGAAGCTTGGAATATCTGTACTCAGTTCCCATTCCTGCCACAGGATTCCTGTGAGGAATGAACAAGGTCTTTTCAACTCTAGTGCCTCACAGGTGGGAGAGTTTTCATCACCTTTGTCTATTGTGAGCATAATCTCTGAAG
Organism: Erithacus rubecula; assembly: GCF_903797595.1. NCBI lineage: Eukaryota > Metazoa > Chordata > Aves > Passeriformes > Muscicapidae > Erithacus > Erithacus rubecula. The sequence goes on from NC_136660.1 coordinate 29,330,954, forward strand.
GTTTTGAGCCCAAATATATCAATCCCAGTTTTATTGTAATGAATGCAAGATCTTTATGTGGGGTTGGGATCTTGGATGCATTTCTCTGGAACAGAAGAGAAACACCCTTCTGCCATATCACCAAATGGAGTAGCACCTGACTTTTTTTACACAAAAAGAGTCAGAAAGCAGTTTCCTTAACCTCTCTCAGAGTTTTGCTTTGTGTATTAATGGATGTTGTTTAAGAGTACAATAGGGAGTCTTGCAGCTCATGTGGAACTCAGATACAGAGCTAGGGCAAGATACTTAACCTCTCCTTGGTTTAGTTTGTGAAACAAACAACACTATTTTAACTGCTTTTTAAGGATATTAGAATTAATTAGTTTAGTATTTGTACTGCAATAAAGGTCTGTATAATTGGAAAGTCTTATAAGAATCTCATTTGTTTTATTTTTGTGTTGATTTAACTTTGAAGGGCTGATTTGGTGACTTTGTACTGTATTTGAAGTGTGCTATTGTTTCATTTTTATAAATAACAGCTGATTTTTCAAGCTCCTATAACGAACCTATTTAGTCTCTGTGTATGCCAATGCCCTCTACTGGTTTGAAACACAATCGCTTAGCAGAGGGTATTGCTGTTCTCCTTTATTGAGAAAACTGTAATATTTACATTATTTTCCTTTTGAGAGCAGTAGGATTTTGGTTGTGTAGCCAGGCTTTCTGTGAAGTGCAAGAAGCTGCACCATGGGCAAGCTGACACCTGGGTGACTCTTGTGCTACACGTGTGATTCTGTGCCAGTTTTTTCGTTGCTTTCTGTGTTTTTGTTTCCCTGGATTTGCTGTTCTTGCCGTGAAGGCTCCTAGGTAGCAATCCTGAGAGGGGAGAAAACACACACCTGAGATTTACTCAGTACAGAGCCACTGTGTAGGTGTTCCTTCAACACAATGGCCACCACTCCAAGGAGCCTCTCTGCTCTTCAGCCTGGTCCAGGGCCTTCCAAAAGTGGGGTGGTTGTGTTGGCAGGCTGTGATATCAACAACCCTTGAGGCACAGGAGCTGCAGAGGTAATGAAGTGCCTTGAGGGAAAAGTCTTGACTATCAAGGGATGGATCCACTCCCCCTGCCACAAACCAGGGGTCACGTGGCTGAGGAATGTGTATCCACAGATAGTGCTACCTTCAGAGAACTCTACTTACAGGTAAGTAACTCTTCTTTAAAGGAGGTATCTTTGTGTGGCAGACTGTTTATGGGAGCAATTTGAATTGAACTTTAAATGAAAAAGGCATATCTCTGTAAGTGGTAATAATTTTAGTCATCTCGCTGTGGCTAGGGGTTGTGGAATTCATTAGCACAGATTAACATATAAAGTGGGTGAGATATCTAATAGCAAACGTAGAGGTTTAGGGACCTTAATTCATCACTGAATGAACAGCGTGTACAGTATTAGGGACTATGAAATTTTTAATTTACACAAAGTGTCCAAGAATATAGGGAATAAATTTAAACCCAAAACAGATAATGGAGCTGTGCCCTGCCTAGCTGGCAAGTTGAATTGTTTTTACACTGAGTGAAGAAAGCTAATTATCCCAGGCACAAGGAGACTGCTAAAAATAATAAGATTATAAAGAATAATTTGCTGATATAATTACAACAAAATTGGGTACACACAATCGTCAGATACATGTATTGCTTGACCTGGGCGAGAAAGTGAAATAAATCCTTCCTCTATAGCCTTCGTAAATTTGTTTTTATCATCTCCAAGTGGTGTTTGCACAGGCAGCACAATTTGCATGTGTAATGTGGCTGTACAAATTGACAACAAGTAAATTATTCAAGGAAATAGGCTGGTCGTGGGTCTGAACTATCTCGCAAAGCCTATTCATTTTGAAGAATCACTGAGACGTGAAGCTCATACATCAACCATTTTCTGACAATCCTCAGACTTATTGTCTCCTAAAATGTCATTATGGCTATTATTTATGAAGCTAATTCATTTATTAATATATATTTAACTCTGACTTGTCATGCACCTTAGCAGGCATTCTGTGCACTGCATATTTTTGAATAGATGAAAGAGTTTTGCATGCTTTAATGATTACTGTAAGCTGCTATAGATTTATAGAATGCAGCTTTATTATCTACTTGCATTAATACCTTTTTGTAACTTTTTTTTTCCTTAAGGCCATCAAATATAAATGGCAAATGACATATCCAAAAGATTGTATAAAAAAAGAGATTTTCTCAGAGTTTGTTGAATTTTAGAATAAAATGAGGTAGCTAAATGTTAAGGCCTAACTCGTTTCTAAGAATCTATAATAATTATGTTGGGTTTTTGTGTATTTTGCTGAAAAATATGGAATAAATGATAAAAATTTAGATGTTTCCTGTATTTTTTCTCTTTGAGCACAAGTAGCCATCTTTTTTATACCAACAGGAATAGAGTTTGAAGGGGTAAAAATGTAGCAGATGGAAAATAAGTTTGTTCTGCAATAGTATACATATAATATAGATAATTTCCCTCATATAGAACACTCCTTAGGAAATGAACAGCACAGAGAGTATGGATTATGAAGTTGCCTATGGTTCTTGGATTTTTTTCATCTTGATTCACTTATCTTTAGGGCATACTAAAAGACATAGGGATCCCAGTAACCCTTTCCTGACATCTACACAGTGTCAAGAAACTAAAAATTGCAATCTGCTATGAGAAACATATTTGAGATTGTTCTAAATTGTATTACACAACAGAATTCAGATTAAACTTGTAATTATAGCAAACTGGCAAATTTAAATGCAGAGCTATTATGACTGTATGGTCCATTGGACTATTTTCAAGGGGCCTATGATCACTGTTGGAGGTTACTGGCCTGATTTGGAAGTTATGAGCTCCTGCTTGTGATGCAGATATCACCCACAAATTTGAGAAGTCACTTAGTGCTGGTACCTTAATGCTTGTTCCCATCTGTAAGATGAGGATCAGAAGTTTGCCTTGTTTCCTGATGGTGCAAAGGAATAACACATTGGGGTAAAAGAACTCTCTGGGTAAAGTTGTTCTTTGGTATTAAAATTAGGAATTGTCATGTTTTTCACCTGCTCCCAGGATGTGTTAGGTAATAAAAGCCATAGGATTTTGTTACTCCATGGAGTGGAGAGTCTATGACCAAGGAGGAATTTCATACTTTGTCATTATCTTTCCATCCTTCAGAGCTGGATGCTTCATGGCCAGAGCTATTTCACCTTAAACAGAAGAGCACTAGGAAGTTTTCAATGTCAGGACAAGGAGTCTTTGCAAAACAAAGGATTATGAACCCTTTAAGCAGCATGAAGGTGTTTTAAAGCTAATTTTGTAGTGGTAAATACTATAGATCTTCATATTGGAAAACTCCTTACTTTGAATTCTCCAGATTCTTTAGAATGTGAATAAGAACACAAAAAGTTATACAGGAGCAAACTGATGTAACCAAAATAAGGGCACTGTGAAAATCCAACTCAATCCAGGCACAGGCAAAGAAAGTAGTCATGTGGTTCTGAGTATGTGTGGTGAATAAATAAGGCTTTTTCATGTCTGGACATCAAGAAGAATAATAACTTTCTGTGCTTTGGAAATAGATGCTTATGTTTTCTAAAGTATCCTGGTACTTGCAATTTCAGGTGCCTGCCTTGAAACATCTTAGAAAGTAAACCCAGACTTGTGGAATACTTTTTTAAAATGGATCCTTGTCAGGTGATCTAAATTTGCCCTATGGTAACTCCAAATGGTTTAAAATTGGAAAAAACCCTCTGCATTATTGAGCTTTTGGAGCTTAAATATATTTTTTCACTTCAAAAACTCCCAGTATAAATATTGATCCATCTTCCAGTCAGACATCAATCATTCAATAATGAATGCCTTTATAGTTTTTGATCTTGATGGCCAGTTTCAGCTAAGAGAAGAGATTCATAAGATCTCTGAGGGCTTGTTGACTGCAGCCAGTTAGAGACTGAAATCAATGCTATCACTGAGTCAGTGTGGAAGGCTGATTTCTAGCATATTTGGTGTTTATATTTAATAAGAATATTTAAATAATCCCAAAAGGACATGTTAAAGAAGAAAATTAATTGGTTCCTTGTTATATCACTACATTAGTGACTTCCTACTTATATTTTTACAAATAAAAAAAGTAAATAAGAGATTGACTGAATTGTTTAAAAAGAGCTTTTATTTTTTTTTTTTATCCAAAAGAGATTACAGTCTTCTGCAAAGACCTGGTATGGCACATCAAGCTCTAGTTTATGCCATTGCTGTTTATGGTAGTGGAGCTATTTTCTTCTTTTCGGGAGATGGAAATTCCACCTGCTACATAAGATATTCATTCATCTTTATTCAGTAACCTGTAAAACTCAGAGTGTAGAGAAGGTGCAAATCTGCTTGATAGTTCTGGACAAAATTTTTCAGCTGTGATTTTCTGAGTGGCTCAGCTGTAGAGCCTCAGAATGATGTGTGAAGAAAGTGCCCCATCAGACTGGCTGTGCAGCTCGTGCTCTGCTCCTGATGACACTAATCCATATTCCACTCCTAAGTTGGCTGCTTCTCAGGGAAACGCTGCTGCTTCAACATCTTTTACTGCTGATCCTGTTTTACATTTCTGGAACAACCGAGGAATTCTCGTCTCCTCTTTCATAACCAGGGAAAGTAAACACCATTTATTGTTTTGTAAAATATAATTTGAATGTCATTGTGAAGCACACAGTCATTGGGTGTTCCAGCCATTGGGTGTTTTAGTGGATCCTGTGATAGTCCTTGCTGGCTCCCAGCGTGTCAGGCTGTATGGACAGCCTGAGTGACCAGTTTGAGATTCTTCAGTCTCAGCTCTCTGTAGCTGCAATAATCAACTCATTTTACTGTGGGCAGTGTGTCAGGAGTGTGCCAGCTGATACCCAGGGGACTGCCTGGAGCTGCCTGCTGCTAATCCCTTCAAAGGGGGCATGTCCAGAAAGGACATGGAGTAAGCAGCTTCCAGATGCTGCAGTTGCAACCAGCCCACCTGTCCCTACCCCAAAACTGCTTTTCTTTTAATTATACCAATACGTATTTTGGGGGAAAAAAAAAAAAAAGTTTGAACTCATATATTAAAAAAAAATAAAAACAAACAACAAAGGAAAACATAAACCAGGCATTTTCATTGTGTATTATCCTTCCTTCTGATGCAGTCACCCAATTAAATATCATTAATCATTGTGCAGCTAAAGGATGCTAGCCATCAAGATACCATGGGAATGCAGTATGAGGAGCAGGGTTGTAAACCCCAGGGCTTAATCCTGATCAGATTCCAAGTTCAATGATTATATTTGCCCCCTAGACTGATAACCAATTCTTCACTTTAGTTTTAAACATTTACACAGTATTGCCAAGTGCTGACAGCTTCAGAAATAGCAGTTGCATATCAACAGTGGACGTTGACGTGCCATATTGTTAATTATATTTGCAAAGCACATTGGGATTCTTTGGGATGGAAGAGTCACTGCAAAGGGTAAGGTAATTGGTGTGTATATTTGGGGGGATGAAAGGGTCCTGAACACACATTGTTAAGTGAGTGCTGTTTAATTTCTTTTAATATCCTAAATGGTCTTTGATTAGAAGTAAACATGTCAGGAAGAATTATTTGTTTAAATAAAGAAAGGAATTAATGGTTGTAAATCAACACACATTTTGGAAAATGTTTCTTCTTAGTTCTACATAAGACAGATCTTCATAATTTAGCACGTTTAACCGTAGGTTTATTGTGTCTCATCATTTTTCAAGAGTAATTTTCCAAAAGCCTTAGAAATGTTGTTTAAATGTTGTTTAAAAATTATATGTGATGCTGACAATAAAAGGAATCCTGTTCTTTCCTCAGTAAGCTCTGTCTTGCCTACTTGCAGTTTACACAGAGCAGGATTCCTAGAGAAAGATGTAGTTTAAGTGAGGGAGACCTCATCTATACCATCTCTTATCTTTTAACAGCCCATCATTTATGTTGTAAGAACCCAGGATATTTTCTTCATCCTTTTTTTCTTCAAAATTGCATAGTATTTCTCTGCTTCTTCCTTTTTTTCTTCCTGGAAAAATTCATGCTTTGGTTAGGGCTCACTTAAATCTGTGCTGAGTATTTTAATTTCTAAATTTAGTGTTACTACTCTATATTCTTCATATATTTAGTTTCATCTATTTCAACATGTCAGAAAGCCCCAGCATATATTTTCTATATATTGAACTGTGTGCAAACAGCCGAAGTCTATCTGATATGGATTTCTGAATGATTTGTGGGGTTTTTTTAAGGTCTGCACCTTTCTTACTTCCACTGTCTTATTATGGGTAGACACCAGTAAGATTGATTCATTTAGCCTGTCTTTTGGTGTAGGAATCAAATCCAGGCTGGTTTGTATCAGGCCCTTGATGAAACTCAGAAATATTAAATCAGGATGGCCTGACCATTCAGGTTCCCAAATTGAATCCAATGCTTTTAATCAAGAGTCCCAAAGAATGGATGCTTCTTTTGAGGTGCAGGCACCACTTGGGAAATGAAATATTGTTTCTCAAGAGTGCTCTGAATTCCTTGATTAAGAGGCTGCTGCATTTTGCAGATGGTTGGATCAGCAGTGAGATTTTGCAGCTGTGTGTGGTTGGCAGGCAGGTGTGCAATTTTTGCATTTTGAGTTAACCATCAGCAAGGAATGGATTTTAGCAGCAATGGGAGAGGGAGGAGTTGAGTGCAAGGTTAACCATGCTGTTCACACTTCTACACAGCCAGTGTCAAATTCTGTTTTGTATTGGAAAGCTCATCTGCCTCCCCTATGGTGCTTTCATGCATTCAAATTGCCAACTTCTTAACAGCAAAGGGTTCTTAAAATATTTAGTGTTTATGAGAATGCAGAGTAGTACAGTGCATTTTGGAAGTAACTGAAACTGCAGTACATGAGTCATGAAGTGGAAAGGGACAGTGAACTCCTGTAAAATTTGTTTACATTGTTTTAGATAATGACAAGTTTATGTATAATCATGGAACAATCTGACTTCCTTCAAAACATAAATGGGTTTTTCCCAAAAAAATATATTTTTTTATTACCTTTGCATTCTTTATATTTTTCCAGTTTGACTCTCTAATTAGGGAAACACCTCAAAAGCACAAATTCCCTGAAATTTTCCAATTTCTTATATAGCAACAAGGTAAGTGCCAAAGAAGTACTATGCAGTAGTCCTCTCAAGTACTCTCTTCAAACTTATAAAAATATAAACAAAAAGGGATGATAGAGGAAAAAACAATTACTTGTGCAAAAGTCCATGCATTGGAATGAAAGAAATTATCCAGCAGTCACTTTTGGAAGCCATCTGTACTCTATTTTATCTTCCTGAAATTTAGGAATATACTTGAGGTTGAAATTTTAAAAAACATGCTAAAATAGAGATGGATTGGGAAGCAATGATACATTTATTAGTCGCCTTTAGTGAATAATCCACTCCCCTTTCCCATGTACTTGGTTTCCACTGATTCACACTGAAAATGTTCAGAGATGGTTGTTAAACTCAGTCTGCCCCATACATTATTACTGCAGGACTGTGCTACTTGGTGTACTAATCTCAATAATATGTATGTATGTATTTTCTTAAACTTCCAGAGTCATGTTTCTAAGCATTTGAAGCATAGATCCTATAGGATTACCTAAATCTGACATTTATCTGGGTAAAAGCTAACATATAAAGTGTCATAGCTAATCACACGTTTTTTATACTTTCCCTTGGAAAAGAAAGAGTTCTGGAAGTGACACACTAACAAATAATACATAATCTGTACACGTGAAGTAATCTTTACTGCTTTGTTACTTCTTAAAAATGCAACATGCACCACTCACAAATGCAGCTTGTTAGCTTTGTAGTTGAGAATCATGATATTTATTGTCAGTAGCACAATAAGTAAATCATCACTGGAAATTTGGATTGGGAGAAATTAGCTGATTGGAATTCCAAGGCATGCTGTTAAATTTTTTTAGTCATGTAACTTTAAAGTACAAATCAGTGGCAGAACTCTGTTCATAGTTATACCCATATGGAAAGAAAATATGTAATTATGAGATTACATGACAGATCAAAACACTAGAAGTCTTATTTTGCACACTCATAAAATCTGAGGTCTGGAAGGAACTTTTTAGGTTCATCTAGTCTATCTTACACAACCCAAAGAAACCTTACCTATGTCATTTTTATCTTACTCTACCTCACTGTTCTTAGTAGTCCAAAGCTTTTCCTAAATACTTAACTGATGTCATTTGGACTGACGGTTGAACCTATTCTCCCCTCTAACCAAACCTCACCCATAAACCATTCTCTAACTTTCCTGTTCACAAGACAAAATCCAAAAACAAATATATCAAAAAATATGTTTGCTTCTTGTATTTAATATGTCATTAAATGCCCCGTGCAAATTTTGACTGAAAAAAATAAAATCATAAACAGACATGATAAAAAGCAAGGTCCATTACTTTTTCTATTTCTGTGCTATGAGACTACAGGATAATAAATAGAACATTGTGTCAGAGAGAATCCAGTATGTATTCTAGTCAGATATTGTTCAGGTGTAGCAAGACAATCTAGCTTCCTAAAAGAGTGCTAAAATTAACCCTACCTTTCTTGTGCCCAAAGAAGTCCAACTACATGTGCTATTAGTGTATAGCTATCATAAAAATAAATTAGCCAGTCTGCATTTTCAGGTTAATCTTCAATTTAATAATTGAATCAGTAATTACTATAAGTTAATATAATTAGGTACTAACACTTAATTGAGAATTATTTATTCAGGAATCTTCAGTATTGTAGCATTTTTTTATAGCTCTAAATGATTCTGAGTAATGGACTGCATCAAATAAGCTTAACCAGAAACTGAATGGACATTTCTTGGAGTCTTGCATTCTGTACTGCTTTTTATCACTCAGGTTTTTGCAGAGACAAAAGTACAAATAGTGGTTTTGGCAGTCCTTCTAATTGTACCCATGGCTGAAGTGCCACCTGAGCATTTTCAAAGGATTGAGCCAAATTATATTGCAGAGAGCCCTGCTGTATCCAGCAGTAGTTGATGAACATTCCAAGAGGACACTTTAAATCTCTCAGAATAAGTGATTTGCAAACCCTGATCAGTATCTGATGATTGCATGTGTGCTTCTACCTTTAGCCTCGTATCCAAACATGGATTCATAATGTATTTGTTTCACAAAAAATGAGTCTTTATATCTTAGTATGTTGATGCTCTGGATAATAAACCTGAATGCACAGTGATGCAGTTTAAAGATTGTCTCAAAGATCAGTGAGATTTTCTCTGAGAGGTTTTCTTTTATTTGGATTTAATTAATCCCTGCCAGTAATTTAGTGAAGATACACCAGTTGAATTCTGGCTTCATCCTTCTTGTCTTTGCTTGAGTCAAGGTTCACATTTTCTTTACCATATGGCTTGAACAAGTTATCTTTCTTCTGTGTACCTGAATTTGCTTGGGTTTGCCTCCTCCTTCTCTTTGCCTGCTGCACCAGTTGACTCATTCCAGTGTTGTTCCATAAATCCATGTGGATCACTTGTGAGGTCTCTCAGGAGAGTTTGGGCTTGAGTGTGTGCACCAGTGTGGAGCTAACAGAACAACAGATTAAGAGATGTCTAACTTTGCAGATAATATTTAACATGAAAAACTAAAGAAATATGGAATAATCAACATTTTACCTGAGTCCTACTATAAATCAGGTCAGTTGTATAGAAGGAAATACGAAAATTCAGAAGGCAGCTTGTGTGTTATGTCCAAATTTTGCATTGCTGATTCAGTGTATTCCAAACCAAGATGTGTCTTGTTGAGCAGTTCACAATAGTTTCATTTGCTGGTTCAGCAGAGAAAAAATGCATTTTTCAAAATGGTGTGAGAGTGTTGAGCTGACTCCCAGGGAAGTCAGTGTTAGTTGTGCTCTTAGATGTCTGTTTCCCACTTTATAGTAACAATGAAGGGCAGTAGGTTCAACAGAACTTCAGAATTACTTTGATAAATTTGTCAGAGGGAAGAAATATTAAAATCTGTGTACTGTCTGTTTGCCTTTTTTCTTGAAATATAAATTAATTATGACTATGTAAAAACCTTTTACCATAGCTAATTAATCAGAATCTCCTAATAAACTATGTGTCGACAGCACTGTATGTCTAATTAACTTTTTCACTTCAGAATTGTGCAGCTGAATAATGAAGAAAACATTACCTGATGAATTCTTTTATTTTATGATGATATCTCTAGAGACAGAAAAGACAGAGCAGCTTAAATGCCATCTTAAATTACATCTTGGCCTTGGCAAGCTTTCAGCTGGTTTTGATTTGCATGGAAACCATTTTTGTAAGACTCATATTCTCTGAAAAACAGAACTTAAAGCTATAACTAGAATAAATTATCTATAGCTATTTAGGGCTCTATTAAATCTAGATGCTAGGCACCCTTTTCACATGCAGAATGCAATGGAACAGCTTTTAATACCCTGTCAACCTGTTCTGTGAAAAGTCGATTGGGCAGGGAAGGTTTGATTTGGCTGGTTTTATTAAAATATCTTTTCTCTCCTTACACCATCATGAACCACTCAGCCTAATTTAAACCAGGCAAATTCACCAATCTGTCTTGCATGTCTGTAGAAACAGCTTTTATTTTTTAAAGTGATGACATCTACCCATAACTGTTGGCATGCAAGCTCATGACACAGTTATTCATACACTGCTGATAGGGAATTGTTCTTTCTATGATATACCAATATAGAGAGCACGTTCATGGATTAACTGCATCCATACCTCCCTCTTTGGATTGCACCATCCTCTCTGCAGCCAGTTGACTTTTCCCCAGGACACAGGGGAGGGATCAAATCAAATCCCCTTAGACTCTTGTTAGTCCACCTTTTAAGTTTGTTATGGTTTTGTAATTTAGAAAATGTTCACCTGCAGTACCACTGTGGAATGTAAGTCTTATCACACCACATAGAAGTTCATAAGAAGGCCTCTTAGAGCAGTAAAAATATGATCTGATCAAGTCACATCATCATTTAATTATAATTATTTACTTAATAATTATTTACATCAGAATTTAATTTGATCTGTCCGAATTCAGTGCTCATTTACTGTGGTGCAGACCAGCTAAACCAAGGGAACTTCTTTGGGTATGTACTCATGAGAAAAGGAAAAGTGTATAAATAGTTAAAATATCTTGAAAGGAAATGGTCATAATATTTCCACTAAATACTTCAAAAACTTAAAAAGAGAGTTCTCTATTTCATCTGCTGTGCTTCCTGGAAATATTGATCTAGATCATGTTGTCAAATGTGCTTTAACAGTAGGAATGTCTTGTCTAAGCTTTGGATTTCCATCTGCCAAGTCTTTTCTCTGCGGATCTTTACAAAGTTATTGGGAAAAGTTGCAATAACACAAAGTGCTTTTTATTCTTGTGGTGCACAGAGGAAAAATAACCCTGAGACAAGTCACATTCTAGTTCTGAAGTACTGACACTCAAGGATATGTACAGATGTACATACAGAAAAACTATGCAACTCTGAGATAGCCATGTACTTTTTATACATCCTAATAAAAGCAATCTGAAAATGTGTACCTTAAGTTCAGATTTAGAGCATGTTAGAGAGTCAGCCAGTCTGACCTCCATGGTTAATGAATTCCATGAGGAGCGAGCAAACACTAAAAATGCCCTGTAGCTCAATGTCTTCAGCCAAAAAGAACTAATCCAATTGACTGAGACCAAAGAAAACGACTGGGGATGTATGGTTCCAGAATGTCTCTGAGGTATTCAAACCCAAGTCAATTTAAGGACTTGTAAGTTAATAACTAGGACTTTACACATAATCCTGTACTTTACAGGTAGCCAGAGAAGGTTTTTTACAACCAGGGTAATGTGATTTTCATGCATGGTGTCAGTCAAAATTTCAGCAGCTGAGTTCCAGACTAACTGAAGTTTCTTCATCAGTGCAATAGTGAGGCAGACAAAATGCTGACATGGAATTGCATTATCGAGTTCTAGAGTGGGCACAGCCATGCCAACCTGTATCAGCAAGGACAGACACCATGGGGGTTTCTCTGTGTTTTCAAACAGAAGGAAACAAACCTGCCAGAAATTAACTCAGTATAGATACTAGAATACACAACAGCCTTAATTATTGCCTGCTGTATGGTCATTGTCTCACCAATCAAATATATTAAATGAGTGCATTTTGAACCTTGAATCTGTAAAAGTTGGGAGTCTATATTACAACAAACTAGTCACATTTTTAGTACATATGTGTTAGCTGTGGCAGGCGTGTATTGAGGGAGAAGGTGGGAAATGGTTTTCTGACAGAAAAAGTGCCTGTGATAAAGGGTTGCTTTTTTCCTTTTCATGTTCAAAAAAGTTAAACTGTTATTTCCAGACACTTGATTCCTGCTTTAGAATTGACTGAGTGAAGGATATCGTTTTCATCTTCAGTGGTTGTTGTTGTAATGATGAGCTGTTTGTACCTTAACAGATGATAAATAGATACATAGACATTTAAGCATAGAGCCACCTGAGTTCATCTTTAAACTTGCCTCAGCAGATGAAACTTGCTTTTCAATAGCTCTCCTCAGATATATTGCTGAAAGTTAAGATACGAGAATCAATCATTAGGGATGAAAGCGCTGGGTATTTATCGGAGAAAGGGTTATTAAAAGAAGATCAGCAATGGTTTTACCAAGAATAAATCCTGTCAGACAGAATATGACCGAGTTCTTTGAAGGAATGACAAAAGAAATAAATGATGGGAACGTGGTGGACATAATTTATGTAGACTTCAGTCAGGGGTGTAGCCAGCAATTTGAAGTTTGTACACATCCTGGCTGATCCCTTGCCCCCTGCCTGCAGTATCCCCATAATCTCACACAGCAGACAGGCCAGTGAGTATGATCACTAATGCAGCAGGCACACAGAGATGTAGATTTGTATCAAAGCTGTGCTTTCAGAGCCCAGGAAAAAAAAAAAAAAAAAAAAAAAAAAAAAAAAAAAAAAAAAAAGCTGGCCCCAGGAAAAAACAGATTGTATTTTGCACGTGCCGCTTAAGATGACAGTTTGAGAAAACGTCTTTAGTAAGACAAAATAAGAAATGCAGGTATCAGCATTGTAAAGGCAGAATGGCCTAGGTCAATTACAAATGTATTTTTGTTGGACATGTAATAATATTTGTTCTGATGATTTTCCTCTCTTTTTTGTAGACCAAATCAAATCAAATCAAATATTGGAGAATTTTTCATGTTTTTCTGAGTTTTTATGAATTTAATAACTCTTCCCTCTAGTTCCTGTTTCCAACACCAGGTCCATAACACAGTTCTCTCTTTCCAAAGGTCTCCTCCACTATGATTACATCATCTTATGTAAAATACAGATGTTTTCACCATGTTTTGCAAGTATTGCTAATCCAATGAGTTAGAAAATCTTCTGACAGTTTTTGTTTTGCCTTCCTTGAAAAACTGAGTGGGAATTATACAGAATTTCAGCCATCCTCCCTGTGCTATATTCTAAAGCAGTTTCCATATCATATCCTATACATATCTATATGGTGGTTACTTTCTTGTAACCTTTTCTGATTGCATTGAAAAGAGTCTACTCTTCTTCCACTTATCTCATATAATCTGTGATGTATTACTGGATGTTATTACCTTCAATACTGTCATGCTCCTAACTCATATTATTTCTATTCTCCTGCATGTAATTAACTAGACATCATTCTCCCATATTTACCTACATCTTAAAATTACTCTTTGTCTTACATTTTCTTGCAATTCCTCTGGCTAACTTAGTCTTTTAATTACTATTTCTTCATAATAATAATGTTTCAGCTAAGCTTGAAATAAATCTGTGGCTTTGAAGAGCTACAAGTGTACAATTTGAATTAGGTTTCAGATCTGAACTTTACAGGTGAACTGCACTGAGTTACTGAGTCCTGAAAATTTGCATCTGTGTTTCAATTTATAGTTCACCTTAATTTGTGAATAATGTATATATCAGGCTCTTACTGTTTCTTTACAGAATTATCTGGAACTGAAACAAAGAGGATGTGTTTGTTTGAAGCTGGATATAGATCTAAAAATGTAAACCATATACTGCTTCCCAATCTTGTGCTGCTAAGATTCTGCCATGTTGAATACCATTGAATGTATTTCAGAGTACACTGTGGTTTTAGTAACACACAATTTGCAGAAGGTCCAGTAATTCTGCCCTCAGGTGCCCAAACCTGTGTATTTTTGACCACAAAGGACCTATATTCTTGGGTTTTTCAGAACCTAATTTTAACTTAACATGAGAAGTACTTTCTTGCCAGATGTTTCAGCCTCTAACACTCACTTTGCTTTTAGTTTTTGTCTAGATCTTCAATCTCTGCAAAAAATACTCCTCGGTATTTTGATATAGGAAAGATCGGAACGCCATGAGGAAAGTCTGCCATGAAAATCAGTGCTTTTTCTTTTTGTAGCATCACATCTGTTTGTTTCCTGCCATTGCTACTAATGCTCACCACTAGACAGCCAGGGAGATTTGTTCAAGTAAGCATGTAATCAGGTCCTCTAAGAAGTGGTGAACCAGATTACCACGAGGCGTGCAAATGTCTGACAGATCATTACTAGCTGTGTGCTTGCTCACAGGAGCCAGGCCAAGCTCTTCTCTTGCCTGTGCTGTGTGCTCTAAATGCTGGCTGAATTTGGGTCTGATTGTGCAGGCTCCCCACAATGGCAGTGCTGTGATATATGTGGTGGTTTCTCCACCTGAATTCAGGCATCAAATGTCCTGAGTGTTTGCCTTGAATGGCAGCAGCTGGGATTTTGTTGTGTGTTCATCCTTCAGGGTGTCATTGTCAAAGTAGAGCATACTTCTCAACCTCAAACAGTGTGAGCCTTCTGGGAAAAAAAAAAATCAAGCAGCGAGATATGTGAAATTCTCATTGAATTAATGGGCTCCTTTGATTTTTTTGCCCAAGAGAATACAAAAATCAAAAAAAATTTAAGCCAAAAAAATCTGGCGTCTCCTGGGTAAAGTGTGAGAGTTGAGAAGTATGACATAAGCATTAGTAGCCTTTGTGCCTCTTGATAGCTGTGCTGAATCTCCCAAGACTCTAAAAGTTGATTTGTCAGCTTAACATTAGCTTCAGCCTTAGCTGCAGCAGTAGCTGTTGTTTCACCTTTATCAGCAGAAATGGTGCAGCTACTGGAGGGACTGATGTGGTAAATCTTTTTGTGACACCATTTTGTTTTTGCCACTATCTCTAATTGGTTTGCTCGTGCACTCTGCATCCCTAGCTAGATAGGCTGAAAGCTTCATCACACTTTAATTAGAAAAGAGCTATTTTAAAGTTACAGAGTTGACTAATTTTATTCATCAAGTCTCTAAGGGTCACATTTTCAAACTGGACCACTAAAAATGCCATTGGTGATATTTTGCAGAGGCTGAATGCACAATGCTGCATTATAAGCATCATAATCTGACATATTCACAAAAATTAACATAGGTCTGCAGCTACAAGCAAAACACAGTGGGTTTTGTGTATAAAAAATAAACTGACAGCTTCCATCTATTTGACCAAGTCTGGATGCCCACTATTGAGTGGTTGAAAACAGAATCATTTTGGCATGGCTCCCTCTTTCTTTTTTCTTCTATTTCCTAGGCACATTAGCTGAAATTAATCTATTAGTTTGCAAAAGAAGGCAAAAAACCATAGTAAAAGTGTGTGTGGTCTCATGAGGATCTGGGGGATTTCTAGGACAGCCTTAGAGTGGCTGATGGAAAGTTCAAAGATGATGGCACTGGACTTTCTGAATGTCACATCCTCATCTCTGAGCCAGGGCGTGGGAGGGAGAGAGAGAGGGCAAGGTGAACCACACCCCTGTGCAGGGCAATGTCCTGCACTGACCTGTGGCACTGCAGAGCAGTCACTGCACTCTCTGACCTGCACATCCCTCCCTGGCTTCACTGTAGTCAGAAACATTTCTTACTACAGCAGAATCCAGCTGTGCATTATTCTGAAGATATTATACCTTCAGACAGCCTTTATGTGAGAAGAGATTTTCAGTTTGATCAAGCATATTGGGATTTTTATTGTTCTGGGTCCTGATGCAGCCTGCTCCTTCTGTGTTTAGCTTGTTTTCTTCTGAAATAAAATCCATTTCTGTTGTTCAGGAGAGATCTCTGGTTTGGTATTCCACATAGGTGGTAGGTCACAAACAGCCACGTCAGAAATGAAAATCACACCTTGTTTATGGAGATACACTGAATGTTTTCTTCCTAGAGAATTTTTCTTCTATCAGGTACTATAATAAAACTGGACAGCCTATAATTCAGGTTTGAAGATAAAGCCAGTCAGCCCAGGGCTGGTGTAAGGTGGTGGTAGCAGGAAGCCACTGCTGACATTGTGGAAACACTGAGAGTTCTGTCATCTACCTGAAACAAGAGGAGGCAGCTCTTTATTAGTCCTTTTGTGTTTGTGTGGAGCTGCTACATTAAATTGCCCTTTGATTTCTAAATCCTTCAATTTGTTTGTTACTCTGCTACAAAGAAATTTCTTAAGCAACAGTTAACATAATCTCTTTTCCTTGTTATGGTTTTTTGATGTTATCTCAGTATCTTTCTTCATGTACAAGGATAGAGAGAGTGGAGCAAGAAATCTATCCTCACTTGATAATCATCAGAGAGGGATTCACCTTGATTAAATGCAGTCATGCTACATCATATTTCCCATCTCTCACTCTAAGGCTTTGTGTTAACAGAATATGGGGCTTCATGATGTATTCAAGCAATTTGAATGGCACTCACTCATTTTTGTTTCTTTGTTTAGTTGTGAGGGTGTGTCTGCTTTTTCTCTAAAACCATAATTTCTGCCTGTATTTTTTTTCTTCCATTATTTCCCTGTTCTTAATTTTCCCGAATATGGAGCCCAGGAGAAAGTATTTTGCAAAGTACAGCTGAAGGTGTGTTTTTGCTGTGTCCTTTTATGCTAAAATGTTTGTTATATGCACAGAAAAAATCTGCAGTTTATAGTAAGGTACAGTTTTGGTACACTTGGCATTTTGCATTTCCAGCAGCGATTCTGATGCTGTGAGCTGAAACATTGAAATTTTGTGACAAAATTTTATCTTTCAATCTCATTTCAAAGGTGTAATGCAGGTGGATGTGTGCTGTTGCTTTCTAGTTTCCTTTCTTTCATACTGTTCTATTTATTTATGGTGGGCAGCAAAATGAAAATTGGATTTCATTGCAGGGTCATTGGAAACACTGCCATGCTGACACAGCTTTGCACCTTCTTGCCATCCAGCCACCTGTAAACTAATTTGATTTCTGGATCTAAGTGTGGGTGGAGGAACTGGTTGAAAATAGAAATATCTGCTGTGCTTAAATTTCAATGTACCTTGGTTCATTATATCACACTGATTTTTCAGTTTAATATAAATAACATGATATAAATAATACAATATAAATAATATGATATAAATAATATAAAAATGTTAAACTGTTTCATTTTGGTTTGTTACCCCAAACAGATGTGGTGTAGTTTGAACTGTTTTTCTTCACAATACACTGCAGTGACTCTTGGGAAGTATAATTCAGATGTTTTCAATTAATCAGTTTCAGTTTCATTTTAAAACAAAAGCAAACCCCAAACCCGTTATTTCAAAGGGAATTCCTGCCTGACAGATATATTCAGATTTTATAAAGAAATCACAACATTTTGATTCTTATGACAAAAGCACTATTTTTCCTAGAAACAAGATTTTGTAAAAAATTCTCACCCAGCTGTAGTGAGATACTTTCATGATTACAGCCCTGCAGAGAGAGTGAGACATGAATGGCAGGGTTTTTTCCTAGAATCTTTTCCAGTGTCCTCTACATCTATATCCTGCTGTGTATTTGGGTTCCCATTTGCTTCTGATTTTAGGTGTCTTCCTTGGTGTCCTTTCAGGAAGTTTTATGCAATGAGGAGGTTGGGCTGCCAGGAAATTCAGACTGCAGAGTGCTAATATGTCGTGCAGACAGCTCCATTAATGAGCATGTGATAATTGCATATGAAGGTCAGGAAAATGGTTCAGTTTGGGACATCCTTGGAAGAGGCAAATGAGTCTGTGACAGGCACTTCTGTCAGCCAAGAAGCCAGCTGTAGTGAAGGCTTGGATGATGTTCAAAGGAAAATCAAAACCAAAACAGGATTATACAGACCTTTCCAGCCTCTGAAATGGGTTTGATCTCTACACCACAAAATGCAGGTTTCTGTTTCTTCTGTGAAGACCTCTGTGACAACTTCCTTAGTGATTCTGGAACCTAGGTAGTGCTGGGCCATGGCAATGTACTACTTAAAAATCAATTATTTGGAAAAAAATCTGAATTGATCAATGAACAGAAGCCCTCACATGAGCCTCTTATTTATTCTGTGTATTTAGGACTTTTATTTCACTCACTGAGATCTGACTAGATTGGCTTGAAGCTCACATTGTTTACATTTTTGTGCACAGTAAAGACAGATTACAAATTACCTTACTTTATTTTACCAGCCTCTTAGAACTAAGGTATTGATGTAGAGGAGCAGGCATCCAAATTTTCATTTATAGCTAATGAAAAAGTCTTTCAGTGATCTTTCAGTGGGTATTCTGCGTTGGGTGTCCTGGGTTCCACCTCCAGCATGTTCCAATGACCTCAAAAATAAAGTCACCAAAGGTAGTAAAGCAGATTAGAAACCTAAACATCTTAGAAAATCTAGGCCCTGGAGTCTTAGATGAGAATGCTCTATAAATGTTATCCTAAGAGTAAAGGAAGGTTGCATTCTGAGATGCATGTGCTTCCAGGAATAAGTGTCCCCACAGCCTTACAGCAACAGCACCTGGCCTGGGGCTGCTCTCTGCTCCCATTTCCAGCACAGCAATGGTTCAGAGCTCCTGAATTTCCACCAGCTCAGCCATCACAGGTGTCTGGCACACAGGGCACTGCTGAGGTGCTCTTCTCAAGGTACATTTACAGCTTTCCATATTACTGACAGAACAATAAAAATTAATTTTGAATATCTTATTATGGTTTGTGGTTTTTTGGTCATGTACCCTCGGTACAATATTAAACTTGTGTGTGTGTGTTTATATTTATGCATAGATGCATAGATGCATATTTACCTTGTATTAAATACTTGAGACATGCCTGACATAGAAATTGTGGCGATGTGTTAAACAAACACTGAAATTTTTGACAATTAAATTGAATATCTTTTAACAAAAGTATTTGAAAAATAGCAATGTCCCCATCTTGTATTTCTTCCATACATCTTTGCTGGGTTATTCTCAGAGAGTGAGATTTGAAACCTCCACCCTTGTATTTCTAAACAATATTTTCTGTTTGCCCTTTCAACTCCAGTATTCCTTACACACCCTGGAGAAATAGTATATATGAAACAAATTAAGAATAGGGGGGGAACAGCTATCTTTAAAAAATTTCTTGCTAATTAAATTTATTCTTTTGTATCAAAGTCAGACCAAGAGCCTTTTGAATATCAACAACACATCTTGAACTGGTTCTGATTTCCACTGAAATTATCATCTGGATCTGTGGAGGGGCTTTGACTGAACCTGGCCAGGTGTTGCTGCTGTGGTTTCCTGTGTTGGAGCATTCCCTCCTTGCTCTGCTCTCTGCCATGCAGGGCAGCCCCTTCTTTTCCAAAGGCAGGGACATGATCAGAAAGCAATCCATATTGTGGGTGACATGTGAAACACAGCTCTACATAATGTGCTTGGATAACCATTGATTTCTGAGTTTTGCAGATAATTCTTCACTAAAATTCTGTAACTGGAGAAAAAAAAATTCTTCTTCCGTGTGACAGAAAAAAGACGAGTATTTTTTAGCAGAAGAAGAATTTTATTACGATCTGATTTTTTTATTCTGTATATACAACTGCATCTGCTTAAGAAAGAAATATTAGCAATTTTTATCCACAATCAAAATGCTAAAAAAATATTTTTTCTCATCCTGTCTTTTAGCTTTCTTTGAAGTCACAATATTAAACCTCCTTAAAAATATTTATGTGTATTTAGTTAACAAAAGCTCCTGTAAGTTGAATCCATGCTGGCAAAAGGTTCAGGTAAGCTCTCTATATAAGCTTACAGACAATTGTGTAAATCTTCAGCCATTAAAGAGAAAGGAGAAAAAAGCCATCCTCATTACACTGCTGTCATTTACTCTTCATCTCCTGTCCTCTTTAGCAGCATTAAGATGGGATGTAAATTTGCCAGTTAATGCTGTTAGAAAATGGATGGTTCAAGAAGGGCAGGAATTAGAGATCAGTATTAGGTGCAGATAAGCTCCTTTTCCTCCGCAGTGGCGGCTGTTTAACATTCATGGGAAAATCATCATCAAACAGCGTTATCACAGCTCTGTTGATGGCTGAGGAACTTCATCACTATGATAATTTTTTTTTTATAGCTGTGAGCCAAAAAGCTCCCTTTTATTTCTGCTGTCTATAACTGTGATAGAAGCTTGTTTGTATGGGTAGGGTATTGCAAACTCTTAGCTCTTCAGCCAGGTTTGATTTCTTTCCACCATCGCTCCCCCACTCAACCCCTTGTGTACGTTGCACTAAACAGTAATGCTGATAAAAATTTAAAAAAAAATAAAGAAAGAAAAGAAAAGAAAGAGTGCTCAAACAATCCTTCAAAGAATAACTGATATTTTTATGATCAGTAATCTGAAGTTTGACAAGTGATGCCATTCTGTAATGAAACTGTCATCCATTTTGTGGTGAGTTAAGGGTAGGGACTGTAAAACAAACATCCAGGGATGAAGTGGGTATCTGATGCCATGTGAACTTGACCACAAGGTGCTTCAAGGATCACAAAATGCCTAAGACAGACTTTGTTTTGCTTTTTTCATCATCAGGTGAAAAGGTTCACAGCCTTTTACACCTTTTTATCCCCTCCAGCCTGAGAAAGGAACTGTACTAGCCTGTATTTTCTTGAATTTCTTTTAACTTAAAGTTACAAGAGTTCATCTGTAGGTAATTTGCCACAACATGCAATGTCCAATTTTAAACTCATCAGATTTGTGTAAGGACTCCCCTCTAAATGGTATTTCTACCCTCTGCTCAGCCATCTTCTAATGTATCTGAGATGCAGATCATGGTTCTTTGCCTCCTACTCGTGAGGAGGGGAGATACACAGTTCCACACTGAATGCATTCTTCCAGGGGAGATAAGGTGCTATTCAAGGAAATTTTTAAATTTATTAAGGTTCTCAGCTAATGCTTCTTTGCAGCTTTGACCTCATTTTTTGTAGTTTATCTGCTCTAAATGTCATTTCTCATTTTGAATATAGCTGGAAAACATTGTGCTAAACAGCGATTTTGTAGCCTCCACATCACTACCTGATAATTTTGATATTTCCACTTTGAATTCAGTATTGATTTGATTACTTTGGTAATTTACTTTTGACACAAGCTCATTCCTTGTCTTTTCCTGAGCAGGGAATTCCAATCATGACATGTTGTGCTGAATTATGTTTGGAGTTTAGAGATAAGGACTTTTGTCTACTCGAGACTCTGCTTAGGCCACCAAACTCATTTCCCATAGGAAGAGGGTTTGAATCCAGTCAGGAACCTAAAGGTGAAAGGCCAGTGCTTTATAATTTAAATATTACCATATAAACATAAGTTTAAATAGATGTTGTGTGGTTGGGGGAATAGCAGAGTTGTTTTGAGTGGAATTTGAAGGAACTGTTGCCTGAAGAAGGGGCCCAAGAGACTCCCAAGGCTGCTGACTTCCAAAGGTCCCAGCTGCCCCCAGGGTGACCCCTTGTCTCTGGAAAAGGCTGCCAGGCTCCTCCTGAGCTTAACTGGCATCCTTGGGAATTCCTGGGCTGCTGCCCTGCCCTCCCCAGTGCTGTCACCAAGCTGCTGACAGAGACCAAAGGGAACAAAGTCAAAACTTTCCTTCAAGCTTCAAGTCAAGGGAGCCATGGCCAGGATGGGTTGGTGCTCCCAGCTATTATTGTACTCTTGCATGAAATCATTGTCATCAGTGATTCAGTCATTCTTCATGGCAAAACAAGGATGTACTCAAATAAAAAGGCATTTTGTCCAGATTGCTGCTGGGTGAGAAGCCACCAGCAGCTGTACTCTTGCTGTGTAGCAACCTCAAAGACTGAAGATGGGTTAATTTTTCTTCAGACAGAGTTTGTTTCTTCTTCTGAGTTTAGAAGAAGAAAGAGTCACAGTATAACCAGGATTTTTTCAGAAACCATCAAAGGCTTTTGAAAAAGTGGAGGACTTGTGATGTTTGGATTTGTGGGGGTTGGTTTGTTTCAGTAGGGTATTAATAACTATTATGGAAAAATTGTAAGTACCAAGCAAGGTCTGTTTCAGAGCTGTTCTGCCACCATCACATGCTTGTCTTCCTTAGTCCTTACTTTTCTAAGCAGGTAAGCCCATCTAGTTTCATCAGCCAGTACTGTAGAAGAAATGATTTTTTGATTTTTAGACTTGTGAACTAGATGAGATTTTGTATTGCAGTAGCTGTACAATTTCCTCTCTGTGTTCAAAGGGGAGGAAACTTGTGTTTCCATTACATTGACCTTAAGATGCTGTAATATAATGACATTTGAATGTTTTCTTGCCATTTCCAAACTTCATGAAGCCTCTAAAATGTACAAACACCAGGTTGGCTTCGTGACCCATTTAAATATCCTGGGCTATATTCACTTTTTCCTAGGACATCATAGTTTCTTGTATGGTTCATTTTAAAATAACTTGACTACAAAAAAAAAATTTTAAAAATTAAAAAAAAAAATTAAAAAAAAAGAATGCCTTGGGTTCACAAGAACAAAAGACAATGATTGTAATTTGCCTCTGCCCTTTGGCAAAGTAATCAGCAATTTTCTAGTATTTTACAGTCATCCATCTAGCTATCTGTTCATCTTGTAATACCCTTAGTTTTTCTTGGAAATATTCAAATTCATTAACCTTTTAGTAACTGGCAACCACTAAAACACTGTATTGTACTAATGATGAGGAAACTTGTCTGTGCAAATCTTTGTGTGCCAATTATTGTTTTACTCCCTTTTTTTTATGGTTTGTGCAGACACAACCAACACTCTCACCCTCGATGGATGGGGGAATCCAGCACTGCTGATGTGAAAAGGAGATTGCTTTGAGCCTCAGCTGCTTGTTCCCACATCCTGCAAACCCACTGGCTGCTCTTGGATGAGTCTTGAAAGTTTGCAGTGCAGATTCAGAAAGGTTGATTTGAATAAGGCTGAGCTCCTGGTTATAGAAATTATAAAACTAGGCACAGATCAGATGGTTGTAGAGGACAGAACCATAAAAACTTGGGATTGGATATTTACTGAGATTACAAACCAGTCTTGGATGGAAACAATAGGACTGTTTTGAGTAAGAATATTCTAAGTATTGACAACAAATGGCAACTCATCTGCATTCAGGAGGATTCAAATTATGTTCAAGTTTGATCTTAAATCTCTCATTTATTTTTTTCTTATTCTCTGGCCAGGGAATCTGCTCAGAAACTTTTCTGAGCAGCAATTTCTAGAGCTTAAGCTCACCTGAGCTGCCATTGCCCAGTGAGGATGTTTAGGGATTTGCATTGCCCAGAACTGTGAGTCTCTTCTTGCTCCAGTCCTTTTCCAGACTCACCTTCTTCCAGGCATGATTCTTTATCACAGGATCTTACATTTTCTAATCTCTGTGGCTAGAATTCATGCTGTAATCTGTGGAATTGTGTATTTGTTCATGCTTCACTTATGCATTAGAGCTGGAAAGATGCAAACAGGATGCACAGCACTGCTGAGATTTGTGCTCTGACTCCTCTGGCTACCTCAGCCACTGTATTGACCACATGTCACCTCCTCTCAGTGACTCCTGGATATACCAGGACAACCAGAAACTAAGTTTTGGACATTTATCTGTAACCTTTAGTAATTTGCTATGCATATCCACTCATTCCTTTGTTATATTATCAATATTCTGCAGTGCTACTGGTTTTAATAAGAAGCCTTTTCACTGGTTTTCTTTGTTCTAGTCATCTAATCTCCTAATGGAAGTTTCTAATTAAATTCCTACAGCCATTTTCAAACTGTGTTTTGAATAACAAAGTCTTGCAAATGCTCAAAGTGTATCTCTTCCTCAGGCTTGGATGCTCTACCTTCCAAATAGCTGTGGAGAAGTGATGCAGGTCACTGTGGAGAAATGCTGCTGAGAACCTCTCTCAGCTGAATGAGAGATGTAAATTATACATTTCTTATACTGAAAATAATGCAGAAGGTTTAGGAAAAGTCTTCCAGAGTTTCACTCACAGTTTTAATGAATTTTGCACTGAAGAAACACCAGGTATTCATGAAGTTACCAGCACTTTCCTGGTGGACCTGGTGCTTCACAGAAGCTGAGAAACCAGGATCACCAGTGGAATTTATTACTTCTCTGTCCAAAACCCTCTCATTTGAGTTTGAACTTTATGCACTGGGCACAGCTAAGGGTTGAATTACTGTCATTCATATCTCATCAGCATTCTTCAGCTACTTCTGCAGCAGAAAGGAGAAAAGTGGAAAGAAAAAGAAATGTCAGAATCAGCTCATAAATATGGTGATTATGATAAATATGAAAGACTGTGTTTGTCTAATTGATCCTTCTTTTATTAATCCCAGGAAATATTGCTACTGGCATGTGCTGCCATTTCCAGCTGGGTCAGCAGAAATACTCAGAGAAATGTTTCTGGCAAAAGGTGTTTCTTGGTGCCCACATCTGCACGTGGCTCTGCACAAAGGGATTTCTGCATCCAGACCTGCCCATCCTCTGCTCTGCACCTCAAAGTTCCTTGCCTGCTTTTGTCACCCTTGATGTGAGAGCCTCAGCCAAAGCTGCCACTTTCTCCCCTTTCTCTAAAGCACTCTTAGGTCCCTGCTTCTCCTGCACACCTGCAGAGGATATTGTTTTGGCCAGAATAAGATAAGCCCAGGTGGTAACATAATGCACATTGCATCTGGATTTGACACCTGTTGCACAAAGGGCTTATAAGTTTTAATCAGTTTTATGCAAGTTTTTTGGCACTCTGGTTTTCTACTTTTTTTATTTTAACCTTGTTTAATATGTGGACAAAGAGCAACAATAGATTCATTTAGAGGTGGTTCAGAGTTGTTATTAGGGGGCTGCTCACAGAGGGTCTGTGTTTCAGAAGTGTTTATTTCCTTTTGCAAAAGCATATGTGCATAATAAAAAGGTCTGTAGATTTTACAGATGTATCAATTCAGCTTTTCTATGTTATAATAATACCCAAGTCTGTGGTTACCTGACAGTCATAAAGCAGGGATTACATGCACAGTTGACTTTAGGGACTAAATAGGTTTGATATAAAACACTTATGCCTTTCCCCTGTCTATGGGATATCTCATTTACAGACTGCTTTCAGATTTGTTACTCCTGGTGCTTTATTGCAAGCACAGAACAATTTTTAGGTTGAAATTAAATCTCACATAAAATAAGGAAAGGCCTTTGAAATTCCCTATATGAGCAGTGCTCAATACTCAGAAATGTCAGTATTTCTGCTTCCTCAACATTCACCACCAAGGCTTCTGCCCAGCATGGCACCCTACCACCTGTGCTTTTAATTTTTTTGCTTAATTATATTTTTGGGTCTTTAACAGGGAGTTTTGTGATTTACTAGAAAAACAATTTATAGGAAAACTATTTTCAGAAAAGCTTAATAATCTGATGGACTTTCAAATTCCATTTAGTTCCATTGACAGTACTCTTTACTATTACCTGAAAAAATACCCAAAATGTTTATTCTAAGCATTTTTTCCAAGCTTGGAAATTTTATTCCCATTCTAGGAGGAAACTTTGAAATTGCAGCATTCTTTCAAAAGTGAAAACAGACAGAAAATCTGTCAGTTTTCCAGTATGTTTGTGAATAAATTCCCTTACCTTTCTCCCCAAATAAAAGACTGGTTATCTGTGTGGAGGAGACTCTCCAGTACAGAAACCCAAATGCCTTATCAGAGATGTAGATTTCAGGACAGACAGTACATTGCCTGTAAACTTGCAGCTCAGATGACAGATGGAAACCTGATAAAGTGAGTGTGCTGATCACTGCACAGAGATTAGACTCTCTCATTTGCATCTTGTCTTCCAATAACATTTGCTCTGTTTTTGTATGTACCTGAGCTTTAAACACAGGCATTTGGGCACTGTGCTAATTTAAACTTTATTTTTGTCAAGTGGAGTATTTTTGTTTAGCTGGATTTCAGTTCTGAATGTGTAACAAATTGCAAACACCCCAAGGATTGTGTGTCAGCATTTCTGCTCCCTCAGAATTCCCCACGGGGGCTCTGTCTGGCCCTGCACCCCAGCAGCTTCTGAGTTTTTGTGCTTAACAAAGTGTCTCAAGTATCTCTTGGAGAATTCCACTCTGAACCCAATGTCTGAGAAATATCTCCTCTCCCCCAAAGTGCTGGGGCATTTTCTGGCTGGATAAGCCTTTTCCCCTTGAGACACAGACAGGAGGAGCTTTGGGTCCTTCTTGGGGGCCACATCCCCCAGGCACTGTGGTGGTAGGTGCACAAATATTTGCTTGCATCTTTGCCATTTTCAAATTCTGCCTCTCTTGTTTACTTTTCTCTGTCCCAGCCTCTCATGTTTCTTTCCTAGCTGTTGCCATTAGCATGTGATCTTTCTGTTCTGTGCCCTAAACTAAAGTGCCTTTGTCAGTCATTATCTGAAAGATTCTTCATTAATAGGCATAAATAACAGTGCTAATGCCCAATGCACATAACTCTAGTGCCAGTCCTGCTCCTATGGGGTGCCCAAAAGCTTTTCATGCTGGGCATTGCAAGGCCCAGCTGACCTCAGGTTACAAACTTCATTTCATCCATTCAGTACGTGAAGATTTGTAGGAGCAGAAGAGAGGAAGGTGAAGGAGGGACAGCAATTAAAATCTGGATCTCCTTCCTTTCCCATCATTTTCACTGGACTACTGTGAAATTGCACAGAGTGGGAGATGTTCATGTCATTCAGCCTGCATGAATGGCAGTGGGTGTTTGTGGTGTTGTACATGTCAACAGAATATTGCTTGAAATGCTTAAAAATTGCTCTGGCATGGTAGAAGTAGGATGTGTTCTTTAAGCAGGCTGCTGTAAATTTGAGTGAGGTCATGTCAAGCAGTTTGAATATATTCCCATTCATCTTGAACAGAAATGGTTTAATTTCAAGCAGTTCTGCTTTCTTGGGAGTTGATGGCCTTCACCACCTGTGGGACAGACACTTTGTCCCCCTGAGGAGGACACCAGAGAAAACTGGTTTTTAGTCACAGAATCACAGGACTGTCAGGGCTGCAAGAAGCTCAAGACCATCTAGTCCAGCTGTAAGCCAAGCCCCATGATAATTACCCCTAAATCATATCCCCGCAAAATCCTAAAATCTTCCTTTGGATCTTAGCATCTGTTTCAAAGAAGGTGCAAAAACCCTCATGAACAATAGCTGAAGGAGGAAAGTTTAACATCCTCATGTCACACAAGAAGAGGATGCACTCATGTCTCTACCCTCATATTCTAGTGTTATTATCCATAGCTTTGTTAATTCTGGGCTGAGAAATCATTATACTCATTTTGGATTGATTGTATTTTCCTGTGTTTGCACATCCTTATTATCTTTCCATCGAATCATAGAGTGGCTTTAGTTGGAAGAGACCTTAAAAATCACCCAGTTCCTACACCCTGTCACAAGCAGGGACATTTTCCACTGGAAGGTACATTTCAAAATGTACCAGTACAGAGCGATGAACAGTCAATGATTTAGGAGTCAAATAAATAGCTAAGGCAGTTGCAATCTACAGAAAATAATGTCATTGTTATGTGCCAGAAATTGTACCTGGAGTAATTCAGGTGAGATTCAACGAAATTGCTCCAAATTAAAATTAAGTACATTATCTCGATCTTTCTCACCCTCAGTGGGTGTAGACAATAAAAATCATTTTGAGGAGAGAATGAAACTGATTTTTGATGTGTAACTTGGTTGGTTTTTTTGGATGAATATGTAGCATTTTGCAAATCTTACAGTTATCCAAGTACAACAATGAAGCTTCTCTCTGTAGCAAAGACACCTAAGAACATAAAAGAGTTTGGAAGAACATACAAAAACATACAAGTTTTAAGCTTGACCTGATAAACAACTCATTAGTAACTGTAGCTAGAGTTTGCTCCTCACTGTTGGCTGAATTGATGAGTTGAATAGATGTCCAGGTTTTTTTTCATATGAAATGAGAGTATATTTCATTTGTGGAACGAAAAAAAAAAGCATCATTCAGAAGAAGAGACTGTTTTTGAAATAATTTTCTTTCTTTTAACATTTACAGAACATTCATCTATTTGAAGTCTGGCTCACAAATATAACAGGTTTTATCTCAGAGGCATGAAAAAATGTGGTAAATTAAAAAAAAAAAAGAGAGAAAAAAACCACATAAAGACTGAACAAGCAAAACAAAATATATTTTAAACTGTTTCCAAGTGTTTTGAGTTGTGTAGGCAGAGGCGGTACCTACATTTGGGGTCTAGTGGAGTGTCAGGGATATTTACTGGATATCTTTTCTTTTTCTCTGATTTTTTCTATGGGCATAATTTGAACCTACCTCATTAAACAAACATATATTCTCACAAACATCCCTTTTGCATTTCATGGCTGTGGCTTATCATTCTTCATATTTCTTGGCTCGCTACTCCATTGACTTCTTAAAAAGTCGGAAAAGTTTGAAAAAGAAAAAGTCTTGCTCTCGCCAAACAACTTTGAGAAACTCAGTGTGAGTTTTCAAAAGTGTTGGTATAGAGAAAACACCCAATTTGCATGCTGTGTCTGAGGGATTTGTGAGATTAATTTCCGTGTTCAGCTTTGAAAATCCTGCCTTGACTGCATCTCACAGTTCAGTACAGAGAAGGGGAAGGTCACAGATGGTACCTGTGTCATCAGAGCAGTCGAGTTCCATGAAATGGCTTTTTCAGATCTTGCTGAACCACCCTGTTCCTGAACCCCCTTGTCAGGCAGCTGGGAGATAGAACAGCTCAGCAGGGAATTTTGCTCCTGAACCCGACTGAGACTCATCACCTCATGAAAATGGGCCTTTATCCTCCCTATCTAACCCTATTGTGGATGTGCTTATGAATAATTTTTAACACACTGGACATGGCTCTCCTGCCAACCCATACTTGTAAGCTATGTCTGTAACTTCTGTATTTTTTGGTTTATCTAATGAGTAAAAGTGACCCTCAGAAGCCTGTACTGCCAACCTTGCCATTTGTGCAAATGAGGTTTGCAGGAAGGGGGGTAAACACTAACTCTTCCAAACAGGTTTACAAAAGAGATACAGTGCACCATATTATCTAACCGAGCTCTGGCTTTTCACTTGGGGAGACAGACATTAAGGTGCATTAGTACTATCATTTGTATGTCTGTAAATATCAATAAAGTATGTTATTTGGCATTCACATTGACACAATGAAGGACGAGGACTATCCTTTTCAGGAAATTTCACAGAGCCATTCACAAACAAAAGCTCAGTAATTCAATCTTTCAAAAGCTCAATAATGCTAAGTTCAAAATTGCAGGTTTTAAACTAATGTACCTGATAAGTAATGATGACAGAATTTAAAAGGTCCATTATTTGGTAATCTAATATTCCCAATCCCAGTTATCTGTCAAAGATAATACTCTCCCTTAAACAGCGCTAATGCGTTCACATCTACATTAATCTCCCAGGGAGAAAAGAAGCATTCTTCAGGGGCTTTATCTGCTTCCAAATGTCTGACTCGCCAGGAGCCATTTCGCACTGCTGCCGGGCTGTCAATGACTCCGATGTCTTTGTGCCCTGGGTGTGATTCCAGGTGCGATTCCTGGCGATGGCTCCGCAGGCACCGGGGCTCTGCCTGCCCTGCCAGCCCTGCGTGCTCCTGTACTCCTGTGCCCCTGAATCCCCTGCTGCTTCTCCTCTCCCAAACAAACATCCTGCTCCAGCCTTTGCTCCTGACCTGCTTTTCTTGCACCATGTTTTTTGTCATCATCTCCATCCGTGCCTCTGTGAGGGTTAATGGGTGAGGTTTTTTTCGACCCAGGTATGGTATGGAGACCAAGAAGAGAAGAAGGAGAATACAAGCAAGAAAAAACCTGCAGCTGGGAAAAGTGTTTTTAGAAAACTTTTGTGAAAAACAGAGGTGGAGGGGGTTTTACACCAATGAAAGTTATGTAACCAATGTGTAACCAATGAGCAAAGTTAAACTTTGTAGAGGGTATAAAAGACAGCATGCTGTTGTAATAAATGGGATATTAGCCTTCTGAAATGTAGTGTGACTTTTTGTGTGTCATATCCACCCCAACAGTGGCACATCCATACTCCAAAAGGTCATGGGACTGTGGTATCAGTGTGACAGGATTCCCTAGGGGACAGCTGCAAAGGGCTGTTCCTCTCCTTTCTAGGGAATAATCACATGCACAAGAGATAGGATCAGGTGTAGCACAGCTGCCCACGGACCCTGGATCCATGCAGGGGTGCACAGGTGCCTTAGGGAAATGGATTCACTGTGTTTTCCTTGGAGTTGCAGCCAAGGCTCCTTCCTCTCTGTTTATCTCCTTTGGAAATTTCTCAGCTCTTTAGATGCCATCACTAGAGAAGGTTTGGCCTTGAGTAAAGCTGCGAGTGCCCTGCTGGATTCTAAATTCACAGAACCATGGAATGATCAGGGTGGGAAGGGACCTTAAACACCATGTGGTTCCAACCCCCTGCCATGGGCAAGGATGGCAGACTGGACCAGGTTTTTAAGAGCCCACCCAACGTGGCCCTGAACACTTCCAGGGATGTGTTCCAGGCATCCACAACATCTCTGGGCAACCTGTGCCAGTCCCCACCACCCTATGAGCAGAGAATTTCTTACTGACATCCAGCCTAAATCTCTCCTCGTTAGGTTTTAAACCATTCCTCCTTGTCCTATCACTATCTAGATGTATAAAAAGGCATCCCTGTGTTCAGGCTGATGCAGGACTTTTCAATGGGTGTGCAATGGAATAAAAGCAGTCACTACTTCAGGAGAACTGTACTTTTTAAAAAAAGTACTGAATTTTTCAAACGCTGAAGTTGAACGTACATAAATACACACAGAATCCCTTTGTGGTTTTAATGTCTTTCTCTGTCTCAATTTTCAGAACTTAAATATACCACAAATTGACCCAGAATAAAATTTTTCTAAATCATTATGTGTATCAATATAAAAGCTTTCTTTGCAATGCTGCCTGGAGCACTGAATCAACGTGATTTCTCTGTGAATCCAATGGAGCAGCATATAAATACACTTGGCATAGTGTTGTAAAGGAGTTCTGAAGGTGGTGTTAACTCAAAGGTTTTTTGTACAATTCAAAGAAAAGGAGAAATGGTCAGAATTGTGGTATTGTTGAGAAAATGTAGCTGTTTACTATGTCTGCAGGCTATTGGTTTGGGAAAGTAGTTGAGTGGAAATTGCTTTTAAAAAAAAAAATTCCCATCCTGAGTCAGGAAAGAAAGTCTCATGTTCACATGTGAAAGCAGCTCTGTTTAAATTTAGAGTGAAATGAAAAGCCCAGTTCAAGGTACAGTAACTATCCATGTGTAATTCACTTAGTCCTACGAATAAAGAGGGAGTACATATTAAAAAATATTAGGTTGCATATTAAAATTATTAAGGAATCTGTCACATTCAGTGTAATAAGCAGATGGATGGTTATAGTCTGACAATATAGTATTGTATATATATTGTAATACTATACAGTATATATATATTGTATATATATATTTAATATAGTCTAGTATGACAATACATGGCTGCTTCAAAACAACACCCCACCACTGCCCAGAGAGCAGAGTGCCCTCCCAGCTCCTGCTGGAATCTGGGAGCTGCCCATGCAAACTGGCTCCAGGAATCCAGGAATCCAGTTACCCAAAGAACAGGGCTTAACTTCAGTTAGGAAAATCATCCCAATGGTGAAATTACCACAGCCATTTCCAGGATGCATATGTGGCCCTGTGGAAATTTGCTAAATTTGCTGTGGAAAACAAATGCCTCTGTATAGAAAGGGAGGCACATACTCAACAGCTGGCTGGGAGCAGGAAGCAGTTATCAGGCAGCTCCAGGAGAGCTCCTCACCAAGTGTCAAAATCTGCATTCACATTTCAGTGTTTTGTTGAATCACGGCAAGGGCAGCATGATATTAGTGTGACATGTGTAACCCTTGTGGGAGCACTGAGCTGATGCATAAACATCCTGTCCCCAGGTGTGACAGCCAGCCTGCACAGGGACAGCAGCACAAACACCAGCCTGGGAAATGCTCGCTGGCTCCCCAGCAGCATTTGGCTCCTGGCTTTCCTCTGTGGAAGCCTGCAGGGAAAGCTGGCCCTTTTAATCCCATTTAGCACATTAGGCATTTATTTGGTGATGTTTTGAAAAGTTTGGAGGGATTGAATTACATTTTCCTGCAGCTGTATGACTCAGAGAGGTTCGTGCTCTTGCTGGAGTTGCCTCAGTGCCACAATTTACACGGGAAGATCAAACCCTGTCCGGGTGTCACTGAGCAGAGTATTCTGTCTCACTCTGATCCTTCCAAACCAGGGAGTGCTCAGCTCCCAGCTGATGTATTGTATCTGATTGCCAAAGATAAATTGATCTTTATCTACAAAATGAGACCTTTCCTTCTGCTCCCATCTTTCGGGATGATGTTTAAACAATTGCATATTAAAGAACCTTTGCAATATCAATAATTAAAAGTAAATAGGTCAATGAGGTTGTTAGGTGTTTTCTGTATTTCTAGGTGGTTCCTTCTCAATTCCAAACAAGTTAACTAACAATTTCTGCCTTTTATTACTTCTTTAGTCAGATTTTCTTGGCTTTCATTGCTTCACTGCTCCTTTGGGTGCTTTTAAAAGCTCAATATGTTTGTTTTGATTCATTCTTCTGTTAAATACCCGTTTGCACAGTTTAGTTCAGCTAGCCATCAACTCAGGAGTATGGGTGTTTTCACTTTTTTAGGCTGATCATTCTGTCCTTCTAAAAGATAAGAGTCAGTATTCACAACTCACTCAAAATCCTGTTCCAGGCCTTCCTTAAAAGTCTGCATTTCTCCTCAGGTTTGCACATTCCCCCCCTTTTTTATCTTTTTTTTTTTTTTTTCCCCCCTCTGGATTTGCTCTACAGGTCTTTAGCTCCAGCTAGTGGCTTACTCCAAAATGCAAATTTTGTCCAGTGCCTTAGAAGAAAGGTGGAGTTTACTTGTAATTCTTACACTATTCTGAAGTGTGTGTTGAGAGGGAGAATTATTCAGAGGCATTAGTTCTTCCTGGCTAATTTGAGTTAACCCAAAAACCTCTAAAATGTAATAAAAACACACTCCTCCAATTGCAGGCTCCTGTGTTATCACATTGGGC
Organism: Erithacus rubecula; assembly: GCF_903797595.1. Lineage (NCBI taxonomy): Eukaryota > Metazoa > Chordata > Aves > Passeriformes > Muscicapidae > Erithacus > Erithacus rubecula. Next base: position 29,364,412 of record NC_136660.1, read on the forward strand.
CAAATTCTGCCCTCAAGTGTAGACTTGCATAACTCCTCTGGACTTCAAAGAGACCAGCTGGGATGTGTCTTAAAGCAAAACCAAGATGTTTTATCGAATAAAATGCTCTACCTCAGCTCCTACTTTGCACCTTGTTGAGAGTGGGTGTAGCTTTTGTACAACAAAACTAGAAAGCTTTATTTCTTTAGTAGGGTTGGAGATTTGGATCCACCTTTGGTGGGATTCCTTTTCTCTCAGGACTTTGTGGTGCACATGGATCTCTTCTGGAAATCTCCTGCTCAGCCTGGACTGGTGACAGAGGATTTCCTGGGCAAATGTGCCCTGGAGGAGTACAAAAAGGAAGATTTTGGGGGTTCTACTGGAAAGAGGGGTCAGTGCTCCTGCTGAAAACCTCTCAGGTGGGTTTGTGCTGAAGTTCTGCAGATGCAGCTGTGTCCTGCCTTGGTCAGTCTGACCCTGCAGCCAAGGCAGGGAGTGTGTGAGAGAAAATGAGCACTGTGGAGGGGAGCAGGTTGTTTCCACATGAGGAGAGAAATAAGTTTTTCCAGGGACAAATTATTGTGTCTTAATTCAATAAATTCACACAAGTAATGTTTAAATGGCAAAAACAAAATGCAGTTTAACACACCATGTTCCACTCAGGTTTCAACTGGGAGTTTCATTGAAAGTGTTGATAAAATAAGTATAATTTAAAACTCTTTTCTTTCCCTCAGCTCCCACCCCAAGAAGTGCATATATCCATACTCTGGGTAAAAGCACATGGGCAGACACAGTCCAGCTTTGTTGTGTGGCTCTCAGCATTGGCACCAATACAGGTATGGCTGCCTTGGCAGCACCAGAGGAAACCCATTTGAGTTCTACAATCCTCTTGTTTAAACCCAAAGACTCAAATGTCTGTTGTTTGTTCAAAGAGTTTTATTGTTTCCATTTCATTACTTGGTGAACTGGATACTGGGGCAGGTGTGTCTGCAGGCTGTTCATATTGACTGTCCATCTAAGATACCAGATAACATGATAATGCATTCCTGGGTTTCACAAACTTTGTCACTTCTGCCATAAAACCCTGGCAGCCAGTGTAAATAAATATAGCTAGAATATACTGAATTCAATCCAGGTGTCTCTCCAAGGGCAGTAATCTGTTCCTGAAGGCCTCACCTTCCTCACCAGTCAGAAATTCTGCTAGCTCTACTCTATTGATTCAATTCTTTTCTGAAGGTGAGAAAAGCACCAGGGTACATTAAGAGATTTTATGTCAACATCTCAAATGTAGCTTTTGCCACAGCTGAAGCAAACTGAATAACATCTGTACTATGCAATACCAAAAATGCCTGCCCTGATAGAGATACAGCTGTATCTCTGCTTTGTCTGTTAATAAATCTAGGCACAAACTCTTGTAGACATACAATTTATGTGTGTGTATATATATTTATACAAAAAATTACGCATCTGCACACAGTCTTCCACCAATTTTTCAATTCCTTATCTCTCACAGATATTTTCATTTAATTCCAATATATCAGAGAGTGAGAAAACAAGTAGAATTGTTAAGTGCTTCCTAAGGTTCTGTTGTCAGTGTTATACCAAGGCAAAAAAATAACATATTTGTGCTGTAATTTTCTACCAAGTGCACCACCAACATGCTTGGGACACACTCAGAAGTCTATTGATCCACTAGGTCAGGGATCTGAAAATATTTCAAATTGTTCTTTAGAAAAATAAAATAACCTACACTCTTTTTGAATTACTGTGGTCTTTCAAAGTCCATATAAAGTATTATGCAAGGAGACAAAGCTGTTTTACCAGGCAGGCAGATATTCCAAATTACTGGTTCTTAACAAGCATGGTAATACATCAGTCAAAAGCAATAAATTTAAACTTAATGAAATCTCAATTTGCCTACAGTGCATTTCACTTTGACATTTTCTACATTGCCACGGTGCTTTGATAAAGTTTTTTAAAATGCAAAGAAAGTGTCTGTAAGGCTAAAGAGCAGACTTGGTGCCATTGTGCCCAGTGGAACATTACAGTACTTAAGTTCCATCACTATATGCCCTGTGGCAGACTAAGCCTGAGTGCTAACATAGGTTCAGTTTTCATTATCATCATGTGATTATCCATTTTACTGCATTTAACTGATAATACAACTACCAGCTCACCTTAAAAGAATTAGCTTGGAGGTTTCATTGCTTTCCAAATGGAATTCATTTGACAAACAAATGACAATTAGCCCAGTCTCCCTGTTCTGTGTCAGGATGGTTTTTGATTGAACCTAGACCAATTTACAATTTTTAAATGAGTTTAGACATTTACATTTAAAATGTCTAGAGGAAATTAGCCTTGGGACATCTAACAGCCAAAATGCTTTTTGAAGTTGATTATTATTTGATCTAGTACCCTCTACCTGTACATTTTGTTCTGACTTCAAAGTTTTGGAATGAAAATGCCACCTACACCTCAAAGCATAGGGAAAAACTTAAAAGCAGTTTTACTCATTATGTTATGCAAAGAAACCTATATTTTAATATTCGTTTAATATGGTTAGTTAGCTTTAATGACACCAGTTTGACAGTGTCATAGTTTTCCAATATAAGACATTGATTGAAGTTTCCTGTGCTTGCCGGCGTTTTTTTGTAGAAGGAAAGAATATCTTTTGAAGGTGAGATTCATATGCCCCACACTGCCATTCTACCACAGATAGAAGTGTAATCATTTACAGATGAATGCATGTTGTTTTTTTTATTTTTTTTACAGAGTCAGGAATATGTTGCTGTCTCCACATTATTCTGCGTATCAAAATCTTCATTGATTTTTGTTTTCCTGCATATTAAATCTGTCCAGCTATGTTCATATTGATCTTAAAGCAGGAGGAACTCCTTATGAAAGCAGGGTTGTCAATAATTCCATTATAAATATGCAGGCCCAGATAACACAGCCATGAAAATTGGGCTGAAATTAGGCACATGGTACCTCAGCCTTGAGGTAATTTGGATCATACTATTTTTATTTTGTATTATTAATTTATGCAATTTTTTTAAAGTTAGAAGGCTGTACATTTGGCCACTGCAAAATTATGAGCATACAAATAAGTGCTGCTGCTTTTCTGGGTTCTGAGTCTTTAAATCTCCACTCAATGCCTATGGGAGTCTTACAACTTTCAGAAATAGATCTGTTTTATTTTAACAAAATCCCTAGTTGCCTTGCAAGCAGCAATGATCACTTGGGAAGTACTTTTAAAAAAAAACATTTAATGACTTTTTGATATACAAAATCACCACAAAGTAAGGTTTTCTATCATGTATGAGTATGATTTTTTTACAACAGGTCCTACAAACCCTGCTTAAGAGGGGTTTAGTCTTCTGAGGCCCTAAGAGTCCAAACAGAGCTGAAAAGAATTGAGATTTTGGAAGAGGCTGGCATAGAAACCTAGGTCTGAACCAGCACTCCTGTTTTCTCATGCCATGGCTCTGTTTACAGAATCAAAGGAGCCCAATTTGAGGAGTGAAACAATCTTGTATCATCATCACAGCACTATTGCCTAACTTTCAAGTCATGCCAACTCTTGTGGGTGTCTGTGTGATCTCAGTTGCCAGTGTTCAAAAAATTCTGCCTCACTACATGCACAGAACACTGATTTTTGCCAGTCCTCAGCTAAAAATGCCTGAGCTCCACTGGGATCCACAGGTTTGGTGCTTCTCCACGTTTGTCATCTGAGAGAATTGACCCAGTAGATCTAAATGCCAAAGCAGGTCTGTACAAATGTAGTGGGGACTGTTGATTTTAGAGGGAACAAGATGATGATTTTATCCTCATTTCACCCACTTAGGTCAGCCTCCCCAAAACAGGGTGATGATGGGATCACTTTCTTTGACAGTCAAGGCAAAGTGTCCTTCCCCTTGGCACAGGGAAGGATTTAGGATAAATTCACACTTCTGTTGTCAACTCTGGAGCTCACTGGATTTGTGTATTCCCTCCACAAGGCACATGATTCTGCTTCTGCTTTGGATGTGAAGCCTAAATTTAGAGCTTAGAGCTCCAAAATTTTCAGTGAGAGATTAAAAGGTGCATGAGTCTCAGACAATCTGGTCACTAAAGATCTATCTTGAGTCTCAGTGTTCCATGAGTCATTCCTTGAAGAGGACAAAATCTTCAGCCTGAAACATTTACTTGACTGAAGATCCTCAGAAATGGGGAAAATGTAAATCAAATTATGACCTGTGAAGAACCCTTGGGCAAACTGTGTTTGGCCTGCAATAATGGGGGCTGGAAAATGTGAGCAAATTTCAGTCAAAAATGTATCATTAAAATCAGCTTAAAGTGATGCTGCCACAATCTTTCAGAAATAGTTGCTAATATATTTTCTGTGCCTGGTATACTCTACAATATGTGATAAAAACATTTCAGATTTTCTGCAATAACAAACACCATGGAGGTCAGAGACAGCTTTCCTGTGAAATTTTTAACTTTTAAATTAAAATCTATAATTTTCAATGGCTTAAAAAGCAAGTCTTTAAAAGTAGATATGGAAATCCTCAAGTAGGCAAGTGTGAGTTTCTACAAGCAGGGGTGAAAGTGCAGTGGGTGCACTGAAGGCACTATGAAATCAGATTGACTAATTCCTCCAGTTTCATCATTTAGAAAAATACTGGCTTTGCATTCCAATTAAGAGAACAACACCTGGGTGTCTCACCTGGGAAACTCTTCTTGTTGTACATGCAATGAATTCTCATAAATTCCAACAATTTCTACTCAGCAGCTCTGAGGGTTGAAGTCTTGGGTTTTTTTTGGATGAAAATTTAGATGTCAGGGATGGTGTGAGTGGCAATGCTCCTTTTCTGGAAGGGACAGGATGGAGCCACCTGAGCATGAAATGCTCTGTGTCTTCAGGGACCCCTGCTGCCATTGCTCACCCATGTGATACAGGTTTTTGGAGCATGAAGGAATGAAACAGGGGAGAGGCTGAAGATATTTAGATGCAAACATGCTGCTGCAGAAAGAAAAGGAAGTTTTTTAGAGGAGAAAAGCATGGAGTTCATTGACTTCCATGCTCAAAGTCACCTTTCTCCAATTGCCTGTATCAGCCTGGCCTTGTTCACAGGCACACAACTCTCAGAGAGAGAGGGAAAGAGCAGGATGACTGAGTATTTCTAGAAAAAGTTGGGTTTCATTTATTATTTATAAATTTCATTTTGTACATATCTTTAGGGACATTAAGAGATTAGTAGTCATGCAGTTTGTTCTGAGCATTAATGCTAATCCTTAAAGATAGGTGAAGGGTAATTTCATTAGTTTTTATAAAGGTTTGGAATAAAACTTACCATTCAGTCAACAGTTTGAAAGGAGACATTTAGCACTGTGCTCTCTGCTCTCCCAGCAGGCTCTGCCTCTCTCAGGAGCATGTCAGCACAGACTGGCATCTCAGCAATGAGGACACATTTCTCACACATTCTTTTATGTAAAATAGGTGGGTTCCTCTTTCCTAAATATGTCATATAGAATCATTGTCTCTGGCATGACATACAGGAGTTCAGGAAAGGAAGCTAATCTAGGAAATAAAGGGATACAGACTATTGATGCCAAAATCAGCAATTACATTGTATGAGATCTCATGAATAATTCCTGAGCTGTGATTTAACATTAATCTGAGTGTTTAGTACAAAGCTGGGCCGACACCAATAAAATACTGACTGATTTATTTTAAAATAGTGCTCCTTCAGGCTTCACTACAATGCTTTGAAATGAATGCTTTTAGGTAATACCTCAACCTTGCCTCTGTGAAGCACAGACAGATGTACTCATGTAACTGCACACTCAAACTTTACCATCATTCTTTTTCCCCTTAATTTTGGGCTGAAACATTTTGTTCCCAGGTGCAATATTTCATACTGGCCATGATTTAGTTAGGTAGACTTCACAACACAGAGCTTTTCCTCCTAGGAAAATCTTATTAACACAAGACTGTTGTGTGGATGGTGATATTTGCTACCTGTGTGTGTCTTCACCTGAGTGGTGAAGCAAGCAGCAGATCAACCAAACCTCAGGAGAGTTGTGTCTGCTGCAATTGCTTCTGCATCATTAAATAATGCCTCTTTTCAATGAACATCACAGGACAATAAATAACAGGTGAGTGAAGCAGTGGTGACCATCTCAGGACACCCCATCCAGGTGTTCTGAATCACTTCTACCCTGCCCTGGGAATGCTGGAAGCATCTCCCATCTCATTCACAGCTCCTGGCTCTGCAATAATGGCTTTGCCTCTCAATGAGGGTAAAACACTGAGTCTGTTCCTTCCATCCATTAGCAATGCCTGTCTGTTCAACAGAAACCCTCAGCCTGGGGCTCACACAAACTCCCTGTGTGCTCTTTTGGGGCTGATTTTGGTTGGTTGATTGTTCTTACAAGAAAGTGTCCAAGCAAGGCAATCACCTCTGTCGTCTGACTTCTCTTTCAGTTCTGCTCTCTGAGGAGCTTTTCTCATGAAGCTCCTCATTCTGGAATCACCAAATCAGCACAGTGAATGCAATGGGGAATAATAACAAGATGGGCTGCAGTATGCTGAGCTAAAAAGGTAAATTTTACAAGTGCTCCAATGAATGCTCTCACATTACAATGTCTCATATTATCTGGAACTTAGAGTATAACCCAGTGGCAATGGTGAATCAACTTTGGCTTGACTTGACCATAAAAATGTGAAGCTCTTCACAAAGAAGGGAATTTCCAACTAAAATGCAATTTCCAGAAGGTGTTGGTGGATTGTCCACTTTTTCTTCTGACTCTAATTTTGCTCAAGCATAAATAACAGCAAGGAATAAGATCTTTGTCTGAATTACTTGTTTCTTCTTTATACATTTGTTTAAAAAAGTGCCTGGACATGACCAAGTACCCTGGAACTGACAGTGTGTGGAAGTATTCATTCAGTCTCCCCATTCCTAATATCAATATTTACATACTACGCACAGCAGTTTGCATTTCTGTTGATATACAAACCTATTCTGTCTTGTCTGATAACCACAGCAGGAGGAAAGGACAATAAAATAAGCAGGAATATGAAACAATCTGCTAGCAGAACATCCAGGAGAGTGAGGAGCTCTCTAGATGGGGTGGGAGAGGAACCATTTCCACTCAAAGCTGTTAGTTGAGATGGAGTGTGAGGGAGGTGAGAGGTAATTCCATGAGCTGCTATCTGTCTGGGAGAACATTTGCTGCCCCTAACCCTCAGAGTTTGCTCTGCACAGGAATTATGGACTAACAGCTGAGGAGGATAAAGCTGCATCCCCAAAAAGAGATGGGTTTCTTGCTCTTTGAAGCTTTGTTTCCAGTTTTGCACCAGCAGCATTGCTGCCTTGCCCAGGGCTGAGGGAGGAGTGAGGTGAGCTGACAGGCACAGTGTGCTCTGTGACACCCATTTCCAGCTGAGTGCTCCCTGCCCAGCAGCTCCAGCAGACAATGATCACCAAATGAGGGTTCCACCACCAGAGAAGGATCTCCTAAGGGCCACTTGCCAGTATTTTTCATTGGCAATGACAGCTTGGAGAAGAAAACTTAGCAGTGAGCACATTTATGATACAGAGGGGTTTGAAAATAATTACTCTTCTTGGGAATTATCTAACTATAGGTCAGGGACTAGAGTTCATAGGGTTTTTTAAGGTCTTTTCAGAGTTGTTTGAAGGATTCCTTCTCAAGATCCTGCTCTGTCTTATATAAATCTTTGTTGCTATTATTATTTTCCCCATTCTTGACTCATGATACAAAGCAGCCTCAGCACTGATCCAACTTTTTTATCTCTTGATAAAATCCCCTGGAGTTATATTACATTAGAAGTGTCATAATAAAGAATAGCCCCAAATATATCACTTATTAGCAGTGGCATGCCCTGGCATTTGGGAATATCCCAGCACTAATAATTACCCTGTGTGATCCTCACAGATATGCAAGGACAAGCTGCCTAATCCAGGAGAGGAAGGAGAAAAACATTCAGTTGTCAATACTTTGAACTGAAATTCTCTATACATTTAAAGTGTGCAGTTGAAATATAGGTAGTTGAGTAAATGCCATGACTGTTACCCAGGGAAAAGTTTAGCCATTAAAATTAATGAAAAAATGTATGTTTGTAGTTTGCAAAATGAAAGAATATATGGTGTTAGAAGAGGTTTTATCTTCTGTATATTTTTTTTAAATGTAATAAATACAAAGCAAATAGCATTGGTTTATCCAAGGGAATATTGAAATCCATTAGGAATGTACTTGGAGTAATCTGATTCAACAAGTCAGTATATTTCTTTCAAAACATAATATCAGCCCTACATTGTGCAAGATGAAGGTTAGATTACATTTCTTGCCAGTGCAATAATTCCCACATCATAAATTCTGATGAAATTATATCAATATATAAAGCAAATGGATGTCTGACCCAGCGTGGTTCTCTGGTTCTCAGATGTAGAAGTTGACACACGAGTCAATCCCCAGCAGCTTTGTGCAAAACCATTACAACTGTGCCATTCCTGGGAACTCTTATTAGCTGTCCTGACCAGCAGCTTGTGGTTTCTGCTCTGAATATTAAACTTTGGCATACAAGAGTCCTCATTGTGGGGAGCACTTGGAAATGGTAATAGTAAATTGCTTTATATTTGCAGGGTTTGATTGCCTCAGATGATACAGGTCTAGCTGGTGGGCCTCTCTCACTGCTTGTGTTTCCAGATTATAAGTCATTCATTTGACAGGATATCTGCCATAACCAGTTCTCAGTTTCTGTAGTATCCTGCTTTATATTACACCTGGCAACTGGTTTTCTGGGCTGTGTGCTTTTTCCATAAATTTCAAGAATAAAGGCAAAAATTAAGTTTTCTTTATATATATCCTAATTTTTGCATCAAGTCAGTGAGGATGTAAAAATACAGACAGGGTAGAGATTTGGAAAGAATGGATGCTATTTTCCCAGTTATCTTCAATTTTAATAGCCATGCTATGATCAAGCTCCAGGATTAATGACTGAACTTGAGGGACCCTGTAAATGGCCAAAAATTCTTAGGTAAAGCAAACCCAACAGACTATTATGAGTGCTGCTCTTGGCATATAAAACCTTTCAGAAGAATAAAAACTTAGAGTTGGTCTTCCAGGTCAGCTTGGGGTAAAAAGTTTGGGCAGTGTTTGAAGTCTGTGACAGAAGGAGTTGAGTTCATTTAGGACAGTCTGTTAAAGCAGCATAACAATTTTCTCAGAAATAGGAAAATTATTAGAGTTATGCTTCTCTGATTCTTGAAGAATAGCAATCTTAAATTGGAAAAAATTGTCAAAAAAGAATTATTGTTCATGATATTGCAGTTAAAATATAGACTATAAACTATTAAATACAATTTCACAGTTTTTAATCATTGTTAGTGCAGAGTCTGGGGTAACTCTTTGCTGTCTCTTTATGCCTTTGTAAAATTAAGACCTCAATGATGTTTAACTATCATATTAAAATGTCTCAATAGGTCTTTAGGAGTATATTCAAGATTTTGAAACTTCACAACTTTGCTTTTAGGTTTGTTTTTTAAAATGTTTTTCCTTAACCTGCCATTTCAGAGAATTTCAGGAAATTCATGAATACCAGATTAGTGACTATATCAGAAATACCCTGATTTCTCTCCAAGAAGTCACAGTAGCAATGACATAATAGTTAAACAGAAAAGTATTTGGATGCACAATAATCAAATAATGTGAAACACAAAGGTTTTAGTGACATTTACAAAATTATTTTGTTTTCCAAACATTTCCAGGGAAAATTGAGGGGATTTTTCTATCTAAAAATGCTTCAAAGAATATTTTTCCTTTTCAAGAATTGTGTGTGAAATTTGGAACATATTTTAAAACTAGAAAATCTCCAGGTGTTCTTTAAAACCTAGAGCAAAATTTTCTTTAAGGAGAAAACACACTATTGTCAAAATTAAAACTTGAACAAAATCAAATATTGATTGGCCGTGCAAAACAAAGTATCAGTGTTCTCTACTTGGAAATAATAATTTACTTTCAAGGAAAAATTTAAATGTATTTGAAATACACATTGAAATGCAGACACAGTAGGAATCTGGCTCATCAGATATTTCCCTGTGTGCTAATTCTGTGATGGAAAAAGTGAAGGGAGGAAAATCATTCATCCACACACCCCATAATTCAGCACACAAACCCCAGCACACTCTTCCCAAATCTCAGCAAAGATTTAACAGTGAAATACTGCAGCAAGGGCTCATGTTACCAGGATTTATTGTTTTCCAAAATACACTAAGGAGCATTGACTAGGATGCCAAGAAGTTCAATTAGAAATAAGAGACAGAAAAGTACACCTGTTGGGTTTGAGGAAAAGCATATTTGGGGATTCAGCTGGCCTTTCAGTGTGCTTGTGTCTTGGGGAATTCTGAAATCCCTCCTGCTCTTTAGGAGGTGATGCTGCCCAAGACAAGGCAATGCTGCATTGATCTCAGCTGGAGCTGGTGCTGACTGGGACAGTGTGAGGAAGGGATCTCAGCAGGCTGGAGCTGGTGCTGACTGGGACAGTGTGAGGAAGGGATCTCAGCAGGCTGGAGCTGGTGCTGACTGGGACAATTGATGAAGGGATCTCAGCTGGAGCTGGTGCTGACTGGGACAATTGATGAAGGGATCTCAGCTGGTGCTGGTGCTGACTGGGACAGTGTGAGGAAGGGCTGGCTGAGCACCCCTGGGATGTGCAGCTTTCTCCTGAGCCAGGGCTGTGCTGCTGTGTGGGATATCTCAGCATGTCACCACACTAATATGTGTCTGTAGCCTTCACTGGTATAAATCTGCTCCCAGGCCACTCCAGCAGTAAATGCTGCTTGCCTGAACCCCAGCAGTGACAGCAAGGGCACTTCTCACCATGCTGGAGCTCATTTGTTGGGTTTTCTACACAGCTCACAGCCCTGTTGTTTCTTGTCCTTGCATTTTCAGTCTTCTTGTATTTCTTCATCCTGAGATTTGTTTCCACACAGCTTTCTGAGAGTTTTATACCCTTTCTATTTCCCACACTCATTCATTTGCCCAGGGCTAATACCAGCATTGCTCTGGAGTCCCCCAATGAAGGCAGGAGAATACTCTGTGCCTGAACCAGGGCACTGCCCTCATCCAAATTCCAAAATCCTGCATCAATCAGGATATTGCCTGCCTTCCTTTCAAGTGGCCAGCACAAATCTCCCTGCTGGGATGGGCACTCCAGTCAAGCCCAGCTGACTGACAGAGTCAATTGATCAGCAAAGCTGCATCTGGCCCTCACCTTGACTGGGGAGAAAGCTGGGATCTGCCTGTGTCATCCTGCTGAGGATTTACATGCTGCAGCATCACTAACAGCTGCAAATAGAGACACACATTTTCTTGTGGTATGAGCATCATTATGTGTCCTGTGAGATGTGAATGCCATGCTATATTAGATGAAGATTGCCTCGTTCATGAAAGAGGAAGGGACAGTGGCAGCGTAGAGCTGAAATTACTTGTGGCAATTTCTTATCCAAATTGAGATTTTCCCTGGACTCCATAAACCAGCTGCTTGCTTATTCCATCACTGCTGAAGATGTTAACTGCACAGCATAACAGCCTTTCATAAATGCTGCTTATTTGCCAAAAGCTGAGATACAATGAACAATGTGCAGGGGTGGTGAGGCTGGCTTCACTACTGCAGAAAATTTGCTGAATCAATTTCTGCTGACACAGATTTATGCATATGGCTGGTATATCAATTTATTTTGGATCCTTTCTGGATTCACAGGGCAATTACAAAGAAATGCAGTGAAAGAATCTAGGTTATCTCAACAGTCAGGAATAATAAAACTGGATGTGATATTACAGCTAAATGTTACTGCAACAACTTCCTCTTTTTTTAGCAACTGTCCCCAAAGTTTTGCATTTAAGGAGGATGTGGGCTTCAAACAGGACCAATAAACAATAGGTGTAGCTCCCCTACACATTTATTTGTGACCTTTAGATCAGTCACTGGTGTGAAATCCCATTCCATTTGGCCAGGAAGCATGAGACAATGTACGGAATTATAAATTTTTTAGAAACTTGGGAAAACATAATTTATATTCTCAAGAAAAATCAAAGTAAAAACGGACAGGGACTGTGCTGCTGGAAAAAAAAAATAATAATAAAGCTTAAATCCCTTTGGAGCTGATAACCAGTTTCAAACAATTTCTTGTTACCTGTTTGTTAATCTGAAAACAGAGCTAAAACTATCTTAAAACCAGTTCAAGATTTTGCTTAGTGGAGGTTTCTCACAGGACCTGCTTTCCAGAGAGACAGATGGACATTCAGCATTTTCTCTGTCTCCTCAACACTCTCAAATCACTAATCATGAAACAGAAAAAGCTGCTCATATGTTTATAGCATTTTCTGAAGCTACTCAGATAAAAGACTGCCTTTATATTGAAAGTATCTTTCTATATTGATACACATGCCAGGAAATAAAATATATCCACTAAAAATCCTCCTGCCTAGGACTCAATGGTAATTTCTGTTCATCACCAGTTGTAGTTATGGTGAGTTGTCACTAGGTAAGCTTGGAAAGCCTGCACTGCCTGTGACTTATTTTGTGATAGATTTTTAAAATAGATTTTTAATAGATAATAGATATTTAAATAGATAATAGATTATTAAAATACATTTTTTCCAGACACCCTGGCAGTTCAGAGGAGTGGCAAAATTTGTCCTTTACATCCAGTGAAGTGGAAATTAAAAAATGGTGTTGGTTGACAACAAACAAAGGGCATGAAAATGTTCCTGTAACACAGAACTTGCAGCAATCTAATAACAAACCTTGTGGAAGATGTTAATATTGCAGGAATTTAATTCTGTTTATCCGGGGCAGAATACACATTAATTGCCTATTTAATCATGTTTATAATTAAACTCGTTATAACAATGATTCACGCATCAGCTTCTCTAATTACACAGGCAGGACAGTATTAATTCCTCCTTACTGTTCTCCCATTCAGGCTGGAAATTCCTGGTGTCACCTACAGGCTGATAGTTTATGGACAGGGGAAGTTGTGCTCTGAGGAGGGAGGCTCTGCTCTGGCTGCTCCACTTGTTTATTTAATTGGACTGTTGGCTTATTAAAAAAATACTATTCTTGTTTATTTAATTGCACTGTTGGCTTATTTTAAAAAAATCCTGTTCTTGTATTTACCCCTGCTGTTCTTCAAAGCTTTCAGCCAGGTGTGACTGACATCAAGCCTCATCCCCACTCTGCCTGCAGGATGTTGCTTTGGGATTCAGGCTGGGGAAAGGGACAGGGACAGGGGCTGGGGATGTCTGAGCATTGTCAGTGACCCTGCAGAGACAAGGTGAGACTTTGGATTTTGGCACAGGGGCTCAGAACGTGTCATGTCAGTCACAGACACTTTCTGGCAAAGTGTCTGCAGCTCAGCACTGAGGGCACTGGGGACCCAAGAGGGTCCAGCAAAATATTTTTTTTTTCTTTTTAGATAGAATTACATGATTCATATCAACTAAGAGCATTTGGTCTTATTCCAGCTCCACTGTCAAGCATTTTGCAAATGAGTGCAGCATTATTATCCCCAATTTCAAACCAGGAGGTTGAGGTTGAGACAGCAAATACAGAGTCAGACAATGGGAGGGCATTGAAAGCTGATTCTCTGAGATCCACCAGGTCCCTTATTCACTGAACAGCTCACTTGAAACAAGATTATCTTCCTTTTTTTTTTTTTTTTTTAATTTTCGTTTTTGGACAGATAAAATAGTAAAGTGCAGTGCAATACAGCTCATTCTTTCACTGAACACAAGAGGTTCAGTTCTTGCAAGAGACAGGTTAAAATATCTGGGGATATATATGCATGTGTATATATGGCTACAGATACATAATTAGTTCCTTCTCTTCAATACTACTTGCACATCAAAGTTAAAATTCTGGAAGATAAAATAGGAAACCGTATTTTCAGCAGTCTAACAGCACTGTCATAAAAATTCACAGCAGGGCTGAAAATAGCTCAGGAGCTAATTACTTTAAAACATTTTTTTTTTCTGGAAAAATCTTGTTTTCCCCTTGAGGCAGTGAGTTGGAAAGTGTATCCTTGTTTAAGTCTTCCCTCATCTGCTGTAACTGAAAAACAGCTCCGTTATTTAGTTAAAACAATTGCAGACAAATTGAATCCCTAATGAGGATCAATTACTATTGGTATCTTGGAATGTTTTTACATAATTGAGTTCTAGACTTTCCCAAGCAGGTCTGGCTGCAGAGGAATTAGAGATGAGGGTTTGAGTCATCTCAGGAGCTGCAGTGCAGTGCAAAGCCTGGAGCACTGCAAGAGCTCTGGGTGCTTTTTATCCCTCTGACTTAGAGGAGAGCTCCAACTCTCTCCAGTAGAGCTGTTTGGGTGCTGGATGAATCCATCAGTCAATGCTCCAAAATGTTTTGATCTAGAAGAGACTTCTGTAACTTAGGTCTTGAAGGGGATTGTTTGCACAGCTTCAAACTCAGCAATGTCATGAATGGAACTTCCATAGCAAGACTGAGATGTCCCATGCAATGCTATTGCAGCTTTTTATTGCTGCAATAAATTATTTATTTTTATCAGAGGTGCAGCTAGGGGGGAACTCACTTCAGTTCCCTCTACCCAGATGTTTAAAGAAGTTTTCTCTCTGAATACAAGACCATTTTTGTGGGCTGACTTCCAGTGAGCTGGTGCTCCCTGACCTCAGCAAATGATCAGCTCACTCATAAAGTCTTCCCTAGAACAAAAATCAGGGTTGATTGCTTGTTCAGGAAATTAGCTCCCTTTTCAGCATGCTGGAAGAAAAGTGCTCAAAGATCAGAGAAAAAGGAAGCAGCATAATGGAATAGCATCTCAAAAATCCTTCTCTCCTGTGAAACAGTGGTCCCACCTGAACAGTCACACACTCTATTTGTTGGGACCAAGTCACTTTATCTTGCATTTGGCCCAGGAAACTCTGAGAGCATCATGCCTGTTCTGCTATCTAGTGGCTATTCTTAAAAATACACCTAGTGCCACATGGTCTGAAAAAAAAATTAATTCTGCTTTCCCCCTCCTCCTTTATCATATAACTTGTTCAATTATATTGTCTTTTCTTGTCTCAATTCCTATCTACAATTATACCTCCCCAAAGCAGCTATTGTATAACCTGTGGGTCTTGGATTAAGTTCAGTAGTCTAGTTGACCCTCCTCCTGACCTTCACTTAATTAAATACAGGATTAAGCCCAAGACGTTTGCAACTCAGATCTCAGGTTAAGGCAGAGGGAGTTCAGAGCTGGCAAGGAACTGTCTGATGTTCATGAATGAGCTCACCTGGCCTTGTAAAACAGCAGAAAGTTGCTTTGAAAGGGCAGCTGCTTTTAACTCCTTCCTGGTGAATCCCTCAGTGCCTGTGGATGGGAGAAGGGGAGATGGGAGAGGTGCTGCCAACAGCACAGAGTTGGCAGCTGCCTTCCCTAAACCATGGCAAAAATGGGGGAGACAAATCCTCACCACGGATTTTGGGAGAAGTTCAATGTCAGAGAGGCTGTGAAGGGCTCTGAGTGCTACTCCAGTGACCTGAGGAGGTTTTCAGTAATTTTAATCAGCACATTGTTTTCCTCCTCCAGTTTTCTGCTGCCAGGGCTCGGGATCAGCCCCAGCAGATAATCAGCATTTCTTTGAAGCTCACTTGGAACATGGATTATCTTTTTTGCCGTCAGAAACACGGACTAGTTAAAGCTAAAATAAGTCATAAATCAGCAAAAAAAGGGCACCTAATTATAAAAATGTGGTATAAAAAACAATTCTCTCTTCTGTAAGCACAAGAATGAGTACTGATCTAAAAAAAAATTTAATGTTATTAATGTTTTACCATTGCAAGAGAGCATTCCTATTTAACTGAAATAAAACAGAATAATAACCTTGGGTGTGTTGGAACTCTCTGCATTTTTTCCTGAAGCACACACCATCCTGTGTCATCTCTGGGGGTGTTAGGATGCAAGAATTAGAGCTGTGGGTGCAGGGAGAGTTGGTACAGCTGGTACAGCTGAGATTTCCTGGAGCAGTTCTGTGCATATTCCTCAAAGTTTTCCTCCAGAGCCTGAGTTACCAGAACCTGAGTTAACAGAATCAGTAGCTCATCCTAGATTTGTGTATTAAAAGGCAGAGAAACAACCCCATGCTGGGCCAAATCTCCAGATAGTGCAAACCAAAGCAAAAAATGGATCCAATTAAATTTGATTTTCACTATCTGTTCTTCTAATCTGGGGCACTTGAAAACTGCCTGTTAAATTTTACAGAGCAAATCTGAAACCTCACAGTTAACAGGGATAACACAGATGCTATATTCTATACATTTCCCATAATGTCTGGGTGTAAGTGGGAATTTTGAGAAAGAACAGCAAGTTATTACTGTTAGGGACTTTTTTGAGAGTTGACTGTATAGGATGCAGAGCTTAATGGAACTTTTAAGTGCACACAGGAAATCCTGCTGTGTTCCAACAGTCAGAGCATGAGGATGAAATTTGGAAGCAGTCAGGAGACAAGGTCCCAGACTGCAGAAACTTCTGTTTTAAGCAAGTGGGTAAGAATACCGAATTTGTGCTTAAACATTTTACACATTGAAGGATAAAACATCTTTCTCTTTGCAGGCCAAACAGAAATAAAGGGAGAAAGACTGAAAAAAAACCAGGAATTTTTGAACAGAAGTGTGTTTAGTTTGCATCCTCCAATACCTGCCTGCAGACCATTTTTTCCCAGTGTGAGACAAACACTGAGCTTGTAAACTACAAACTCTGAAAAAATCAGTGTTTTTCTGTGTGTCAAGCTACAATCTCCTACCATGAACCAAACCCAGCAGGCACAAGGCCCCAGGCATCTGCAGCACCTCTGAAGAAACTCAGTGAATGCACCAGCCAGTGAAAGAACAATCCCAAACACATTATTCAGGGTGTCTTGTATCATCTCTATAACGTGTATTGACATTTTCTTGCTGCTGTCTGCTTTGCAAATGTCATGTCACACAGGATAAAATGAAGAGCAGTACCAGGAAAACCACATAATCTGACTGGGTCAGGGACTGAGCTCCTGGGAGAGCCACAGGAGAACTCTCAGCCTGAACTTTGCCAGGTAATCAGCATTCAGGTACTTCAGGCTTTCAAATCCACAGCATTAGCTGAAGAGCATTTGTCTAAGATGTCCGTCACTGGTGACAAAGAGTTTGTTTGTTTTTAAAATCTGCTTTAAATCTAATGGCCTACTGCATCTCCCCAAACTCCATTTGACAGTATTATTTTTCCAGATTAATTTTTTTTTAAGAACAAAGGAGCTTGACACCCCATACAATGCGGAATAAAAACTTTGAAAATGAATAAAAAGCAACCCCGTGACTAATACATTCACTATGTGAAGGAGCAATGGCTTAGTGGATCTCCTATTTCATAGGCAAAAATGCAGAGATTGCCTCTTTTGTCAGTTCATAGATAAAATCCTATTCTTTGTAATCCCTGAAGAAACAAATCAAATAAGCTCTGGCTGAGCTAACCATTTTCAATCCATCAAAGCAATCAAATTCTGTTTACCTGAATCAGAATGATTTCTAAAATGTTATTAAAAAGTAAAATGGAGTTTAACTATTCCAAAAAACTGAAAATGATGTGCAAACACAAAAGGGATAAGATTTCAGTAATTATGTAGACACAAAGTCGGTGCCATCATTTGTACCACAATACAATGTAGCTATGGCATATAAAGATAAAGCTTCCTTTGTCTAACATTACTGCTGCAAGTGATGCATAAACATAATTAATGTAAGAAGTCTTCAAAGGGGCGAATATTCATTTAGTCAGTTAGTTTTATTGGTCTTTCAGGCAAACAAAAGTTTTATAATTTAATAAACCAATTAACTGATTATATATTTCACCCAAAATATTTGTATATCACACATTACTATCATTTCACCAATTGCCATGGTTTTCCATACAACAGAGCCAGCGTGTGGTGCTGCAGTTAAAGCATTGCATTTAATGTTCATTTGCTTTGTCCATTATTCTGGAATGAATGCCATGAGGGGCTTCTGCCAAACCAGATTCCTTAAATTCAGGGTTCATCCAAACCCTATGCTGCAGTACCTCTGAAATAAAATCATTATGTTGGTCCTCTGTCACAATCCTTGAACTGATCTACATGAAAAATAATTTTTTTGTTTGGCTTTTATTTCATATATACATTTAGGAGCGTTCATAATTAGATTTTGCCTTCAGTCTACAATTCAAAAATAGCTTTGCTTCTTTAATTGCTGAGGTCTAATAGAGACTGTGACATCTGCCATTGTACTTCTGTGCTCTGTCAAAATACAGTCCTGAATTTGTCAAAGCTGGGACACAAAAATCATGTCGTTGTTCAGTGTGGAACCAAACCTCATCTGATAGTTATTTCATTGCATAATGAGAGGCAGCATATGCCAGTGGTTAGCATGAGACTGAAAGTGGGAGCTCAGCCATCTGTTTCCAGCAAAAACAGTTCCTGCATGTTTCTGGAAAAATTTCATCCCTCTTGTGCCTCAGTTTCTCAAGCAAGATTATGGAAAAATTGTTCTGCACCTTCTTAAAATGTGAGAGCCATTCCTCCAGTGTGAGCAGCAGAAAGGGCTTGTGCACTGAATCATGCTCAGCATATAAAGCATATTCTGCCTCATGACCCAGCCCCACTCTCAGCCCATGGAAAGCTGCAGCCCATGGATAACCATCCATGGAAATTCAGAGGGTAAAATATTCAGGCAGTGGAACTGTCCTAAGGTAACCATTTAACCCCTTCTTTTGGGCTTGAAAATCAGCAGTGAGTTTTAGTTCAGAAGCTTCTATTTTATGAAGAAATACAATTCCTAGAAACTTTGGAATCTGCAGTGCCTCCCCAGGCCCTGCCTGCATGAGTCAGAGCCCATCACTGCCTCTGCTTCTTCTCAAACCTTCACTGGGTTTCAGTATGTCTGAGGCACTTAGTCCAGCTGCACATTTTTCCACACCCCTTCTTTCTCCGTGTGTGTGTTGCTATTAAAAGAAAAAATTACTATTTCTGCAATTATTGGCAGTAAGAGCACAAAATTATTGGACCCACAAAAAAACAACAAAACCCCTACACACAACTCTGATACTTTGTCTTTGCAACTGGTAGTTTAACTTTCACATTTTGCTTTTCCATGCAGCAAGGTGCTCAGCTGCATTGATAAATTTTAAGTAATGAGGAACACAACAAAAATGTGCAGTGCTGTCCCTCTCATATACACATGCACAACCACACACACCCACCAAACACTCAGAACATTAAAGAAAGCTGTTAAGCTAATCTGGTGCATCTAAATGGGCAATATATATTGAATCCATGCTCCATTGATCATAATTATTGCAGTGCCCTTTATCAAGTAACCATCTTAAACCATTATTTAGAGATCATTTTGCTTTCCATTACTGTCACTATATTGCAGAATTTGCTAGGAATTGGTGGCTGTGTGATAGAGGGGTGTGCAGCTGTATTAGTCTGGAATCTGCTCCTGTTATCCAACAATGTTTCTAAAATGAGAGACTTAGTGCTGTATTCACACAACTTTTGGGCAGCCTTTAACTTCATTCTGGAGTGACAAGTCACTCACATAAGCTTTGTTTTCCACATAACTCCTTCCCACCTCGAATTCTTTTCATATTTCCCTTAAAATTAATTTGTCTTTTTTATTAAAGTACAGCCTATATTGAAAAACATTTCTTAAGATGCAATCAAGAGTTACTAAACTCTTCACTACTGCTCTGTGTGTTTGAAATGATTTATGAAAAAACAACTATTACTCTTTAGGTTATGTGAAGGAGGGGAAAAGCAGCATTTTATTCTCAGGTGGCCCTTTCAAACTGTGCATCACACAAACAATAACATAATTGCACAAAACTCTAGGAACATCTGAAGCTAAATTCAAAGTACAGTATTTTCACAAGTACTCAGAAAACACCTGGCTTGTTTGCCTTGTAAGAAGATTAGAGGAACACAGTGAGAAAGAGGAAAACATGGTTCTTAATGAGACCAGCATCATTTTAGACTGAATCCCAATCCCAAGCCTCTCAAAGTAATGCACCTGGCATGTGCTGCATGCTGTGATATTAATAGATGTATCAGGAACACAGGTGTTTAAGCTGATATTTGCCAGTTTAACCAGGTGGTAAGGAGATTTTAATGTCGCACAAAAGTAAGAGGATGGAAAAACAGAAGTTTCAGACACTCATCGTCAGTGTTAGACTCTGAAATGGGACTAAACACTTTGGATATAACTAAATCAGCATTAATCTCCTGACTTACAGCAGGGTGCACAGCATATTAAGAGATCAGTTCAACTCTTGATCAGAGTTTGTCCCAGGCCTTAAACACTGAAGTGTGGGAGTCCCTGTGAGCAGCCTGGATACTCAGGAGCCCTCTGTATATCACAACCCACTTGACCTCTGGAAAAAATCACATAACCTTTCAAAGCTTTTTTTCTCCTATCTGTAAAATGAAGATAATAACCCTTCCTAATCTCAGGACTTGTGAGACTTTAATTGATTATTAGCATTTGTATAATCATTTTGAGCTCCAGAGGATGCATATGCAGTGCATATGTAATGTAACAGGTAAACATCCTGCTCAGCTGTGGGGACAGTCATCAAATCTTATCTCATTGGGGCTTAAGGTCAAAGGCAGAGAGAAGGTACCTGAACCTGATAAGGGCTTAAGTGTTACAGGAGAACTACTTATGCTCTGAAGAAGTCACCTCTATCACTTTCTCCTTGCCTCTAATCTGCTCTCAGATGCTGTGTCTGCTGCTATCAGGCTGTGATCTCTCTCTCCATGCCTGAGGAAGAGCTTATTGACTAAACTGGGTAGGCAAGCCAGGGGAGAAAATGCTTGGTGTCCTCATAGACAAGAGCAGCTGTGAGTTTGCTCACCTCTTGTCTCTGTCAGATCTCTTCCAACCTCCTCAACCCATTAAAAGCCTTGGTGGGGGAAAGTGAAGAAATTAAATTAATTTCAAACTCTAACTCTCTCCTCAGAGAGCAGGTAAGCTATTTCAATGTTCAGACCACTCGTAGCTACAGATGTACAACCAAATTTCTGATATCATTTCAAAGTTTTGTTAATCTGGAGCCACCCTGGGTGTACATTACACAGTAGAGTAATGTCATAACTGTGAGCAGGACAAAGTGTATTCTGTCTGTACAAGGCTCTAGCAGAGTTATTTGGGTGCTGTTTGGGAATATTTGCAGCATGGGATGCTCTACAGCTGACATGTTGGGATCTGAAATATTTTTCCAGTTGCTCTGCCTGTGGAAGTCAGTAGAACAACCCCTAAGGATTTATGAGGGAGAAGCTGGGAGGTCTGGGATCAGGTGTGATTGATGGTTTAAGTCAAGTAGGACAGAGTCCCTGTCAATTCAGGTCTCACATACATCTGGTTGCTGCTTTCTTGTATTTTGTTTGTAGTTCCATGTGAACCTGCAGTGTCTATGAATATTCCTCAGCTGCAGAAGACTGGGAATTACCAACCCACTCTTTGTGACTGTACAGGAGAAGGGGAATGTGGAGCACTCAGAATGAGCTGCTGCCTGTGTGAGATGCAGCAAAAGGAGGTTCCCTGTCCCCTGAACAAGCTAAAGGTCAGTGTTGAGACACAGAGGAGCAGCTTTGATGGACCCTGGGTCTCCTCTGTTGTACTGCCTGGTGTGCAGAGCTTTTAACAGGACTTTGCACTTGTTGTGCTCTGAGGTTCAGTGCCTTCCACAATAATTCTACATAGGGACTGTGTCTGCAGCATCTGTCTCTTTAGAGCAAAATATACCTTTGCCACACATGTAAGGAGGACTCCTCTCCAGATGAGTCACCATCAGTAATTTTCTCCTGAAAATTTTGCTGACAGACTATGATTCAGAAAGATTTTTGGCTCAAACATTTTCCTTCACCATGATGGTGATGAGTGTCAGTATGATCATCCAGGAAAGAGCATTAATTAATATAAGGACTCCTATGAGGGAGTTATGCAACATAGTGCTACATTCAACAATTTGTTCCTCCCCACGTTAGGCTAAGCCCTGCTAATTTCCCTTTTCTTCTGGATATTACATAATGCAGTTACCAATTTTGCAGTTCAAAACCTTTCTATTTAATTTGAACTTAATTGTCTTTAACAGTGTAAAATATGTTTGCCTTTCTTCTTCCATCCTCTAGAAAGGGAGTGTCCTTGAAAATATCAAGGAGACAGAAAAGGCAAACCTGGCTCTGCCCTGCCGTGAACATGTTGCTCTGTTTATTGGTTCTTTACCAACTCAAGGCATCCCAAGATAATCTGTAAACTGATTTGTGAGCAAAACTCTGTTTTTGCCAGTGTTGCTTATTTTAAGTAGTTTTTGGAGGTCTTACTCATGCTGACATCCAGGTGCCCTGTGCCTATAGAAGTATCACACCTCTAAACAAAAAATATAAACTTGTTGGTGAACAAACAACTTCTTTACCCACAAAAATTAGAAAATCAGAGCATTTATGCAGTAAGGTGGAGGGAATCTGAAGAACAATCACGTTGACCTTGCAAATACAACTCAAAAAGTACCTTGGGTGCTGAGGAGCCAACTTTGACTTCCTTGAGGTTAACAATAAAACTCAAATGAAGGTCCTTATTCTGTCCCAAGATTGGTGTTTGCAGATTGCTGCTTATCAGGTTACATCAGCTCCTGCTCTGCCACACCACACAGCAGATTCTACAAGGTGTAGTGTTGATGGATGGGAGCAGCCCCTTGAGGCTCAGCTCATGTGAGTCATTAGAGAAAGATTTATTTCTCCTTCACTTAACAACAAAGGAGGCTTCCCACATGTGATTTTAAAAGTGTTTACATTGAATGTATTCACTAAGTTTGATTAAGTAATTGGAGTTGCATAATTAATACTATTAAGAAAGATTAATGATTTCTTGAACAGATAAAAAAAATTATGTCTTCTGAAATAAAGTTACATATGTAAATTAAAAATGAAAGAATGCAGTCAGTATCACAGGTAAAGCAAAGACCCAAAGTCACTGTATACTTTGGAGCAAATTCATAGCTTGCATTTTTAAATTTTTCTCCAAAGCTAAGCTGTTTCTTCTTGTTAAAGTATAAGTCAATTATACTGTAGCACAAAGAGAAATCTGCAGTATTTTACTGTCATTGTTGGTAATTTGTCCCTTAGGGTGTTAGTATTCCTACATAATTGCATATTGTCTCTCCCTGTAACATTTTCTACTTTCTTTCTCTGTTAGAACAACATAAGAATTATTGCATCCATGGGTTTTAGCAAATTATCCAGCTAACTTGATTTACATTCTATTCACAAACAGAATTACAGAAGGGAAAAATAAATTGGCTTTGTTTTTTTTTCCTTAGCTATCATTTGGCCCCAAAAGATTAGAGTTTGGTTTTTGGTTATTTTTGGTTTGTTTTTTTTTTTTTTTATTTTAGTGTGAGCTTTCTTTAAAAATATAAACAATGCAACTGTCTGTAGACTGTATCTGATCTTTTGAACAAGATTCACAGTGATAGCAATATCATCATTTAGGATTGTGTTACCCTGCTTTTGCTTCTAAATACTGGAGATGGCACTACCATGCAAAATTCCCATAATCTTAGATAGGGATACCCTGGTGCATGTGCTGTCCTAAGCTTTGGCAGATTTCTCATCTGAACAGCCCTCAGGATGGATGGAGTGATGAGTGCCTGCTTTCAGGGCTGCTGGATCATAATTTGGGGGCCTGATTTGTTCCCAGAGCTTCCAGAGCCTGCAGACACCAGTCACCAATAAATCAATTCTCTCAGTGAAATCTTCTGAGGATACTTAGATTATCCAGGATAGTAAACATGCAGGTTAATAGTGAAAACCTGAAAAAGGGCTTTATCAACTTCTTGAGTGATAGGGGAAGAGAACTGAAATTTGAAATTTGATGTAGGTAAATGCATTGTGATGAACATGGAAAAATTCTGAATTGTGCATGTACTGAAATGAAGTCCTGTTTGTCTTCAAGCATGAGGAGCACTGTTAGGTTATAGTTTTGCAGAAATACCAGTTTAAAACCAGACCCCAGCCAAAACAATTAACTGGATATGATGAGGAAAGAACTAGAGAACCACCCAGGAAATAGAATCATGCCCCTTAGTGGATTCAGGATGTACAGAGCAGGATGAGTAGAGCTGAGAATGGTGACACAGACACAACTCTCCAGTGATTTCCATTTGAATGGGTGCTGAGCTCAGCCTGGAGATGCTGCTCTGGTGTGGGACCTCTGTGACCAAACAGTGGTGACTTGGCAGCTCTTCTGCCTGCACTGGGGACCTGGAAACTCAGATCTGTGTGTGGACACCAGTGCAGAACAAGTGCAGACCCATTTGGCACCGTTGCTGCTGCTGAACTGACAGGCAGGGGAAAGAGGAGCCTGGCTGTAATTAACAAAGCAGCTTAACTACTAATGCCTTGGTAATGTCCCTCCTATTGTAGATGAAAGGCTCAATTGGTAATTTGAAATGAGAACAAACACACTGAAAGGATGGTGGCTGTGAGAGAAAGGAGTGCATGAAAGCAGAAATTTATCCAAAACAGCAAGTTTACAGGGTCTTCTGTGGATGCTGTAAACTGATTTTGCAACTGCTTTTCACAGCCTAAAGCAGGTGAACTGAAGTTTCCTGCAAGTCCTGCTCAGGAGCTCCCAGAGCAGTTCAGACAGGATTTTACCCTTATGGAAGCACGACAAAAAAACCACAAAACCAACCAAACAAAAGCACAAACAAAACAAAAGCCAACCAAAACCAAACAAACAAACAAACAAAATGCTTTTAAAAGAGTTTTTGGTGTATACATCTGCACCATCAGAAAAATTAATAAGAATACAACTCTTGTCTGGCAAGTGGGAAAAAAAAAAGTATTTTCAGCAGGTATTTGTGCTGGGGAAAAAGTGTTTTTGCCAAGCAGAAACCTCATGAAACTCTAAGCAGGAAATACTATTTTTAGACACAGATGATGTCTATACAGGGTCACTTTGCTTTGCAGCATTGGAATTGTATTGGTATTTTAATCCCCACTACTCCTTTCTGCACCATACTGCTGGTGCTGTCATTGCAAAGTACCAATCCCACCTCATGGCCAGGACAGCTACATCATAGTTATCTCAGGCAAATAAACCTGAGAAGTGTTTCCTGAGGTGGAAAAGCAATGAGTCTGAATCTGGCAGGTAATTCCTTCCTAGGTATCAATCCAGAAATTATTTGTTAAAGAGTATTTTTTTTCCAATTTGAAATCCAGATGATGAATTTTCCAGCATTCCAATTGTCCCTGCCAGAGTTCCTACTCTCCTGGCTTAGTGGCTCTTTGTATTCATTGCCCATCCAGCATGGGCTATGTTTGCTTAGCTCTCCTCCTCCTCTCCCATTTCTCATGAATAACAAAACCACAGGAATAGGCTGAATGTCTCTGGAATCATTCAGGTAGCAGATGAACTTTGAGTGTTGACTTTTTCACCCTCACAGGTATTGTCCATTTACTTTCTTCTTATATCCCTGCTCTAATTTGTACAAAGCTATTTGTGATTAGCTGGCATTTACAACCAGGTATTGATTTTTTTATTAATTTATAAACAGTTCAAACAAACAGTGGTAGTCAATTCTAGGAATAATCCCCCAGGAGGTTAGGAAAGATACAGACAAGTGCACAATCTAAAGGCATTGCACAGTGCATTAATGGGGTAAGATTTCAGATGTCTCTGTATGTGTTCACAGTATCCCTTTGTCTACGTATTGGAGCTGGTAAATACAAATATTAAGGGAATATTTTCAGCATTTTTAATGATTCCACCTCATATAAAAAGCAGCATGGATATTCTTTAAAGATGTGCTGGCAGCTGACAAGGGATTCCCTCTGAACTCAGGGATTTTTGAGGAAAGAGAAGCCTGTGTCAATCACACTGAGCACTGAATGCCAGAGGCAGAAACAGAGCAGGCACTGCAGTGTCTTAGCTCAGAAGAAAGGGAGGTGCCAGCTGGGGATCCCCCAAAGTGATTCAAGGCAGTTCAGGGGCAGGATGGAGCACACACCAGTCCAGTGTGGCTGGGCAGGCTGCAGTAAAGAAAATATTTGCACCTACATGGGTCTTTCTATAAAATCTCTAGAGGTATGACAGTATTTCTTTCTCCACATGTCAAATTTCTTTTTTTATGTATGTATTGATAAGCATTTCCCAGAGTGTGGTTATGGCATGTCTGCTTGGACAATTGTTTCCCAGCAGAATTAAACTTACTGAAATGGATGGTTTGATTGCATGGACGTTTCAGAGGAGAAATATTTCCCTTTCCTTAACACCCACATCTATTTTTGAATAGCAGTAAGAAGTGTTGCAGTGGTGTGTTAGCTTGAGTGCTTTTGGGAGGTCTTGTAGGAATATTTGACTTGAAAAGAGGATCATTCCCTGCCTCACTAAAAGATAGACTGCACTGGGGATCCTTCTGAATCCACAGATTCTGAATCCATAGATCCAGCTGGCTGGGAAAGGAAAGCACCTCATTATTCACAGCCTACTGCCCTCTCCTGAAGGCTTGACAAATTAGGCAAATTGATAAAAGGTAGCAGTGTCTTATGCAATGAAATGTCCTGTAAATATAGGAGTAGGATGCTTGCAAATGATTGTGAGAATCATCTGAATTAAATAAAACCACCATCAGATAATCTTCAGTGACGTGTTGGGGAATGTTATTAGTCAGAGTCCAGCAGTCCTGTGGTATTTAGAATCCTCTGGCATTTCAGTGACCTTTTATAAGGCAGATTGCATGGAACAATTAATTTATTTCATGACCATCCCATTGTATCCAAGATAAAAAATGTTAGTCAAAACCAGGTGTCCGGATCAGAGCCATGTATTGCATTTCAAAACCCATTGAGTGGGAGCTAATTTCAGCAATTTGCATGAGAGCCTTTTGCTATCACTCCTACCATAGTATCAGTGTCAGCTCAATTTTCAGAGCAGCTGTAGCTCAAACACTGACCTGCTGCCTATTACAGTAGTGTAATGAAGTGCAATGGACTCGTAATTATTCCACATTACTGTAGATCAAGTAACATGCAGCTTTCAGTTATCACAATGGAATCCCAGTTCTTGCTCAAAATGAGAAAACTGACCATGAAGTTGATTTAAGGGTGTCATCAAAAATTACTTTCAGAGCCTGCAAATGTACTGCTTATTTCCCAGATAACATCTGACATTGCTGTGCAAATGTCCCAGAGTCACTGCATACCTGAATAAACTAGTTTCAAGTAACTAAGGGACGAGTTCTATCCGAGAGGCAGGAGTAAATTGAGATGGGATGTTCTTAAAATTTCTGGTAATGCAATTGCATTAGGCAAATTATTTCAATGTCTCCTTTCTAGCACCATCTGTGAAACAGCCACACAATTTTTTTGTGAAATCATGGGGATTTTTTTTTAAATTGCTTCATGAGCAATATGAAGCATTATGAATTTGACTTAAAGTGTGGCAATCACTCACTGTCCACCACAATTGTGACCTCAGCCTGTCCAGATTGTATTTCTTCCAAAGAATGAGCCATGATTGTCATAATCTCCACATCCAGATCCATTCCTTCCCCAGACCTCTTGATAGGACCATCTCAAAACCTTTGTTTACCTCTATCCTTTTTAGGGTGAGAATCTTGGAGAATAATTCACAGCACAACAACATGGGACAGCAGGGGGACAAGGGCTGCACAGTGATCAGGTTTTGTCACCCAGTTTGTCACCCATTGCCTTGGAGTGAAAGGATGACAGAGCTCCTGATAGATAATTTGCATTTTTCTGTGTAGGCAACAGGCAGGGAGTGCTTGAAACTGGGATATTCACTTTTTATTTTCCAATTTTTTGCTTAGCTAACTATTACCAGTAGTTGCTTAGGAAGTTGCATTGCTAGAGATATTACTTAATTATTTCTAATTTTTAAGCAAATTTTTAGAAAAGTCTCCTGGCCCATCACCTTTAGTGTCTGGCATGAAATTTTAGCTTTTCCCTGCCAGAGGTAGCAGGATATTGAAATATATGGAACATGCAGACTGGAAAGTTTAACTGTCAAAAACAGTCCATTGTGTCAGGGGTAAAATCAAATTAAATTATAAAAAGGTAAAATAATCCCTGCAGAGCAATTTGTTAGAATCTGGGTGGTTTGTTTGGGATTTTTTTTTTTTTTTCCTAGAATGAGGAGAAAGGGAATGTGGCTTAGATTTTCACTTTCAGCCCACACAGAATTCACACACAGTAATTCAGTTCAGGTAAGATGCAGTCCTGGATGTCTGGATGAACACACACTCCTTTCTTTGGGACAGAAGGGGGGAGTGCTGGGATGGAGGGGAACAGGGTTCAGGGGAAGGTACAACAGGGAAGAAAACTCAGCAGAAAGTAAAGTTTAGGTTGGAAGGTGCCTTAAGGATGGTTTACTTAACAGCACCCTGCCATGGGTATGTTGCTTATAAGAATCCAAATTCCATCTTCATTTAAACAAAGATATGGGTGATGGTGTATCAGAAAAATGTCTTTCTCTTTCAAATTCAGACTATGGGGAGAGGAGCAGTTGTCTCCAGCACATCAAATTTATGTAAGAGTTTCAGGCTGCCTACAGCTCTCACATTTCCAAATTATAAAACCTGAACTCCTGGAGTTGTAACCCAGCACAATCCTTCCCTGATCTGGCTGATCCTGGTCACAGGTTGAGGGAACCATGAAGCAAAAGCAGCCACAGGCCTGAACTCCAGGGTAACCCTGTCTCAGGACAGCCTTTAAACATCAGTCTGTCTGTGTGTCCATCTGCCCCTGGCTCTACTCCATGGCACCAACCTGAAAGGGCAAACTGCAGCAGTTAACACCACTGCCTACAAATAAAAATGAGATAAATACTTGGGTAATGCTAGAAAATAAAAGGAGTGTCAGGTTGCAAATCCATCTCAGACTGGAGGAGTTTTTTCTCCTTTGACATTCATCTTATATAAATGATCACCAGCAGAATAACAAGGGTTTAGAGCAGATTTTTTTAAAAGGGCCAATATTAGGGAGGTAGCTGCCTGTTTTCTTGAAATACAGGGGGGCTTATTTCTACTGTTTTAAAACCTAAATTCTAATTCTAGATGTGGCAATATTCCAGTCAGGCACATCAATATGACAAGGCTAATATGTCCAACCAGAAGAATTTACATATGGAGAACTGACTATTTTCAGTAAACAACTCATTAATGAGCCATCAAAACTTGGTTGTAGCAACTATTGCACAACTAATCACAGTGAAATAACAATAATCAAAAGAGAAAAGCTGATTTTACATGTTTCAGATAAAAGAAAAAATATTATCATGTAAACTTTGTTACAAAGGCATGTTTCATACCAGTTAATATGTATTATTCACTGGCACTAAATTATGATTCTAAATCAGGAGGGTAACAAGGTGTTTTCCTGCATAAGATTTAACTAAACCTCTAGAGTTTTTAATCTGTTTTCCTAACAAAGTTTACTCAGAAACATTGGCTCTGTTCTGACTGTCTGGAGACCCCAAGTCTCCCTGTGTAAACTGAAAGAGGATCCCCATGCTGGCTCATGCTTTTATTATGGGAATCACACTAAATGTGATAATTTTAGAGAAGTGTGTGTTCACTGTTCCATCAGCTCCTAATGGTGCTTCCCTGGCATCAGCAGAATACAAATTAAGAGATTTGGTCCAACTTTGAGGCCACTCACCACACACAGGAGTGGCCTCACTGGGCCCCCAGCAGAAGATACACCTAAAATATGTCAAATTCCAATGGGGAGTTCAACTTGCCCTTTTTGAGAGAAATATCTAAAACTTCTGCCTTCATCTCCTCACAAACTGAGCTCTGAATATAAAAGCTGAGTGTCCAAAGTCAAGCATCTGCCCTTATTTGCCTGGCAAAGTTTCTGTGGGTTTTTTTTTTGTTGTTGTTGTTTGGGGTTTTTTTTTGTTTTTTTTGTTGGGGCATAAGGAGTTTGTCATGGGTAAATCTAGAGATCATGTCCCAGGGGGTCGTAGGTGGAGGCCAATTTCAGCAATGCATGGGAGCTCCACATCTCCTAGAGAGCATGCATGGGGATTTTTGGGTTTTTTAGATTCTGTGACCTTCTCGTGCTCTGATGAAAGGCTCTTTGCAGAACAGGTAGTTTAATTCAGCATCCATCTGTATGGTACCAGGAGAGAGCATTTCAAAATGTAGAGATGCATATTCCTTTCCTATTTTTTGGTCAATCTCTCTATTTCTGTTGACTTGAATCTGCTAATTCTTATCTGCCAAAAATTTGGCTCATGAACAAGATGCATTTGAAATGTAAATCTCTGATGCAAATAACCAGAGATGATTTGGAATATTTTATCAGGACAATAAATATTTTTTTTAAGAGTATTTTTTCTCCTCTAATAAAAATGCAGTTACTGCCAGATCACAATTTTCTATTGGGAAGTTTTTTGTTTCACTGAATATTTGCAATTTACATACACACACAAAAATGGAATTAACTGTTTCATTTGGCTTGGAGCATATTCTGAATCACAGATTCACAGATTGATTGGAGTTTGAAGAAAGAGGATCATTTGTCCAGAAGGAGACTCCACAGCCTCTCTGGGCAGCTGTCCAGGGCCCAGTCCCCCTCATTGTACAGAAGTTTTTCCTCACATTCAGATGGAACTGTCTCAAGCTGCATCAAGGGAAAATTAGATTGGATATTAGGAAAAAAGTTTTTCATGAAAAGAGGGATAAAGCACTGGAATGATCTGCCAGAGAGGTGCTGGAGCCCCCTTCCCTGGATGTGTTTAAGATTGGATGTGGCTCTCAGTGCCAGGGTCTAGGTGAGGTGTTAGGGCATGGGCTGGACTCAATGATCTTGAAGGTCTCTTCCAGCCCTGTGATTCTGTGAATTCTGTGTCTCAGTTTGTGCCTGTTGCCCCTGTTTCTATCCCACTGGAGATGGTCTGCACACCCCCTAAGATATTTGTGTGCACTGATGGGTCCCTGTTGTGTCCTCTCCCTGCCCAACAGCCCCAGCCACTCCTTGCTAGAGAGGTGCTCAGTCCTTTCCCCATCCCTTCAGGAAGGGCAGATCCCAGTGCCTGGCTCCCAAAAAACACGTTCCTGAGAAACACAGGACATTTCAGGCTGTTTTATCAGTGGCTGCAGTGAAAAAACCATCAGTTTCCAAGTGCTGAAAGTTTCATTCTGTTAGAGGAACGCCCAAATGAATCTGTTTGTCATTTCCGAACTAGAATTAATGTGGAATTTCCATCCCACACACACCAGAAAAAAAATCTGAATCTTACTTTTAATCTCATTTTAAATTGAGAGAAAGGCTGAAATACCAGCATTTCTCCAGGGATAGAAATGCTGTCCTTGCTATACTCTGTAAACAGTTTTGAATAGGACAGTGTTTCAGTGGAGATCACATTCTCAAATGCATGATTTATGGGCTTATGAGGGTATTAAACATCACATTAAGTGTCTGCAAGGATCTTTTTCTCACCTGAGGAGTCCATGACTTTAATGTAAACTAGCCTAAACTGGCAGAAGGTGAGAGAAATCAATATGACAGAAAAGAGTAAAATAGCAAAGAACCTGATAAACGTGAAATTAGCTCCTAAAAATTGTAAAGATCCAGCATGACACTAAATGCTTCATCTGAGTGAGCAAACTGGCTGCAGCTGTAATGCCATGTCACTGTCTCCCTTCTCACTGTGTTGTACATTCCCCTCTAGTGGCTGGTAAAAGATTTATATGAGGAAATTCTTCTGAGAGCTGAAACAAAATTTGCAAAGGGAAATACAGGGGAATTAGAGATGTAAATACTTTTAACAACCTAAGCAGGGGGTTCTTACTATGTACAGTGACAAAACTCACCCCCCTTTGTGCTGCAGGTAGAGGTCAAATTGCTCTTTTGGCCTGGGTAATGTTGATTACACCTTTGAAAACAAAAGCTCTGTTCCATGTTTGGTGCAGCTTGGGGGTGAGAAACAGAATTAGGGTGAAGGAGGAGTTGGAAAAATTCTGTATTGTATAAGTTAGGAAAGTGTTAACAGTGGTTTTTTTGTCTTTTGGTTTTCTGTTTGGTTAGGTTGGTTTTTTTTTAAATAGGGTTCAGTAGCTTTATGGTTGCTGTTGTTTGGCATCCATGGGGATTTTGTGCATGTGCACCTTTGTTTAGGTGCTCTGGGTTTGCATTCCATCTGTGGATTTGGGGACTGGGGTCTGGAGTGTGTTTTCTGATTCTGGCTGAAATTATGGAGTGTTCTGTCTGAGCACTTCCATTCCTCCTGCTGGCTGCTGTGGTGCACCTGCCCAAACCAGGGAGGGGATCATCCCAGGGGATGTCACAAACCAGCTGAGCCCTGTGGCTCCCCAGCTGCTGGCTGGAGAGAGGGACAGTGTGCAGGAGTCTGTGGGGTACTTCAGGAATTAGTGATCTTTTCTTTGAAAGAGCACTGGTCTTAATCACTGGATTAAATCTGCACTTTGGGTTTGCCCTCTGAGCCCTGCTCTGGGCTGTGGGTGCAGGGAGCACCCCCTGCTCCCCTCTCAGGTCCAGCTCCACTGCTGCTAAAACTAAAACAGGCAGCTTCCAATTGCACCATTTCCTTGGCTCCTCAGGGCTTAAATTCACCCGTTTTTGCTGAAAAAATAAATAAACTTCGTTCTCAGTATGACTACAACCTGTGTTGGCACAGGACTGGCATGTTTTGGTGCCAGCAGGTTAAGTGGCAAAGCAGGTTTGTGTAATTCCTCCTGGAGCAAGCAGAGTGAGCCAGGCTCAGCAGCAGGAGGATGTCCCTGCCACCTTCCAACTGTGTTTTCAAACAACATTTGGGAGTGATTTATGCTGCGTTGTGACACTGGTACCATCTGTTCATCATCATAAGTATGAATGAAGTGATAATGAAGAAAATGTTCTAAGCAGCTAACAAGATGATTACACTTTAATAACATAATTTTGGCATAATTTGGATCTTCAGCGATCTACAAACACTTCATTTCAAAATCTAAAGGTCTGGAGCCTTTTTGCATCTACACAGAGCTCTCCTCTGACTTAATATCAGGGGAAACATAAAATCAATCTGGAAATGTGTCTGAGGTCCTGCCTCACCTGTCTGCTGACTCACACTGTCTCCTGCATGGCATCTGCTGTTTGCAAACTCTTGATTCATTTCCTTGCCTGCTTCACCTCTGTTTGGAAACTTCTGAGAACAGACTCAGTGTCTTCTCAGGGCAGGAACCATCTATTCCTCCTGCCAGGGGTTTCCACCTGACTCACTCACCCACACACCTCACTCACTGACTCACTGTTCTCTTACAGGAAAACAACAGGAACTGTCCAGTCTAAATTTTATCAGGGCCCTGCAGTACTTTTTCAAGGAGACTAAACTAAAAGTCCAGAGAAAACACAAAAAAGTGGTGACTTTGCATTAGATTCAGTGGAATTTCAGAGGAATAAAAGAAAAAAATAAATTGTTTCTGTTAAAATGTTAAAAGATAATTTCAGATTTGTGTTAAAAAACTTTTTATTTCAAAATGAAAAAATAAAATTCATTGCTTTAAAGCTGGGGATTGAAATGCATACTTTTCTTTTGGGATTAACAGAAACATCTCAGTTCTGTGACCAGATGAACAACTTTGATTTTTCTTCTTGGTGCTTTCTCCAAGTCCCTCTCCCTCTTTAGAGGGATGGCCAGGATAAAACTGAGGAAAACATTTTGGGATGCACAGATTTGAAGCTTGTGGACAGAACTGGAGATGACCTGCAACCAGGGGATGGTTTTGCCTTTGTTTGCTCATCCTGTGGCAGGTGAGGGCTGCAGCACTGCACAGGATTTCTGTCCCAGTCAGTGTCTGGGTGACTGGAGCAGTCTCTGTGATGGTTCAGTTGTTCACTGCAGTGAATCCTGACTGTCCCCCAACCCTTACGTGCCTCGACACCGTGGTGAGGCAGTGATGCAACTGACTGAGCAAATGTGCTCAACACATTTTAGGCCAAAAATAAAACCACCCAACAACATATTCCTAGGAACTCTCAGGCTGATTCTTATTCCTGCATTTCTTTGTTACTGTCTAAGTATATTGCTTTTTTCTGGGGTATTTTTTACTAATGGGTAATCTTTTAACATCTGTATGACATCTTGTTACCAGTCTGATACAGGACCTTTCTAGAAGGAAAAATGCAGTTTGTGGCAGCAGAGCTGCCATCCAAGCTGATCTATTGTTCAGTTAGACTCCACTTAACTGAGGGTATGATCAGAGTGACTAACAGGAACAAGAAATAAGAAGCATAAAGCAGATTTTTATGTTGCCATTTTTCTTTTTTATATTTTCATCTTCCTATCAATCTTTTCAGAGTGAACATGCCTAAGAGCAGGGAAGAGCCCACACGAAAGGGGTGGTGCTGAATGGGGTTTGTGTGAGCCTCTGGCTGTAGCTGCTGAGAGGGTTCGTGCGTGTTGGACATGACTCATGGAACAGCTATTCCTGCACCAGGTGGTTAAAACTCATCAGTGATGGGTTTACAAGAAACTCACCCTTAATCTTTCTCACCACACATGTGGATCAATGGATCTGCAAGAAGAATCATGATTTTTGTTTACATTATTTCACGGATTCTGGCACCGCTGAGAACAATTTTATCCCCTCTTTGGGCAAAAGGATTTCAGAAGACTACCAGAGTCTGCTGTCATTTATCTTCTGAGCTGGAGAGCTGCACAGAGGATGTCCCTTCAGCCCAGAGGAGTCTGAGTGCTCAATGCTCTTGGTGCCTTCTGCCTCCACCCATCTGGGGCCAGGAGAGCTGGGGAATGGCACTGAAGCTGTGCCCTGCCCAGCTTGTCCTGGGAAACTCCATACAAGGAGCCTGTGCTGTTTTCCTCTTGATTAAGGCACTACCACAGCCACAATGCAGAAAGAAAAATGTATATTTGTAGATGAAAATTTAGAAAAAAATGTAGGTGACATCTCAGGAAAGGCTGAGGTTCCTGTGTGGAGGCTTCCCAGGAAAGGAATAGCATGAAGAGATGTTAAAAAACATTTCTCAGTAATTTAAAGAAGCAGAGAAAGAAATGAAAAAGAACCTGCAAGCTGAAAGAACTCTGTAAGGCATGGCAAGCAAGCTTCTGTTGGTGGTGTACAAATATCTGCCCTAATTTATTTTTAATCATTAGAAGGAAAAGAGGGGGAGAAAGGGAATAACAGGCTTTGCCAAGTGTTCTCATTTACCTGATTCCCAGCTGCACCTATCTCATTATCACTCTTGTGAGTATAACACTTCCCTGCAAATGCTCCAGCCACTTAGATTTTTGAAGAGGGTTTTCCAGCAAGGATGGAATGTGATAAATGCAATTTAAACAAGCCACTTAATCATCTTATTTATATTAGATAACGATATAAGCAGAGTGAGTGAGTCTTCCACATGGAAGCCCTCAAGAAGTCTCTGTGGAAAAGAAAACACCACGAGATCACTCCTTTTACAGCCACTCCTTTAAATATTTCTCTTCTGGATGGTGGTTCTGTTTCCTCCATGCCCAGAATGGGCAGTCAGGACATGTTGGTGGGACAGAGCTCATGGGTGGGGAATTCACTCTTTGTGAGGATTATAGCTTATAGCTATTGACTGCAAATTTCTGTGAGAATGAGTAAAGGGAGTCTGGGAAAAGCAAAACAACTTTGATTAATTTTATAAATGTTATTAAAATTTCATTAATTTCTAAAAAGATTGTCTCTGAGAAACTCTGTCTTTCTACCACACTGTTAAATATGCCCTAAGACTACAGAGAAAATATGGAACAAATCTGTGTACTCAGCTTTCCCCATCCTAATGCTCATGGGCCTCAGGAAAAAATTCAAAAAAGAAATCTGTGCAGGTGGAGCTACCAAAAATGTCAGTGAAAAAAAAAAGATAGCTTTTAAAATTGTATTTTCAGATCAGAAAAGGGAGATGATCCTCACATTGGGTGAGGAACAGAAAAATAGAGACAGAATTTTTATTTTAATTATTCATCTTACTTAATCTGAGAATTTAAGTTGATCCTCATTTTACAGAAGCTTGTGGAATCCCTAATTTGAGATAAGGTCTGAGTGGGGATCAGAGACCCCAAGCAGAGACGAGGGCTGATGGAAGTTTAAGCTGACAGAAGTATAAAAAGAAACAAATGGGCTTTGCCATTCAGAGAATGTAAGCAAAGACCACAGCTCTGGAGGAAAAACAAGACAAAGTCATAGTAAAACAATTCAGAAACCACAGACTCCACTTCAGGAAATGCAGAGGCAAAGGTGAAGCTCCAAGAGGAGATGGAGTGAAACTGGTTTGTTTTCCAGAGGCATCCTGAAAGTGTGCACAGACAAGCACAAACCAGCCAGGTTCTGGAATTTCTCATTTTGTCTGTGTAAGAAGCTAAATCCCGACTGCTTACATAAAATTAAAAAAACCAACAAAACCAAACCCCAAAAAAAACCAAGAAACAACAACAACACACAAATTAAATGCATGTAATCTGCACAGATAAGAAGAATTTGTGGGAAATGTTGAAGAGACAGCTGCATACAGTGATGGAATATTACACTGAGCCCTTTTCCTTGTCATTCCAATGCTGCTGCACAAGCTCACTGTTCAGGACAACTGGAGCTGCACTAAAAAGTTTGAAGAATAAATTTAGAAATCTTGCAAAGATAGACCTTCTTTAGGAGTAGAGAGGAATTTCTGAGCTAGATATGGAGAGAAGGAACCTTTCAGGTGCAGGGCTCTTGGAGTTGTGAAATAGAGCAGGATGTGATGAGTGAAGCACAAGTTCCTTTGAAGATTTGTGGATCACTCTGGGCAGCCCAGCTCAGGCTGATCAAGATCTTTTACTATGCATGATTTATTGTTGTTTCTCTATAATATTTCCTTATTATGATCAAGAGTTAAAGTCAAATTAGCCTTTTATGAGATTTAGGGTGAAAAATGTAACTCCCTGTAACATTTAGCAGAAATTAAATGTTAAATTTAACTGGTGGGCAGCCTGTGGGAAACTACAGACCAAACATTCCCTCTCCATCACAGGGACCTTGTCTCTGGAGTGACCTGCTCCTCCATCAGGGATGTTTCTGTGCTGTAGCCCAGGTTTCTCCTGAATACCTGTGTGAGAGTGTGGCAACTCAACCCCCTTCCCCTGGTGTTGGGAAGGAACTAGAAAAATCTTATGAATATGAGTGCCTAGCAAAAAGGGCTGAAACCATAAGTGAAGTAGAGATGTTAGCAATTTTTTACATAGAAGCTTAAAAAAGACATGTAAAGGTATAGGGCCTCTTCCTTTGTTTAGATTGTGCCAAATGCCACAGATACCAAAGAACCAACAGACATCCTGTCCCAAGTAAGGCAGGAAAGGTCTGAAGATAAAGGTTATAGAAAAGAAAGCCATAAAACATGGTAATTTAGTAGTTCCTATAGGTTGCATGCAGGAAATTAGTATATTGTATTAGATTGGTTAATGGAAATTAGAATATTCATCATAGAAGAATACTTATTGCATTGTAAACAGGAAATCTCTCTCTTGCTCTTACCCTCCTTGCTCTTGCCCCTTACTCTCTTACCCCCTTGCTCTTCCTCTCTGTGCTCCACATTTCTCTTACACCCACGCCCTTATAATAAACTACAAACCTAAAAACCAGAAAATAGAAATCTCCTGAGTCTGTCCAACCAATAAAATAACCCCCACACCCTGGAGACCCAGAGTGGCTCTGTCCCTCTCCCTGTGAGCACACAACCAACAAAATATCCCCCACACCCTGGAGACCCAGACTGGCTCTGTCCCTCTCCCTGTGAGCACACATTATCCAGGAATGGGTCTAAACTCCCCTTTTGTGCCCCTCTTGTGTCCCCCCCACGTTTGTGGAGCAGGAGCAGCTGTCAGCCCCTGATGGCCCCATCCCAGGGCTGGGCCAGGTCTATGGTTTCAGAGCTCCATGCACACTTGCCATATGGACCATCCTGCACTAACGTGTCTCCTAGGCTGTCGTGGGCTGGAAATTCATATGGAAATATTTTTTGTGTGTGTGTGTGTGCACGCCGGTTTTGCCAAACGTCCTGTTTTAATTATTCATCTCGCCTCATGAATAAATGAAAAGGGGAAACATCAAAAGTCGCCAACTACTCTGGTCACAAACACCGAAGGTTTCTTTTTAATGTACAATCAGAAAGTTGGATTAAGATTCACTCCTTTGATATGCAGCTGATTATATTTTTTTAATATATAAAAAAAAAGAGAGAAATTCCTGTTTCCTGCAATTAACTGTATTTTTTTTGAAGCGCAACAGGCATAGAGAAATCACATATCTGTGGCGACTCCTTTCAAAGAAAACAATTAGCATCCATATCAAAAAGCTAATTCAGAGAAATTAAAAGAACACATACATCAGTAAAATATAATATTTCCTCTTTAGCACATCTCATTGTGTACAATGTGTCACTGTAAAATTGTTAGGCTTGGAGATAATGAAGAGTGACAGTTGAAGGGTTCAGGGCTTCATATAAGACTTTTGGGTATGTAAAGATTTTAATTGCACATAATTATGAATGTGCAAGTGGAACGATTTAATTTTTTAGCTTTCATGCTATTAGAAGGCTAATAGAACCAATATCAAACTGAGTTAGTTACAGCAGAATTACTAGAAGAAGCTATTTTTTTCATTCAGCAATTTAAATTCAATCAAAACAAAAAAAATTAAAATAGCTCATATGTTTCTCTCTTCTTTTACATTTATATAGTGGTGGCAAGATAAGTGGTATGTGTTATTAAGAGAGAGGAAGAAAATAGTTCTTTTAGATTAGAACATCCTGGAATAATGGCAGTGGACAGTGGGGAAGCACAGAAGAAAAGGGGCAGCTGTAAAGGGTGCAGCTACAGTAATGAAGTGGTGTGCTAAGTTTGAGACTGACTCTTGTCTAAGGCAATATTCTTGCTATGTTCTCTATACTCCATATTCTTGCTATAAACACATAATTATACCATCTCCCCACCTTAGACAGAAATGCTTCTGCTGATAACAAGGAATGAGCTCCTTTTTCTGGCTGGGTGAGGTTTTTTACTGCTGAAAACACAAAAACAGCAAAATGCTTCCAATAAGCCAGAAGGTGCCTGAACTGGGCCTTGACTCCATGAATCAATGACAGTTTTCACCTTGGCACTGTAAATAAGGACTATATTATATCATGGCAGTGTAAATAAGGATTATATATATGGCAGGGAATGTTGTCTCCCAGCATCCTGGATGACTGGGAGTGCCACCACAGCTTCCAGGAAAGCTCAGGGTGGGATGGAACAAGGCTTGCAGCACAGCCCAGCTTCTGCAGGGCTCAGGATCCCCATCCAGCACCACTCCCCAGCCTCCCCCCTAGCTGAGCCCCATCCCTCTGCTGTGGCTTTTCCCCTTTCTCTGTGCAGCATCTCATTTCCAGGTTCCCCCTCTGACTCCTGTAGCCACACTTCTGTGGGTATTTCCCTGAATCTGCCCCAAGCCCAGGCTCTCCCTGGCACCTCCAGTGCTGATGCTGAGCCCTGCCCTGCCCTGCTCTGTGCTGCTGTCTCACAGCCTGCCCAGCCAGGGCAGGAAGAGCAGCAATCATCAGAGAGGGGGGAGAGGAAATAGTGTCCAGACACTCTGCATTTTCTCTGCCATAACCAGGCATTCCATTTCTCACACCATTTTTACATTCCCTGAATCATCCCTTACAACAGGGCTGGAAAATCTTTTTCCATCTTCCTCTAAACCCCATTTAGGTCCATCTTTCAGCGGTAATTAGAAGTCTGTTGGTGTTAGGATCTCTTTGCAGATCTTGGACCTTTTCAATTAATTTTAATCAGGTTCATTAGCACTTTTTTTAACGTGTAAGAAATGGGCAAATACATAACTGAAGAGCCACTTACCTTTTAATGAAGGTAACAAATATGCAATTAAAAAAGCTCTGTCTTTCAGCAACTTTGCAGTAAATTAACTTGTTTTGTCATTATTGTGCATGTAGAATGTCACTTACTCTGGAGTTTTGACATAAAATTCTTTATCACTGGCAGAATTAGTGAGTAACATTAAGAAATAGGAAATTACAATTAGTTCACGAATTAGGTGGGATATACAATGTGCTAATTATTGAGGGACCAAACTTCATGCAATTAAAATTTAAAATCAAGATAAGAATAATGTATTATTATTAGGCATCTGAGTATTTAATGAAGTTGTGAATGATTACCAAATTTTATAAATTAATTCTAAGGTTCCTTGACTATTCTTAGAAAAATTTGTGCCGTGGGACTTATAACAGGCTGCAGTTGTTTGTGAATAGAATAATAATATGAAACTCAGAAATGCTATAGGAGTCTTTGCTTTTTCATTGCTATGTGGTTCTGTGAAGATGCTTAATAAATATCTTACTGCTAAAAAATACTCTATCAATGCTTCTTCACCAAGAGTTTCAAATATGTTTCACATACAACTGTCATACCCAAACATTTATTATCTGCTCATCAGGAAGCTGTTGGAATTTCACCCTTCATTGTAGGTTTTCTTAAAATCAAGAGGCTCCTTCCCAGGCAGGCCATATTCAGTCCATGCAAAGTATCAACACAAAGTAAATGCAAAGAGCAGCTGGCTGCCTCCTGAGAATCCCAGCAATGAATGGCACAAATCTCTGCCCCACTGCTGCTGACAAACTGGGGCTGAGGAGCAAAGCACCCCAAGGAGCCAGTGCCAGCATCTCCCTGGCTTTGTGCTGTCAGAGCAAGATGGTTTCATTGCCAGAGGAGCCACAGAGCTCTCAGAGTTCCAAAAATGACAGTAAAAATGATCCAACACCAGTGAATTGTAGCATGTGCCAGCCCAGGACAAGAGCAGTGAGCCCAGCTGGCTCCATCCATTCCTGCCTTCCAGAGCCTCTTACCTGCCAGGCAACAACAACCATTCATTTCAACAACTTCCACAAAATTAAGTGTTCCTCATGTAAAATCTCCTTCATCTTTTTGAGAACTACAAACTTCAGAGCAGCCTTGCTGGTGAGTTCTTGACTATGAGCCTCAATTTCTGCAGTCATTTCTCCACTGCAGTGAAATAAACTGGTCACTGCCCCAGGTGATTGTACAGCCCTTCCCATGTGAGTCCAGTCCACATCAGCTGCATGATCCACAGCAGACAAACCTTGAAAAATTTGCAGTAGCAAGAGGTCCTGGGTAAAATTTGTTATTTATCTTGTTTATTTTTTTCTGTCATACCCAACAGCAGAGTGTGATGCTGCAGTGCCAGCATCCCTTGGGGACCCTCAGAAGGACTCCTGGTGTATTCAGCCTATGTTGGCAAAAAAATCCATCTGTTCCAGGAGAATGTGTCTGTATAAAGAGGCCTCCAGTGTCCCTTTCATCCTGTGGGATGTCACATTTCCCCCCCAGCAGTGGCCCCATCCTCATGGCTCTGCCCAGGCTCTCATTCTGGCTGGGTGTCACTCCTGGGCCTGTGTGGGGAATTGCAGTGTGGGTGCTGATTCTGCATGCAGCCCACAAAAAAGGCTCTGTGTAAACTATCTTATTTATTTCACTGTCCTTCCCCCATTCACCAGGCAAATTATCACGTGTATTTAGTTTCAATAAGATAAAAAATTGCCTAATAAAATATTTACTCAGCCTTTGTCCCTGCAAGTGTAAACTCATGTAATTACAGAGCACTCCAGAACCTGTGGCTATAAATCTCTAGAAATAAAATCCTCAGCACATTGACAGAATAAGGCTTCCATTTACTGTGAAAATGGGATGCTGGTCCATGCCAAGATACTAGATTAACTTAATGTGCTCCAATTCATGCTCCTCTCTCTTCTGTCTTCAGGGGAGGATGTTTATCTCTTCCTACTGCCTAGAGATGGCTGTCATTACCTTTCCATCTTAGGCTGGAGAAGTGATGATCCCCCTTTTCCTCTGAAATCATTGTCTCCTAACCCAATATTAGTTTGTGTTGCTGGCAGTCAGTACCACATGGGATGTGCTGTTCAGAAAGGCTGAGGTGTGTGGATATCCTTGGAAAATTCAAAGTATCCCAGTAAAGAAATGACTTTATCTCAGCTATTAACAAGAAGCTGGTAGACATTAAGGAGCCCTGGCCTGATCATCCTGGCACAGGCAGAGTGCCAGCCTTCCAGGGGACATGCTGCCAGCAGACACGGTGTGATCAAGCTGCTCTTTCCAGGAAAAGATTCCTAAGGGGAGTGGGAACCTGTGCCCAAGGAGGCTGCATGCAAAAGGTAAACCCTCCACCATAATCTGTTTGTTATATGGGCAGGGGAGAAGAGGAACTATTATTCTTTATTTTCAATAATGTTTAGGCTGTGGGGCTTTAGCTTGGAGGGATCACAGAAGGAGGGAGCACGAAGAATATAACAACCTCTTTTGTACCTGTCACTTTAATGTATGCCTGCTCCCACTTTGGCACAGCACCAGAGCCTTTGAAACACAGGAGAGTGGTAAGGAGTATATTTTGAAGGAACTTTTAATTAACTCTTCCCTTGGGCTACTGAGCAGAAAAAGGTGGGAGTGCCTGTGGCTGTTTTTAAAGGGTTCCTGTACAAAGGCAATTTTTTTCTCAGGCTATCACAAGTCTAGGATAAGGGGGGAGGAAAAACCCAAACAGGTAACTTCTCTAACTCAGCAGGTAACCTAACACACCAGTCCTGTAAAAGCACAGCAATGCAGGCTTTTACTTCCCCAACTAATTACTTGAATAAAACACTGCTTGGATTCAAACCAGGTATCAACATTGCATTCAGCATTGTCACTCCAACCACAGCAACCAGCTTACACACAATAGGGGAAAGTAGAGAGCAAAGAAGGAAAATGTTTTTTCTTGCTGGCTCTTTAGAGCATCAGGGTGACCCTCAGAAAACCCTTCACAAAAATGGGGAAGCAACTCAGTCCTTTAGGAAGTCATGGCCAAAGATCTCCCTCTGAGAACCAGGAGAACCTTCCTGATGGAAAAAAGCCTTGCTTATTATTCTTACTTGGGCAGACCACCCCAAAACACAGGCTTTCCTTTGCCAGTGTATTTCCTGTCTGAAAATCCCTAATGAGATCTGCTACAAGCTCCTGCAGAAGGTGACCCAAGGTAAGAATAGCTGGAAGGGGTAGGAGGGAGGAATTTCTTCAGTTAAAAACAAAATTCAAGCACCACCCAAGTTCTGTAGTCGTGTTTATGAAAAGGAGGTTCCCACATCAGCCCAGGTGTTCACATGGATGTTTGTGTGAACCTCTGAGCTTCATCTCAGAAACCAGTTCACCCCAGGAGTCTGCAGTGCCAGTTTTGCAGTGGTGCATGCTGCCATGAAACACATCCCACATATTCAACAGAGCCTGCCTGAAATGAGCTCAGGCTGACCTGAGCACACACTCTGCTGATGGAACTTCTCCATTTCCAGCCCAGAAGGATGGCCAGGGATGGCAGCTTGGCACTTACAGTTTGCAGTGACAGCAGACAGTGTCCTTCTGCTCCAGGACACAGCGACCCAGGTAAGATGGCTCTGCTAAAATAACTTTTCTTCCCATATC
The DNA here is from genome assembly GCF_903797595.1 of Erithacus rubecula. Taxonomy (NCBI): domain Eukaryota; kingdom Metazoa; phylum Chordata; class Aves; order Passeriformes; family Muscicapidae; genus Erithacus; species Erithacus rubecula. Next base: position 29,408,027 of record NC_136660.1, read on the forward strand.
AGGTATGAGCTGGCCCAGGAATGAGCAGGGAGCAATCTGGAGGTGGTGGGTGACCAGGCTGAATGCAGACCCTACACCACCCACTTCTGGAGGCCATCACAAAGCTTCACCATGAGGCTGAAAATGGGAACTGGGATGGTCATTCTCCTTTCCTAAGACAAACATCATTTATGGAACCAAGGGTACTTCCCTCTGAATCTCCCAAATTTGTCACACTGAACATGAGATAAAAAACTTGTGTTTCAGTTCTAGATCTCCTTCATATCTCTTTTACCCATTTCTCCCTCACTTTCTCCCCATCTTAGGGCCACAGGAAAACTGCCTCCTTCAACCCAGATGGCAAGGCAGAATTGCATTCCAGAGAGTTCAGCCTTTAAAATCAGAACAAACCTGTTTCCTGTGGTCTGGCCCTCCTATTCCCAGAGTCTCCAGCTTCAGATGATGCTTTTGTTGCAACTAGTGCCATTCCAGGATTCTGCACCAGTGAGGGGTGAGAGCCCTGCTTTGAGGGCTGCCATGCACAAATGCATCCACTGCTTCAAAAAAGTATCACAGCAGCCTAAAATAAGTGACTGAAGGTCTGATTTTCTTCCTGTTTCTGCCCAATCTTAATAAAAAGCAAACATCCCCTTTGGAAAGTTATATTCATGCAGCAAATTTAATTTCAAGAAAGGCCAGCTTCAGATTCACCCAGGCAGCATCAAGTCACCACTAACGCTTCCATCAGATGCCACCCTGTGGCTGGAAAACACCTTTTCCCAGCTGGTATCCAGAGGAAGGGCTGCACTGCCCTGGAATTGCCCCATGCCAGTGCTGTGAGCAGGACATGGCAGTTCAGGGCAGGTGTGCAGGGCAGTGTGTTCTGCCCCAGGACATGGCAGAGCAGCGGATGTGTGCAGGGCAGGTGTGCAGGGGATGTGTCCTGGCCCCAGGACATGGCAGAGCAGGGGATGTGTGCAGGGCAGGTGTGCAGGGCAGTGTGTTCTGCCCCAGGACATGGCAGAGCAGGGGATGTGTGCAGGGCAGGTGTGCAGGGCAGTGTGTTCTGCCCCAGGACATGGCAGAGCAGCGGATGTGTGCAGGGCAGGTGTGCAGAGGATGTGTCCTGGCCCCAGGACATGGCAGAGCAGGGGATGTGTGCAGGGCAGGTGTGCAGGGGATGTGTCCTGGCCCCAGGACATGGCAGAGCAGCGGATGTGTGCAGGGCAGGTGTGCAGGGGATGTGTCCTGGCCCCAGGACATGGCAGAACAGGGGATGTGTGCAGGGCAGGTGTGCAGGGGACGTGTCCTGGCCCCAGGACGTGCGTGCCAGGCTGTGACGCCACTGCTGTGACGTCTGGAGCGTTCCTGCCTTGGGAAAACAGCTCTGGCTGCAGCCCAGGGATCTTTACTAGACACAGACCATGGATGTGGGGATGCTTGTGTGTAATTGCACTCAGTGTATAGGGCCATTTGCCATATGGGAGCAGTTGGGGCCCTTTGATCCTTCTCCCCCATAAAGCGGGGCCGGAGGGGCCTGGCGTGGGGGAGTGGGGTCACGGAGGGGCTCGCTGGTGTTCCAGTGAAGGCCAGGGCTGTGCCTGCATTTTCTCATTTCCCATCAGTGTTCAGGAAAGGGATTTGCCAGCACAGCTGGAAGAAAGCCGGAGAACAGGGCTGTGTCCTCTGCAGCCCAGCTTGGAGCCCTGTGTAGTCAGAGGGGTGCTCTGGTGAGCTTTGCAGCTCAGCTCCTCCAGGAGTGACCCCTTCCTGCATCCCCCAGTTCTGGGCAGGGCACCCCTCATTCACAGCACAGCTCAGAGTGGGGAGCCCTGGCTGAGAAATGTCTGTGCTTAGAGTGGTAATGCCTGAAATTGAAAATGCCAAGTGCCAGCACAGGAACCAGGGCAGCTGCACTGCCAGCCTCCAACACCTGTTTGGGAAGGTCTCAGCTTGCCCCCACACTCCTTCCTGATTGTCATCTGCTTCACCTGCACCCATGATCCTGGTGCAGGTGTTTACAGGCAGGACTAGGAAGGAGCTGATCACAGATTTGAATGAGGCTTTATTATAGCAATGCCTATCAATTTGTGCTTTCCAGAGTTTCCTGACTGGATGATGCCAAAACTATTCCATGAAAAGGAATTACATACTACAAATGCTACCCAGACTCAATTATTTCTTGTCTTTTTCAATTCTGAAAAAATTCCCCAATACCTCACTTTGCAAAGACAGCTGAGACTTTAGTTGTATTTTCCAACTGGAAAATATCTGGAGGGCATCAGGCTGTGATTCCCCAGCCTGAGTTTATTTCTGACTCTGCCACTGAGGTGTGAGTAACCCTGACCAGACCACTTGGCCCCTCTCACTCAGTTTCTTCTTTTCTCTTTTATTTTCTTGCAGTATAAAGTCCTTGATAGAAGAGCTGGTTGTTAGTTTGCATTTGTGGGGTGTGTCATGCAATGGGGGAGAGCATAGGACCAAACCAGAACCACTGCCAACAGTGTGATTAAAACAATTATGTGGATGTGTTGAAGACAAGGGGTTTTAATTGCATGGCTTGTCTGTCTCCCTTGCTCACCAGCTAAACCTAAACCTGAGCCTCTGGATAGTCCAGATCTGACCTTGCCCCAAAAACTGCTCCATACCTCATGGCAGCCCTGCCATGCCCCTGCCATCCCTGCAGCTGGACCCTGGGGACCTGCAGGGACAGCACAGCATCACAAATCCTCCTTCTCAGAGGCTTTCCTACATGTTGCAGGCTGCTGACAAGGATTTGCTTGCAAAGTCCAGCAAAGGAATGCAGGTGTAGGGCAAGGGTGTCTTTGTGTGATTTTCTCATCCACACTCACCTGCGCAGTCCTGCTGAAGCTGAGGGAGATGCCTGGGTACAGAACCACTGACCTCAGCACCCAAAAATGGTTCAAGGAATTCTGCACACACAGATGCTGGTGCATCTCACTGGAGCCTTTTTTTCTGCTCTCCCTATTGCTAAAACATGAGAGAAGACAGCACCTCTGCCTGCAAAAAGGGGTGTCAACCCAACCACCCCTCAGTAAATCCTTACCCCCCCCAACAGATACTTGGAAACTCCTTCCATCCATCCTACATGAGCAGTGCTGCTTGATTTAAACTTCTCCCATTTCTCAATATTCTTTTTTTTTTTTTTTTTTCCCAGGCTATTTGAGCCACAAAACTGGCCAACAGACACAGCTGGGAAACACACTGCAGCACAAAGGAAAAATAATAAAGGCTGGGAGAAGTTCTTTTCCCCTCTATAGAACTGTAATTGGGTCTTCTCTTTTTTTTTTTTTTTTTTTTTTTTTTTTTTTTTTTTTTTTTTTTTTTTAAAGCTCAGTTGGAGTATGAACTCCTTAATCTTCGTTTGACTTATAGGAAAGAGAGGGCATTAGCATATTTATAAAAATTCACCTTGTTCTGAAACTGTAGACATGCTTCACCTTATAATTTCATGATTAGTGTCATTTCATCATGGGGGAAAAGCCACTTTTTCTATCCAGCGGCACAAAACGAATACAAATCAAACACATGCTTTCTGGAATTATTCACACAATGTTTTCAAAAATCGACATAGTTCAATAGTTGAGCAATAAATTTTCTTACTAATGAGACACTAAAAAATGTTTTTGATGTTACGCCCAGGGAGAACTAGTTATTGCAGATTTATAGGCAATCTGTGCAAAGACTGTCCTTTGCTTCCAATGAGTTTCTAATTTTGATTTGATGATATCCAGCTGCGGAGATTTGGCCATGATATTATATAACTTGTGATATCACATCTATACAGGATTTTCTTCCCCTTCAATGGCTGGGCTTTTCATACACAACCTGGACTGCAGCATCCCAAGGTTTCCTTGTGCAGACAGCCATGTGGTGTTTATGGATCCCTTTAAGGAGTGTGTGCAGTTACAGTGTGTGCATCTCGTAACCCTCTGAAATACAGGAGGCAAATTTAAATTTTGCTGGAAATGCAGCTTTTCCTTTCAGCTCCTCCATGGCTGGGAGCTCAGAGCAGGTCGGGGTCATGCTCCACAAGGCCCTGCAGACAGTGTTTGGTGGTTTCTTTTGTTCCAGGAATTTCTTCCAGCATTTGGCTGGAGCCAAGCCAGTCAGGCTTGTCCAACCCAAGGGAAGCCACCACTCCAGGGACTGAAGTCACCACACACGGGATTGGGAACAGTCAGTGAAGGGCAGTCAGTGACCTCCAGTGACACCATTTTATCAACAAGAAGCCTGAGAGGGAGGGTTTCCCAATCCAGGCCCAGAGTATTTTCAAAACAGTGAAGGCAACCACCTCTTCATTTCCAGGAAGTAACCAACAGCAGGGGTTTATTGCCCAGACCTTGTTGAAGATGAGCTCAGACCTTCCCTGGGGACATTTTTAATCCAAAACCAAGCAAGCTGTGCCTGAATGGACACTGCTGGCAGGCCCCTTCCCTAGGAAATGAGGGAATGTGGTGTCTCTCCAGGGTAATAACAAGGCTCCTTGCCTGGATATGATGAGTGCTTCAGAAGTGCTGATGATTAAGGCCCATGTTTAATGCCACTGGGAAAAGAGGTCACCAAAGTGGAGACAAAGCTGCCACAAGCCAGTTCACTCTGCTCGCCCGCCCTCTGCCCACATGGCTGCCATGTGGGGAGCACTGGGCCAGCACTCCCAGCAGGAGGGCCAGCATTCCCAGCAGGACATCCAGCATCCCCAGCAGGACATCCAGCATCTCCAGCAGGAGATCCAGCATTCCCAGCAGGAGATTCAGCATTCCCAGCAGGACATTCAGCATTCCCAGCAGGAGATCCAGCATTCCCAGCAGGAGGATCCTGCTCCAGCTGTGCCCAAGCACACAGGGGCTGCCCCTTCACGACCCACCTGGCACCACGGCTGCTGCCACTCCAGGACAACCCACAGGTAACCCAGCACATCAGGGTTTTTCTGAACTGTTATGGGGTTTTCCATTCTTTTTTAGGAAGTCTGCAACTCGAGCACACTGCCAGGAACTCACAGTTGGTGAGAGTTACAGAGTCTTCTCCCAGCAGAAGACAATAGGACAGTGGTGAGTTAAGCGGAATGGCTGCAAACACAAAGGATACTTTTTGCCTAAACAAACTTTTCCAGCTTGAAAAGCTGGAAATGAGGAGACTGTGGCCACTCTAAATAATATTAAATTAACTCACAAACACTTCAGTCAGTAATTCTTCTGGAGGGCTGCAGGAAGAACACCCATGGCAGGCACTGCCATGGGAATCAGGCAGAGCCATCCCCTCATTCCTCACATGCCATGCATATGCATAATTCCACATAAATCCTGGGTCTGAGCAACACAGAAGCACTAAACAAAGTTAAAAGGTCACAGAAACACATTCAGATTGACATCTTATTCCCAGCTTTCAGTAAGCACATTACACATTGAAGAGCTGCCATTCTTTTTTTCCTTCATAGACCCAGGATTTTGGTCCCCTCCTCCACACATGCACCTTCTCATCACTTTTCTATCTCCAAATTCACTTCACTGCAAATTATTTCAATGGCACTTCAGAAACACAGGCAGAAAATGCAGTCAGATGTCTTCCTTGGATATCAGGAAGGCAGAGAAGTGTCAGAATTAAATCTGGATGGCTATGATGCTGCCAAAAATAGTTTCTGCACTCACCCTGTTTCTGTGAAGATGGATCCCAAGGCCAAACACAGAAATTAGCTTCCACATCAACATTTTACTGTCACTTTCATCGACACGCCAATAGATTAGTTAAAATAACATCGTTTACTGGCATGGAGTGTTATTGCAAACAGATGTCATCATTAGGATAAAGACTAGTTCTTCTATTTCATCCAGGAATTTATTCATGGAAATTTTGATTTTTCTCATTGAAATAAGAAACAGTTTTCAGGCCTTGAATCTTTCATCCCTAAAAACCACTTTAAGATGTGTTGTTGGGGGGTTTGTGTTTTTCTCTATCCCATAAAGAAGAAATCAGCATTTTGCTTGACATGGCATAATTCTGGTGGTTATTTTCAGTTAAAAGTTTTCCTCCAGTGAAAGGCAAACATTAGTTGGAAAAATACCTATGATCAGCTGTAATTTCCTGTATATCTTTCATAATTTTTTCTAATTGCATTCTGCTTCCTTCAACTCTTCTTCATATGGAGTTGAATAATTCTAGTATCAAATATATCTGATTTTCCATTGAGTCACCTTCTCTGTGTTATTCAGATAAAGCTGGACATTTATTTGTAATGTTTAGGTTTGTTGCATTCCTTTTTTATGAAGGGAGTCTGCATGGATAATGGATACACATTTGAACTTCATTCATTAGAAAAGAGCATGAAACAATGCAATGTAATGAGATCAGCCATCAGAACACAGCAGCTGGGGAGGGGTAAAACAAAACTGGACCAGGCAGAAATCTGAAATCTCAGTCCTGCTGGAATGAGAGGCAATGCTCTGGTTGACTTCAGCAAGGATTCTAGGATTTCATACTGAGAATTTAATAGTACTGCAGTTCTAAGTAAGTTCAAGCTCAAATGAATGCTCACTGCCATAGAATAAGGTTTCAGTCCTAGACAAACAAAAGCCTGTGCATTTAGGCAAAAGAATTTTGAGCCTCTGCACTTGATTTATTTAATATGCTTACAACATATTAAATATTAAAAACTACATTATAATAGATTATATATACCTCTGAGAAATAACCACGAAAATCACTCAACACACAAAAAATGCAATAGTGGCCAATCTGTCTTCTTACTCAATCTGCTCCAGAGGGGACAGCAACAAATCAGGTCATGTTTGGCACCTAGTTTTGTGTAATATGTTAATCATTATTGCTCTCTGGATCTGTGTATTCCTTACACCATGACTTATAGGTTGTCTATAACTTCTATAAGAAACTTGTAGTGTCCCTATTGTGTGAGCTTTAGTGCCAAGATGGAAATTCCCAACACTCCAACACAGCCCTGGCCTCTCTGTTCCTGCTCACATTAGTGGGAAAATTCCTCAGTAATGGAGGGTCAGTCACTAAAAATCAAAATCCTTTGGAGAAAAAACCTACTATAATCTATTTTTAAAGGCCAAAACCTTCTTGAGTTCTCTTATAGTATTGAGAATGGGCACTGGCAAGAAAAGGCTCCTTTGTAATGTAAGATAGATGTTTAATTTGGAAAAAAAATGGGAAGAGCTTATATTAACAGCCCTAAAGTGCACTCAAATAGATGCTCCAGTCCCCACATCCTCCTCTGGACTCAGCTCAGTAGTTCTTTGTCTGCTCACTGCCACCAACCCTCTCCTTTTCCCAGCACAGTGTCACAGCACTGCAGCTTTCTGGGACAGCCAGAACAGGCTGTAGAGCAGCATTTGCCTTCTATCCTAACTCACAGCTCTGTGCTGAGTTGCTTAAAAGCATAAAAATCTTGATCCTGCATCTCCTGTGAGTGCCTACAGGGACCACTGCTGTGTCTCATTAGGCTGAGCTGGGAAAAGAGCAGGAGTTAGTTACCAGCAGCAGAGCAGCCCCCAGAAACTCTAGCTGGAATTTCTATCTTCTTCTGCATTTGCCTTTACTGTAATTATGTTTCAGAATAATTTCTATGTCAATCTCCCACTTCCAAATATAAATGTCACTTCTCTTGCCCGGATTCAAAACAAACTGTCAGTGTGAAATAGCTTCTAACACGTTAATAATGAAATACCGTTTTACCCCCACTGAGAATAAAATGCTAGGACTAATCATACCATTCTAAAGGGCTTATAAATCAATAAACCAAGAGGCAGTGAATGAACAAAATGCTGATTGAAATCATAAGCACATCAAGTATCTGCAGATAATCAGTGTCACATGGTTAAAACAAAAATAAAAATAAAAAACGAAATAGTTTTCCCTAAACATGTGGATACACAGAGTGCATTGCTAGATTTTATTCTCACAGCGTGGTTTGATTACCTCACCAAGGTAGATGAAAGCACAACTGGCTGTTAGAAAACAAGGGCAGCATATCTCTTTGTGATGTGACATTCACAGCCCAAGTGCTACAACCTCATAATAAACTGTTCCAGTAGCTGGGACTTTTCCTGTGTCTCTTTTCCCCCTTTTGCTGGGATGCCAGCTGGCAGCCCTTAGCTGGGAGCAGTTCTGATGCAGTTTCTCAGGTCAGGGCTGTCAGAGGGCCAACAGCACAGCTACCAGCTAAGCCACCCCCTGTCTAGGGTCACAGGGTGGGAACTGCTGGAATCCTGTCCCACCTCAGACCCTGCTGCCCTCCACCCCAGCCCACACTGCAGCCTGGGCAGCTCAGAGCTCTCTACCTCTCCCTCCTCCATCTGCAAAGTGCCAAGCTTCAGTTTCTAATGATTCTCAAAATGCTGGCACCCTGAAAATCCTCCCTGGGTGAGCCACACTTTCTCCATCCCACTGAGGCTAAGGAAGATTTGTAAGTTTGGTGGTGGGGAAATTTCTCAAACTTATGGTATTCTCTTTAGTGATTCACATGACTACAGTTGAAGAATTCCTTCCCTATTTGGGGGTGTCTGTGAATCTCTGATGCAAAAAAAAATGATTTCAAGCTTCAGTTTCTAATGATTCCCTTGTAGAATTGGATTCCCAAAATGTTGGCACCACAGAGGTGTTTGAACACCTTAGTTTGGGCCCAGGAGATCTGACAACACAATCCAGTGTTTGCAGGTGTAGCAGCTCCTGTAAAAGACCCTCCTGGAGAAAGGAGCAGCCCTTTGTTGACTGCCACTTGATCACCAAACCCACAGCAGCTCTCCCTGCGTATGTCACCCAAACCCCATCCCTTTTGTCCCTGGGAAGGAGCCTGTGAGAAATCTCGGGTGCTTTAGAAGTGGCACATTGCCATTTTTAGCAAACAAACCTTGTTTCAAAAGTAAAGGCTGGCACTGGATGTACAGAGAAATGTTAGATGCAAAACACCAACAGAGCAGCTCCTCGATTTTATGGAAACTGGTGACAGCAATTTCCTCTGTGAGAGTGAGAGTGGTTCTTATTTACAGTCAACTCCAAATTACTTCCTCATCTCCTTTATTGAATATTTCTTAAAGATAGATACTGTAACCCTCATTGAATCTATTTAAAGCAAAAACTTTAATAAAGCATCAAGGATCATCTATAAATTCTTCCTATGAATTCTGATGCAACTTATTGAATAAAAACCAACAGAAATGAAGATGCTGGGAATTCATGACAAAATTTTGAATTATAAATTTTAGAGTAAATGAGCATGAGATTCTTTTGCTAAAGAATTTTAAGTTAATGGATATTAAGTCTTTGTTATTTATTTATTTTTCAATATTGGATGTTAATAGAAATTTTCATTGTACATTAGTCCAAGTGTCTTTAAAGACTTTTAGAGTCATTATTCAATGATGGATGCACGTTTTAAAAAATTTGCATTTGTGAATAGGTAAATGCATTAATTGAGAGAGGATCATGAAAAGCTTTGCAAATGTGTGTTGATGAACCTGTTAATAAAACATCACACAAAGCATTCTATTCACACAAGATAGGAAAGCTCACCCCTTGTTAATATTCAGCAAAGCTAAAATATTCCTGTGAAGTAGTATTGAGGCATCATGATCTTCAAGTGATAGGGGGTAGGAACTTCTTTTAACAAAATCTTCTGGGGAAACACACCACATCATTGTTTAAAGTGTTTATCTTGTGTCACACATTTATTTGAATTGTGTCACTAAAATGCTGCTGCCATTTGAAACATCTCTCCCCAAGTGAGAGGAACTCTTCACAAGTGAGGTTTAAAAACACACTGGAAGATTCTCAGCATGGAGCTCTTTTCATCCTTTACATGATGACTGATATTTCTTCATCTCTTCCTTCCTCTGACATTTAATGAACCATTTTTTCCAAGGGGTGATGAACCTACAACTCTCAGTCAATGTCTTGCAGCAACGTGCACTTGTTGGATCCAGTGAGCAGGGTAGCTGTGTTGCACTGAATACATCCTGCAGCATTGTGGAATCCAGGCACCAATCTTGCAAATAGTATTCAGAAACTCAGCCCCTGCTGGAATTCAGTGCCTAGGATATGGGTATTTCAGTAAAACCATGTAGCTGAACCATACATTTTTAGACATGTTGCCTCCAGCTATACCAAAGCTCTTGAACCCCAGCTCTGCACCACTCCACAGCCTGTCACTGTAGGTCTGTCATTATTCATCACCATTGCTTTCTGTCACTGGAGGCCCTAATTATTTTGTGATCTCAGCTGGAAATTTTGTAACTGTGTTTGTACATACAGAAACAACTGAGGGTTCAGAGAGCATCACAGGGCACCAGGACAGTGTATGTAACTCATTTACAACGGAACACTAAGATGAAAATATTTTTATACCCTAGGAAATAGAAAAAAAGTTGCCATTACCTTGCACATAACCTTGCAAAGTTTCTCCTATGTGCCCTTCTTCACAGTCCACCCAAGTTGTCACATTCCTGTCTCAAGAGCCTGGGAACTGCCAGCAAAATCCCCACTGGAAGATACTCTGCAGGGCCATCAGTCACATCTAAAGCACTCAAATGTTGGGAAATGTCAGGATTTAAGCTGCTGAGAGAACCTTATCTCTGCCCTTTTGTGTGTTTGTGCTGTACAGGGTAAAGCACTACTCCAGTGAGTAAAGCCAGAGATCCTTAACTCCCTGTAGCAATATCAGTGAATTGGGTCACTAATTCAAATGTTTCAAACATATCTACAGTCCCTTCAATAAATATTTAACACCTGGTTAATCACTGGTCCCTTCTGAAGTCACTTTGCATATTTTTGAGCTATACTTCAAAGAAGGGAAAAAATTATTAAATAACCTGGCTGTCAAGGACATTTTTTTGATAGAATGGATCATTCCCTCTGTCCCCTAGCCACGAAGCATCTTGTAGGGATGAAAGGTAAATAGAGCCTAGCTTTGCTGTAGCTTCTCCATTCTGTAGCTTCCACTGACACCTGCTGGAGGCAGGCTGTCATTTTGAATTCTGGCTGAGCTCTGCTGTGTCCAGCTCTGGCACCATGCATGAGAAGGACAGGGAGGAGCTGGGGTGAGTCCAGAGGTCACAAAGATGTTCAGAGGCTGCAGCACCTCTGCTGTGGAGACAGCCTGGGAGAGCTGGGGCTGTTCAGCCTGGAGAACACTCCAGGGACAGCTGAGAGCCCCTTCCAGTGCCTAAACAGGCAGAGAGATGGAGAGAGACTTAGTACAATGGTCTGGAGTGATGGGAGAATGGGGAATAGCTTTTAACTGACAGAGAGTGGGTTTAGATTAGACATTAGTAAGAATTTCTTCCCTGAGAGGGTGGTGAGGGTGGTGAGGGTGGTGTTCCCTGGCACAGGTTGCTCAGGAAATGTGGGTGCCCCATCCCTGGAAATGTTCAAGGCCAGGCTGGATGGGGCTTGGAGCAGCCTGGGATAGTGGAAGGTGTCCCTGCCCATGGCAGAGGGTTGCAATAATGACCTTTAAGATCCTTCTTAACTCTTTTCATGTTAGAAATTTCAGCAGGCTTCTGGTGGACATCTGAAACAATATATGGAATTATAGTTTAAAAAAAAACAGCTAAACAAACAAAAACCCACAGAAAAACACTAAAATGCAGGAACAGTCCCAGAACTTTGGAAACTAGATATATGACAATATATGAAATGTATGACAATTTTTACAGTAGGTTGTTCATGTTGGTGTAAAGTGTTCTTGCTCTGCCCAGCCAGGAAACAGAATCAGTCTGATGGACCAGAACCTTTCCTTCACTTCCAGATTGACATCACAGTTTGTGCTTTTGTAAACACTAAAAGTCTTGTCAGACTGAAAATGCCTTTCCAGTGTTATCTCACAGCATCTAGCTCACAGCAGTAGATTTCCACTGAAGTCTCAAACTAGTGAAAAAATTAGAGGTCTATACAAAAAATTATTACACTTAGAGTGCTGACCAACAGGGTCCATCTAAGGTTTGTTGGGAAGGGCAGTTGAATTTTTGTCTTAGCATCTTTCCAAGTTCCTGTAAAGCCCTGGTCATATCCAGGAGGTGGCAGTGGAGGAGCATCCATCACTCCCCAAACACAGGCTCAGCCTTGGGGCAGCTCCACCGGTGTTTGGATTTATTTGCCAAGTGCTGAGTGATGGAACAAACCTGGATTGTCCCCAGAGCCAGGCTCAGGGCAAGAGCAGGACCAGAGAGAGAAATGCAACCCAGGGGTTCTGATCTGTTCCCTATGGAATGTGCTTTATTTTCTGCTTAAGACAGTAGGATCAGGTTGGTGTCTTTTCATAAATGAACCCTAAAACCTTCCTATTTAATGTGTTTGAGGGATATTTGGGTTTGCTTTAATTTGCTATACAGCAGTGTTCAAATGGAAGCTTCTTTCTTAAAAATCCCTTTAAAAAGAAGAAAAAGGGAATTGTGAAAATCTTAGAGAACCCTTGATTTAATTTCGCTTTTTAAAAGTAGATGCGGAAAAGAAGGAAAAAAAGTTCACGGGTCAGTGATTAGTATGAAGCAGGGCAGAACTCTTGGTTAGACTCCAGCTCTATTTTTGAGCAGCACAGCGACACACACCTCAGCACATCACAATTAAAAAACAAGTGCTGGAGAAGATTTTGAAATGTGAGAAAAATTCGTAAGTTCTTCAATTTAAAAACAGAGAATTTGCCTACAGAATGCAATGACTGAAGAGGCTTCTGTCACAAGCATCAAAGAACAGCGGGAGCAAGCAGAGTCAAAATTTTAAAAAGTGAAGAGGCAGAAAAGGATTTTACATGTGATGTCAGGAGTAGAAAGAAACAGTATACATTGAGAAACAAAGGGAAAGAGACTACACAGGTTATTAGTTCATCAATAAATTTAAAAGAGGGGTAATCAGGAAATTTAAAAAGCCAGGAAGGCCAAAGTTCTCTGTGTCTTTGTGTTTCTAAGGGGAAGGACCAAGTGCAACAGCAGCAGAGCTGGAGGAAATCCCCATGGAAATGCACAGGGAGGCAACAGCACACCCAGAGAACTTGAAAGTTTCCCATTGCCTGAGCCTGATGCATTTTATCCCAAAATGCTGCAGAAAAATATGACAGAATTAATGTCAAAACCACTTGGGGTTATCTTAGGGAAGTCATGGGGTGTAAATAAGCATCAGAAAACTGGAGAGGAGCAAATACATTCAGTTTCTAAGAATGGAAGGAAAAGATTAAACAGGGATTTGTCTATCAGTCAGCTTACCTTCAATTGCTAGAAAAATCTTGGAAAGCACAAAATCTTTGTGAGCATTGCAAGAGAACAAGGCAATGAGGACAGGCAAAATGGATTTTTCAGCTGCAAATCCTCTCTCAGCAAACTCATCTCTTTTTATGAATGGGCCCTGGGCTTGGATGGAGAGGAAACAATAAACACCATCTAAAGTCACAGAATGAGCTTTGATACCTTCTCATTCAAAAGGGAGAAAAGTGGGTTTTACATCAGACTGACATGGCACAGGCCTAAAAGGCTGAATAAACATGCTGGACTAATGAAAATGTAACAATTTTCCTGCAACCCAGGATACCCTTTTCTGAACAAAAGCCATGATGTGCTTGTAATGGAGTGACATTCATTCAGCACATCACCCAAACACACCTTTGAGTCAGAGCATGGTGATCCATTTCCTAATGTCCTGTCCCCTCTCAGAGCAATTAAAGGAAATGTTCAGTGAGAGCCAGCCCTGCTGGAAGGGACTGTGATAAAGGGAGGATCTGCCTGCACTAATGGCACTGACTCACCTCCCAAAAGCTGAAATCCCTAAGTGAACATCAGTAATTAAGGGGCCTGACACATTCTAAAATTCCTTTTCCTATAACTGGCTGGTATTGAGCCTTCCCTCTGAGCTGCACATGGAGCCAGTGAAACATTCATTCAGCACTTTCACAAACCTTTTAGAATGGGCACAAAAACCCCAGAACTTTCTGCCATAGCTTGTGAGAGGCAGCCTTCACTAGCTAACACTGCTGAATTCTCACATCTTATCTAGTTACACAGGCTTAGCAAAAACATCAACCATCACAAACAATGGAATCTGTTATTTACTGCAGAAATAGTAAATAAATGCTAGGACCCAAATCACAGCCAGTGTTAATGCAATTCCTGTCTGTGCTGGCAGACCAGGGTTATATTTCTGAAAATATATTAGAGATAAATCACCAAAAAATTCCAAATGAAGTGTAGTAAATATGAATCCATCAAGTGTGAAGGGACAACAGACTGCCCTGAAGTGTCTGTGTGTCCTGCTCATGGAAAGCAATGAATTGGTACAGTTAACTTCTTCCTCCTTTTCTGTAAATATTGCATTAATTGGTTTTGCTTGGAGATGTCCAAGGGAATTTGCAGTAAAAGCAGATGAAAAGAGTCAGGAGAACAGGAAGAAAACAGCTTTGGAGAGCAGGGGGCAGACTGGATGTGCTGCTAGGAAGCACCAGAAAATCAGAATCAGTGTAGTGCTCCTGTTTTCCCCATAGTGAGGCTTGTTGGGGTGGAGCAGGCTGCATCCTAAGGCCCTGCACAAACCCAAAACACATCACAGAATACAGAAATCCTGTTTTGTTCATGGATGGAGCCCATTGGTAGGGGGAGTTTTGATTGGGTTTTGTTGTTATTTTAATGATCCTTCAGTTTTGGGGGCTTTCACATTGTCTTCCTGGTATGGGAAATATGTAGGATAAAAGTGAGCTTAATGGGTTTGTGCTGATTTGCACAGCTCTACTTTGTGTCTGTGCTAGCAGGCAGGGCTCTGCTGGACAAGCACAGATTTCCTTGGGGAGGAGTGCTCCTAGGTGTGCAGTTGAAAAATATAAAAACTTGCTGTAGAGCTAGCACCAAGCCACAGTGCAGCCACAAGTGTCACAGCACTCAGGACCTGCAAACAGCTCTGTGTGCTCCCTGCATCCTCTCTGGTACATTCTCTTCTGCAGATTTTGGTTTTTGCTTAACATAAATCCTGTAGGATTTTACTTCTAGCTGTCCTTTTGACAGTAATGGACCATTAACCAACTGGAGATAAAAACTGAAAGTGTAAATCCCTGTCCTTTAGGAAATTAGAAAGCAGGTTTAGGATGCAGGGCATGAAATGCAGGAGTTCACTGTAATCTCAGACAGGAACTGTCCCTACCAGGCATCCCCACCTGGGCCAGGTGAGGAACAAGAGAGCAGAACTTGATGTTTGTGCTGCAGAACTTGCATCTGCCAAGGGAAAGCCTTTAGTCCTGATATTTGACCTTGGGTGCAGGGTGTTCACTGTAAAACAGTGAGACTGCTAAGGAGTTATCTCCAGACTGATGCTGTCTCTGATCAAGTTGGGTGTTTTTATCTTTTTTGAGACAGGGTGAGATGAGCCAGAGCTTTGCTCATGCCAGAGGTGAGGGAGGGAAAAGCCCAAGGTGACTCTGCCCCAGGAGAGTGGCCAGGCTGCTCCCAGGCAGGCAGTGGGATGAGGAGCTGAGGCAGCTCTGCAGCTTGGTGTGCACCAAGTCCAGCTCCCAGCCCTCTCCCTGGGGTCTCCACTAATGTGGGAGGGCTCTGCTGTGTCTGTGGGGGTGAGTTTGCTGATGACTCCTTCCCCAGACCTTGAGGTCAGCGCCTACTGATTAAAAAGTTAATTACCTTCCTCTTGCAGGAATGACTCTTTTTCCATGACTCCCAGACCATTAATCAAGCATCTTCTTTTGAAAGCGGCTTTAATTAAAAGTAAGTCATCATTAGAGCCAGGGTGGCCAAGTCAGAGGGGGATGTTTTCAGAGCCCTCACTGGCTCTGCTGTGGTGAATGGAGTGGTTCATGTTAATGCAGCCCCCACCCCTCAGCCTTCCCCCCTCTTCTGGTGGGTTGAGAGTATTCCTTTTTAAGTATCAAGCTGAATATTTTAAACACTGTTTAAAATCTATAATTCATAGGCAAATCTTCAGAAGAGTTCAGTCATCTCTTCGTGCTGAGGGTGTCTCTGTCTGCAGCAGCCCCCACTGCCGTGCTCAAAGGGTGGAGTGAAAAACTCAAAATGTCAAACTTTGTGGTCAAAGTTATATATCCTGTCTTTGCTTTAGTGTCAAGCTCGTTTAATGTTTTTATTACCACATCTCTCAAGTCCCCCTGTTCGTGTCCAGGAGGTGGCAGTGGAAGAGCATCCCTCACTCCACAAACACAGGGAGCTCACCCATCACCAAGGGCAGAATCAGGGGCTGCTGGGCATCACAGCACAGCAAACAGCTGCAGTTTAGGGTGTTCTAAGAGCTGCCTCCTGTCTGTGATGCCCCAAGTGCCAGAATCTGTGGCTCCATGTTTAATAACCTGGAAATGTGTAAGGAAACTTGCTTGCTTGAAAGACAGGAGAAAAGCTTTTTTGAGTATGTAATTGCAAAGAATTTGATTTCAAGACAGTTTTAATCACTTTAATTACTCAAATGAGTAAAACATCTGCATATCAAGTCCACTGCAGTTGACTGAAAAACATGCAGGATTCTCAGAGTGAAGCAAACTAAAGAGAACAGTGCCAACATCACGTTTTTAATTGATATTTGTTAATGAGCTTGTAGCCCCCTTTTTAAGCACCCTCATGCTGCAGTAACTGCCTCCATGGAAATGCACAAGGAGGTATTAAAGAACTGGAAATTTTCACACTGTCTGAGCCTGATACATTTCATCCCAAAATACTGCAGAAGAATATGACAGAATTGATATCAGAACCACTTGGGGTTATCTTGGGGAAGTCATGGGGTGAAAATAAGCATCAGAAAACTGGAGAGGAGCAAATATATTCCATTTCTAAGAATGGAAGGAAAAGACTAATTAGTTTGCCTTCAACTGCCAGAAAAATCTTGGAAAGCACAAAATCTTTGTGAGCAATGAAAGAAAACATGGCAATGAGGAAGAGTCAAAATGGATTTTTCAGCTGCAAATGTTCTCAGAACAAACTCTTTAGAAATGGGTCTGGACAGAGAGAAAACAATAAACACCATCTAAAGTCACAGAATGGGCTTTGATACCTTCTAATCCAGAGAAAAGTAATTAGTATAGATTTGTCTCCTTGCTCAGACAGATTTGCAAGCAGAGGACACATGACATGGTCTGAAGCTGATGTGGTCCTCACATGCCTGCTTTAGATGGCCAGGGCAAGAGGAAATAGATGAGGCAATATCATGGAGCAAGAGACCCACTTGGAACAAAAGGGGGGATAATAAATCCATGGTAATGAAATCTGAAACTTTTTTAGATAGAATAGAAACTATGGACAGTATTTTAGGACTCTGAGAGGAATGGGAAGTCTAAATTAAATGGAATGTCAAATACTTCATGCACCCACAAGTATTTTTTAACAATTTTCATCAATTTTTTTCTGTATTTATTTTACTAAGAAGTTAGGAAAGACTTTTATTACTCAGTTTTAATAGGCTGCTTTATTAGTATCAAATACTTGCTTTAATCACTGCCTTGCATATGTGGGCTCTACCTGGCTCCATGTAATTGCATCTCCTGATGACACAACCTTGGGAAACTTGTTTAATAAGCTGAACCCTGTCTAAAACACTTCCATCCACCCCAGCCTGCAGCAACACTGCCAGGGTTTGACAGAGGGTCCTGTGTGTGTTTGAAGGCTCTGCCTGCTGGGCTGGGGCACAACTGATGGTGGTGCAAAGGCACCATGGTCACCAGAGGGTGAGCTCTGCTGGGAAATGTAATATAAGGTTGCTGGGGGTAGGGAAAACAGGTTTTGTTTCTCTAATGAAGAAAGAATTAGTGAGAAAACAGCTGACTAGCAGGTTTCAGGGAAATAAGGAATAATCTACAAGAATACTTTGGTGAATAAAGACCCAGCCACTTTATCAAAGGTGTTAATGCTAAATGCTTAAGGGAAACAGTTATTAATTTCTTGTGAAGAGATGGTTCTTGATAAACCTTCTAGCTCTAATTCAGAGTTTAGTTCTAGCTCTGTATTAGGATGATAATAACATATATTTGTGCTCTGCCTCATGGTTTGAGCCACATGGACTCCAAGCTCCCAGAGCTGTTTGGAGGAGATATCTCAGATCTTGGATTCTTCCTCTTACTAGAAACTGTACAAAATGTGTGGAGGCAGGAGCTGCTGCATCCTGAGAGCTTCTGATCTAGAGGGGTAAACAAAACAAAATTTTTCTAGTTCCCAAAAGGCAACTTGGGAATATTGTATAACAGGAAACAGGCTGGGATTTCCCTTGATTCTATTTTCCCTCTGTTAATGTAGTTTTGAGTAATCTATAGGGCTTGCCATTTTTGTAACTATTTTTAAATAGGTGAATTGTGAAACTCAGTGTAGCCCCACATTACCTTTTATCCACCTCACTGAGTCTCAATATTTGAGCATAAATACCTTCAGATTTAGAAAGCTGTACTGACACTCTTCATTAACTTTTCATTCATATCTGTTAAAAATTTTAAAACCATGTCTCTGTCAATGCAGCCTTCTCCAAATCCACCTTCCGCCCCTGTTTTTATGTACCTCATGTGAGAGCTGGAGAGAAAGTGCTTGCCTAATTATCTCTATTTTCAGCACTGTAAATTAAGCTGTTTGTTAAACACCACGCTGCAGATTCAGCTTGTCCAGCTAAATCATATTAGCACTAAAAATCCTGTGCATTTTCTTCTTGCCCCCAAATCTTTTGTGCTTTTATGTTTATTCAATAAGCCCATAATGGTTTAGAAAGCTAACAAATATTCCACTTGGACATTGCTTCTTCAATGTTGAGCAAACATTAGAGCATCTTCTCTTGAAAGTGACCTAATCTCCAGGAATCAAGGCATTCTTTTTATCAATTTAAAGAATTATTTGATTTTTTAATGTGGATCTATTATACTTTTATGGAAGGAATGGGTTGTGGGTTTGGGGTTAGTTGCTTGGGTTTTTTGTTAGATAATAAATTTCACGTATATGGATAAAATATTTAGCCTGGGGCTGCTGGTTACTGTACCACTTCTGGAAAGCAGATCTGAACTAAACTCAAAAATTAGATTTAAACTTTGCAAGAGTGGGTGAATACAGGAGAGCTTAGACAGCATCCCAAGGCACTTGTTTATACAGTGCTCTAGGTGAGTTTTCCCCCAAAATGTTGAATGCAGATGTGCAGAATAAACTCCTGTCTGGCCTGAGCTGACTCACAGCCCCTGCTGAGGGTTCAAAGGGAAGATGTGACTTCAAATCCTGCATCTCTGAGTTTGGGTGCCTCATACTGAGCTGAAGGGAGATGTCTCTGCATGAGAAATAATAACCTGAAATGCAAGAGCCTTTCCTGAAAATATATGGGGAGGTGGGGAGGTAAGTCTTCTCAGTCAATATTGAAACATAACTTTTCAGTGTTCTGATGCCTTTATCAATAATTAATTATTAATGATTTCAGGGTCTGGGCAGTTTGGCATTTAATCCCCATTTCTTTTATGCCCTCCCCCCAAGCCTAAATTTTTGGGTATTGCAGACATTTGGGCAGCATTTAGAGGTGGGTAGTGCCATTCCAAACTAATAAATGGGAATAGTTTCTTCATTTAGCAATAAACAAAGAATGTTAGGAACTATGAAATAATGCAAATATTGTCAGTCATTGTTACAAGGTTTTTGGGGTCAGGGCTCTTTGGAACAGTGCTTTCCACAATGCCTTAAGAGCAAACAAACCCATATTTTTGTCACTACAGCAAAGCACAGCTCTTCAAAATTTTCCCTGTACTTTGTCTGTGATATTGTCAGCACTTTGACAGGTGATGATTTGCATTTCCTCTGTCCTCAGTCAGTGACAATTTTCCAAGAGGAGATGGTATCAAAGCAATCTAGAATTAGCTGTGACAAGTGACAATTGCACTTAGCTGTGACAAGTGACAAAAACAAAAAGCTTTTACAAACAGACGTTATTTTATACAACAGACATTAATACATGTTTTATTGAAGAAGTGACTCACAATGATAATATTATTGACTTGCTAAGATTAAACAGGTTTGCCATATGCTGTCAAGTGCTTCAGATGATTTCAAATTTATTTTTATTTTTTAATCTATGCATATTAACAACAGATGTTGAATTTTAAAGTGATTAAATAATCGAGGGGAAATCATTCCAAGGCCGAGTGATAATTTTGTCATGTTAATGATTTGAAATACTTTGTATGCATTATGTATTGGTTATTTAACTCATAGATAGATCTTGCACATGATATTTTCATTTTTGTCATCTTGCTTCCTCCAGAGTTTCCTCCAGTTGCTGAGGAGGGGGTAGATTGAACACTTGCCTTGAAACTCCATCCCTAACCTTACAATTATTTTTATTAACAAAGCCCTTTCACAAGAGCATTTTTCCTCAACTCCTCTGTCTCTGGACTGTACAGAAATGGGATGTGGGCCTCACTCTAATGTTCCTGATTATTCCTGCCTTGTCCCTGTTGCACAGAGGGATTGAGAGAGGGAAGAGAGACACCACAAGGCAAATTCACCGAGCTGGCACATCACAAATGAGGGACCCCACCCTCGAGAAGGCTTGAGTGGCTCCTGTATTCCTACAGGAGCAGCCTCTGGGTGATTTCAGATTTATCCTTTGGCTGGTTTTTGTCAGCTTGAGGTTCAGAAATACTGGTTTTTCTTCCTTTCTGGCTCTGCCTCCACAAGCCCAAGATGGGGTTGGTTGACAGCACAGTCTCCTTCCTGCTCTCAGACACTGCAGGTCACAGGCTCGAGCTGTGGGTGTCATTGGATGCTGCTGGGAACCAGGGAAAGAGCAGCCTTGAAGCCTTGGGTTTCTCAGGCTGCTCAAGGACAAGAAATTATAACAATGATTCAACACCTGCTAGAAATGTGAAGTTTTGCAGACAGCATGATTTCAAAGAAGTGTTGCCTTCTTAGACCAGTGAGCCTTTTCTATTCTGTTTTGCACAAACTACCTTATATAACTGTAGTGTTCCTTTAAATAAAACTCTTTTTGCTTCTCCATTACACGAAGAACTTTGTTGCATTATTCTTTCCCCCACTCCTGTAGCAGATCCCATCTCCATGCTGGAAAGCCACAAGATCTCTTTGCAGCCCTCTTGCTGCTGCTTGTCTCCAGTGCCTCATGGAAATGCAGAAATTGTAGGAAATGTAGGTGTAGAGATTTTTGCCATCATCTCCTTCTGTATATTCCCTGTGGAAATTAAAAATAAAATAAAAAATAAAAAATAAAAAGCACAGGGAAATTACAATGTGATAATTAACACAAACGAGATGCAAAGGATGGAGAGCCCAGTCAGCTACAAATAGATAGCAGTGATCCCAAATTGATTTCCAATGGGCTGGAGGCATGAATCAGGGAGCTCTTGAGTGTGTGCTTTATTATTTATATAGATTACTAGCTTCATTAACTTAATTTGACAAAGCAAGCTGTAGAAAGGGAAAGTCAAACCCATCTTCTTCTTGATGAAGAGATTAAATTTATAGATCCTAAAGGGACATAACTCCCAATAGGATATATTTGAGCTTCATGCCCTTAACCTCTCACATTCTGCCCTCTAGGGAGGCAGCCTGACTATCAAGTAATTATTCCTGAATCATTTAGGTTGGAAAACATGTCTAGTCCAACTTAATACCAGCAGTGCCAAGCTCACCTCTAAATCACATCCCCAGGGGCTAGATCTACACATCTTTTAAGTCCCTCCAAGGATGGTGAGTCCAGCACTGCCCTGGGCAGCCTGACCAGACATTTGGTGAAGAAAATTTTCCTAATATCCAATCCCTGTGTAATCCTGTGTGGGTTCCTAAAAGAGAGAGCACTTAGGTGTCTTTTTCTCCCTCAGGGAGCAATGAGAAAATGCCAATATTCCTAATTTCAGGTGGCAACAATCTTGAGGCGCCTGCTTCCACTGCTTCAAGAGTCTGGGGGAGAGTTAGGAGAGCAGGAAACAGAGGAACACAAAATACAAAATTTTATTGAAATCTGCCTGGGGAAGCCTGTCCTGTCTGGTTATGTCACTACCCAGTAAGAATAGACTTCAAAGCTGCTCTTGAGACAGGGATTGTGATAATGATTTCCAAAGGAAAAGTCCCATTAATATAGGATGGATACCTCAGATGCATCTGCAGCTTCTCTCTGGGACTTTTCAGTGAAACATCTTGTTGCTGTGGAGGGAAATCAGCTACAAAGGGTTGGAGTTAGTGGTGATTGTGACCCAAAATGAGGTCACTGAGCATAGGGAGAGGTGTTTACTTCAGGTAAACACAAAAGCCAGAGCTCCAAGTGTCAGGCAGATCCACTCAGCAAATGGCTCAGTTCAGAGCCTGTGTGTCTTGCAGAAAGAAGGGAGAAGAGAATATTCTTCATTTTAGAAAGCCCTTTTCCCTTTAGAAACCTCTCCCTCTCTCTATGCTTTCCATGAGGCAGAAATGTTTGCTTTGACCCTTGAGAAACCTTTTCTCCAGTGTAAGGAAGAGGAATGTGATTATTTTGCTGGGAAAAGGACAATGAGCAGTGAGAGGGAAGGGCTGAAGGAAGAAGTTTGTACTACATTTCTTCATGCAGAAATTGCCAAGATGGCAGTGGCTTTACCACCAGCATGCTGGTTTTGTCCCTGCCCTTTTCTCATCTGTTGGGGAGATTGATTCATGCATTGTACAGTTCTCTCCAGCTTTGCACTTTTTTTTCCCCAGCTGCAGGTTCACCATTTTCAGCTTCTGTCACCTTAGGCAACTAATTATAACTCACCACTGACATCTCAACGAGCAAAATTTGCTCAATTCAGCCCTTTTTGTTCATCAGGTCTGGAAAACACCAGCTTTCCCCAGTCCATCTATCAGCTGTGAAACACTCACCCTGCTCCTGTGAGTAAGCAGGAGCTGCTTTTGCCCACTCAGATAAACTGCCATTCCCCAAACATGGTACATATATAACTCTGAGTTTTCTTCAGCCAAGAACAAGGAAAATTTATCTAAAGCAATGCATTGCACAGACATGTTAGTGTTTGGTGACTGTTCTGAGTAGATATCCCTGAGGTAGGGGAAACACAACCTGACCCTAACTGAGGTTTTATTGTTTTCCTTTGGCTGCCTAATTTTAACTTCAGTGACTTCACTTTCTAATCTAATTCCTGATCAAACACTTACTTCTCTGTGTGTTTCATGAGTACATTGCCTTTTAATGCCAGCCCCACTCTTGATCACAGGGAGTAGTTTATGCTTGATCAGCACTAGTGTGGTTTATCAAGTTTTGAACTGAGCTACTCTACAAAATAAAAGCATGCCTAGATTTCTTAAACTACAATTTCAAAATATGCCACCAAAAAAGTCTCAGTGATGAGCCCTGCTCCTTCCAAGAACCACAGCAGTTCCCTGCAGAGGGTTGGAGATTAGCAAACACGTTTCACATGACAGCTTCCAATATATTTATTTGCATAACTGGATTACAGAAATGCATCAATGTGCCTCTAAATCTTATTATTGTTTATTACTCTGGATATCAGACAAAATAATAATTAAATTGGGCAGTGGTTCTTGGGGCTCATTTAACAGAATTGAAGCTCAGTGAATGTGGTTGTGCTTTGTTCTCTGCCCTATGGAACCCCCAGACCTCAAGGTCAGGACTGGACCTCCTTTGTGCAAGGAAATCCTTGAAAAATGGCATAACAGGACCACTGAGATAGACCAAGGGGGCTGTGGAGGAGAAGGAACTTCAGGAACCTACATCTGGAGAATGCAGATCATTCCAGGGTGCATCTGAAAACCTGCTTTTAAGGAGGGCCTGAAATAAGGGCAGGCTCTGAGCTTTCTGCTGCAGATTCACATCCTGACAGAATCAAGGCATGTACAGATTAAACCAGCACTTAGATGAGGATGCCAGCTGTGCTGGGCATCTCCAGGAGCTACCAGACCTTGGCACTGCACTAACAGCAGCTCCAGGGGCAGCTGGAAGTGAGATATTCCCAATGCATGTGTCACTGTGGGAACAATCTTGGCACTGAACAGCATTCATTTCTGTCTCAAGGAAAACCAGAGAGAGAAATCCTTGTTTGCTTCATGCAGCTCTCTGCAGTCACCATTTCCAGACATTATCATCCAAGAGAACATGAATGGCAAATGAGGGAAAAAATATGATGTGTATGGAGGAAATGATCCCAGGACTGCTGTGGTTAAGAAAGTCTGGGAAGACTCCACTGGGCTGTGGATCCCTCTGGGTGACAGCACTGTCTATATTTAGTGCAGGAGGCTGGAGACATTCTGAGCTACCTCAATGTTAATTAACCATTACAAACTGAAAAATTAGCAGCTTGTATTGACTTAATTGCACAGAAGAAAAATCTCTACAAATCAAGATTTTTTTTTTGTTGTTTGAAGCTGTTCTTGGCATTGTGATTTCAGTGTTCTCTTGGTGTCCTGCTCTCTGTACTCTTTAAGACTCCCAATAACGAGTTTGAAAAGCTTTTAAACTTGGGTTGGTTTGTCTGGAAGTGAGCTTTTTGCCTTTTCAAAGTGACCAGTTATTCCAATATTGAGCTATATTGGGCTTCAAGGAAAAGTCATTTCCTGAAATTCAGCAAAAGGAAACCATTCTTTATTAAGGTCACTCAAATCTTTAAACTTAGGTAAGCAAGGCAGATACATAATCACAGAGTGAATGCAAGTAGTGCCCAATTTAAACAGACCTTCTTCATTCAGTGCCTCTGTAATCAGCTTTTTATGTCCTCATTACCAGCAGTAGAACAACTTGAAATTGTAGGAAGTTCATAAAATGGGATTTCAAATGTTTTCCTAACACTTTTCTCAGGGTGTGCATACAGATCTGGGGGATTTTTTTTATCAGATTAAACACGATGAGCAAAATTATTTTCACAGATTCACAGTAGAATTACATTTACAAACTAAAGCAACCACATCTCTTCCCCCTCCCCTCATGCCCATTTGTATTGCCCCCAGCAGACACCTGTCCAGCCTCGTGCAGGTGTTGTCAGAGAGATGTTCTTGCTGAGCATGGCCAAAACTGCCCCTGGATTGTGCTGCTTTTTTGGCTGATGTCAGTTCAATACCAGGAAGTTTCTCATGCTATCCCAGATTCCAGCTGAGCAGGTTGGAGGAAACCTTTCAGCATCAGTATCTGTTGTCAGAACTTTGCCTTTTACACTTAACTGTTATACCAGATATTTTCAGGGAGGAAAAGACTAGAAACCATTAGGTTGATTATAACTTCTAACTCCCTTTGAAAGGGGAATGTCAAAGGAAATTATTTCCTCCCTAAAGACTCCTCCAAAGGAGGACATCTGCCCCTCCTCTGTTTGGCAGCTCTTTCTTTGTCTGGCCATGCAATGCTCCTGCTTGGCTCAATATCCACAACCCTTCAGCCTTCTGTGTCTTTGGGCACCTCCAGAAGGGCAGTGCCAAAGCCTCTGGCTCTCTCTGGAGATCAAAGCTGATGGCAGCCTTGCCACATGTCAAAACCTGTTCCTCAAGGAACAAATGGAATTAACCTTAGCACTGACAAGGCTCTGAGAACAGCACAGCTGACCTGCAGTAGGGTCAGTGAATTTGGGCTGCATGAGGCAATGGCCCTAACCCAAAAAGGACCACAGGAATGTTCTGAGCCCTCTACCATAGAGCCTATGCTGAGAAATGGGCTCTGGGTACACACAGAGATTTAATTTTTACCCAATCCACAAAACTCCCTCTTTGAGATATTTAGGTTTCATATTCATCCTTGCTTCTCTTTGTCCCCAAAACCCACCTCTATACTGACAGTAATATCCAAAACAGATAGGAGGGATCCCTGTATTTTATTGTGCTTACATGTCCTTGGCTTCTAACTCCAATCAAAGAAATAAAGATATTTTTGAGACATGACATCTGCCTGACATTCTCCATTAGAAGTGGAGGTGCCAGGGAAGATGCACATGGGACTTGTGTTGTTATAATTGAGCCCTAAGGGCAAATGTCAGGAATGAGGACTAATTAAAAGTGGAAAAGACTTACAATGCTAATGTACAAAGGAGGTGCACTCCCACCAGCTCCCATTTACAGCACCACACTGGCCATAATGCAGTTTGTAGCGGGTCCTATTTTCTTCTTCCTCCAGGCAAACATCTTTTTCAGCTCTCCCCTGAAGCTGTCATGGAGCCAGGCGTAGAGGAAGGCATTGGTACAAGCAGACATCATTGCAAACCAGTGGCACAGCAGCTGGATGAAGTTGAAGTACTGCTTGTCAATCAAGCTGATGTCAATGTCCTTTATCATGTTGAAGATGTGTAGGGGCAGCCAACAGACTCCAAAGGCTGCCACCACTAAGACCAGCAAGCGAAAAGTCTTTCTCCTCCTGGCACGGTCCCACTCAGCTTGGCCCTGGGTGACATTGCCTGGGACTACACGGTTCTTCAGTTTGACTGAGATCCTCAGGTAGGACAGGGAGATGACAGCCAAAGGCAGTACATAGGTGATGATGAGGGTGCTGTAGGCGTAAGCCAAGCGATCTCTCTTCATGTGGAACCAAAACTCCTCGCAGATGGAGAAGTCCAGCTCTGGGAACTCTGCGTGGTAGGTGTGGACCAAGGCTGGGGCAGCCAAAGTGCAGCTCAGCAGCCAAATAGCAGCCAGGATGTAAGCACAGATGGGGATGGTGAGCCTCCTGCGGAATGGGTACACCGTGGCACAGTACCTGTCCACAGCTATGACAGTCAGGGTGAAGACAGACACAAACACCGTGACAGGTTGCATCAGGAAAACAAAGTAGCACATGAAGCGCCCGTAAACCCATCCCCGGGGCTCAAAGGCATAGGCCAGGGTCAGGGGCACACAAGTTGCACACATGAGCATGTCTGAGAAAGCCAGATTGCCTACCAGAAAGTTGGTGACATTGTGCATTTTTTTTGTCTTGCAGATGACATAGATGAGAAGGTAATTCCCAATGACACCAATAAAAACCACCAGCGAGTAGCAGGGGATGATGAGTGGCTTGAAGGACTGAACAAACTGGAGCCCTGAGAATAAATTGCTGGTGTTGCTGTGAATCGCAGAGAGGAAGCTTTGGGAGGTTAAATTGTCCGAATTCATCATTTTCCTCCTCCTGTTGTCTGCCGTCAGCTGAGTGAAGTAGTTAGCACTGCGCTGCTCCCCACTCAATCAGTGGGATAATGAATGGATTACTGCCTGTCCAGAGGTTACCACATGGATAGTAAACAAGCAGCCGTAAATGCAGAAGGTGAACTTGTAATCCTTGAGAGGCAGCTTTCAGCAGTTCCTAAGAAAAATCAAATACAACCAATTTCCATTCAAGTCCTCCTGTATCTACTATTAAATCTAGCTTTTGACAGCATGCCACTTAATAAATATTTAATGCAGTGAGTACTTACTGCTGGGGGGTTTTAATCCCATATGATTTTCCTGTGGATGCCAAGAAGTGCCCTAGATGTCTGTCTTCTGCAAATCCAGGAGCGTGTATGTGTGTGTGTATCAGAGAGAGAGAGAGAGAGAGAGAGAGAGAGAGAATATGAGTGAGAAAGAGGGCGATGCGCATTTACAAGCTAAGTGGAGATCACTGTTTTTAAACAGTCTTCACTACTAAGTAATGACAGATTTGTGTGTAAGCTTTTATCCCCATTGGCTGCCCTGGGTATTACGTTGCTCTTTGTGTGTTTTTTACTGATAGTAATTAGTTCTAGAATATCCTTTCAAAAATTCCCCTCTCCTTCCAGTACATCTATAATTGCCCCTCGCTGCTAAAAATCAATTTAGTTTCATTAGCATGAGCCTGCACAGTATCTAATCCCAAATTCGCTTTGCCAGAGCCCCCAGAGTGTCCAAAAATACTACCTGTAATTTTGTTGCTATAATGTAACTGTAAAATAGAATTTTAATCACATGCTGAAGGCAAATAAATGTTTATGCCACTAGAGGGTCTCAGCTATGTACCTGTGAATGAAGTTAGGATTAGAAATGTGCATTTAGCTTGTAGCACAAAGGATCTTATTTTACTTAAATTTATTTTCCACTGGTTCTACAATGTTTGCTCACCCACTCTGACTATTTTCAGTAGGATTTACACATCTTTAAAAGTAAACAAACGTGTGAGCATCTCAAAGGAAATATTAGCATTCAAATAGGTTAGATGTAAGGGTTTAACCTGCAGAGAGCTACAGCAAACTGCTAATATTGCAACTACCCAAAAATATTTCAGGTGTTTCCACATTTCTGCATTAGATTTGTTAACCTTTTCTATACCAGACAACAAGTGCTAACCAGTCTGTAAAACAATCTATAGTTGGTTTTTCCTGGTTCAGGCATTAGAAAGCAAAAAACTCAGGATAAGTGTTTACAGAATATTTATTTAGACATCTTCATCCAGCTCTTGTCGGTTGTTCTAATTCTCCCTTAACACTTCTGCATTTCAAGCAAGGACCAGGATCTCATCTGGTGAAAACCAGTGAAAATCCACTGCCTCCATTTGTACCAGCTAGAGAAACTAAAAAATCCAGGGAGCAGCCTAACTTCTGAATGCTTCAGAGCAGAGAATATTGTTAGGTTCTGCAAGGCACTCAGGGGATTTAGACACGATTTTAAATGATAGTTTATCTCCTAGTCAGTTAGACTAAGGAAATATTAACCCATTATTTTCTGGGAGACTATGGACACATCCTTTTGTTTTGATGTCATTTGACATAAATCAGAAGTTTAAATAAACTTCATTTTTGTCCTACTCCTTTCCCTAATCTTAAAACAGAAGCTAATCTCTGTAGCCCTGCTTCTGATCAGAGAGGTTCTGCTTGTGAAGGATGGGGAATTCAAACAAGTGCTGGCTCTGTGCTGCTGCGTGCAGGGTTAGATTATGCCATGGACTGGAATAGGGCTGTAATTCCAGCCTGAGGGGAGAACGAGCATGGAGCCCCATTGCTCAGGGGTATCATCCTTCTCTTCATGGCTATAGTCACCTAACCATGACCCAGACTAAAAATGGGGTGTTATAGCCCACTTCAGAGTCCAATCTCCCTCTCTGAGCTGTATGGGACCCAGGGGAATATGGAACCTGTTTATCTCTACATACCCAAATCCAGGATAGGAGAGGGACCTGAGGGCAGAGGCTGCAAAGGGACAAGGAAATAGGAAATTCCTTCTGCTGTCACCACCCAGTGCAACCACACTGCTTGGTGATAAGCAGCATGCTGCAGAATTCCTAAAACCCATACATTCAATTGCTCCATTTAATGTGGGAGCAAAGCATGGCCTGGTTTAAAGCAGGATTGCAGCAGGCTTTGTACATGGTCTCTCATAGAAGCCAAAAAATAGGAAAATGAAGGGAGGCATTTGTAAAAGATCTTCATATTGCCCACATCCTACTGGAATGACAAGGTTCGAGTGAGGAAAGAAGCCTCACAATAATATAATTGCAAACAAAAAAATTGAAAATTTCATTTTTAACTAAGTGATTTTTTTTTGCATCTTTCCCAAGAGCTGCAGAGTTGATCCCATAAATATCCACATTGTATTCCCAGGAGAAAAAGGTTTATTGTTCACTGTGTGAGAAAAATAAAACACAGTGTCATCTCAAGAAGCCTTCAAGGTCACCTTAAAGCTCAGGTCACAAAACAAACCTTATATCTTCTTTTCTTTCAAGCTCTACCAGGCAATCTTCCTGCGTTTTCCCTTGCCTTTAAATTTATTTCCTTCACCTCTGAAACCAGTAACTGGTACACCCTCTGTTTGAAGGCTCCTACCTATTTCTCATAGTGATTTTCTGTTTGTTTTGGCTTCAGGCAGAAAATGTCTTCAGTTCAGCTGTATACTACAGCCAAAGTCTGGAAAGATAATATTTAATAGAAACCTGAATAGAAAAATATTCCAGCAATTTATCCCAAGGTAATAATCTTTTCTCCTTCTAAAACTGCAAATATTAATTTTGTTTAGAATTTCCAAGGCTATCTGACAGAGTCCTTCCTGAACAGACTATAAGTTCTTTTCACATGCAGAATTTCCTCATTAAAAGAGAAAAGGTCACAGAAACTGCATTACTGTCATATTAGAACTATTTTGACATTCCAAGTGTATCAGGGTGTCACACACAGGAATGATGATGAGTGTCTGGTTGAAACCCTGGTCTTCCTTGAGCCAACAGAGAATGTTATATTTAGAGCCAGACCAGCACTTCACAGAAATGTTTCACAGCTGAGTTTTCATAATCTCTTATGCTAATCTGTCCAGCTCTACACAGAAACTCTGAGTACAAACATTGGAAGTTGCTTTTAGGCTTTACAGACCAAAACATTTTCTTCTGTCATAAAAGTCTCACAGTTTCAGCTGTTAGTTTTCCATGTTCATGGAAACTATATATATATATATATATTTTTTTTTTTTTTCCTGTAAATCACAACTATTTTTTGTAGCACAGAGCTACTTTAACAATTCTTTCACATTCTTTTGGGAATGTTCTGTGCAGGACAGATCAGGTAGTTCTTGCAAAGCCAATAATAAAAACAGATAATTTGTATATTTGGAATTATGTCAGACTGGGGGTTCCTTTACCATATTCTTCTTTTGGCCAGCCAATGAGCAAGATGTTATTTCACACAACAATTTCAAGTCCATGCAGCTTGCCCTCCCCCTATTTAACCATATAAATGCATCATGTCTGTCCCTGCTGTGGACTGAGATATCACAGTCCCTAAACTTTAAGAACCTTAGTTTACAGCTAAAGGCAAGTTTTTCATTTATTGTTTTGAGGGAGGGTTTTTTTGGCTAGGAGTTTTTTGCTTGTTGTTGCTGCTTTTCTCAAATTCGGGTCATCAAACTTTGATAAACACAGGATTTAGATTAAAATAATTCACTATAGATGAAAAATAACATGTAAAGTGGAGGTCCTGTAATCTGATAGCAGTTTTATAGTAGATTTTACACTAGATTTAAGGACAGAAGAAAGCACTCAAGAGAGACATTAGACAGAATAGGATACCCAAGGAAGATTTTGTGAAATTAATTTTCCATCTATGTTGTTAAAATCATTTTCTCAACACAAAATATGTAGCAGTTCTCAGCTTGGTTTTGTGTAGCATATGAGAAATCATCATCTATATCAGAGGAAATCTCCTAAGAACTGTGACACAGACAAAGAACTGCAGCATCTATGAAGAAATTGGACCAGAAGACAGCAACTATTTGTGTTACTCAAGAACCTTGTTTAGGATTGACCAGCCTTGATAGCTCTTTTTATTTTATCATATTAATACAAAAAGCAGGACTGCATCAAGTAAATTTGGTAGAAACACCAAGTTTGGAATCACAGAAGACATGACAGACGACGGCACAATTAAGCAGTGAAACTTTGAAAACCTGAGGGAGAACAGAAAGAAAATTTGTCATAAAATACAAAATCAAGGTCACCAAAGTGAGAATTTTCACTGTGGCTTAGGACAAAGTAAATTGTGTCATGGGTCTATAGAATGGAGCAGGCAGTGCATTTGAAATGCAAACAAAAGAAAATCTACTGCTCTGTGAGAGTTCTCAGACTGAATTTTCCTCTACTTTCTTACAACCTCTGGACAATTTTCTTGCTATAAGTGTCTATTCACCAGAGCAGAATTGCTCTGTATTCTTTAAAAGCACTGGAGAGGATGGTAAACTCCAGGGCAGGAAAACATATATTTATAGAAAGGAGCAATGTTAATGAAAGAATAAATTCACTTTGGGTGAATTTAAGGTAGAAAGTAGAACACTTCTAGGTTGGAGAGCAACAAATTTCCCCTTGTAATTGTTTGCCTATTGAACAGCCAGTGTATTACAGGGGATAAAAACATCCATGTGGACTGATTTCTTGCATGGAGCATGGGTTTCAGAAGGTTCCTTTCCATCCTTCATCAACACAGGCTTCAGACTGTATTCATTCCCACTTGAAAGTAACTCTACTATCACCTTTTCCAGCGGTATTCCCATTGATAATAGGAAGAGAGCATTCAAAAGATAGAATTAAAATTTATATATCTGCACATGCACACATGGCCACTAAGTCTTAATATATTTCCAGTATTCTTCATCATCTTTCAATGGGGAGATTGTTGCAGTAGGGCCTGTGAAGATCTTCTAGAACACATAAATATTTTCCAAACAAACTTTTCCTGTTGCTGATCTGCTAATCACTGATTCTTATTTCTCTGATCTGCCTTCCTGCAAAATTGTTGCTGAGAGACTTGATACAAGCAGCTCTGATTCCCCCACATTCCCAACCCCTTAATATTTTCTTTCTCTGCCAAACCCACACAGGAATTAATGATCAAGGAAAAAGTTGTTTTGTTTTGTTTGTTTTTTTAATGTTATGCTTTATTGTTTTAGTATGCAGTCATGAGGGAATTTTTTTGTTGTTGTTTTTTGGGTTTTGTTTTTTGTTTCTGTGTGCATGTGCTGTTTGGGGGTGTGGTATTTTTTACATTTCTAAGTAAACACAGGAGACACAGGTTGAACATTAGGATGACTAAAGAGGCATTTATTTTAATATGTTGCTTTATCATGCCAAAGTAGAATTTTGCTGAAAAATAGGGTCTGCCTAACAAGTCTGACCATCTCTGATAGCAATAGAATTTCAGATTTTTACTACAGATTCTTCTGTGAACTCATGACTGAAATGGACCCTAATCATGTTACGGGAAGAGAGAGCTGCTGTCTTCAGCATTCCCATGGACAGGACTAGGAAACAAACAAACAGACAGACAGACAGACAAATCCCTGGGAAAAAGTCCTTAGGAATATCAGAGCTAGAAGTTTCCTTCTTCATCTATAACTGTAATTTGAGGCAATACTGCTGACATATCGTGGTAAAATGCATTTATTTGTTTGGCTCAGTCAGAACTCACCTGGGAAAAGGTATCTGAATGTCTCTGATCTAAATGTTGTTACAAGGAAGGATAAAAATAGAAAAGTATGCAGGTAGATTTGCATACTAGTCAAATCCAACAATTCCTACCATTCCAGAAAAACTGGCATTTCTCCTCTGCTCACAGGTCCTGAAGGCATGCAGAGTGCAGTACAAATATGTGCCCCAAGCCAGAGCAGACTGTGGGAATTGGCTGCCACAAACATCTGCAGATTGGATGCTGAGCTCTGGAGAAATTTCATTCTCCAACTGTTCCCTGCAGCCCAGAACTGCCGGTAGTCAGGGCCACTGCAGGCAGGTTAACCTGGGGCAGCAGAGGGCTGCCAAGAAAACCCAACAGCTGAGGCTTGATGGGACAAATGCTGCCCTGCCCATGGCACTGCTCTGTATCACCGCGGAGAAACAGTGCATGGAGAGGGGTTCGAGCACCTCCAAAGAGGTTTCCCGGCGCCTGCAGCACCAGGGACAGCGGGGATCTGCAGCACCAGGGACAGCGGCACTCAGAACCACGGACAGCGGCACTCAGAACCACGGACAGCGGCACTCAGAACCACGGACAGCGGCACTCAGAACCACGGACAGCGGCACTCAGAACCACGGACAGCGCTCCCTTGAGCACCGCGGACAGCCCCGCCAGGAGAGCCACAGCTTCCCCCCAGGATAGGCTTGTGTCCCCCTCCGTGTGACAAGGACAGCCCAGAGCGCCCCTGAAAAACAAGGGCATGACTCTCAGAGCCACCCCTGTACCTGGGGATTCTCATAATAAATACAAAGTGCACTTTTCCCACCAAAATCCTCTATGTGGAATCCATGAAAAAATGTCAGGCCACAAGTTGTACTGAACTCTGGCCTCAGTGGGGATCTCTCCCCAAGAATAAAGAAGGACAAAAGTATTTCCTGCTTCCTTAATGTCATGGTTTATCCACAGCAACTAAGCCCTATGGAGGCACTGGCTCACTCCACCTGATGAGACAGCAGGAGACGCAGAACAGTAAAGATGAGAAAACTCACGGGTTGAGACAATGGCAGTTTAAAACTGAAGTGAAAGCTGCATGCACAAACAAAGCAGAACAAGGAATTCACTCACTGTTTGCCATGGGTAGGCAAGTGATAAGTCATCTCCAGGAAAGCTGGGCTCCATCACATTCAGTGGCCACCTGGGAAGATCAATGCCATCAATT
Organism: Erithacus rubecula; assembly: GCF_903797595.1. Classification (NCBI taxonomy): domain Eukaryota; kingdom Metazoa; phylum Chordata; class Aves; order Passeriformes; family Muscicapidae; genus Erithacus; species Erithacus rubecula. Next base: position 29,442,028 of record NC_136660.1, read on the forward strand.
CAAACATTCCCCCTTCCTTCTTTTCCTAGCTTTACATGCTGAGCATGACACCATATAATAAGGAACATCCCTGTGGACAGTTGGGGTCAGATGTTCTGGATGTGTCTCCCCAAATCCGTGTGAACCCCCACCCCCCTGATTGTTGGGGTGGGGTAAGGGGCAGAAAAACTTTTACTCTGTGCTGCTCAGCAGCAACAAAAACTTCTCATTTTATCAATATTGTTTTCAGCTCAAATCCAACACACAGCCCCGTGTCAGCTACTGTGAAGAAAATCAACTCCATCCCAGCAAAACCCAGCACACTGCACTATCCCAAATTTCCCATTTACCCTGGTGATGGGTAAAGGACAGAAGAGATCAACAGCTACCTGATGTTCTTTAGCAACCATGCTGTCATAAGCAAATTTGCTGATTTCATGGAACAATGAGTTCAATTAATATTTGTCAAACAGAAAGGTAAACAACCCAGAGGACCAACATCATTCCAGCTGCCCTTAGTTGTTTATATGAAGTAATAAAATCCAACTTCCATTTAATTAACTATCCCACTAACAGCAATCTGCCCGGGAGCTTTAAAAGCTCTTAATACTAAAGATTTGTCTGGAGGACCGTCATCTAGTTTGATTATAGTTTGCATAATAACATTATGTAGATACAAGAACACTATTTAGATTTGAGCTGTTCTAGTCTCTCATGCAAATTCCTGTTTGAAGAAAAAAAGAAAAGAAAGAAGAGAGATTGGACTTTTATAACCTACATCATCCGAATAAAACAGAACTTTTAAAGAGGACTTATGCACATTTTCAGTTCAGTTACATTTATAATAAGGAAAGGATATTTTAAGCAATAAAATGAAACTTTCTTTAGCATTTTCACAGCCAGACTGGTTTATGATCATCTCCCCTCAAAATATACAGATCTATATTTGCTCTCAGGACTATTTCCCTCACTGTGTGTGTGTGTGTGTGTGTGTGTGTGTGCGTGTGCATTGATCCCTTTGACCTAAGCTTCAAACCTGGGTTTATTTTCTTTTTCTGAATTTCTCTTCCACAGTAGAATTTTTCTCTGTTCACAGCAGCCATTAAAGGCATCCACTGTCAGATGTGTAAAATCAGTCCATAAGGATAAATGGGAAGAAATTAGAGAAACATAGAAGATGAATGATCACTTCATGATGACACCTGCTTCCATGACTTGCCCCCTCCAATAAACACCACTTCTGCTGTTTATTCTTTCATGTTTTTCTGATATGTGTAACTAGTTAAAAATGGCAATATTGCTTACAGAAGATTCTCTTCCTGTGAAAATCAATATGAATTTTGCTGCAGATTTCAACATTGTCCAGTTTCTCCCCTGCCCTTTTCTTTAATATATTGGCTTTAGAATGTGTCTCTCCAGCTCTGTCCGCTTCCCCCATCTTTTCATCTAACACAAGAAGTCTGAAACCACAAAGACCATCAGATTTCTTTTACTGTGACTCCTGTCTCATCTCTGTCAGCGCCTCCTTTGGATACTCTTATACTCTTCAATGAGTCTTACCAAGAAGAAATCCTTCTGTAGAGTACCTCAGCTCATGTTCGTAAGTCCTATTATTTCCCATGGATACTCTCCCATTACCTGATTGCTCTTAGATTAAGAATCTAATCTCATAGTAGCTTTTCCCTAACATTTTTCTTATGGAATTGTTTTGTTTATTTTGTGACAGCATTTATGATGGGAGAATTGTTCTTAGCAATGGGCTCTGTCAAGTACATGAGCAGCACTAAGAGTCACGGGTTTGCTCTAATTTTATGAACACTTTTGTTTCAACTGAATTACTGGTTGAACTCCCATCAATTAGAAGACATGCAGTTGCTACTATAAATATCTATCCTATAATGTGTCTATTTTTCCACAGGTATTTTTATTCCAAAGAACAAATTTGTTTTACTTTGCAAGATTTTTAAGTATCTGTTATCCATGGTCAGTCACTTCAGGGCTGGATGTAACCACCCTCTGATGATGATGAATTATAGTGAAATCACACCCATCAAACAAAGCAGCTGGGAGCCTTTCACTGGAAATCTTTTTCTAAAAATAATTGCTAAAAAGTTTTCTAAAAACTTGCAGTTATGCATTGTAATGTCAAAATAACTAATGGATGAGAGCTTGGCAGAAATCTGTGAGGTCCAGCATGCTCCAGGTGTTTACAATTCTTACATCACTTTACATACATTTTGTTTCATCATGACAGCAAAATAAATCTTTCCTATTAAGAAACATAAGTGTTGTTCCAGATACTTCATTCCCAGTAGTAGTGAATCATGAGAGCCATATCCTAATTAGACTAATCTATAAAAGTCTCATAGAAGTGAGCTGATACATGTTATATAGGACTCATTTATTATTTTAACCCTATTGCTCAAGCAGTTCTGCAGGTGTTCAGAGGGACACACAATTGAGCAAGGCAAGACCTGCCCAAACAGAAGAAAACTTTATCACTGCAAATGTAACCAGCCCAGAAGCTCAGAGCATTTTATACACAATAAGGAACAGTGCTTTCTGACACCAAGCAAAGATCACTCCACACAAGGGAGGATGAAACTGAGGCTGGGTAATTTTTACCCTGGAGCAGAATAGATATTCCTGGTAGAACTGACAAGAGAATTCAGATTTGCTGATATCTTATGTAGGTAAACCAACTTCCCCTACTACAATGTGAGGTGTCATCATTCAAGAGGAACAAGACAAGATTTTCTAATTAACCATTATAATTTCTTCTGTTTCTTTTCCAATATTCTAAAGCCAGATTTGAACAGAAAAAAAAAATCAAAATACACAGCTCTAGGCAACAAAATACTCCAAATCCTCTTCTGAAGATGCCCATGGCACTGTACTTTCCAAAAGGCCAAACCTCTTTCTATATCAGTAATGGTTCCTATTTTTATTCTAGTAGGAAAAAGAGCTTTTAAGCCTGGTTAGAGTTTTAGTCAGCAAAATTATTCTACAATATTTTGTCTAATAGAAAATGAGGTAGGAAAAAAGCCCCACTGAATACTTGCCCCTGAATTATTCTTTCTGAGCACTGAAATATTATTCCCCATTCTTTTGAAAGCTTGGAGAGAAATGGTGTACCTCAAAAACAGTAAAGAAAGCATTGTTGATGGGGGGTGATTATATAATATGTATATCTAAAAGCTCCGAAAGAGTGAAGCACCTGTATTTATTTAAGCTTTTCTTTCTCTGTTGTTGTTCCCATTGAGTATTTTAACTGAAAAATGCATGAGAGCTTCCCAGAATATTCAGGAAAACTGAATCAAACAGTAACTTTTTCATTCTGCTGAATACTGAAGAAACAGCAGCAGTTTGATTCCGTGTTGAAGGAAGTGAAATACTTGCAGGAGTTGTGGGATGACACTGCCATTGACACAGAGGTTTTTGGCAAGGCCATGGGTCACAGCCTTTAAAACAGCCAGATCTCAAGTTAGAAGAAATCAATAGAGGTAGTGGACCAATATATCAGTGCTCACACCAGCTGTTCCTAGTGTGCAGACCTCATATTTCAGGGTAGAGTTTGTAAAATTTCAACCTTTATTCTAATTTATAGCAAAAATTAAGTGTTACAAAATTATTCTTAAACCACTTTTTCTCCAGTTCCCCTGAAGCACGTTAGCCCACAAAGCTTCAATGAAGTCAACAGCTCAAAGGAATGTGTTTCAAATCTCTTCATTTCTATCCCTGGGAAAGTGGAGCTGCCATGAGCCTGGATATGAATACCTGGGGTGTATTCCTCAGTCAATAACTTTCTGCATTTCAAACTCAAGATCCTGTTTTAGTCTGAAAACTCCATCTTTGCCATCGGTGTAATAATAACCCCCTGCATTCTGGCTTTCAATATTCAAGGCTGGAATTCCCCTTCACATGACCTCTGAACCAAACCTACATAGCCCTGGGTTCACACCTCACTTCATGACAGAAAGTTTTAACAAATTGTGATGAAACCTCAATAGCTGAAAGCAAGACAAAGGCATCTTTTAATCGTCAAATTAGCTGGAGGGAAGAGCTGAAACTGCTTTCAGTCAGGAAAAGAAGGGGAAATCATTAAAGGAAATCATCCCCTTTTCTTTCTCCAAGTAATTAGAAGAACCATCTGTATGTTCATTTCTCTACAGTGAAGGGTGTGGATTAGCATTTCAGAGAGATTTGAGTTCAACCAGTAATACTTTGATGTGTTAACGTGAATGATGGTAAAATTTCTAAGGCTTTCAATGTTATACAAGTTAAAAAGGGTGCACATGTCACTTTCCAGCCACTCTTTTTAAATGACTATTCAGCATAGCCAAATTTACATTCAGAGAATTTTCCTTTTATCTCTGAAAGCATATTTAAAAAATAATATGTTCCCATTAAAAGAAAATTATTGTTTACAGAATGCCCAGCTATAACCCTGTGGATCTGTGGACTATGCAGCACCCACTGCCAGAATGAAATGAAAATTGTACAAAAGGCTGATAAAAACAATTCAGATGTAAAAAAGCTAAATAAACCTTTTAGTTATGACTGCTTTTACTCAGTGGGATAAGTAATTTTAAATATTTCTGTGGTGATTTATAAAGGTATAGCAAAATTTCAGGCACAAAGCCATAAATAAATAAAGCACACTGAAAAGTGAAAATGAAAAAGTACTACAGACCTAGTTTCACATGTATTAAACAACAATCTCTAGTGTGGGACTAGCTCTGATTAATCTGGAAACAAATCTTTCCCACTCATGGCTCTCCAAGTACTATAGAAATCTGCACTTGACCTGAGGCAGAATGGAAATTATAAGATAATATAATATTATATAGATTTCATAAATAAAAGGCCATGGGATGTCTAAATCATTCAATCAAGACCTCTTCATGATTGAAATTAAGTCCTATGGATAAGTGAAACTGAATTCAGTTTTCCCAAGTTCCTTTGTCACCATCCAGTTCTCTTAATATTCTTGTTCAGGTCATTGCACAAAGTTCTGTCTGTTTGTTTACCAAGAAACCCCAACTCCAGAATTGCCTTCCACGAGCCCAAGTCTTCCTCATCATCCATCATAATAACTAACCAGTTAACTGAAAGTAAAAATGCACATCTGAGGAAAAAGAACTTTGAGACTTGGCCACATCTTTGAATTTCCCAGCCACATCAAGAAAATAGCAGCTCTTCCCTTGAAGCAAAATGAAATTTCCAAGTAAAACCACAATGCTCTAGATCTGGGCATTGCAAAACACTAACAGCTGTCACCATTTCTTGCAGAAATAATTAGGGAGGGTCCTCAGTCCATCATTACAAATCTCTGCAATACCTTTGCTCTGTAAATGAAAACAGAATATGGAGGATGTTTGTCCAAATGGCAGCAAAATGTAAAGAATGGCAAGGGAAGAAAGAAATAATTTATTTTGCTGCATTAATTTTGTAAAACAGCTGATGTCATGGTGTCGTTTTACCACTATGCTGAGGAATCTTGTTCTTGAATTCTACAGGCCAAGGATTTTAACAAGACAATATTAAAATGAGGTGGCCATTGATTAATTCCATTTAAATTAAATGGCACTTTGTGGCACATCAACCTGATTGAATTTGAACACACACACATACCCTAAAAGAAATTATAATCTGTAATGCCTCTCAGTGTCCATGAGTCATAATAAGAGAGTTTTCTGCTAAAATAGATGTCAGCTAATACACTGTGATATTTTGTGGCAGAGGTTCACAAGGACTGAATTAATTCCAGTGAGATACATCTCCCTGGGGTCTGTCAAATGTGACACTGAGAGAAGGCAGTTAAAAAGCAGCAAAATTCATCCATTAAAGGGTTTGGAACCCAAATGTATCAGTCCCTTATCAAATGGGTTTTTGTTAGTTCTAGGGTTTTTTGTTATTCTGTTAAAAGTAATTTCTTTAAAACTTAATGTATTTCAGGGTTATATTCTCTGATTAACATGCTTGATTCAATTACTCAGACACTCTTTAATTCATTTTTTAATGTGTAGCATGTAACTTCAACCTCGAAAGGGCTGAGAAGGTCAGATCTGAATGAGCAGAGTACAATAATTAAGTATAGCCACAGAGCCTGCCCACACAAAGCACCCCATTACCACTGGAGCAGTTTCCCTTCTGTCCCATTTCTCTCTGAAGTTAATGCTGCTTGACTACGATGAATCACAGTAGATAGTGCCCCATTATCAGCAAAAGTAGTCTATAATTCATAATAAAGCAATTTTTGACCCACTTGAAATGCTTTTTGTGCTAAGTTATTCTTTTTTTTTTCCACGTTCAGCATGAGTTGCCTCTATCCAGTCCAGCAGCTTAGTTGCTGTACACAGACTTACTTCACTGAGATTGCACACTGCTGCAAGGCTTCCAAAATACTGCAGAAAGAAGCAGGATGAGCAAAGAGATCAGAGGAGCAACAACCAGCTGGAAAACGTGTCAGTGGGGCTTGGAGGAGACATTCACAAGCATTTGCTCATTAAATGTGAAAGGGAACAAAGCTCTGAGAGGCTGAAATGCAAAGGCTGGGCCAGCTGCACATGTGCCATGGGAAAAGGCACATCTGAGCTGGGTGAGTGATTTGTGTGCACCAGGTGATCAAGGATCAAACACCTTGTCCATAAAAAGAGAGATGTCTGGAAGGCTCTGCAGAGGAGTGTGTGTGGTGCAAAGGAGGGGGCAGAAGCTGTGTAGATTGTCTTGCTTTTCACTACTCCAGACTGATAGAGCCTTCCAAGTGACCTGACAGGGCCACAGCCTGGCTGTTTACAGCCACCATCACCCCTGAGAGCACAGCTGGAAACAGCCTGAATCAGCTGCCACAAAGGGCTGCTGCTCAATGCCTCCCAGAGCCTGAATGTGTGGTAATCATCCAACTGGGGAGCCTGAAATTATCCAGCTGGAAGCACAAGACATCAACTCCAGCCAAAAAAAAAAAAAGAGTTATCCTGCTGTAAGACTCATGAGGGGAGGCTCAAGCTGCTTGCAGGGATTTTTGACAGCAGGCAGGAACAATGTGGTCTGCACTGTCCCCACACATGATGAGGTGTTTGGAGCCTTCCTTTACAGTGATCTTTTGACACTTAAACAACTTAACGTCCTCATTATCCCTGACATCTAATAAGTTGTTCCATTAAAAACAGGGCTACCAAATCCTGGTCACATAGATAGATATCTTAGATTTCTCACACCACAGCAGCTGTCTCAAAACTCATGTCCTTTATGACCCTCTCACCACATTGTTCTCAGCTCCCCATTAAAACCACCAGCTGGTGAGGACTGGCACTGGGAATCTCTCATAGTAAAGTTAATATTAGTGGTGGAGATGAAAAGACACTGAATCACAAACTCTGCTGTGGAACTCATTTGTTAACCAGATGCTTGCTAGGTTTTCTACTCTCAAAGTGACATAATCTGTCACAGGAACTCCCTTCAAATTCAACACACAAAAAGCTATTAAATTTTGCAGTATTGAAAACTTGTTATTTCTGCCTAAAATTATGATGCCTAATTATTTTGTACGGATATTATCTATGTATTAACAGTTACTATGCATACAGAGTTATAATATCCATACTTTGAAAAGAGGAAAAAGTACAAGTAACTAAAAAATAAGTGACATAGATAATTTTGGGTGGCAAAGAGGCACAGTGAGTCAGAAAAGGTTTGTGAGAAGGAACATGAAAAATGATGCAATTAATGGAATATATAAATTATTATTCATGTGCCATATATAGAGCATGACTCACACATGCTTTCAATACTTTCATAATTTGACCTTGTGTCTCATTAGAAATATGATTCAGGTATATAAATGAGACTTCAAAGATTTTAATATGGGAGGAGAGAAATAGTCCCATAACAGCAGGTTGAAGAGGCAAATTGTGATTATCTAGTGAGGTGTGACAAGGTAATGACAAGTCAACACTGACCAATTAATCCTGTTCTTTCCCCTTTAATAATGTTGTGATTTTTGGAGTCACAAGCTAAGTTTGAAAATAAATTAATTGAAATTATTTAATAGAGGAATTATGGCACTAGGTTAATGTATCTACTCCAGCAGCCTATCACTGGTAGTAACTTTTGGGAGAAGGAAAAAGGGAAGAGAACAGGATATGTTGATGCCTGCCCTGTGAAAACCTTCCAGCAATCAACATTCCTGGTTCTCTAAGGCAGTGGTTTGATCCAGAGAGATTTGTTCCATGGGGTTTTCTCCCACAGATTTCTCTGGGTTTTGTTCATCCATATCCAAAACCAACTACCAAAAACATGCCACGTTTTCACTTTGTAACTTTGGATTTTAAGCTGATCACCTGATTGATAACTTTATGGTTTGTTTCCTAGTTTCTGCTTCCTCAAGTCCTACCACATAGTTTGCTTGCTACACTGAAATAATAAAATTATCCACTAGGCAATAGGCTTAAAACCAAAGCCATGCATTTAAAACATGGTACTTTTTTTGGCAAGCATCCTGCCTGAATTCCTGCCTTCTTTCACCTACAGAAAAAGCCAAATAAAAAAGAAAAAATTATTCTTGAGTACTGCTAAAGATGCAGCTTGACATTCCAAACAGGAGAGTATAAATCTACATACCAGGCACTTCTGCAGAATTCAAATAAATTGATGCTTTATGTTGAAAATTGATCAACATAACAGATATTACATGAAATACGCATATCTAATAGTTAAATTTGGACAAGTTTTTGTTCTCCATCCCTTCCTCAGCACTTTTCTCCTGCCTTCATTAGTTAATTCATTCTGCCTGAAGCAGATACTGCCTGATACTTAAGAAAAAAACAGAAAACCAGTAACTCAAGAGACCCTCAGAACCTTTGATCATTTGTTCACTCGTGCTAACCTACAAACCTTGCCTTTTTTTTTTTTTTGCTTTGAAAATTCTTGCTGTAAATTCCTGCAGGAGAGTCTCAGACTCTGCTGAGGTCCTTTCAGGTGAACTTGTAAACTCTTTCAGTCTCAGGTTGCTGTAGAGAGTTCTCCAAAGCAGCTGAGTGCCACGGAATAAACACATAAACCAGAGAGTCAGAGCTTCTCCAAGTCATTGAGATACCAAAGATGTGAATAAGCTCAGCATTCCTGACTTGTAATTTCACTCCCTCTGCAAAAACCTGAAGGCAGCCCTGAAACCATGTTGAGCTGGAGAGTTAATCACCAATGTTAGCACTGCAATAAATTACCATGAGTCTCATCCAAAATCAATGACAGTGTTCATTCCTTCATAAAATCATCACTTATCATTTGTCCTCCAGTAACTTTATTAAGTCATGGTTTAATAATTAAGAGTATCTTGCATCTATTATTCATCTTAAAAGGATCAGATGCTAAATCTCAGATGAAAAGAAACTTAATATTTTTTAAAACTCCAGGCATATGATCTGGAAACAATATTGATTTAGTTAGCCTGGTTAGTGCTAATAGCAATAAATACTACTGGGAAAACACAAAATAAGCTTAAAAAAATTTATTCCTTCTCCAAGTAATAAACTGCATCATTGACTTTTTTTTCAAGTGCTATCTACATGAGATTCACATATTTCCCAGCAGAGCCACTGCTTTCAAATAGGCAATTTGTTGGAATTTAAACCAATTTGTAATTTAAAACTATTCATAACAGCATTAAGATTATTTTATTTACCGGATGACTGGAAAGTTAATATTGCAACAAAGAGTTTCTCAACTTACACTGTTTCCAGAATAATAATCACACTGTAAAAGTCTGAATACAGCTGCCTTAAAATATGTGTTAGTAAAATTCACAACCCCAGACAGAGGTACATTCTCCAACATCTCTATTAGAGAGGATTTATTTGTGATATCAGTCTATTAAAAATATCAGATTGAGGCCAGTTGAGGAGAGCAGCATTAGGAGTCAGAAATTCCTGTGTTGTCCCTATTGTACCTTTGCTTGAACCTCCAGAGAGAAAGCTCAAGGTCTTTTAAACATACAGAGTGCTTCAGGCACTTACCCCTGCAACCATTAATCACAGAATATTCTGCTCTGAAGTACTAAAAGAACAAGGATTTATTAGTTCTTTATTTGAGGATGTACAGGAGTGACTTTACTAGGGAAGCTGCACTCCAGATCCTCTCATAAACCTATCCAAACTGCATGTGACCTTTCAAGAATGTGTGCTTTGCTAAAGGTTACATATTCTGACCTTCCCAGACCTGTCAGTGGAGAGGAATTTGACTGACTCAGGACCTGAATTCTGAATCTTTGAAAATCACCTTCCTTTTTTAGTTTCAATCTCCTTACCAGTTCATGGTGACTGCATGACAAGTGTATAGTTGATAGAATAGTGGAATAATGGTTTGTGTTGAAAGGGACATTAAAGATCACCTTGTTCCAGCCCCCTGCCATGGGCAGGAACCAGGAGCACCTTCCACCTGACCAGGCTGATCAGGACCCCATCCAATTTGGAGTGAAACATTCCCATTCTCCAAAGCATCCCAGCTCTGGTGCTGTGCTCAATCCTGTTAGAAGCAGCAGAGACTTTTTTATCTTTTGATGTTATAATTTTGATATTATGTCCAGACCCAAATCTGCAAAAGCCTGTGCTGAGCTAACCATCCAACCTGTTGTAATGTCACAGCTGCCATTAGAGCTCAGAAGTTATTTTCCTTGGAAGTGTAGAACTGCTCTAAACAGCAGATCCAGCTGATGTAGCTGCCAGTTCAGCAATATTCCTGCCCCTCAGGTCACCTGCTGGAAGTGTTTGGGCTCCTGTCCAGGAGCTGGGTTGGGCAACTGGTCTCATTTAAAAATAACAGTGTGAAAAACAAAATTATTAATAAGTAGGGTTGGTTGACAGGCTGTTCTCAAACCACTGCATCTCTGAGTCACTGCAGAGTCCCAGGGGCTGGAATTGGGCAGACTGTGACCCTGTGATCCCTTGTGCCTTTCTGATGTGGGTGTCTGCAAAGCCACAAAAAACCAGGGTGCCCACAGTTCTGCTAGAGGTCTCCAGACTGAAATTCAGAAGATTCTATTAACAGCTCACTAGTTCCTAGGAAGAGCTTATTCAACCAGATTATTTGCCCCCACTGCCCACATTTCAGTGTTCACAAATTTATCTTTTCCCTGTTCTATCTCTACCCAATGGGTCCAGCTAATTTTTGCAACATCCCACACGCACACGTATTTTTCAGTAAGTGGCAGCCAGACCCACATGACTCATCCTGAGAAATTATCTTTTTCTACAAAGCTCCAATGGGTACAGAATTCCAGCTGTCTCCTAACAACCAGCCCTGTTGCTGAGTCCCTCTGCTGAGTGGTTGCTTCAGTCCTCGTGGCAATTAGTGGTGATGGAGAAAGAGCCTTTTATGCACAATTCCCAGCTGTGAGCAGAGTGATTCTGGCTCTTGGCTAAGCTTATTGACACTCGGCTTGTTTCCCTCTCCACGTGGGAATGGAGAAGATGATGAGGTCCATGTTAAAAGCTCAGCACAGGTTCTGTTTTCAGCAGAGATTCAGTGAGGCCCAGGGCAATGTTCATCTGGTTCCATGTGGCTAAATCACTGTATAGGTAAATAAATATGATCTTAAATCTTCCCAGAGGAAGTAGTTTGCAAAATAGAGGCAATACAGAACTACTACATCTGCAGGGGGTAAAGTTCTGTCTGTTTATGAGACAACTAAGAAAGAGGAAAACCTCTTTTGTGTGTGCATGACACATAATAATTTCTAATTCTTCTTTCTACCCCTCTCTTCCCAAATAATCAGCAACCAGAAATAAGAGGAACTCTTAGGGAGGGTTTTTCAGACCCTTTTGTCAGACAACAAATATTTCATTTTTTCTCCAAGGTGTTGTCTACACCAAGGCAGTGCAGGACAGCAAGAATTGCAGAGGGAATAATCAATCACACAGAATTTCTCACTGGCACACTGAGCCATGCTGGGCTCAGCACCAGCCAGGCTCTGCTCCCACCTTTGATCACACAAAGATGCCTTCACAAAGGTTGGTGGCACAACCCACAATTTGCAGAGAATCAGCACAGAGCAGACATCAAAGGTCACATGGAAGTGTCCCACTGAAAAAGTCTTGTCCTATAAGGTAGGAATCAGATTTATTGAACAATCAATAGAAATCCTTTGAACAGTTTGATCTGAAGCTCAATGATTGCACTGGATGATTTATTTTTTTAATACTTTACACATTCGCCTGCCATCACTATTTCTTTTAAGCCTTGGCTGCCCTGTATAAAAATCAGTTTTAATGGGTACAATCAGGTATAAAAGGCATGTTCATCTCCACAAAAATATGACTAAGTATTTAAAGTGTCCTTGAGTAAAATTAATTTTAAAAAAGAGAGAAGTAAATAAAAAGAGGAAGTGAATTAGACTGAAAACCATCTGCACTTAAAAAACGTAATACTATTGACGTCCATAGAAATTAAATCAAATGGAGAACACTGAAATTAAAATTACCCTTTCATCTGCACAAATTATTGGAAAGTAGTTAGACAAGGTGATTGTTATGTAAATGTAGATCCAATGAAAGGCCTGGGAGTATTTTCCAAGAAGACATGTTAACTCTTTCTAACACATTATATCTGCTTTATTCAGAAACCCTTGAGTCTGGCTTTTCTAATCATCCCCACCTGCTTTGTCTTGAACAAAAATATTTACAGTCATGAGCATTCACACACAAATAAATTAGATGTTTTTCATGAGTTACAAATGTGGTTGATAAAGAAATGTGTGTTAATGTACATAAGCTTTTGTAAAGCATTTAATGCACTGGCATATGGCACTTGGATTTAAAAAACAGAATATACACAAAATCAATATATTGTAGAAAGTGAGCTCAAATGTAGGTGGCATATACCTGAGAGAGTAAGAGGATATCACATTAGCTCTGGGGAAAGGTTTATTCAGCTGTTTCATAAAACCTGCAGAAGCCACAAGGGATGGGTTTGTACCTACAGAGCAGCAGCAGAGAATGAAGCAGTGTTTGTATCCCAGGGAGACACAAAAGCAGATCCCCTGCACACAAACCAGGCTAAGAGCAGGAGGCAGAAATGGCCACAGAGCCCAAATTACCACTGGCCCAACACAAAGCTGTCTTGTGGACCAGGTTAACTTTGTGGCATGAATAGGTAGCACTTGGAGGAAACTGAGAGAGAGAAAATCTCCTCACAGTCACCAAGCAAGGCTGGATGCATGCACAGAGCTCTTTCTCAGCTTCTCCATACCCTCTAAAAAGTGTCAGAAAACCAAATACTCTGCAGCAGCTCTTCCTAGAATTCACTGTTATCAGGAAAGACTCAAAGGACCTCAATATGAGTGCATGCAAGAGGAGGTTAAAAGGTGAAGATGTTCTAATTCATGCAGACATGATGAGAACATCTGATAATGGAGGGACTATTAATCAGCAAAAGGCATAATGAGAGCTGAAGCTGGATAAATTAAAGCTAAAAATAATGCACAAAACATCAACTATGCAGTTTATTGGGCACTGGAGAAATTTTCTGTAAATGCAGGGGTTTTGTTGCTAGAGTCTTCCTAAAGATTATAGGATTTAAGGGATGGTTGACTTTCTAGAAGAAATTCTGCTCCTCACTAAGGGTTTACAGGCTTTAAGTTATGATTGAGGCTTCTTGTGCCATACACAGCATCCAATTAGCCAGAGAAATTCTCTTTTCCTGAGGAAAATACCCCCCTATGGAAGTGAGGGGAGTGTAAACTCATGCATGTATTAAGAGTTAAATGCTGCATTGCTGCCTGATGCACATGCCCTTCTTCCTTGCCTGGGATTTGATTGTGCATCTTGCTAAAGAGTTTTTATTTCTATTTAAAGCCATGGGTAGAGATGTCCATGAGCCACATGCTACATCCCTGGGTTACAAGCACACGAATTTCAGCCTGGAACAAACAGATCTGTGATGACAAAGGCTCAGGAGTGAGTTTAATTTAAACTACAGGGACAGCAGCTGAGCATTTCCTAAACAAAAGACTGCTCCTGGAACAAATATTGGCATGTTTAAAAGCTAGGTAGAAGGAATTCAAGAACACTGAGTGTGTTCATTGTACTTGCTAGAAGCATGCCTCACTCCTCATGCTATTTTAATCAGGCCAATACACAGAATTAAGACACACTTCTCCCACCAGACTGTCTCTTCTCCCTGTGCCTCTGCTTCTGCTCCATCTGTAACTTTTCCCAGCATAAAGAGAGATTGCCACAGCAGAGGAATTACACAGATTTTATTTTAAGGTGAGAAAAGACAAGAATTCTAGCTCCACGTGACCTAAACCATGGACCTGCTCCCACACTGAGGGATAATCATGGAAATGCTGTGTATCTGGCCTATACTTCATTACAATCTTTTTTTAACAATTCAACATACCTGGAAGAGGAACAGGTTGACCAGGGAAATTGTGGGTGTCTCATCCCTGGAAGTGTTCCAGACCAGGCTGTATGGAGCTTGGAGCAGCTGGGGATAGTGGAAGGTGTCTGTGCCCACGGCAAGGGGTGGAACAAATGACCTTTAAGATTCTGCCATGGCTAGGATCTCCTCAATGTGGCAATCCAAATAAAAGTGTTCTCCTGATGGGATCTGAGCCCCCAGCCAAGAGTTTCCAACAGTATTTTGCTAGATGGTCTCATGGAACAGAGGATTAGGGTGGAGCACCCTCTCCTTTTCCCATTCCTCCCTACATTTTTATCAGTGTGATGAAAGAAAGTACATCTGTAACACCAGAAAAGGGGTGATGGATGGAGGGAAGTCTTTTGTCCTCACAGCTACCTCACCCTCTGGCAGCCTCCTCTCAGGATGATGGCCATCAGGTACACTCTGTGCCCACCCATGTAAATAGATCTATTGCCCATAAAGAGTAAATCATGCTGATGCAGGAGCTGGGACACTGTTTAGTCTCTGATTCCCTGTTTCTCAATTACCTTTAATATCCCCTGGGGTTGTCATGCCTACAGACCCAGGCACCATCCAGATAATGACTCTGCTCCTCTGAGCAGCAACTGCTCCATCCTCATGAAAACCAACCTGCAGCCACTGCCTGGTGCAACCTGACAAACCCTGCTGGGCTCAGCAGAGCTGGGCTGGGATCCCTTCTGGTGGCAGCTCTGCACCTGCAGGCCATGGGCTGCACCCTCAGACAGCAGCCAAGAGTTTCACTGTGAGCAGAACCCTCCCATCACCAACCCTCAGCTCCAGCAGGTCACTGCAAGCCTTGGAAAGGAACAAGGAAATCACACCAGCACTGCCAAGTCAGAAGAAGAAATGCCATATAGCCACCTGCAACAAAAAAAAAAAAAAAAAAAAAAAAAAAAAAAAAAAAAAAAATTTCAATCAATGAGCAAGGTAAATTCTGAAATTAATGGAACCTGTCCAGACTGCTGCTCTTCTCAGAATGTGGCAATGCTGCCCAGACCACACTGCATCACTGAAGCAGCAGCTGGGCCACACTGGGGCTTGCAGTGGCCAATGCCAAATGGTAAACACAAGCAGCAGAAAGCCCAGCTGTCCTCTAATCATTGGCTGATAGTTTTTATTTCATAAGAGATTGTCTTCCAAGTAAGCCAAATTGACATGGCAAGGAGTGATCTTGGGAAGGGCTTTAGACTGCTAGAGAAGTAAAAAGTGTTTGTTGATATTTTTCAGAGAAATGTTGCCAAGAATCTGGGCTCTTACCTAAACAGGAATGGTAGTACAAAATTTCTGTAGTCCATAAAAATTTGTGCACTGACAAAAAGATGAAAGCCAAAAATCCAAAATATTCTTCCAGGCTACTCCCTGGCAGGAGTTTAGGACTTGTATATAAATCTAAGGTACTTCTCCCAACTAATTAATAGAGTCCCCTTCAATTAATAGATCCAGCTAAATATTAAGAGCATGTACAATTTCTGTCCATGCCCATCTCCCAGAGGCTCTGGTTCAAATTCAACAGCTTCAACAGGACCCTCACCAACTTGCAGTTGAATAAACCTGGAGATAACTTAAGGATAACATGATCCTGTCTCCAGCAGGGAGGAAGGCTCAGCAATGGGACCTGAAATAATGAAATAATGAAATAATACTTTCATGGTTCTGGGTGTCCAGGCCTTACAAGTAAAAAAGGGAAGCCAGAGTGGCATTAGGGGAATAGCACAGTAGGCAAGAGCAGACTGGCTACTGGTTGTCCTCCAGTCCTCAAACCTGTTAATTTTCTACTCTGATAGCTGAACACAGGGTTTCACAGGAATTCAACTTGAATCAGGGCTCGTGCAAAACCCTATCCACAATGGCAAATAATTCCTGTCTAAAGAATTATTCTAATCATTTTATAACAAAGTAAAGAATACAGTGAATTTGGGAAAATAGTTGTTTTGTCAATATTTGGCTACTATGACAAGATTTCAAAGGAGAAGTTGTGAAAGTCTTTCATTGTTTCAACTGCAATCCAGTTCCATAAATCATTTGCAAAGAAGCACCTGGGTCTACCCCACCACCTGGGTTTCTAATCTGTGGGACAATTACAAAATAAATCCTCCAGGCAATTTAAAATCTGGCTGTAATAACCTGGTGTTTTCCAAGATTATGACAGAAAGAAGTGTAAGAGAGAAACTGTTCATCAGCAAAATGCCAACAGCTGGCCAATTTTGCTTTTGAGTGTGTATCAGCACTGCTGGCCTTTGTCAGACAGACTGCAAAGAGTGAGTGGAGGCTCTTTTTAAATGTGCTCGTTTCCACTGGCAACCAATGGAGCAAAAGGACAGTCAGATTTAATCAATTGATCTCAATGCACCATGTTCAAAGAAGTTTTTTTTAAATTATTCTAGAGACCAAAGGAAGAAAAGTCAAGAAATAAACTGTAATTGTTCTCATCAACTGCTATGAATCAATTGTTTCATAGTTTAATTTTGTTAAGAACTTCTGAGCTTTTCATATATTCATCAGATAAAATCTCTTTTTTTCCAAGTGAAGCCACAAAACTCAAATGTAAGCTCCCATCCCTTTGTCTGGATGCCGATTTTTCACCTCAGTTTTCTCCAGAATTGCAAATACTCAAAACACCTTTTCCTGCCTAAAATGCCATCTGCTTTTTTTCTTAAATAACTCTCTATACATGAATCATCTGTATTTTTCCGCTGTTGCCGAAAGGACGTAAGAACCTTCCACCCAAAATTGGAAATGCAACGGGGCTGGATGACATTTGCAAAGAACGCCTTCTCAGAATAGTTCTCCACCTAACCTTTAATAAGAGTATTTTCCATATATTTATTAATGTCACTAGAAGAACATGATGTTCTGGAATAAAATATTTACGGAATTTCTGCGTCTTTGTTGCGTAGGGCTCCTGGTTCCAAGAACCATTCAGAGGCTTTTAAACTGTTCATCATGTCACTCCTGTCAAGTGGCACTTTGGTGAGCTCTCTGCCTTTTTTTTTTTTTCCCTCTGGTGCATTAATGCACAGTGGCATAGTTTTTCCTTGAAATTTAAAGTGAGTTGTAATAGCACCACGGAACACATCCACCTCACAGACCTTACATTACTCTTGATTGATTTAATTTCCAAACAGATCTAGATCTCTGTATATCCTGTTCAGACTCCTCAGCTTCTAGTTCAACATGTTTAGGGCAGCTCCTGACTCACAGCCAGCATGGAACCAAGCCTCTTATCCTCTCTTCTTTGCTGCTTTCCTGTTTGTATTGCTCCACTCTGTATTAACCCTCATGTTCTTTGTTAATTTTGCCTATTTATTAGCAAACAGGCACACACATAGGGTGTTTTTTTCTTGTGACATCTGATGCCCTGATGCCACAGTAGCACTTTTTGTGAGTGTTGTGTTTCTGCAGGTTTATTTTACCCCAATCCTGAGCAATGCCCAGTAAGTTTGTGATGAGGAATGTGAATAAAAAGGGAGATCCTTGCATTTACATCCTGGCTTTGTTTTACTTGCTTCTCTCTGTATATTCTTAACCTTTATTTTTTCCTGTTTTCCTCCATGATTTCTTTTAAGCTGTTTCACAAATGCACATTTCAATAGTCTGACACTATATTTCTTCATAGCTCTCAGGGGGGAAGAACACAAAGCAAACAAAACACTTGCTCTTTGATGAGAGAGAAGTTTATCTCATGTTTTCCAAGCCATCACCTTGTGATGAGATTTCACTAGCTGGGAATTTGACATGATAGCCTAGAGTGGGAGTAGGATGTGCCCTGCCAGCCCACACTGTTCTCAGAGCCTGCAAACCAGTTCCAGTTCCTCTTTGAAACAGATCTGCTGTTTCAAGTGTTTGTCAATATTCATAGTCTTTTCTCAGCAGTTGCACAAGTCTTCTTTTTTAATGAGGAGGTTGAAATGTTGGTAAACAGGTTGAGGAAGGTGTAAGATAATGGAAAGGTCAGACTAAACAAAGATTGCACTGCATTAAGGAGGAATGTAAAATTATTCTTTGTGATTTTTTTTCAGTAAAACAATGAACCAATCCAGATTTCTGCATTCTTGGGAAAGACAGTAATTCTCTGCTGGGCTGAGGGGGAGATGTGATACTGGTGCACATGAAAAGCAGGTCAGAAAACATTAATTACATTTCAAAGTGCTGGCAAAAAAAAAAATCCTTTCAAACATTCATTTCTGGTAAGAGAGCAAGAGCAGGAGATCACAGTTCAGGCAGGATTTTAATTAGACACCTTGCTTAGTGTGGTAGGATAGACATACAGTAAAAAGGAACTTTTCTCATGCAGCCATGCTCTTCACAGCACTTCATTCCCTCTGGCATGTCAGCAGTTGGCATGATGCAGAACTGGCACAAATATAAGCACAGAACAGCACAGAGGCACCCAGGACACTGACACTGCCCTTCCCCACTGGGCACAGGCAGACTGACCCCAGGCTGAGGTCACCCAGCTTTTGGAGACAACAGGCTCTTGCATTTGTTTTGGATCCTCACAAAACACATCCCAGGTTCACTGAAGTTTGCCATGACAAAAACAAGCCCAAAGGTGAAAACAGAGGTGTTAGAGCTGGACCTCAAGAGACAGGAGCAGGACATGCAAGGCCACAGGACAGGCAGCAAGCTGCTCTGGTAATAAGGTTTCAGGCTATATCCTGCTTTCTTCTCTCATACTAATTAATTTTTCACTCTGAGGAGGAAGGACAACTATTCATTTTATAAGATTATAACAGATCAATAAGGGGAAACTATGATTCATTCAATACTTGACAGTAGATTAAATAAAAAGCATAATTCTGGGTCTGCTCTAAAGTAAAAAATTAAAATATAAAAGTAGATGTCTAGGAAGATATAAAATCAGAACAGTTTTCCTCCCTTTCCTCCTTTTCTGTCTCATTAAAACAGACATTACAAATGGTTTTATTATGCTGTGTTCAGCAGACAAGCATCAGGACAGTGAACAGTAATTTTTTTTTTTAACCAAATTCATACATTTTTAAGAATACAAATGTTAAAGTGAAGGAAAGAAAACATTTGGGAGAAGATTGGTTTATTCTACATAAACCTCAAAACATTGCTGTTGAGTCACTAAACTGAGATTTAGCAGAGAAGGAGGCAGCTCTCCAAAGTATTTTAGAGCTCTGTATTTTGCAAACCTAAGCCAGATTTGCTGCTCTTCTCATCTGCTGTGCTCCAGCCAACCTGTTGCTAAATCCACTACACAACAATTTGTCAGGGACTTGAAGTAATTGCAGCTTTTTCATGCTTATTGGAGAGATTATCAAACAGATATCCTGTCAGTCTCCTGACTGCTCAGAGTTTGGGGCTAGCAGTGAACAGGTAACCTTTTCTGGAAATATTTGTGGCTTGATGGGCTAAATACCATATAAATAGGAGACTGTCTACTGGTTTGGGGGAGGTTGTTCAGCTAGAGGAGGCCAGGAATTTTCCATCTCAAAAGTCAGGAGATTGCTACACAACTTCTCTTGATCTTCTCAACTCCACACAACTCATATCCACAAAACAGAGCATATTGAAAGAGGAATATGACAGTGAATATTTCTGAATTATAATAATTAGGCTCTAGCTGTTTTCATTATCCTCTGATGGGGACAGAAACCAAACACACTCAATTTTAAGCATAATGAAAGACATTCTTCTGGTTCATGGAAATGACTTTTTAAATGTGTCTTGCATTGGGGTATAGAAATATTAAAAATGTGCCTGCTTGCTTCTGTGAAGGGCCAAATATTGTGCAACACAATATTGAATTTCAGTAATTAATTACATGCTGCCAAATTCAGCTGTGCCTTTCCTGAAATGCTAGCAGTTGTTTCAGCCAGTGTTTATGGCTCTGCCTCAAAGCCCTTTAAAATGGATCAAAATCTCTCCATTGACTTCAAGTGGTCTTAAAGCTGATCCTCACTGTCAGGAAAAAAGAAAAAAAAGGGCCAAGAGTCTAGTTTTATTCACAGAGAAATGGAAATGAGAACTTTGGAGTACAGCATTCATTAAAGCATCAGTTAAAAATAAATGAAGCTAGTACTGCTGCTACTAAGAGAGAAAACCTATGCAAACATCACCTCTGGATCTCAAAACAGCCTGAGGATTTTCTGTTGGTTTTGCTGTCTGGAATTGGAGAACTGGAAATGTGTTCTCCTTTTCCTGCAACTGAATAAAATAATGTCTTATCAACACGTTCTGCAGGTGGTAGATTTCTTTTGAACAGTAATTTCAGGAGTGAACTGAAATTGATTTTTTTTTTTAAAAATGTTATTTTGGTGGTTTATTGGAATGGAATTTGCTTCTTTATAGCTGCAGACTTCTGTTAGAAAAAGCAGCAGCCAGACCTGGAAAAAGCTGCAGTTAAAGAAATGTGATCCCAGTGCTGTAACCAGACCTGGAGAACCAGGAAAATCTATGAGAGTAAAGGAATTCCAGGGGCAAAAAAATCAAACAAGCAAATGAAAAAAAAAAATTAAAAGGAAGCAAATAAGTAGATTTTGAGCTGAAACAGTGGAACCAACAGTCCTGGAAACTGCAGGAGAATTGTGTGTCTGCAGGCTGGAGTGCTGTGAGCCCCAGCAGAACACACCAGGAGCTGCTGAATTCTTCCAGGAAAAACCAAACCCTTACCCCAACCAGCAACCCTGTGTACAAGGCATG
The DNA here is from genome assembly GCF_903797595.1 of Erithacus rubecula. Taxonomy (NCBI): domain Eukaryota; kingdom Metazoa; phylum Chordata; class Aves; order Passeriformes; family Muscicapidae; genus Erithacus; species Erithacus rubecula. Next base: position 29,463,115 of record NC_136660.1, read on the forward strand.
CTAATTCACTTGTAATTGTAGTGTTAACTTTAAATATGGGTCTTGGATTACATTAACAGGTATCCAGATATCTGAGCAGACTGAGGACCCCTGTCACAGCATGTGCTGCTGGGGGCTCAGGAGCCTGCACACACCTCCTGGATCTGGAATTCCTGCCAGCTGCTGCCTGGGAGAGCAACTCTGGGCAATTCATGGAAAATCTTATTTTCTGTGATTTCTTGTCCATGGAAATAAACTCACCTCTCCTTGATAGAGTGGAAATAGTTGTGGGGGGAAAAAACGTGCAGCAGTGCTGGCACTTGGTAGGGATTCCAGGAAAAACAGAATTCAGGCAATGAAGAAGATATTTTTGCTGTATCCACAGTAGAGGCAAAAGAAAGCCAACAGCCTAAAGGATTCCTGGAATCTGAGGAGTCACATGAATAAATAATGTGTGATTTTGACTTCTTGGAGCCCTGAAACTTGTGGCCAAGAATCTTTCAGGACAAGCAAGAAAAAATTCAAATAATTGTTTTGACTAAGGAGCAAATGGCTGGATTTTGAATACTGCAAACAGCTCAGGGATCTGTTGCCTCTACTGGCACAGATCCATGTGGAATGCCCATGGTCCAAGCTCTGAGAATGGTACATAAATTGCAGGGTGAGGCTTTGTTTGGGGGTGAGGGATCACTGGACCAGAAGAACCCATTTTCTTGAAGAGGGAAGAGAAGAGACACCTGCAAGGAGATTGAGATGCCAAAGAGGTGCTGATGAAATAATTTAAAATTATAACAGACTGGCCACAGCTGAGCAGGGAAAATTCAACAGATAAAGTGTTATAGGGATATTCTTTATGAGATCTTTCCTCAGTACTGATCTTACTTGTGGCTTTATGACAAATTATACCAAAGTGATAGAACAATGGTAGAAAACTCAGGGATGGAACAGAGCATGGCCATGATTTGGAGTGCAGGAACTGTAATTGATTGTGCCTCTTGGACTGATTAAACATCACCACATTGTTAGCACTTTAACAAACAGAAAGAAAAAAAAATACAATTTTACATTATGTACACTTGTTTTTAGCAGTTGTGTCCCCAGCACATCCAGGAACAGATATGGCACACTGAGACTGTTAATCTCTGTGTCTGCTGCCTGAGATGTTAAAACTCTCCTGCTGGATCAGGCGGCTCAGTCAATCTGAATGATTGAAGCTGCCAATGGAATGCCATAAATCTGTAAAATAATACTCCTTGATGTTAGAGTTTATCAGCTTCAGGTTTGCCTGACTGTGAGCAGCCTCTCACACCATCAAACAGCTCACTGCACATTCTGTAGCCTCAGAACACCGGGACTGTAAATAACTCTTTCCAAAATCAATTACAGTCTACTCCTTTGAGCCGAACATTTACTCTTGCAGTTGGGAAAGGAAGGGATTAACCTTTCCCTATGCCAGGAGTTTGCCTTGCACTGAAGGAGATAGCTCAGGTCCAGTAAATTACCAGCTTGGTGTAGTGCCAGCCTTGTGGAGGTGGAGAGTCAAATTTATTGATGTTCAGCTCAGGGAGTCACTCATGTCACAGCCCAGGGGCCTGTGAACCAAACAAAACAAGAAGCTTTGCCCTTCAGTTTATGCAGGCATTTCAACTCACACACTAGAGTTCTTGCTCTGCACAGGGCAACACATTTCTGAGTTGACATTGCAGCAATCTGTGGGATATTTCATAGCCAGGCTATTACAGCCTCTGGAATATATTAGGGGTGGTCATTAACAAAGCCAGCACAAGCACAGGCATTGCAGAGGAGCATTAGAAACCATCCAGGGTGTGAGAAAAATATATAGAAATATACTGATGTAAATAGAGATTAATATAGATAAGAAATTATAAATATATAGATATATAGATAATATAAATGGTACAGATATAGATGATATAGATATAGATAGATATAGGTATAGATATAGATGTAGATGCAGATGTAGATAGATATACATATAGATTTATATAGATAGATATAGATATAGATATATACAGGTATAGATATAGATAGCAGCTCCTGATATAGAAAGAAAGTTTTTCATTGCAGATTCTGGGTGGAGGAAATAGATTTGCTTAGCAAAAATCTTTTCCAACATCAGCTTCCAGAGCTTAACTTTACAATCCCTGTGCAATGGTTTCCCAAATCATGTGTTTAACATGCTTTCCTGGGAAATGCAGCATACTGCATTTTCCAGCCTTAGGGATCCCATGCTGAGGTCAAACTGTGCACTGTGAATTCTTCTGGCTCCCTGGCTCAACCCTGAGGTGAATAAAGTCCTATCCCAAATGACACCAGCTTTTAGCAGCTTTTATTTTGCAATTAATTGCTCTACTCACAGAGCTTAGCTGATAGTGTAAATTACAGCTTTGGGGATGGAGCTATTTTAAAAATCTCTTAATATTCAATAACAACCTTTTAAAATTTTATTTGAAGCAGTGGAGTAATTCACCTTCTTCTGTTTTTTAAATCCCACTAGCAAGTCTTCACCTGATGCAGGAACTGGAGGTTTTTTGTTGTCCAAGTTAATCTCAGAAAATCAGGTAATCAAGTTCCCACAGCACTTGGTATTGCCCAGGAGATTTACACAGATAATTTAAAGGCACCATGCTGATCTGCTACAAAATCCAGGCTGTCAGGAGTTCAGAAATTAAATCAACAAGAGAAATCACTAGGACTTTAGCAGATTCTTTAAGTTAATCTGATACATTAAAGGATGTCCTAGACATGAACTTTTATACACAATTTGAATCCCTTGCACTGCAGAAACATTAACAATCATTGAAACGAGCCGAACTTTAGTATTTTATCCACTATAATAATCACAAATAAACATCTATAATGACAGTGGTTCTACAGCAACAACATCCCAATGACATTGAACATTATTTATAACTGAATGATGCAACCAGATTGTTTGATTAATATCTGCAGAGCCATTTCTGCACTTTACACCCCTCCTGGAACATAAACAAGCTTTCTGAGGCTGCAGATATGTTTGGGAAACTCTAGGGGCTGAATTGCAAGATGCTGAACACCCACCTGCCTCACTACAGTCCACAGAGGCACCTCCTTCCTTACAACATCCACCCCTTGGGCTCCTTCTTTGTGTTTGCCTCCCTCAGATTCCATTTGGCACTGGAGCCACCAACTTGTTTGAAGGGCAAGAAATGAGAAAAGAATAAGCTGAAAAGGCAGAGCCTCTCTCATCTCCAATGCCCCTTTTCTCTAATTTGTTCTTACTCTGTTTTCCTAATCCCACTGCCCACAGGGGATCACAAAAAACCCAAATTACCAGTACATACACAATGATCACAACATATCAACACATCCACATGGCTTCTGCAGCAGGGACAAGCCCAGTGTTTCCCAAAGGCATCTGAAGATGATGCTTTTTAAACTAAGAGCTGAAACATCGGCTCCTCACCATCACCCAGAGAAGATGTGCAGCTCCCATCCCTGGAAATGTTGATCCAAGCTCTTCATAAGTGATGGACCATCAATAGTTTTACATGAATCTGTAAAGGCTTCATTGAACACCCACAGCAGGAACATGAGAGGCTCACAAGAACCAGCAAAGTTGATTTTTAGGTCCAGGGATTCAAGGTGGTATAGTCACATCAAGAGAGTGCAGCAGTGAAACCACTGAAATTGTGCATGCCATGGGGCAGAGATAAATCACTGCAGGCAAAGCAATCACTGGAAAGGAAAACAATATCCTGAAAATAAAATACCCCAGATAAGAAAACATAAATGCAGGTACAAAAATCCAACCTTGCATACCAGGGCTGTATTTACAAGGAAATCAAAGGCCACTGATCCTTCTGCCAGATCAGTGCTCACAGAGAGAACAGGAGGATTTTCATAAGTCAGGTAAGTAAGAGAAAAGAAACAGCAATAGAAGTCATGTTTGCATTTCCCTGTCTGAATTCCTCACTGTTTTCAAGCATTTTGAAATTTACAGTTCAAGATCTGCTGTTCTCCATGAAGCTTTTCCACAGATTTTGTGCAGACAACTTATTTTAGTCCCAACAGAAACATAAAATAATCCTTTTGCCAAAAGCAGGTTTCTCTGGGGATCATTCTTGCTCAAACATGTTTGTCCCTAAGCCTCCCATTTAACTGTGTGGGTAAGAGTGCAGGTTAGAAATGCACTAAATTTCTTTATAAAATAACCAAATAAACCATTTTCCTCATGGAATGCTTATGTGGAATTTATAGTTTTTACCTTTATATTCTGCACTTTGGACTTATTAACAGTAAATGTTCTGAGAAGAGTCATATTTGAGTCTTTGCAATCCCTGTCCATCCAACACACTTGGAGCCCATGGATGGAGCTGCAGAGCCTGAAGAAACCACAGGAGAGATCAGTGTGGGTTTTTTTCATTTCTGGATAATGATGAGTGGTTGGGTTTGCCAGGGTTTATCTTGCAGGGTGGGACTCCACATCCCCCAGCAGGGATCAGAACTCAGATGTGGCAGCAATATGGTAAATCTAGTAACCATAACAACATAATCCTCACTGCAGGACTCTAAAAAACTTGTCTTGCTCCTGTTTGTTCCTAAAAACACTTTAGCTCAGGGAAGATTGTGGTTTGGGGAGCACAGAAGAGCACAAATTGAAACGAGGAGGGTGAGTGAGGTTAGAATTAAAAGAAGATAATGAACAATTAATCAGGATACAGAGGGCTGTACAAATATCAGAACAAGACACATCATTTAGTCCTGCAGAAAATGAGGTATTAAATACCCCAAGAGGCATATGGGAACACCTAAAGGAACAGCTTAGGAAGTTAGGCACTTTTCTGTTAAATCACCTTGTCATGTTTATAGCTCCCCAAAGCCCTCCTTAAACATGATAATAGGAGTCTGACTAGTCTGACTTTGTCACTTTAATTAAAAGCTCTATTCCTCATGGCAGGAACAAGTTTAAAAAAATGCAGTTCCCACTGCAACCCCATGGAAAATATGAATGCCTTCCTCTATAAAATTGTAAATGAGTGGCACAGCTTAGGGATTGCTGTGGCCTGTGTTCCATATGTAAACATTCATAATTCACCTTCAAAAATGGAATTTAATGGCAGATACACTTTGTTAACATGAAAAAAACTCAATCATGAATCCTTTTTCACCCCTCAGAGAACTGGTTTTTTCCTCCCTAGAAGATTTTTCATCTGGAAATTTCTAGTTTCCAGCATTAAAAATCACCTGAAGCTGCCATCTTTACAATAAATTTTTTTCTAGTTTGAAATTTGTTTTCAGAATTTTATTTTGCTTGAAACTGTCACATTTTATCCAAACTGGGAGTTAGCCATTAAAGAGAGAATCCAGTTCCCAACCTGTTCCATTAAGCCACATGACTGTGCATAATACAATAGCTTGAGTCCATATCCTTACATTTCTTAGCAATTCCAAACCCACAGATTGCCAGGCACAGCAGACAGATCACACTGCCACCAAACTCCTTCCCACCATCTGGGTCACAGCTCCCACAACTTAATTCACCCTTTGTCAAACCTGCAGAACTCCCTCAATAGTCACAAAATCCAGTTTACACCTATTTAAAAAAAAACTAAAAGTCACTCTGGCACACATACCAGGGGAGGAGAAAGCTTATCATCATTTTCCTAAGTGATTGCTGGCAGCTGATGCTGTTCTTTCACAGGGCAGAGGTATTTATCTGAATAACTACCCCACAGTCAGCTCTGCACACTCATCTCCTGCTGCATGTTAACAGCAATCCTTGTCCTTTCTGGTGCAGCAGAGAGGGCTGGAGCATTCTCAGATGGATTCTCTTTATCCAGCTGAGCAGTTCCAGGTGCTCATGTGAACCCAGGAGGTCTCAGGCTGGCATTGCCTTGCACTGGTGGGTCAAGAACACCCTCAAGGGGAGAAATCAGCACTCTGAGAGTTCAGATGACCACAGCTCTGGCTAAGAGAGGGATAGTCAGGATGCTTTTGCAGGAAACTCCTCTCTCTACAGAGGACAAAGAGCAACTCACACCCTGTAGTATTTATTTACCTATTGTAGTATTTATTTACCTACTTGGTAAATAAAGATGTGCACACACTATATCTTCAACACAGGCTGAGAACTTCTGCACCTTGTAAATTCAGATGCAGGACAGAGGGCAGGTGGTGGACAAAGGGACTGACACAAGCCCTTTTATCCAAGAAGAAGAGTTAAAAAATGAACACTGGAGCAGTAATCACACAAACATCTCTCTTTAGCCAGCACAGCCCATGATGTTGCAGTCCAGATACAAATATGCATTTCTGTTTCCTAGAGCAAGCTGTAAGAAAAGATCCATCAGCACCATTCCCTTGAGCTCTCCATAAACACTCATGCTCTTTATTAATTCATTTCCTTTGTTATTTATTAAAGCTTTATTCTACTCTGATTTCAGATGTTACTCCACAGCAAACCTCTTCCCACAAATCTGTTGGTTTCCTTAGTTCGCAGTAAAACCCTTAAATAAAATATTTAAGGAAAAATAATAATAATAATGGAAAATTAAATAAGATAGCCTCACATAGCACTACGGGTAGGTATGAAATGGGTTCAGATATAGGCTGGGATTTCTGAGGAAGGCTGTAATCTGTAGGCCAGCAAGTCTCCTGCCTGCCTGATCAAATTCCCTGGGGGGTTTAAAGTGAGCAGATCAGTTTGCCCATCACATGTTTCTCCAGTAAACACTCAGTTCTTGAAATAAAAATTTAGCCTGATTGAAAAGCAAACAGAAGCATGCTTATGAGATGAAAGACTTATTTTTCTCTTGCAAACCAGTCCATCTCTGTCAGAAATGCAAATTCATGGAGCAGGTCTGCAGGGGTGGCTGCCAGAGGCTCATTCAGAGGGTGTGATGCACTCATGGCCCTGCAGCAGCCCTGGTGTCCAAGAGCAAGGAAGAAGCAGCCCAGCTTTGCTCACAGTTGAGGATGAGAGTGATTGTCTTGGGCTGCAATACAGGATGTGACCAGTAATGTGGATTCTGTCACCATCTGCTGACCCAGGTGGGGCAGTGACCCTGATCTCCTGGCACATATTATCTGCTAATGGGCCATCTTTAAACCAGCTGGGGCAATCATCTTTATCTTTCCACAGCCCCTCCTCCCTCCAGCAGATATCTCCTGTTAATGGGCCACTGTTAAAAACTGGGTGTGGCAGCGAGTCTTATCTCTGTGGGAGATATCTCCTGTTAATGGGCCATTGTTTAAAACTGGGTGTGGCAGTGACCCTGATCTCCTGACACATATTATCTGCTAATGGGCCATCTTTAAACCAGCTGGGGCAATCATCTTTATCTTTTCCACAAACCATCCTCCCTCCAGGAGATATCTCCTGTTCATGGCCATTGAGTTCTAGTGCATGACTGATAAAATTACATCATCCCACTGGGAGATGCTCCACCCAGGGGAGGAGCCAAGCCTTTCCTACCCAGATAAAAACTGAGATTTTGGACACCAAGGAACCTTTTTTTCCACTGGATTCCAGAGGAAAACCAGACCCTTCCCATCATCCCTGGACCTTCAGAGGAAATTGCACCTTCTCCAGGAGCACTGCTCCAGCTGAACCACATCTGCCACTGCAGGAGATGCAGCCACCATTGAATGGGACTGTGCCACCACCCTGACTGACTGACGGGTGTCAGCTTGGATTCTGACTCTGGCAGGGTTTTGGGATTGTTCTTTGTAATATTGCATTTCTATTTTAATTTTCCTAGTAAAGAACTGTTATTCCTAATTCCCATCTCTTTGCCTGAGAGCCCCTTAATTTAAAAATTATAGTAATTTGGAGGGAGGGGGTTTACATTCTCCATTTCAAAGAGAAGTTCCTGCCTTTATTGACAGACACCTCTCCTCCAAACCAGAATAGTGTGGAAGTTACCTCTAGAGTGAGGTGTTTCAACCTTTGCATTTTTCTTCTGCTCAGATCTTCAGGGAAGAACACAAGTCCCACAGAGCTTTGGTGCCTCTTGTTCAGGAATGCACTGCTGTCCCACAGGGCTTGTCCACTCTTTATAAAGAGAATATTAACAGAACCTGACATTAGACTGCAAGAAATTCACTTCAAAAAATTGAACAAGAGTTTTCTCTCTCTTAGAAGCACACTTTGCTTTCTGATGCCACACCAATCTTGTTTGGCCAAGCAGTTATGGAGACACCTAGAAATGAGGTCTGTGACTGCAAACACCATGCAAGAGAATATATTTGCACCTGGTGGCATTAAGAACTAAGACATTTTTGTGGGAGGAGACAGCAGAAATCCTTGGAGAAATCCAGAGAGTAGGTTTTAGGCTTGGAAAAAACAGACTTGGAGGAACAGGTAGGAAATGTTTCAGCACGACTATGAAACCTCTCAGAGTGGTCCCAGCCAAATCTGGACATTTTTTAAATCCCTCAAGGATGGTGAATGCTTGAATGCCCTGGTCAGCCTGTTCCAGTGTTTGATAACCCTTTCAGTGAATAATTGTTTCCTGCTGCCCAATCTAAACCTCCCTTGTCACAACTTGAGGCCATTTCTTATCCTGTCACTTGTGGCTGACCTTCACCTCAGTACAGACTCCTTCCAGGTAGTTGTGGCAGCCAGTGGCACAACCCTTTTTTGCATTATATATCCCTTTTATAAAATCTTGGCACAGCTAGCAGTCACTGGCAGAACAATAACGCAGACAGACAGGAAAAAATATCTAAGAGTTGCAGGTGAAATAGAAAAGCCACTCAAGTTTGAAATTAGCACTGCATTCAATCACTGGAACCCAAAGAGAGCACTGAATTTATAAATTTCTATTTCCATAAAATCTATTCATTAAAATGAAGATCACATAGTTTGGAAATTGCTCTATGATAAACAGATCAGGATTTGTGACCTAGTATCTAATCTGCAGCCAGCTATGAAAGCCAAAACAGTGAAGGTTTAAGAGTGACTGCAGGGAATGAATGCTGAGGGCTGTGGTTTGGGGTTTTAACAAAAGCTTTCACCATCACATCCCCTTCATCCCAATTTTTCACAATCTCCATTGATTTCTTACAGAATTTACTAAATCACTAATGGACAAAAAAAAAAAAAAGGTCCAGGTTGGGCACTGCAAACTTCTCCTTTCCCTATTAGTCAGAATTTTCTATAATTAGGCTTCCCTCACATCTCAGGATATTTATTTTTAAATTAATCCAGCAGGTGTTGTGAAAATAATTATGAATAGCAAATGGCTTCATTGAACCAATTTGGCTCCCTCAATGACCAGAAGCAGATTGTACCCACCCCAGAGAAAGCCTCCACAGCTGCTGTGAGCCACAGCAACAGAAATTGAACATTCTGGTCAAAAATGCCCTTGGTGCCCAGCAAGGCAGGCACCCACATGTAAGACTCTGTATCCCACAGTGTTCTTCTTTCCAGACGTTCTTTTATTTCCCTGCAATTGATTTGCAGTGTGATGATGAGGGCAGGAAACTATTTCAGGGTGTACTTGAATAACAGAAACATCAAGGACTGGATCCTGTAGCCTTTATTTTTAATAACCTTCAGGCTCAGCAAATGGAGAAGAGCTGAGCTGGGCACTGATGGGAGTTCTTACATTTGCATACTCTATTATAAGTTTAAAAATCAAAAGCAGAAACTCAATGGACCCTCCTCAACCTATGGGTGAACAATTAAATAATCCCAAGAATTCTGCCAGGAAGTGAACTTGTCACATGCAGCACCTGCTGCCTTTTTCTACTTTCATTTCCATTGAAGTTGCAGGTTCCTTTAATTATCTGAGTGAATAACTTAATGATAAATTCCATTCCATCTCTGACAGCTGAATAATTCAGGAGACTTTTAATAGGGAACAATAAAACAGACTTTTAAAAAATTCACTTTGGTTCCATCTCATCTTTAATTAAGTCAGTTCTGGAAAGATCCAAGTTCTAAAGGTCATTGAAAGATGCTGCCAAATTCATCAACTATATTATAATCTTAAAAAAAAATACGCATGTTCAGTTTCAATACTCTCAACACTCTAAGGTAACCTTAAAGAAAACTGTATGTCATGACCAAAGTATCCCTATATATTAGTTTGAAATGTAAAATCTACCTAGGGTTAATTGCAAAATAAATACTTCTATTTTTAAATTGCACTTGCAATAACTTTGATTTAGCCAAAGTACATGATGTTGTTTTTGAATTAGTGACCAAAACTTCGTAAATAATGATTTTTTCAGGGTTTTGGAGTGAACTTTGGAAAACAGTTCATGTCCAAACATATAAACCAACAAAGTTTTGTTTTCAAGTCATCAGTGAGACAAGCAAACAGGAACATTCTGCTTGGAGTCTGCCTACAGAATTGTTTGACTTGAAAGGTTATTAAAAACCATTTACTAACATTCACTGTTGGATCAAAGTTTAAATAAGGGAAACTGTTCAATAAAAGTCAACATTTCAAATTAAAAAGAACTCAGTGCTTCCAAGTAACAAAGTGATTATTTTTGCCCCCCTAGCTGAAACAATTCACTAACCTTTCTCCAAATTCACAGTGCACATTGATTTTTTTGGGGTCAGTTCCCTCTTTTGAACCCTTCACCAGATCAAGTTAAAACCTGCCAAGCCAGAGGAGTCTCCTGCAACCATTAAACAGATGATTAAAATATTCACCTGCTGCTCAGTAGGGTTGTTACAGAGATAATCCAACAGAGGTACACTCCTGGCTGACCAGACTTTAGGCAATGACAAGCATTCATGAAAATAAATGAATATATTTAGAATGATTTTACAAATATATATATGTGGGAAATATTCATTGCACCTTCTCTCATAGAATGAGACTGCACTAAGCAAAACTCCTCTGGAATCACATTTTCACCCTAAATGGATTAGTACCTAAATGTATTACCTTCTTAGTTCAGACTGGACAGGAGCAGAGCTGCTGTCCCACAGGAAAATTCATCATCCCAAATCATCTCATCAGCCAAGAACAAGACAGAGTGCAGAGCTCAGAGCAAATGCAGCTGTACAGCATTCTAAGAACTGGATTGTGCCTGACTCCAGGCCTGACCATCAGGAACATCCACTCTCCTTTTCCAGATGCAGCAAGTTTCCAGCAGCTAAACAAGCCCTGGCTAATTTCCTGCTGTTGTGGAAATTGGCTCCATATCCACATGCCTGGTGAAAATGTATTTTCTCCTTGTGACAACTCAAGTCAGGCAAGGTCATTTACAAGTAATGATGATTTAATGTAAAAATGAAAGCAAACCTTGCACTGAATTTGCGCAATTTGGGGGTTGGGGATTTTCAGCCTGTTCCAAGAAGCAAGATTCCACTAAATTCCAGTTAAGACAAGATTTCCCATCATCAGTGCCATCTAAAAACCACAGGGGATTAGGAGCAAAGCACTGCCTGGAAAGCCAGTGCTGATCAGCACTCCCTGCTCACACTCACATGCCTGGTGATTTCCAAATCTCTGCCTCTCCAGCAGGAGCCAGCCACAGCCTGTGTGCAAAGCTGTGGGCCATTTATCACCCTGCAGCCATCATCTGCCTTCTTCCCTGATGGAGGGATGCTGGATCTGCCTGGGGCTCCAGCAGGGACTGTGCACAGCCCCACCCTGCAGGAGGAGCTGCTGGTATCACCCCAAAGTGAGCTGGTATCACCATGAAGGTGAGTTGGTATCACCACAAAGATAAGCTGATTTCACCACAAAGGTGAGCTGGCATTATCACAAAGGTGAGCTGGTATCACCAGGAAGGTGAGTTGGTATTACCATGAAGTAAGCTGATATCACCCCAAAGTGAGCTGATATCACCCCAAAGGTGAGCTGATATCACCCCAAAGTGAGCTGATATCACCACAAAGGTCAGCTGCTCTGCTTCCACAAGGACAAGCCCATAGGCACCAGCCAGCAACACAAATCCCTCCCAATTCTCTGTTGATCACCCCATTTTTGGGATCTAGCTTCAGTCTGCAGAGTCTGCCCTCTGCACCCACTGCCAGAGGAAAGAGCTTGCCCACTTCACCACCAAAGCCAGGGAACAAAACCCCAGCCAGACCTGAAGCAGCAGGTGGGAGGTGTTAGCCAAGCCTGGAAAGCCATGCCATGCTGCCCCTCCAATTCCAGAGGAGGAGGAGAAGGAGGTGGTGTCTCTTTTGGACAGGTAGAGTCAAGAGGCAGCAGAAACTCCCCCAAGTTGCTGGGTTATTGCAGTGCAGGAGGAGAGGATGGATCCCACGGTGCAGACACAGTTTTTTGGAACACTGCAGAAGGGAGGGATTGTGTCAGAGCCCTGCAGGGGTGGGGAGCCCCATTCACCCCTCCCAGCTCCCACCCATGCCCATGGCCCCAAGGAGGGACTGCTCCTCCTTGAACAATTCACTTCCACCATCAGATGCTCCCAGCATGAGGGAAACACCCACAAAGCAGCTCTGTGCTGGGGCAGTGTCAGATCAGCCATTGGCACACTGCAGGCAAAACCTGGCTGATTATCTGTGCACAGCTGCACCACCTCATTTCCATGGACCTCTCATGGCTGGGGAGTCAAATTAGGGAAAAAGGCTCTTTGCATGCAAGGTTCCCCAGGTGGTGTGTACAGGCAAGACGAGAGAGCACCCAGGGCAGCCAAGAAACTGGAACAATCCACAAAAAATGCAGAAGGGATGAGACTAAAATGAGATGCAAAGCAAAAGAATAAATCTGTTCAACTTCTCCTTGTGGGATTTACAGAAATGCCAATTTGTCTTTCTTTCAGACAGATATTTCTTACTGCCAAAGGCCAAGGCTTTTTCTTGTTTGTTTTTAATAAGACCAGGGTTTTTTTCAATGCCTACAAATCCAGACATACAATTTAATGTGAGATATGTTCCCAACATTTGTGAACTTGGACCATCACCTCAGAATCAGGGAGCAGCTCACTATCTCAATTCTCCCTGTTTGAAAATCCTTCCCCTCACACATGAAGGGCAGCAGTCAAATCCACTGCACCCCCCTCTCAGGGGATCCTCCAGTTTCTCTTGGCTTGCTTTGCTGGGGAGAAGAATACAACATCAATATTAGGCCAGGCTTTGATTTCTGAGATGTTCCATCTCTGTGGCTCAAGCTGATGTTTTCATCTTAAGGCTGAGCAGATGATCTTCTCAAATACAAAGCACAAGCCCATGGAGCCTGGGGGCTAACCTGGGGCTTTGCTTGGAGCTCAGTTGCATTCCCAGCTCAGCTAACAGCACATCTGGTATTCACTTCTTGCTCAAGAGCCCACTGGAACAGAGCAGACCTGGATGGGAGGAGACAAGCAGGCAGATGCAGAGTCACTGCACATTTGTTTTCCCCTTGCAGTTTACACCAGATGCCTGGGAGGAAAACACAAAGCAAACAAATATCAAACCTGATGTCTTTCATTCCCCTCCACACCCAGAGCCCACTGTTTGCTCTTTGGTCACCTTGAGAGTCTCCCCACTCTTGAGGAATCCCCTCTACAATGCAGGTGAGTGAACCACTCCTCCCAGCCATGCTCTGGTTCCAGGCTGGCTGCTGGCATTGCTCCCTGCTGGATCCACTGCACGAGCACCCCCTGGCCCCAGCACCCCCAGATGCTGAGACCTCACCAGGCTGCACCCAGGGAAGGGACAGCTCCAGATCTCAGCTCAGGAGAGCTGTGCAGACTGAACAGAGCTCTGTGGCTTCCTGCTGAAAAAGTGAGTGATGGCAAACCTGTCCCCTGTTTCCAGAGAAACTCCTCAGGGCAGGAGACAGACCCTTCCCAGGGCACAGGACTCCACTGCCAGCACAGGGGTTGCTCAGCTGGCTCCTCTGCCTCACAGGGGACATGCCATGACTTCTTTCCCCAAGATTTTTATTTTGAAGCCAGTGATAGCAGAGCTTGACTTCACCAGTGCCACCATGCTGGGTCTGTGCACATCCAGTGTAAATGTCAGGGCAGCTCATCCTCCTCTCAGCACAATCTGCATCCCCAGCCAGCTGCAGGGGGCTGAGCTCATCTCCTCCACCTCAGAAACAGAATTATCAGCACCAACATCAGTAACAGGAAGTTCTCCTTGAAGGATTAGCATCTGATTCCACACCGGCCCTAAGATGCCTCACCCTGTGACACAGCTCATTAATTAGGGTTCTGTAGGAGTTTCACATGTGTGAGTCCATGCAGAAACCTGGAACCTGCCAGCTTTAAAGCTCACTAAAGGGCTCTCACAGGAATTTTTAACTAAAGCATCTCTAATTCCCCTTGGAAATCCTTTTTTCAGTAGGATCTGTGGGCAGGACCAAGCTCAGCTGTAGGTGATTTCTGCCTCACCTGGCTCTGGCTCACTGGGATGGGGGATGTTTTTCTAAGCAGATGTTTTAAAGCCCAAGAACTGGGTTTGCCACATAGCAAATCTGTTCTGCAGGCCAGTCCATAAATGAGGGTCACACAGAGCCCGTGGAGGAGCAGGGGATGAGCACACAGAGGCTCCTCACATTAACTCCAGCCTGCCTGTGCTGGAAACAGCAGAGTCTGCAGCTGACTGAGGTACAGTCTGGCAAAAGATGGAATTCTAAACAATGAGCCAGTCCAGGCATGGAGATATCTGCAGATGTCACCTGTGACCCTCCAGCAGCTTCTTCCTCAGTTCATATCACAGAAAGGAATTGCTCCTAATTCATCCAGCTTCACTTCTAATCAGTCCCTCTCTCCCACTTCTGCTGCTATATAAAAAGCCCTTTTAACACCAAGAATCATCTCCAAGGCTCCAGCTTGCTCTAATCAGTATTTCCATTAGATGAACAGGCATGTCTGATTGACTTTTGCTGTTTTCTTGTGTCTGGTTCTTTCCTGCCCACACTCAACATTTGTGCTTCATTTTAAGCACCCTGGTGGTGACCCTGCCCAGGGCTGGTCCCACCAGCAGCATGCACAGGCACCACATCCCTCCCTGCTCCACACAGTGCTCCCCTGCTCCTTTGCCAGCCTGTTTTGCCATCTAGTTTGCATCATGATTGGCAAGCCAAAAAAAAAAAAAAGACACTGGCAAAAAAATAAGTGCTGAATGGCTCCTGTTCATGTCAGCACATTTTTCTGCTTTCTAGCAATTCATCTTAGTATTACAAACAAGGTACCAATGACCATCATCCCATCAGTAATTGCCTTAATCTGATCAAAATTCCTCCAGTTATCAATCACTGCAAGTTCTCATTACCCTTTTCTCTTTCTTCTCTGTTATCCCAGAGGCATCTCTACCAACATGAAAAATTTTCTTTTATTTAGAGAGCCTGTTAAGGATCAGAGCTACCAATTTCCTAAACATGCAGCAAAATCACATTTTTTCCTGGTTCCTGAATCAACAACCTCAGAGTGATTCCAGTGATAAATTAAACTTCATATCTTAATGTTCAAGAAAGTGAAAATTGTTGTTTTCCACTTGAATAGATGCACAAAGAGGTGTGAAAGCCAATATATGCCATTCACACAGCAACAGGGATCTCCAAGGACTCCTGCTCTCAGTTAATGGCTTGAACAGAATACCCTGGCCAGGAAGAAACAGCATTACACAAATAACTGCTGTAGTCAAATTGCTGGAAAATTGGAGAAGTTTAGGAATATTTATTTTGGTGAATTGCAATCCTGAACAAGCCAGTGAAAGATGCCAAGCTGTAAATAGCCTTCCTTCAAGCAATAAGTGGAGTCTTTTAAGAACTTTTATCCACAGTAAAGGTGAAGTTTGTAGCATTTGCTATTCACAGGGTGAAGGGGAAGGGGTGCAGCACCCTCAGCATTCTGTGGTTATTTGGATTCTGTGAGTCTGTCTGGAGAAAACACTTGCCAACAAGAAAAACCAAGCCCACAGATTTTCCTGGAGCCTGTCCTGAGCAGCAGCCACTCATGCACGATTTTAGGTGGTTTTACCTTGGCTGTACCAATGGCACATCCATTTTACCATGGATGGAGATGTGACAGTGCAGACCTGGGGGAAATGAACAAGAACAAAGGAGCTGTGCAGCACAAAATGGAAATAGAGGGGAGACAATGGAAATTACCCATTCCCAGACAGCCCAGAAACTGAATTCCTGCCATCAAAAGACATCCCTAATCTCTTAATGCATTAAGGGCCTCAGCAGTCCTTGCAATTGCCTAAGCATTTAAAGGTTAATTGCAACCAGGATCTTTCAATGGAGTTATGTCAGAGAATAAAGGTTTCAGGAAATCCAAGGCTGTAATTAAGAGATTGATATCACAGATTCACATTTTCCTGAGCTTTGTGCAGTGCCTGACACTGACTGCTCCAGTTTTTCTCTGGAATTCAGAGCAACACAAATAAGTACATGTCTCTGTGAAGCTGAAGGCTTCAAAATCCAGCTGATCATTTCTCCTGTACACTTCTTCTGTACATTTCTTCTTCTTCCCAGGGCTGTATTGGAAGACTCCAGCCATTTATTTAAAACCCCTGGATGAACAGCTGCACCCCAGACACAAAAATTAAAATCTTCCTTCTTGTGGCCTTTTTGTTAAGAGTTTTGCTTCTCCTGCAGATATTTGAATTCCCACAATAACCCACAAAGGGCTGTGAAAACTTTGGGGAAGGGATGTTGCTTCTCTCTACAGCAGAAATGAATTAATTTTGTTTATTGTGGCAGCAAAAGGCTTCATCACACCTATATATTTGTGTTTTGGGTGACTGCTATGAGGCTCTTGCCTGGGATTAAGGAAAGGGAAAGATGTAAAAAAGCTTCTGGAGGTGACACCAGAAGTGGCTGGGTGTGATAGGTAAGAGAGTAAGAAACTGATGAGCCTTTCAGACAGTGTGGAAAAAAGGGTCTGTGTTTGGGGGCAGTGGCAGAGGAGTTATGTGAGGAATAGCCAAATTTCACATAATGGAAGGGCTGAGCTCCTGCCAGCATTGCCCAGGTAATCAATCACATCTGAGACATCAGCTGCAGACCTGACAGCCACATTTCCACAAGGAAAGCAGGCTGGACAGCAGCTCCACATCCCAGCCCTGCCAGAATCAGCTCATTCTTTTAGTGCCCAGCCCATTTCAGACACAGGGTGTTCTGAGAAGAGTGTTTAGGAGCAATGCAGGCAAAAATCACATCATCTGCAGATCAGAAAAACTAGAAAATACTCTCTTAATCACTGGTGTCTCACAGCTCAAAGGCTCCTACTTTGGGACAGTGATTTTCCTCATCACAAGGTAAGAACAGACTGACAAGTGGGTCTGGCATCCCAGATGCAGAATTTATTCTTTCTGGATCAGTCTCTTTCGCAAGCCCAAGTTCATTTTAAGAGCAAAAATAGATGCCCCAAAACAGAAACAAGGGAAGCTCTTATTCTTAAGAAGCTTCTTAAGGGAAGGATCATTAGGACTAAGCTGGAGCACTTAAAGCCCAATTTTTTCCCCCTGCTGCTTTTACACAGTTTCCAGCAGGGGACCAGAGAGGTGGTGGATGCCCCATCCCTGAGACATTCCTGGCCAGGTTGGATGAGGCACAGCTCTTAGCAGTCCACATCATTAGTGGAATTTCATTAGCAGAGTTGCTAATGAGAAATGGGACTGAGATGTAAGGGAGCATTTTCCTCCCAGGGAGAACAAATTGGCCAACAGTCACTAAAAGAAGCAGTAAAAGCAGGACATGGGTTCTGTGCCATCTGGGCAGTTTCCACAGAGGATGTGTCTGGAGTCTTGGCAGACCTGGAGGAATCCACCTGGCCTCTAGTCAGAGAATGTGTTGCAAGATGCATTTGTACCTTCATGTTTCAGTTTTAAGGCACTCCCTAAGCTCAGAATTTGGGTGAGAAGGGAGCACAGTTCAGGCTCTCCAAACCTGGGAGCAGCCACTGCTGTCAGACTGATCTGAAAGGCTCCACACCCTGCAAAGCCTCACCTGCCACAGCAGCAGAGCTCCCCAGGCTGCCAAAGCTGAGCCTAAAACTTCATCTCTACGAGATGAAAATCAAGAAGAGCTCATACAACCTTGCCCTGGCAGAAACAGCAAAACAACCAGTCCTTGGCAGGCAAGAGAGATGCTCTGTAATGCACTTATGGAAAGTGCCCTGCAGTTGTTCTGACACTACCTGCTCAGCTCAATAACAGCACAGAACAGAGAGCAGGCAGTGGGAAGGTCAGGTGGAAATTAGATTCCAAAAGAGACGCTGCACATTTAAAATTCTCCAGCCTCGGGAGGACAGAATTGAGCTGTTTGTTCAGGAGGAAGCATGTCTGGCTAACATTGAGTTTGCATTTAATTGGCACTGATGAACAATAAAGTTGCAAACTCCTTTCACCAGTGCATGAATGTGCAGAAAACAACCTGCCACAGAACATTATATAGGAAATATTGTCCTTTGGCATGCTGCAGCCTTGTGCCATGTGAATCACAGCCCATTTAACAGTGACAGGGATGCTGGGCTGCTCAGGGGAGGGAAAGGCATCTCTGACCATTACACACCAGCCAACATCATTAGAGTCAATTACCCTATTAGCACTGAAACAGACCTGCTACGTGAACAGGGAGCCTCAGTGCTCTTCAAGTGCTGCTTTCAACTGGAGATCAAAAATGGGCACAGGAAAATTTCCAGCTGCTTACAAGCAGCACTCAGCACCCGGCAGCATTGGGTCCCTAATTAGGATTTAATAAGCTGGTAATTGTAATGGCAGTGGTCTCATTAGCCTGATGCCTCATTACTGTGAGCACAGATCAAGTTGAGAAAGGCAGTCAACCTTGCAAGGCTTTCCAAACAAGCAGACAAGAGCTGATTAAAGCAAGCTCTGCTTCTGAGGCAGTTCCTAATGAAAAGTCCAAATTCACAGCCAATGGGAAACCAACAGTAATTTGTGTCACTCTTTTAAAGAACATCTTTAGTGAGAGATGTGGGACCAGGAAGTTTGTTAATACTAAATAAATGCCCAAAATAAAAAGGAAGAATGTGTAGTCAGCACTACAAAATAAGGAACACTGAACTGGAACAATGCTTGCCCCAAAGACAGTCCATGGAAATTCCTAATGACTGCTCAGGGTACAATCCCTAAAGCAGACCAACATGTTTCTGAATCCCAAAGAACTTCAGGGCCCTTGGTTACTTGCTGTGTTTATTGAAGCTGTCACTTCAGGTACACCCTTGGGCACTGCTCAATAGCAGGTGAAATCATTCTGCACTTTCACTGCAGAGCTCAGAGAGCCTTTGATCAAACTAATGTCTGTCAGCTGGCTCTCATCTGCCTCTGCTTGAGCAAGATCATAGCTAAAGGTCTAAAACAAAGTCATGCATTTATCAATAACAGAAATGCGATGTGTTTTATAAATACTTTTGATTTCAGGAATTTAGATAAAAAATAGACTATTCCATGAACAAAACTGGAGCACAGATGCCATCTCATGCTGGGTAATCCCCTAGAAACCAATCAATCAAGAACTTCTGAATGCAAATCAAAAAAGCCTTTAGGCTCTGTTGCTCACCTTTCTTCCAATCAGAAACATGAAGTTTACTGAGGCCAGGATTTTGCAGCAAGTCATTTTCATCTCAAGAGAGCAATGTGAGCAGAGAGATGGTAAAATTAATTCAAAATAATCAATTCATTAAAAATAAGTATCAAAGAGGCTTCATGAAGATCAAATACCTAACAAAAAAAAAAAAAAGACTATTTCTGAGCTTGATTTCTAAGTATCCAACTAGACAGTTTTAAAGTTCCTGTGAGTGGTTACCAAGGCAGAGACACGTAAAAGATCTTATACAGAGGGGAATTGAAGGATTAACCTTTTTTTTCTTTTATTTTTTTGTGAAAAGATGCCTGCAGAACGTATCTTTATATAGGCTGCCTTTCAGTCATAAAACACTTTGACCAACACAGAGAGAAAATTCTCGTAATTTTGGGATGGCAGAGGATGCATTTGCACAGAGGCCTTGGAGCAGCAGCCACCCCACGGGCTGTCACTGGTACCACCCAGCAGCTGCTGCCTCTCTGTTGATAAAAGTCACTGTGGCCATGGCCACCAAAAATGGAGGAACCCCTCAGGAGCCTGAAAATGAGATTTTTTTAGCAGTTAAGAGGGTCTTCTTTGCTATGCTGGTATCAGCACTAGCACTTCCAAGAGCCATGAGCTGGTGTCTATCCAACCCTGCAGGAAAGCAGGTTCAGGGAGGGCTCAGAGCAGAAATCCTCTCCCTTGCCTGGATTTGTGCACATCAGCATCAGGAAATGTGTATCTTTGTGGGAAAGCCCCCAGTGAGTTTTGATAAGTAACTTTATGGCATTATCAGAAGGGGACCTTTTGTTCCAGTCACAAGGTCTCCTTTCCTTCCCTTAAAATGAGATTTCTTGTGGT
Source organism: Erithacus rubecula (assembly GCF_903797595.1). Classification (NCBI taxonomy): domain Eukaryota; kingdom Metazoa; phylum Chordata; class Aves; order Passeriformes; family Muscicapidae; genus Erithacus; species Erithacus rubecula. Next base: position 29,483,415 of record NC_136660.1, read on the forward strand.
GTAACTCAATGACCTCCACAAAGCATAGTTATTCAATAACATCAAAATTAATGCTAATGCTGAAGTAATGCAATTTAGGAACAATTCAAAAAAGCATTCAGCACTTACAGTTAGGACATAATTAGGAGTTTGAAAGGAACCCAAATAACTACACCTGCTTTTCCTCACACAAGTTACTGATCTGACAGTCCCTTTGCTAAACAATTCCACAAATCCTTCTGGAGGAATTGAGTAGGGAAGTCCTGATCTTTCTAATTTTGTGTAACATTGTGTTGCTGCTGGAACCCCCAGGTTTTCCTGTATTTACCCAGAGGCCAGGCAGCTCTGCTATCTGATGGAGAAATCTGTCTATCCATGCACTTAGAGGCTGAACAAGATGGGATGCCCAAAGCAGTTGGGCATTTTCCTCAGGTGCTCCTCAGCAGCTCCACGCTGGCTCTGGGGGCCAAGGTGTGAGGTTCTTTGACCTCCAGTGCTCCAGGCACCACCTCCAGAGCTCTTGGCTCCTACTTCATCAGGTAACTTAAGCAAAGCAGCTAATAATCAAAAAGGTTATTTATTACATAGCACATCTTATTCCAAAGGAAATGCACTGGCAGTAAGTGAATGGCTAAAAGCCACAATGGCTAAAAGCAACAACTCTCCCAATACATATTCTTGTATGGGATTTTTCCAACAAGCTAAAATGCAAACTCAGACCAACACTCCTTAACCTATTAGAATTCTAGTTTCTTAGCACACCAGGTTACAAACAGAACTACACATACAATCTGTCATGTTCTATCTAAGAAGTATAAGCAATGTTCTTACTACAGCTCCATTATGACTAAGTCCTGTCTACAGCTGTGGGCCTGGAACATCTACTGAAGATATCAGTATGTTTCAACCTTCACTAGAACACTCACTGCCATTGTGGCATTTGAAACCTTTCACTTACTAAAAGCATTAGAACTCACCTAAAACTACTGACTTACTTCTGTTTAAATGTCTGCTTTATATGTGAGTGGCTTAATATACTTCAATCCATCCAAAGGCTTTAATTCAATCCCTGCACCTTGATTCCTCCCTGGAGGATTCAGAGAATCCCCAGGCTCACTGACTCCAGCACCAAGGAATGGCCCAAGGACACCAGGCAATCTGTGTTTGGCAGATATTGCAATGTGTGGTCACAGATGTGTTTTCTTCAGCTGTTTTGGTACTGCCATCCCTCGGGAGCTGTGAGCACAGCCCATTTCCTCAGGGAAAACCTTTCCACCCTCCAGCACCAAGGCTCAGAAAACACTGCAGGCAAGCTGAGCCCACATCATCTCCTTCACCACTTCTTGGTGAGGGAAATTATCTGCAATGAACTCTCTGAGCTCACAGACCTCAGCAGACTCTAATAAATTGTGGATTTCATTGTCTAACCAGACTCTGTATAGATCCTTCACATGTCCCAGTTTAACACAAAGCCCCTAGTTGGTTTGTGGATAATTTAAAGAAGAGCTGAGTGCTGTTTCCTTCCTTGTGCAAGACTGGATGCAGCCCCATGTCTGAGCACTTCCCTGCACAAACAGCTCAGCTCTGAACTGCAGCATTTGGTGTTTTGCAGGGAAGTTCCTGTCAAGTTCAGCAGGGGCAGAACTCCAGCCTGGTCTTACCCCTGGCATCCCTCACCACTGGCTTTTGTCACCTCATTTCACTGCTTTCCCTACAACCACCACTTCATTCTGTGCTGCCAGTTTTGTTCTGTGGCTTAGAGGAAATTAAAGTGTATTTGCTTATTAAAATATGGACAAGAAGTTGCTCTGAGGTGAAACAAACCCCTGACATGCTGAAGCACTGCTGGCTGGCCAGACACATCCATCTTCAGCACACAAATGTCCCCAAAGAATCCCTCCCAGTGTCTTCCAGCAATCAGGCAGATTACTGAAAGTTGGGTGTTTTTATCTCTTCAACTTCCAGGAATTTCCACCAAGTGGGAATAACCCTTTCTGACAGCTCTGAGTCAGAGTGAAAGGCAGAAAAAAGTGACAGGTTTGTATGACTTGAGAATAAAACCAGAGAGAACACAGCTGCAACTTCATACATATTGAAGTGGGCTAGAAAAAAAGTGACAGCAAAAGAAAATCACACAATGATGGAACCTAGAAATCAGGAGAACCTGACTGACAGCACAGCAACACCTAGAGAATAACAGACCAGAATTGCTGGTAGAAAATTTAAATATATTTAAATTAATTCCCCCATTCCCGAGAAAGCAATTATGTTGACTAGAAGTACCTAAGATTTCAATCTGCTTTGAAATATCAAGCTGTCAATATTTTCATCCGTTTTGCAAATAACCATTAAAGGGAATTAAAATGCAACATTGCTCAAGGATTGCCAGTACATCATCCACAGAGGAGAGAGATTAAAGCTGCCTTGGCAGCTGCAGCCTCAGCCAGCTGCAGCAGATGAATGTCCCACTCCAGAGCAGCACTCAAGGACAGGGGCTCGCAGGGGGAAGGATGCAGACAGCTCTAACATGGTGTAAAAACTCTCCAGAGCACATTTGGACAGCCAGAAGCACAGGGCAGGATTACTAAACCCAGAGGAATTCAGGTCATGGTGTTCTCTTCAGAAGGAGACACAGAGACTGTCTAAGTGCATCTTCCTAAACAGTCTTGTCCTGTCCAGCCTTTCCCCTGTGCTTTTGGAGACACACAGAGTGGTGCAGACTGTGCCCTGGGCTAGGGGGGAAGATGGGGGTTTGAAGGTGTCCAGCATCACCCAGCCTGAAGACACTGCATAGCTGAAATAGAGGCAATATTTCAAAACCACATAGAAAGTTACCAATTTCAGACACAACTCAGGAAACACATTGCAGAACCTAAAAAATACTGAAAGGGTGCCTATTGGGGCACACACAATTTTTGCACAGTCTCAGTTTGAGGTCAAAGATAAGCTCTTCCAAGTGGTGAAGTGCTCCCTCCATTCTGCTCAGGAGTTGTCATGTCCAACATGACTCAGGACTTCTTTTGTTAGCTCTTTATGACTCTGAAAATTCTCAGAGATTAATATTGAGGGCCAAGCCTGTTGTTTGAAATTTATCTAGCCAAGAGAAGAATTATTTCTTTTATATGAATATCCTTCTTTTGCTTTAAATTCAGTTTATTAGCCTTAATTTGACTGATGAAAAATCAAATAAGTCACATGGTTCAATTAAAAGCAGCCAGACATGTTGGGCTTTTTCCTGTGTATACGTAGCCCACAAACAAAGGGAATAATATAATAATGGCCAAAACATTTGTTTGTATTCAACAGAAGAAGAATTCATCAGACTAAAGCAATCTTGAACTAAGTCACTGAGCATGCAAACCAGCAGAAAGTTAAACTAGCTCCCCTAGGAACTAACTTCAAATGTATTAAGTTTTCAGGATTTAAAAATCAACAGAGCTCTTGAAATACTTCAAATACAACCAACAACTGTCTGCAAAGCAGCTAAATCAGTGTAAGGGTGGTTTGTCCTGCCCTGGGAAAGGCTAAAAGGAAGCACAAGCACCATTTGTGGTGTCCAGCCTGGCCTTGGGCACTGCCAGGGATCCAGGGCAGACACAGCTGCTCTGGGCACCCTGTGCCACTGCTTTACTACCCTGAGTAAAAAATTTCTTTCTAACCTGCTGTTAAAGCTGTTTTCTGCTCACTTATATAAATACAGAGCAAAGGATAATCTTTTGTTTTCCCCTTTATCAGGCAAACTGCCTCCAATCCCTGAAAATTAGCCCTGGGCTACACACACTCTCCTTTTTAATTACACCTGTAATTAAAAGCCTTCCTGCAGCACATGAGGCCTTGGGGACCACAGTGCACCAGCCCCTGCACAGCTGAACACTGACCCTCCATGCCCAGGATTTGGGAACAGGAAGCCACGATTCTGATTTCTTACAAGAGCCCAGAGATGATACAGCTCAGGAGAGGGACGGTGGCTTTGGTAAATGTGCCTCAGAGGTGATTCCTGACACCTGCAGATCACTGACTGTGGCTTATTTTAAAGTAACAATCAGAGAAGCAAATGTGGCAATGAGGCATTGAAGTGCCCTGTAGATGAAACAGCAGCAAGTGTGGATGAGGAACCTCTGCTGCACTGCTCTGCTCAGTCTCCTTCACTCACTTTGGAGCTTCAGGTGCCAGGACATTCTCCCAGGATGACAAGCTGACAAGAGGACCTGGCAAGCTGTAAGCTTGTCAGTCCAAGTTCAGAGAGTGTGCAACAGATTTGCAGAAACTCTTTGCTAAACAGAGTAGATGAAATATTATGGTAAATATTTTGTTTCCTTTTACTCAAGGAAATCCCCAATTCATCAGCAGGTCAGAGTCTGACACCACAAATTTCCACCTGAACTTTTGTCACCTGTGGCGTGAGAGTTCAGACCTTTAGGTCTGCCCAGCAATTCCTATAATGGATTCACTTTTCCACATGAAGAAATTTGCACTGGGAACCTACACAGCAGGAACAGACTGTGCTCCCAACAGGGAGAGGTCACCATCACACTGACCACACTGGGGTCCTGCTCACTGCTGTGCTCACAATAAATAAGGAGGTGAACAGTGAAATGAGGTTCCTGTGCCAGCACCCAGGGAAGTGCAGAACATTGGCTACAAAGAGCTACAGCACTTCATTTCACTCAGCAAGGGGGTGAGACTCCAAACCACCTCTGGCTGCAGTGACTTACAAAGAGATGAACAGGGAAAACGTGATTCTAATTCTGCTTTCACAAGGAGGAGCTGCTACTACCCACAAATGGCATCTTGGCACTCTGACAGAGCTCTAAGAAGGGTTAGCTTGATATACAGCAGTCAGTAAGAAAAGGCAAATTCAGTGCTGGGAATTATTAAAAAAGAAATAATAAAACATAATTATGCCAGAACATAAAGGAACTGAAGATGAAATTTTTTCATTTCATGTCACATTGCCAGAGGGAAACAGGAAACAGAAGTATGGAAAGCAGGATTTCACTTTATGGGTGTCTCTCCCCTGCATATCTGTAACTATGGCATTCTCTGCAGATCAGAGCCATAACTGGAAAAACACATTTCACTTGAATATGCATTCTGAAGTCGTAACTGAGGGAACAAATAGGATAATGAGATTATTTCCAAAACAAGTAGATAATCACCAGGTATGACACATCTCTGCATTTTAAGGGAAATGATTATTCTATTTGGATGGAATTCTGCCTCAGATCCATTCCAACAGACATCCAAACTGTGTACCTGAAACAACTGAGGCTGTCTAAGCAACTGGGAACAGCAGGTGCCTGCTCAATAAAGACTTAACACAGAAGTGATTAAGGAAAAAAACCAAACAAGCCTGTTTTCCTTCTGCTAGTGCACAGGTAAGACTGGTCCTGTCTGCCAAGTTCTGCTCCCAGCTCCTTCCACGAGGTGGGTTCAAGTACCAGCAGCCCATGGCCAGTAACTGAGACCCCAAACCAAAAATCTGGGAGCACATCCATTTACTGGTATGTGGTACCTGCTGGAGAAATCTTTTGTTTCACATTGACCACACAGGGAATTTGAGTCAGGGATAGATAATCCGTAGATTTCAAGCCCTGACCTGTTTCAAATGGGCTGCATGTTGCTGCTCAGCCACTCCTGCCCCAGGAGCAGGAGCTGTGGGGGTGAGTTTACAGCCCACCAGCTCTCCCAGGTGCCTGTGTGGAGGCATTTGGGGTGTTTGCTGGCAGTGCAATTCCCTCCGTGGTCACTGATGTTTGCACAGGGCAGCAGTGTGACCCTTCCCCCAGGGATCGCCTCAGCACAGCCTTCAGACCCTCCTATGCCATGCCTTGAACAGGAGCTCTCACCCCCAGGGCAGCATCTGCCAACCACCCCGAGATTAATGTATGAACTGCTCTCTGCACAAACCATCCACTTTGCTGATAGATGGCAAACGGTGCAAACCATGAGTAATGACAAATAAATTATCTGCTGCTCTCTAACAGAATCCAGAGCTGACCCAGGTCACCACAGAAACTGGAACAGTTTCTTAAGGAACGACTAATTGAAAAATAATACTAATGAGGCAATAAGTGCTATTACTAAATCCATTCTGTTGTCATCATTAGGAGAGTCAACATTCCTGTTCTGTGCTAATTAGGTCAGATAGCAGAAGCTCAGAAAGAAGAACATTAACCAAGTGTATCTGGAGCATTCCAGAGACAGACAGAGGCAGCCAGAGGGATTTCTGAGCACTCATTGCCTATGGAATTTTGGAATCCCCTTAATAAGTCATTCCAGTTAGATCAAGATAAGTTGGTTTAATCCTTTCCCTCACTCTCTCTAGAAAACACAAAGCACTTTGTCAAGCAGTTTTCAGCTGAGGCCAAATCAGCAAGTTTGTCCTGTTTTGCTCATGCAGCAACGCTGACTTTCCATCCTTCCTGATAAACAGGGCACAACTTCCCCTCACAGGTGACTTTGGTCCCCACCCAAAGCACTCATTTCAGTGCTACAAGGATGAAGTTTAGATTCTCCAGCCTTTTTCTCTTAACAGGCACTAGGGACATAAAAATATTTTGTTGGGCCAGAATCACACTGACTTGTGCTGAATTTACAAAGTGAATTCCTATGGCTTGTAACTACTGCAATGACACCTGCCAGAATAAATCCACAACTGGTTCACACCCACCACGATTAGCAATACCTGAAGTTTGTAAGCTAATAGCAAATCCTTGTTTATCCCAGATGAAATCCAGAATGGCTACAGTCAACTGAACCTAAAGGCCCATAGTGAGAGCTGAACTCTGTGCCTCTGGACACCTTGTACACAAAAAACCCAAACCAAACCAAAGCAAACCAAACTTGTTTTCTCTCTGCTGGAGCTGGGTTGATGACAGGAGTCAAATTCAAGTGGTTGTTTTTTATTCCATAGGTCTACAGAATAGTCCTTTCACTAGGGTTGTCACAGTGTACATGAGAAACATTTTTTCAGTCACTCAAAACATGCCCTTTGTAGTTCTTGGGGGTTTTGTTTGGTTTTCTTAATTTTTAGAAAGTAAATAATCATGTCAGGGACAAATTAAAAGGGATGAGTCTGGCTGTTAATATTTCTATCAAATGACAGGAATCAAAAAATTCTTCTTCAATGCATTAATCTGTAAACATTTCCCCAACAACTGCAGGAAGGAGATGCAGCTGAAGAAGAGTTGGGTACTTACTTGGTTAGACTCCCACTCCATCATTTTTACCAATGACTATCTTAACCATGTATCAACAGCTGACAACCATTAGTCAGCATGAGGAATTTAAATATTTCAACTTCTCAAATAAAGAAATGAAATTAATCTAAAAATATTTTAATGTAGCAAGCTTGGCTCTAGAACCAGTGCAACATAAAGAGGACACCCATTGTATAACCAACTTTACTGCTTAACAGAGTAAGCTACAGATGCAACAGATTCACCACAAGTTATTTGGTTAAATTAAATACTGAAGTTAGGATCATGCTGTTGGTAATTGTGGTTTTACAGTACCAATGTTCAAATTGGCTGAGTTAGTTTGACTGTAAGTAAAATGCAAGTTTACAGAGAAACAAAATAATTTAGTATGTCCTGTATTCTGTTCCATGCTCAGCCATAATGATAATGTCTTCAACAGATAAACAATATTTCAGCATTATGTCAATAATGCCAAATTTACAACACAATACAGTGTTTGACAAACAGATTCCTCAGGCATGGGGGCCAGTGGTGGCAATGCTACACAGGACTAGAAGTATCCAAGCCCCACCACACTGACAAGAATGCTTTACCTTTTGATGGAATTGTCACTCTAGGAGTTTGTGTCCCAAACATAATGCAATGGAAAAGGAATGTTAAACCCTTGCCTCAGACATGAAGCAAAAGCACTACATGTTATTTACAAAACTGAACCAGTAAAATCACTTTAAGACCAGAGAAAAACTGTGAACACTTGACAAAGATGACAGAGCTTGGTTACTGTACTGTGTGAACCAGGATGGTGATGAAGCTGTAAACAAACTTTAACCAAACTAGGTTAATGCATCTATTCTTAACTCAAGAATATTTCCATTTCAGCAGACAGTGATTTTTAAAGCTAAGGACACTATCAGAGGTTTTATTTTTGTTTAAAGCCAAAACTTTGAAAACCTGGAAGCTTGCAAATTATTTTTGCTCCTTATAAGCCTTCATTAATTTTTACACACACTTCACCAAAATTTTCAACCCCCCTGATTTTATCTAATCCTGCTCCAGCCTCAGTAGCTGGTAGCAAAGTTGAAGCAGACACTACCAACACCTGAAAATCCCTTCTCAGAGTGGCTTGGTTTACACCACTGGGGATGAATTCAGATTGCTGGAATTTCTCTACATTGAACACAAAACACTGAAGCATTAGGTCTTAATTTGAAAAGAAATACTTCCTCAAAATTAAACAGGCTTTGCAAATATAGAAAGAAAGAACATAGGGAAATCATATTTGAATCTGTCAACCCCAGCAGTGTCAAACTCATTCTTCCTCCCCCATCCTCCAACCAAACCACATTGCCAAAGTGGCTGATGAGACACTGATGGACTTAAATTGGACATAAAACTTGGATACAAAACAAAAAGAAACTTTGTCCCTGCCGCATCTATTTTTTTCTTTTTTTTTTCTTGCATTTTGTAATGAACCTATACAAGCATGAAAGGAGTTGTGTTGGTATTTTGTGTTGTTTTTTTAAAACAGGCATAAGAGTTGTGCCAGACAAAACTGAAGAAGCTTTTATTTCACTTCAGAAAGACTTTTTTCTGTATTACCAACCTATTTTTCTTCATAACTAAAGGTGATAAAAAAAATTCCATAGTAATGAAAAAAAACCTCAAACCCTGTAATCAAACTGCTTTTTCAAGTATGTTTCTCCCCTCACAAAAGAGGTGCATTAGCCATGGTGCTGATTAAAACCCACATGCCAATGAGCAGACTTAGCCCCTAGGCCAAATCCCCTGGAAATGGGCTCAGCTGGATCTCCAGGACACAGCACTGGAGGCTGATGGGCAATGCACAATTTCTATCACTCCTGAAATCCCTGATTGACTACATCCCCTGCCACAGCCCCATCACACCCCAGCAGGAGGAGTGGCACAGGAGCCACAGAGTGATGTTGGACAGGTACCATTGCTCAGCCCAGTGCAATTCTTGTGCTGATGGAGATGCACTTTGCAGAGCTACCAGACTGGAGAGTTTTGCCCACAGAATTTTTGCAGAGCACAACATAAACCACATCCTGCTATTTTGTTCAGTCTGGAATTCTCATCTCCATCTATTGCAATTATGGAATCACAGAATAGTCTGAGTTGGAAGGGACAAGGACCATCCAGTCCAGCTCCTGAGGCCAATGAAAAGTCATTGAGGGGGATTCTACAAGAGTTGGTCCCTGCATTAAACACTAATACATGTGAAAAATAAATGGGGACAAACTTTCAAGTCACTATTAGTGATGGTGATAGGTTCAACTTTTCTTCCTTTCTCCTTATTTTCACTTCCCATTAATGCAAGAGAAAAGTGCAACTTTGCAGCATGTTTGTTCACATCAAGTTTTTCCTCAAGAACACATTTTGCAGCAACAAAATATGGTCTGTAAAGTTGCAAAGTGCACAAGCTGAAGGCACAGAGTACAAACATATAAGAAAACAGATTTCAAAATACCAAGTAACAAAAAAGAGACAAAAGAAAAATCTGGAATTCAAAACTCCCTGACAGAAGATACATTTATATGGGACCGACTCTTCTTGGAAGGTGACAGGCTTTAAACTAACAAACAAATACTGCAAAATAATGAAACTTTATTCTTATTAAGTAGAAGCTCCAGAAAATAACTTGAAGTTTAAAATCTAATACACTGACTTGTTAACTAGTTTTAAGAATGTCTTTAATATTAAGAAAAGAGTGCAAAAAGGATTCTTCCATTCTAACGCTTTTGGAAGCTGCTGATTTCGGCTGCCCATTTCCACTTTGAAAGGATTGTTTTTCAAGGTGCATTCCTCACAAAGGTTGCAGAAGAGGTTGTTCATAGGCCAGACCAGGGAATCTTGCCTTTCAAAGTCATCCCAAGTGTAGCAGCAACTGACATTTTAATATATAAAGAAGAAGGTCCAAAACTCTTCTTTGAGGCATAGTTTGTGTCAGAGCTTGAGTTTCAGCAGTTGCCAAAGGAGGCTCCAGCTACCACCTGTGCTCCTCCAGTGTCTGTTCTGGCTAGGAATAAAAGCTGATCCAGTATATTCACTATCTGCATCCCCTGGAGCTTGCACAAGCTGATGAGCCATCTGAAATTACAGAAAAAGTTAAGAAATTCTCTTATGTTAAACTTCCCCATGATGTCCCTTGCCACCCTTCCCCCAAAACAGAGCTGTATCTGCAAAACATTCACACTGTGAGCAGAAGCTGATACACCATCCATGTTCATTCAGTCACTTCAGCCTATGATAAAAGTTCATCATAAAACTGTGTGACATTTTATGGCAGGGAATAAAGTGAACATACTCAGCTGAAAGCAAATGAGGAAACTTGGTGGTAAGAGGGCCATAAAATGAGCAGAAGTTAACAACAGTACCCAAACAGACACCATTCCCAAACAGCTCTGCATCCAAGCAGTTTGGATTATTTCTTAGCATGGTAAAGGCTGGACTGCAGGCAGCTGTTACATGTGGAGATGCAGTCTGACACCTGCCACCCTGAGAAGCCAGAGGTCCACCAGGACCTGAATGCCCAAGCTGGGAGGGGCTGGAGCCTGCAGGAGGGCTGGAGCTGTACTTACTGTAAGTTAACTCTTCTCCAGCTCTCTTGCGTGACTGGTCACCTCTGCAGGAGAAGGAGAAAGGTGTTTTCATGAAAACCTCAATCAAAGATGTCCCTGCTCCTCTGGACCTTCAAAGTCCCTACCAACCCCAATCATTCTGTGATCTTCAAAACAGTAGGGAAATAAATACCTCAGAGAAATATCTCTTTTAGAGATTTAGAAACAAAATGCAGACATAGTAACAACACTACCACTGCAGGAATCTCCATTTATCAAAGTATAAGTAAATTTCATGGATTAAATTAGTTCATCCTTTTGCTACAGACAGTAGGTTTGATCTCATAGGATAATTCTTTACAAAAAGAAGATGAGGAAAAAATGCTCATACACAGTTAGAGCTTAAAACAAGCATAAAATTGTTTTCCTCACTTTGAACTCCTCACCAAACTTTTTTGAACTATGTGAAAAACTCTGCATTTGTCAGTCTGAAAAGATGCTCAGAATCTTACAGACTCTGAGCTGACAACATTTGCTCTTTAAGCAGAAGATTTTAGCAATTAATGTTGTTGATAGCTGTTGTTCTTCAACTAGAAGCTGATGTGCCATTACTGCTGCTGAATACACCTCACTGACCTATGTTCCTCATGGTTATTGCTTTCAATCTTACTAATTCTGTAGGTGGCTGATAACAGTTCTGCTTACCAGTGCATTTCACCAGTTTCACACTGCTTAGAGAACTAAACATGACATTTCAAGTACTAACAGTCTATATCCACAAAACCAACTGGTTTGAAACATGTTTTTTCTTTAGTAACCTGAAAAGCAGAGAGTTGGTTCTGAAGTTCTTTGGCTGGTTCTGAAAGAAGGAGAGACTCTATGAAAGGCTGGGAAAGGTAGTAAGGGACACTGACCATTGCAAGGCAAAATGCATTTCAAAAAACAGTTGGTTTTGTGGATATAGAAATGTCATGTTTAGTTCTCTAAGTGTGTGAAACTGGTGAAATGCACTGGTAAGCAGAACTATTATCAGCCACCTACAGAATTAGTAAGATTGAAAGTTTGACAACACCAAACTGTTCCCTTTTTTTGCTTTGTTCTGTACATTACAATCTTTTGTCAGCACTATATGCCTACTCAGTTATAAAGTCTCACACTTCTATTTCTTGGGCCAAATTGCTTTTTTCAGCCAACAGTTTTATGGTTTTATTTTTATGCTTATCTCTCAAAAAATTATTATTCTCAACAGACAGCCATATAAGGAAAGAGTCTTCACCACATCATTTGCATTTGGGTCAATGGTAGAGCTCTGAAGCTCAATAATTTACCAAGTTTTCAAGAGAGAGATGACCTTTGAAGAAAACCACAGGGTATGAAATCCAGAAATACACCCAAACTAAACATACCCACATCTAGTGGGTGTTCAAACTACAGGGCCAGAGTCTCAGTATTGGACAGGTAACAGGAGAAATGAAGATGTTTTCTCTTTATGAAGAAATGAACCTCTTGGGAGTAGAGTAAAAGGCTTCCCCAGTCTGACCTTAGATTGTCAGAATACTGCAGAAATGGAGGAAACTGCTCTGCCTTTGCCTGGGCAGAAAAATAGAACAGCACAGAGCACCAGGCACTGTCCAGAGGGAAAAATTGACAGTATGAACATTTCCTGGTGTGTCTTTTACTGTTTGTTCCTCTCCCTCTTCCCCCTCCCCAATTCAATACTCAGATGGGAAAGGCCTATTTAAAATAAACACTTTGCCTGTATAAATAACTTTGGAAGTGGAGTAAGGAGACAACTGACATTTTCAGAAGCACCACGAATAAAAGAGAACTTACAGAAAATAAACAGTCAAAGTAAAGGTTGAACAGGATCATGAAGTAGAAACACAACTAAAACCCAGGGATGCATGAACTGCAAGCAACCTGATAAAAATCTTCAAGCCCTACAATTATCTACTCTTTAGGTACATCTGCAGTAATTATTACCTAGTAAATCCATTCTGAATAAGCTCTCTTTGAAGTTTCTGGTCTTGAGCAGCATATTCCTGAAGCTCAGATTCCACAGCAGGGGGTAGAATATTTGGGATGAATTTAGAAAATAAAGCTGGTGCCATCTGTACCCATTCTGTAAGAAGAGAGAAAGCAACAGCAAAATACATGAAAGAGATACTTTGTGAAAATGTTACTGTTTGACAAATCTAACTCTATTTTGAACTTGAACTAACTCTATTAGGAACTTGAATTGAAAAAAAAGGAAAAAGAAAAAAACCCCAAATCAACAGAAACCATGCCTTAAAGCAGAACAAATAATGAGACTGCTGAAATCAGATGTTTACATGCAGACAGAAGAATTACTATTTTTTTCAGTCTCATCATCAAACAAATTCAGTTCTTGTAGCATCTCACAGGACCTGCTGAGTCTCTGGACACTCTTAAGGAGAGGCAACTGATGATCAGCAAACTCACTTGGATAATTAGATAATAATTCTAACACTTTACTGCAGAAAATTTATTCCCAAAATGTACCCTTCTCTCCCCTGAGCCTTACTTCTAAAAAGTACAGTAGTATCATCACACAACCCTACTCCTCCATCTCCATTTCAAAGGAATTCATGCATTTCTCTCACTGATCTTCCAAAGCTTAGACAGGGATCATCTGGAACAGAAAACTGTGATATCACAAGGCCATCACTTACAATATGAAGTGTGGTCAAGGAACAACCACCCTCAATTGCTCTCAAAAGAGTAATACTTTCACACTTATGTGTACACCCTTCCTATCTTTGGTCCTGAACACTTTCTAAAAATTAAATTAGCATTGCCTTAAAATTGGTACAAGTATGTTAATTTTGCTGATGTTAAAATAATCTTTGCTTACAGAAAGTGCATTTTGTACATGTAGAGCCCACTATATTCCTGGTTTGTACACATGCCAAAAACTGCACTAAAGCTTTTTGTAAAGGATGCTCATTCTTATTTCTATTTCCATAAATGGGGACTGCAAAAATAGATTGAAGCTCAGGCACAATCCTTCCCTCAGGCACACCACAGTAAGAAACTGTCAGTACTGTAAAAGGAAGAGAAACAGGTACCATTTATTTATGGATATTTTGAACACTTCCTGTTTCTAAAAACTTCTCAACACAGGGTAAGGCTCTCCTCAGTTCTCCAAAACTTACAAGATTCTTGTAAAAATTGATTAAAATCTGCAACACCATTTTCCTTTCAATATAATTGTTGTTGCATAAGACATCACAATGCATTCACAAGTTAAATTAAGCTCTTCCATGAAATAACACCAACAAAACAGCAGCTTCATAAAACACAGTCAATCATTCACCTCCTGCCAAAGATCTGGTTTTTTGAAGTGTGACTCTCAATACAACTTTCACCATTTCATAATTTCTAAATTTCTGCCATGATTGTCTCATTAACATCCTTCCTTCTTTATTTCTACAGAGAAGGAATGGATCTTCCCTTTGTCTCAGAATAGAGGGCTGGGTTGTTTCTTTTAAAAAGTATTTGCTATTCATATGATACTTTGCCCAGGTGACAGACAAGAAGATCCAGGGTGGAACTGAGCATTGTGATGCACAAAACACACTTTGATTGTTAACTGTGCATTAGTTAGAGAGGAGACACATTTTGGCAAACAAATGACAATCACAAGATAAGATCAGTACAAACATTTCTCCTTTTTACCTGGTCGTAGTGTATACAGGCCTTTCACAATATTTGCCATGGTTGAAGGAGTTATTTGAAATGGTGTTGATTGAGCTTCCAAAAGTAAAGCTGAAACAAAATCAAGACAATCAGCAACTTTTCTAACCAAAAAATACAGGCTCTTATACATAATTAAAAAAAAAAATAAAAATACAGTAATTTTGCTTTTTTGGCACCTTATGTCCTCACAAAGAAAACAGCCACATATCTGATTTGAACTTATTGTCAAGAATAATAATACATCACCTTCAGATAGAAGCATCCTGCTCAAATTATGTATAGTGAAAATGTGTAATAACTTATTTTTCATTCATTGGAGGCAGCAGAGGTTGCAAAACCAAGCAGGTGATGGCTTTATGTATTAAGACACAGAACTGAAGCAAACTCATACCAAGTGTGTTAAACACCTGAAGATCCACAAATCCTTACTTTACAACATTTAGAATCTTGCACACAAAACTAAGGATGGATTGAAAGTCTATGCATGTGTAGTGCAAAAATTGTAACTGCTGAAGAAGAAAAGTTAATAACTGCACCTTCCTCTTGAGGAAAAACCTGCCAATAGAACCTTTACTGTTTATGTTGTGACAAGGTTTTCATCTTTATTTGTATTTATATGAGCTTTGTACATACAGCTGAACTACAGAAACACAAAATAAAGAAATTAAGAAGGTGCAAACCAACTGCTGCTACCTCTTGATTTTCATTTCTCTACCCAGCAGCTGAGCACCCTTCTGTGCCCACCACAGAAGGAGAAATGACTCTTACAATTCTACCAAAGGGACACATCTCTTGGGCTTACATTGGAGAGCTCTGCTTTTAAAGCTTCAGAGCATCTCCAATTCTGGCTTCAGCAGCTGCACCCCTAACATTTAAATAGACAGAAAAATCTTCAGCAGCATGTTTTTTTTCTCTTTCTGGAACTATTTAAGTGGCTCGTGTCAAAGGCAAATTAAAACAAAGTATTTCTTTGTAACCTTCAAGTAATCAAAGTTGCTATATTTAACTGTTACAGATGAATTTGTTTTACAAAGAGACATCCTAAAAGTGCTCGCTCATTTCAGCTGAAGCCTTGAGGGTGTGAGAGACTGTGATTTGCTCTGTAATAACATATTTACAGCCCCTTTCCTAAAGATTTGTCAAACAGCCTCTTGGCAGCACAGAAAGTTGGAAATCATAGAATTAAAATGGGCAGAGTACTTATAATGTGAGAGTAATGCACAATCCAAATAATGTGTCTGCATATACAAATATTTATATCTTTAATTAAGACTGTGGCAACTTCAGCCTAAGCATCACCAATAGATTTGCAATGTACCCAAGAAACTGTGAATTTGTTCTTCATATGTAGGAAATTACATATTAAATCACACAAAACAACAAAATCTTCATTACTTCACTGTAGCTTCAGAAATTGACATTTCTTATCTTGCTTTCTGCAAATGCACACATCACCTGCTACATTGCAAATATAAATCACTCACTCCTGATTTACAGTCAATAAATACAAGCATGACAGTATTATGTTCAACAAGATACAAAGTAATGGCATGTATTTCCTGATTGTCAATAAAGAACATTAAAGAATATTCTGTTCAATAAACCATACAACATGAACTAATCCAGTTTGTCCAAAAGCTGGACATCAAGCCTTGAAAAATTAATAGCAGTGCTGTAGGATTTTTGTTTTCAGAATGATTTCCATAAGAGCAAACGAGACACCTCTCTGGATAGAACCAAAAGATCTCAATGTAAATTTAAAGACAAAGTTGTAAACTAAGATGTAAAGATGTAAAACTTCTCTGCACATAAATTCATTTGCAGTGAATCAGACATTCATTCATTTCACTTCAATGGAACAGACATTCATTCAATCCTGTATTACTTCTTGAGAGGCTCACTCAAGGAATAGAAACAGCTCTGCCAGACATGCTGGAATTACCTCTGTTGTTATTTTACAAATCTTACAAAAGACTAGCAAATACTAAGGCTTTGATTTGCTTTATTAATATAACTAGTGAGAGTCTACAACACAGAAGTTGCAGAGACTCCTTCTACCCACTCCAGAGCTGCACCTGCAGCATTTACAAAGACAGAGGAGGGAGAGGCAAAATAAAACTGAAGCTGAACTGAATGAGGGTGGCAATGCCACCATGATACCATCTGACCACCTCCACAGTGCTCCTGAATTAACACCACATCCTACAGACTATGTAACTAAGATGTGAACAACTTAATTAACCTCTAAAGAGTCTTGAAAATTACTCCTGCCACAATCAGAGAAGAATGGGCTCCCAGGATGAAAAATATTAAATCAGAAAGATACAAAAATGCTTTGAAATCTTCTTGAACACAACACCCAAAATGGGCTCAAGGAATTTTGAGGAACAGTGAAAGAACAGTATTGCAGTAAGTGAGGTGTGAACCTGCAACACTCCAGATACTCTGCAGTGACCAAGTCACCCCAACACTGCAGAGTAGCACTGGAGAAACATGTCCCTTGAATATTTAAGCTACTTCCTACAGTAATTCCTGGAGTAGCAGATGATAACAAGTTCAAATTCATTTGTTCTTAACTCAAGACTGACTTGCAAAACTTAGGATTTTGCTGTTCTAAAAGGCTTTTTCTATCCTCCAACATTCCTTTGAAAATGGATTTATTTTACTTAGGGAAGATGTAACTTTCCTGACACAACAGTGATATTTTTGCATGCTAGCACAAGGGCCTTTTTCCTCCCTCTGTAGTAATTTAATAGAACTACAAAGTAGGCTATTTTAACAAATCATACCTAAGTATGTTCAAAGTTATAACTACTCAACAATGCACCTTAAAAAAATTAGAAACCATATTTCCACTAAAAACAGCCCCAACAGTTTCCACACCAAGGCATTCATCAGCTGCTGCTCTCCAGCCTTCAACAGCAGCAGAACCCATTTAACATTAACAGGTGCTGCAGATCTTTGTCCTGCTGTACAAACTCTGCTTTTTAGGACTTCATTCCACTGTGTATGAAATGTCTGTATTACTGTGCAGGGGAACAACCTCAATACTTCCAGGAAATTGATTCCTTACATAAGTGCACAGCATTTCTGCCCCTTGGGAGGATCTGCAGATCCCATGGAGTCAAATCTGTGGTAGGATAAATTGCCTTTCCCTCAGCCAAATTATTCAGGCTCCATCTGACCACACAACCCTGTCCACTTCACTGTGATAAAATCCCACTCATCTTGAAGATGGTTCCTTTATCCCAGTCCACTGGATTGAACCCAGATATTGCCACAGCAAAGATGCAGCTGAAAGTTTTTGCTGTTGCCATTTTGAGTTATGGTTCTCTGTGAGGTTGGTCAGGTTTTTGTTTTTGTTTTATTGTTATTTGGTGTACCTGCTGCCAATTTTATTTTTAAATAGTCTGATGAAGCTTGATCATACACTACCTTTCCATTCCTTTAACCTAGGTACAATTCCTATGTTAATTACTGATCCAGACCTTCAAAAGCCTTTTGAATGAAAACTGATTCTCTCTTTGGCTTAACCCTCACATTTGCAGTTACATCAATCCTGGGGTTTTATCTTCCTTTAAAAAGAGCTAAAAATAAATTTTTATCCACTAAAATTCTTGATAAGTTTGTAATGGATTAAAATGTAGATCAGAAAAAAAAGAGAAAAACTTCTTATTACTATGCATTTGCCACTGGGCATTGAATAAAGCCACAGCTTACTGTTAAAATATTCATAACACAGACCAAAAGTACATATTAAGTATGTAGAATGTAAAAATGCTACTAAATAAAAATTCTTAATCACATGGAAAATAGTCAATGCTGTAAAAGTAATAAATACAAAAACAAAGCTATAAATGTAGATATATATGCTTTTGGACTTGTATAATTGGAAAATAGGGTGGTATTTTTACATTTATAATTTTATGAGCTCTTATTGAAACTAGAATATTATTTCTATTTCTTTGCCAAGAAGTCAAATTAACCATGGTGGTCATTACCTGAGACTGTATTTCCCAACTTAATTTGAGGTGCTGCAACTCAATCAACATGAAACAGGGAAAATAAGAAATGCAGCTCCAACTTTTTTAAATGGCCTAGAGTTCTTTCATGAAAGGTTTAGTTCAGAGACAAAATTTGCATGTAGATTGTTATTTAAAGAATTTGAATGTGTCCTACAATAGTTGGTAACAACCCAGACTGCTTCCAGTATTGTTACAACACAATTACTTAGTCCTTAGCTGTCAAATTACAGCTGCAACTTCAATATTAGTGATGGCCCACTTAAACTGCTGAGCATGTAAATATTGATTATTCCATCAGATCTGCAGAGCACAGAGGGTATAAAACATTAACAGCTACAAAAGTTCTCTTAGTTAGTCCTGAGAGTAAAAGTGTCTGCTGAGGTCTAAGAAAAGGGTAATATTAATGTGACAACAGTTTTGAAGGAATGGTTGATTTTCCTGCAATAGCAGCATCCCAGCACACTCCCCATGGGCTGGAAAATAAGTGGAACAATAAATACTGCAATTGATTTTCACTATCAGCTATCTGTGTCTATCAATATTCAAAAGGAAAGAAGGAAGGAAGGACAGAAAGGAGAATATTGTTTAGAAAGTTAGAATTGGAAACTTCAAGTGATTAAATTATTTGCCAACATAAAATAAGCTAGAAACTAAATACTGAAATTCACAATCCTGTAGATGCATAAAATTATTTTAAAATTATTTTCAATGAAGTGAATAAGTGCATCCTTTCCCTATATCTCAGAAAAAGAACTTTATGCTACAGAACCCCCTTGCCACCCAAATCAATTATTGTGAAAAGCTCAACAGCTTTGTAGTTGGGGAAAAAAGTACATTAGCTTTTTGTTTCAGAGGAACTCTTAACAGAAATCACCCTGGTTTAGTCTGGCACAAACACACTGGGTTTAATTGGTGTTTTCTCCTAGTGGTCTGCTACCTTTCTTCATTTTTAAGGCCCTGAGGAAGAAATCTCATTCCATTTTACCTATCCTGACACATATGCTAATTCTAAGCACAGAGTCACTCCAAAAGCCAGTAATTCTCTTCTAAAATATGTATTTTTTTTAAAGAAATCTCCATTTTTTTCTGTCTCATTCTTAAACTTAAAAAGCAAGAAATACATTTTATGAACATGGCAGAGTAGAGTTGTGCAGGTTTTCTTATACTAATTTTTCAAAGTCTTAGGAAAAAGCAAAGCAGTGTTTTGAGGCTTGGATAACATCCAATATATTACAGAAGGAAAGGGCCTCAGTAATCAAAAAAGACATTTTTAAAACACATTGCTTCTGTCATCACAGTAGTCACTCTGAATCCCAAACCAAAAAGAATAATGACTTAGAATTCTTGAGGGCAGTTTCTATATTAAAGCTTTAGTTCAGATTAGAAATGTGATTTTGAAGCAAATTCACTGATCATCCCCACTTTGCTGCTCCTTGGTTGGTATGACAGAGCTGCCTTGGAGCATATTACTTTAATTCCTTTTGGGCAAGATTAAACCAGATGTGCTCAATCTGCTACTCCCTGGCACTCTGTCCAAAGGAGCAGACATGAACAAGTGGGAAATAAAACTCCAAAAAGCAGGGAGAGGTCAGCACTGGGTCCTGAACACCAACACAGAGGTGTTTCATATTCTGCCCCCTTTCCACCACCCCACTTATTAATGCAGGCACAGCCTAAACCATGCAATGAAACCCTCAGCTGCTCCTGCAGGGCCCAAACCTTTCAGATAAAAGCTCATGGTTCTGCTGCACCAAACCCACAATGATGCCCCAGGCACTGCTGTCAAAAGCAACTCAGGACAGACATTCAAGAACAAGATGGTTTTCCTGATGAAACACAGGCATTAGATGTGACATGGAAATGAGAAGCACAAAGAACAACTTCTTCAATGTCAGCAGCACACAGAAAGGCTGGGGGCAATGCTCTCTGCAAGAAGCTGAGAAGCCATGAGGATGTTTGCTCCCCTTGTCAGGGCATTTTCTCTGCTGTTCCTGCAGTAACAGGTTGCTTCTCATGTGCAGATTGTCTGAGACATGTCAAATTTTAGGGGGAGGGAAGAAATGCCACCTCAAGCAGGGTGAATATCAACTCAATCCATCTTTTTCTTGTCTATATGTGTCAAAGGTGAGGCAAGGGGAGTGAATAAAAAAACCCAGCACACATCAAAACAAACCCTGTGGTCTCTGTTGTAGCTGTAGAGTCAGGCCATGAACTTGGCATCAATCACAGTCTTTCTGTCAGCCTTTTGCACTGCTCCTCTCAAACAGAGAGTTCTGTATGCACAAACAAAAGCTGGATATGGCATTTATTAGTGAAAGACATTTTGTCAAAGAGATGAGGAGGGTCCCTTGCTTCAATGACATCAGACAGGTTTTGGGAGGTCAGCAAGGGAAAACACAGCTGCTAAATGTGTAGAACAACAAATACTCCTAACTGAGGCACTGCACAGGCAACATCCTCTAACAGATATAAATATTCATTCTCTATAATTTTGCATTAAGTTTCTACCTCCTGAATCAAAAAGCTGGACAGCTTCATTTGAGTTAACATCTGAGTTAACTTTTTTGGTACTTTTTAGAAAGCACCAATGCAGTGGAAATATCTTTCTTGTTTTTATAAAGAAAAACCTTTATAGAAGGTTTTAACCTTTCTTTATAAAGAAAAAGGTTTTCCAACATAAACAGCCCTTCTATTGAACTTTATTATGCATTCAATAAAAAAAAATAAAGAAAAAATGAACAACAAAATCTCTTTCCCTCATCTGAATCCAAGTGACCTAACTGGAAGAAACAAAGCTGTCATGTGTAAAGACCTTCACAGAAATGACTTCCTCTGGAACTAGCTAGAAACTGAAAACATAATGAAGGAGGCTGTGAGTGGTCTCCCTCCTCCTGACTTTTTTCAAAGAACTTTTTCTTTTTTCTTGGAAATCATGAGAAAAACTTCTACTTTGGCAAACATATGTGTTATATTTTTACACTGGGTTTTAGCTCTGAACTAAAGACTGACATTCAAGAACTGCCTACATGCCTTTAGAATCCACACACAGTAACCACTCTGTGCTCAGGCTTCAGCAGCTAATTCTGTAATTACCCCAGGCAACAGGAACAAAATCAGAACTGCTGTACAAAGCTATTTTCCCTCTGATAAAGTTCACCTGACTTCCCAGTTGAGTAACTACTGTACAAAAGTGCAGGCAGGGTTTTGGTTTTTTTTTTTTGCAAAGAACCAACTTGAACTGAATGATCTGTACCAGCACACTGCTCTTTCAAGAGTAAAAAACACTTTTGCAACTCAAAATAGTAACATGTAAGGCAAGAAACAGCCCTACACACACATATAAATGGTTGAAGTACTACAGCAAAGAATTAGTAGAAGGAAGGAGAGGAAGACTGCCCTCTGAAACAGCTCTCACCTCCATGCCCAGCTTAACTTTCTGCTCTTTTTTGTTAGCATGGGAACATCATCGACCTCCCAGGGCAGGATTACAGTCCAGCTTTCACCTTCCTTTCCTCATCTTTCAGGAAGAGAACAGGAATAACTGCAAACTCCTGTAATTTAAACCCAAGTGATCTTTCCACCAAGGAGACACAACATTATGCTCTTAATAGCTTTTCTTCTTTTGTTGGATTCAAAAGCAAGCTTGGTTTGGGCACTAAGCTGCCAATATCCAAAAGGGGAAGAATGGAAGTTACTTGGAAATAATCTGCCATTAAACTTTACCTACTGCAAGTACTAGAAGTAGGGAGTTTCAGGAGCTTTTCTTCACTTTCACACAGTAATTGCCCTTTTTCTAGATGAGAATAAACAGGCAGGATGTTTCCAGGGCATGGAGATTACACTGCAGGACTATCAGAAGAGATAGTGCCTGCGTAAGGAGAAAAAAAAACTATTTCTGAGTTTTTCTGCTTACAAATCACCTCATGCAGGACTGTAGCAGGAAAAAAGATGACATTCTCCACCACCCCTCCTCTTGTGACATGGGGATATTATCTGCATCTTCTCCCCCTCCCAGCCTCATTTCTGAGGCTGCCTGTAAATAAGATGCTGTATCTTTGCTTGTTACATTCAGTTAAGCAGTTCTGCACATAGCAACTTCTCCCAAGCCATTGAATGCAGTATTCTTATCAGCAAGAGCCAGCTTTGGCTTTGTAAGGAAAATACTCAGGTTATATTCACTTAGTTCAAATGTATCCACTTTAATCTGAAGAGCATTGACTTGATAAATGTGTGAGTGCAAAAGTGTTTCAAAACCAGCTGTGTTCATGGATCTGTGCATTGTGGGTTTTTATTATGTATTTACTTTAACTAATGAGAAGTGCTGCAGATAGTAAAGCGCTTTAAAAAAAAATAAAATTCATCTATCAAACCCCAAATGGAACCAAAGTGGCATAGGTACAGGAAAAATTTGTTAAAGTAATGTCTGCTTAGGCAATATTTCCACTGTAAATAAAGAATTGACACCTTGATCACTCAAATTTCTGCAACCAAGTGCTCAGAGAAGTGCTCCCACCACAGAGACAGGTGTTGATCTTGCACCTTCCTGTCTCCCACCAGCCCATACAGGAATGAGGGGCCTCAACCTGGAGGAGTCTGAGCCAAGAGATCAAACACCAAGGAAAAGATCGTGGCTGCACTGCTCTTCTGGCTCTGGATCTCCAGACCTGGAAATCTGGCTGCACTTTTCCCCCCCATCTTTCTGAAGTGGAGCAGGAACTTTTTCAAAAATCAAATGAACCTGAAATGTACTTACAGTGCTTCCTGAACACAGCTTCAAATAGAAATGCCAGTTTCCAGGCTCTGAGAGAATGACAAGATACTATCAACAAAACCCACTTTGTACAAACATAGCAACAAATTTCAGGAGCAAGAGCAGACGTTACTCTGGCCCTCCAAGTCTAGATCACAAATGGATTAAATCAATTCCATAATTTGTTGTGTTTTTTTTCAAACAGAGTTTCCTCTCACTGAAGTGGCAGTTGCAGCATCTCTTTAAAGAACAGACCCAGGACTCCATTTCTCCATACCAATCACAACTTCCTTGACTTTAATTTCCAAAGTATCCCTATTCATATCTGTACTTTTTCCCCCTCACAACAGAGAAACATTCTTTTGCTGAACCAAATCTGTATCAAATATCAGCAAAGAGCACCACACACTGACATTGGGAAGCAAAGTACATAACAAACTCCAACTTGCATTCTATTTTCACAGAGCCCTTACATTTCCAAAAAGGAAGGTACTACTCATCTATTTTGGTTTGAATTTCAGGAAGCTAGAAAAAAACAGCTGAGAAAGGCGAAAAAAATACAGTACTAGAAGTTTTTCAACACATCTGCAGCATTACATCATGTGCTATGTATCTTCAATTATTTCCCAAGAACCTGTTAGCAAGTCTAAAAATTTATTTAGACATACTTTAACTCAATTTATAGATCCTCTTATCCAAGATTTAATTAAATCAGATCACAGTTAGGAGTTCATGCCTGTCAGTATTCATCATCTTACTTAGGAGGGAGATAAAATCCAAATAACTTAGCTTTAATAAACTGATGGTCAGACAGAAATGAACCTAAGGAAATTAACCTCTTGCTCATTAAACAAAAGACTTCATATACAGCAACACAGACAGCTTACCTTTTTTTTTTTTTTCACTTTACTTCTGCAATTAACAGCTGGAGAAAAGTATTTCTAATTCCACACACATACTCAACCACAGGTCTTTTCCTTTCAACAGTTCATCTGCAATTTCTATTTGATTCTGCTATTATCACTGCAGAAAGTTAATTACTTAGCAACAACACATGTGACATCACTTATGCCAGAGGTTTATTCAGTGTTACACCTTTGCTTTGCCACTGGAAAAATAAATTCTTTGCCTGAGAAATGCAAACATTTTAAGGCAATATCAGGCAAATTTTCCATGATCTTGTTGCAGCAATCATCTTAGCAGGTTCCATACCAGTAATTCCCTTTGGCACAAAATAAAACATCAGGCCCATGGCTGGGCATTTCTTATTGTTCTGCTACTTTTAAGGTAGCAGATCTGCTCTTAGTGACACTTTTCCAGATGGCAAGGACAAGACTTGATCAGAGTGGATAATCTCCCATCCCTGTAGGGTGCCAGGCTCCCTGACCTTGCAGTCACCCTGTTCACCCACCCCTCTCCCAGGAAATGATCTCTCAGAGAGCCTGAAACAACAGCAAAGCTCCTTCTCCCAGCCCTTGCCTGCAAAGGGCAGGGCATTGCTACCCAAGCAAAGACAAAAGGAGCAATGAACTCCACTCCCACTGCTCTAATGCTTGGCCAGCTGCCCTTCTGAGGGGCCAAGCAGGGCAGCAGCAAGGTCCCTGTGCTCACAAACACTCTCAGAGGTGGCAGGTTTCAGACAAGCACTGTGGTTCACCACAGGAGTCCCACTTCCCATTCAGTGCTGCTGTGGGTATCACTTGAGGCACATTCTATCTGCACTAACCCATTAACCTGGAGAGAAGTGCTGTCAGCATTCTGCAGCTCCCCACCTCCAGCAGTACTTGAGAACATCGTGACAACAACCCCAGAGGTAGCACAGTTCTTTGACCACACCATGTTCTTAATGATACCTGTGTCAATATTTTCATAATGAAGTTGAAAAGTAACAGCATAAATAACACAATAATAAAACATTCATTCTGCCATAATCACAAGAGAAAATAAATATTGGTTCCCCCAGATCTCAAACAAAACATTACTTCATACAAGATTTCTGAAAAAAATAAGGTGACGTGTGTCACATTTCCTCGTGCCTCAAAGGAATTTGTACTGAAGTTCACTAGTATTTGGCATTTTATCCCTATTTGCTGTGGATTTCCACAGTATCTGAAAGCACTGTGGCTCTCCAGGCTTCCATTAGAAGAAAAATTCAACAGCTTTACTTACGCATTAGGTTGTAAATGTGCTTTTCTGCAACATGTTCCGTAAACAGCTTTATAAGGTCATCTTTTAAGTCTCTGTTTAGCTTGGTTTCTATGTAAAATTTATTCTGGAAAATAAGACAGACGTTTTCAAGTTTGTTTCCCATAAGAGCAAATAAAATAAACATATTTTCTCTGAATAAAAATAGTTCAGAATATGAAAGCTACAGAGTATTTCACCTGCAAAGTGTTTCCTTGGTGACTGCATTTAAACTAAATAGAACATTCCTGTACAATGAAAAAACATTGGTGACAAACCTACTTACATACAGCCATAAATATTCATTTTGTTTTCTGTATCTACAGCTATACCTCCATATTGATCCAGAGTGGAGAGCTTATATACAAAACACTTCATTTTAGAACTTCTGGAAATTATGTAATTTCTCTGAACACAAAAATACAGCTGGACATCATGTTTGGAACAAAGGAAAATATTCTTTCCAAAGACTAAAAGTGATTAAGTCATTAAAATAGATGGATTACAATAACAAACCATCAGCATTTATTCACTTCTCTGGTTCACTGACAATCTCAGAGGATGGCTACTCAGAATGAATCAGCTGTAGAAATAAGTGATATATACAAATATACACAAAAATGAACTACATTAAAATTTTTAGGATTCCATTACTTTGACCAATTCAGCATTAATAAAGAATTCATCTCTTCAAGGGAAATTCAAAGATCATTCTATTAATAATTCCTTGAGGGCCCCAATAGCTAATACACTATTTGGTATGAATGCACCATTTCCTGCAATTAATAGCAAGATTTCTTGTCTGAGTCTTATTCACAGAGGTGTTTTAACAGCTGGGGGGAAAAAACTGCTTCAAGATAAATCTCCTACCATTAAAAAGCTGACTTGGAAGTAGAAAAGCTAAGTTAACTAATTTGGAGAAATGATATAAAAGAGTTAAACAGATAATGTAATAGGAAATAAACTCAAAAATGATCCACGGGAACACTTATCTGAGAGATTTACTAGATGAAGGGATATCTTAAGGGAGAAAGGTTTTTCCACACTTTAAATCAAGTTTTTCTCCTATTCACTAAAGCATTTAACGAAATCAGAACAAACTCTCAGAACACAGAGCAATCTTCATGTTTTTGTGTAAAACCCATTCTCTTGGCCATTACAAAAGCTACAAACACATCATAACAATCTGTCCAGAGAGAAACCCCTTAAGCTTCTGAGAGAACATTCACCAGCATTTATTTACTTTTAATAAAGATTGAAGCTGGTAGAACAAAGGCAATCTGAGGGCTGAATGCTGAATACATGCCCCTATTGTATTTTCAATTTGTTGCAGTGATGGATAACAGCCTTAAAATGTTGGGGTGTTTTTGGTTTTTTTTTTTCTTAATTTACTAAACTTGCTGCCAGTGGTTCCCACTGATATCCTGAATTTATCCTGCCTGTAGAGGTTTTATCAAGGACTAGGACAATTATTTCCCCTCACCTGGGCCTGTGAAAGAGATTGGGGGAAAGGCTCTGCAGACAGAACAGCCTCATTAGAAACAGACTAACTTATTGGCAATGGTTTTGGCCAATGGTGAATTGCCATTGCAATAGAAAGCCATAACAACTAAAGATACACTTTGAGGAAGTGTTAAGCCACACACCACACTACAGCCCTTCACCAGAACATTTTCCTAAACCAGTCTGCACAAGATTATGATGCTTTGTTTTGCTCAGGGGCTGGAAAGCCTAAACTTTTAATTCTACTAATTCCATTACTAGAAAAGCAACAAAACCCCCCCATAACCTAGCAGTTACAAGACAGTACAAACACAGAAGAAATGTAAAATACTCTTCACATTTGCTCACTTGGAAACACCTTTCCAAAAAGGGTTTCCACTGTGTGAGCTTAAATAGACAATGAAAAAGCATCTAACTCAAGTACTTCATTTCCAATGCACAATGCTGAAAGGAGAGAGCAGAAGAGCTGTCACCTCCCCCATTCTTGTTAGGGGTAAATCAGAAAGATTTTCTGTATAACTTGTCACTATCTAGGCTGTGCCAGTAGTTCTTGAAAAATGTCTCAAGTCATGTAAAGGTCTAACTGACACATAAAAAGTTGGCAGATGTGAGAAACTGAAAAAGTCACAAACATTAATTTTACAAAACAACTTACGATAAAGCAATCTGGGAAATCTTAAAAGATAAATTCCAGTTAATATTAAGAGGAAATCAATAAGTACTTTAAAGGTGTGCTTGTCACATCATACTCACATAATTTGTGTGTACAGACACACACAAAATGCCCTCTAGCTGATAAGCAACAAAGTGCAATAGCACCCAGTAGGGATAACATTTTTATTATTTTGGAGGCAATGAAAGCTATATCTCTTAGTAAAATGAAAAACTGAAACTCTATAAGAAACATGTATCGTCTAATTTTTTTTTTTCCAAGTGGAAATATTTTTTTCCACTGTGATATGTACAATCTGTAAGTAACCAGAATAATCTCACTTAAATTTACAGAACAGTTTTCTGCTAGGAACAAAGCACTCTGTGAAGCTGACTTCCAGTTTAATTTGCTTTACTTTCAGGTACATCCTTGAACTTCTGAAGGAGCCTAAACCCACAAAATCTCAGAAGGTCTTTTGGCCTCTGTGCTTTTCTGACAAAAATCCACCACCATATGAAAAAACAAAGTGTTCCCAGCAAAAGAAGGAAAAACAAAACTCCCTCAGTTGCAAGGTCAGTCCTCTCAGCCACCCTCCTGATAAGCTTGGAAACACCCCTTGGCCACCACAGACACACAGGGTAAGAAATCACCTTTCCTGCTTTGGTACATGTCAGGAAAGGAAAGTGCTGCTGCTTTTAAGATACACAGGACTAACACTAAGACAAAATATTATGCCATATTCCAGTTTGACATAAAAGCTTTAGTTTTTTCCTCAGCTTCATAGATTTTAAAAATATTTAAATGCATATTAAAAGTTTTCCTAAGCAGCAATATAATTATCCTTCCAGAACAAAGTCCTCAAGAGCAACTCAACAGCCTTGGAAACTCCTGATTAAAGCAATCACAGAAACGGAAACCTTGTCACCTCTGACACAAAGGCAGAGTTTAACAACTTCATCCACTTCAAAATGCTTTGAAAAGTATCTATTAAAGTAACTGCAAAGCTGTAATTTAGACTGTAATTAGGCTTTCACCTCTTACAGTTGTTTTTCAATTGTACTTTTGGACCAAACAGAGGAAACTGTTGTTGCTGTATGAGAAAACTTGATTAGACACTACAATGCAAGATCATAAGAGTACCTGTACATAAAAGCACTTCCAAATGCATACAGAAAAAACTAAGAAACACATTTTTCACCCTGACTTCTCTGGACATATTTCCCACATCATGCACAACAGTGAAATTATTTCAGTGCAAAAGTATGACAGATTATTTGCCAGTAGTTTATAAACCAGCTGTACAGCTGAGCCAAGTCAGCATTTCTTTTGGCAGCAAGAGGAAATAACAGGTAACTGAACCAGATAAAAGGGCAGATTAGAAGACACCAAGTTCAAGAAAGGCAAATTCTTCTTTTAATGCAACAAATCTGTATGGTAACACAATGCCAAAATACTCTAGCAAGTTACCTAAATTCACTGAGACACAAAAGAGCCTCCTAAAGGCTTCCCAAACTCTTGAAACTACCTATGAGAAAAACTTTGAAGAGTTTGAGGCTTATTTAATTTTTTTTTCTTTTTCATTTCTAAGTAATTCCAAAACAAGGACAGTTTCTGGGATGACATATTTCAAGCTTGAATTATTCATTACCACAAAAAAAAGGCAATAAGTTTTGGTACTTGAACAAAAAGATGCAAATTATTGGTTTCTGGACCACTCCAAGTACACCTGACACTGCTATGAATATTATTTTGTCTTCATCCATCCAGCACTCTGAATTACTTTATCAAATGGTAAAGACATTGCCAAGATACATCTTCCTGTCTTTTCTAAATCTGTACTATTTGAAAGCAAAAAATAATCATCTCCACAACCTGCCCAAACTATGAAGCCAAAACTTAACAAGTCAATAAATGATTTCTGTTCAAGAAGATATAAATAATAAACTATTTGAGATGGATTTTTTCCCATTAAAATCAAAACCATTCTCCCCACTCCCAGGAAAGAAGTATTAGGTCAGAAAGCAACTGCAAAAGTCTGCATTTAGAAAGCATGGCTTCCCCTTCCTCTCCCCATACAATCTGATCAGTACTGTTAGGCAGGCACCAAAACTAGGCATGGATCATAAGTTTTGCATGTCAGAAATCATTATAGCTGCATTTTATTCTTTTTACTTTCAGTCAGCATCTTGTGTATGGAAATATTTATTTGAAAAGAATTTTCTAAAACTTACCATATATATGAAAAGAGGCACAATGCTCTGCAATGCTCCCATATACTGTCCAAGAGCTAGGTTAAATCTTTCAATATAGAGATCTGGAGGGCTGGCCTGCAAGAAATTGTAAAAGTCAGGTTGGAATTTGAACAAGAGAAAGATCTGGAACAGCATGGGCTATGCTTTCACAGCAAACTCAAACAACTACAAAGGATTTGATACATTAGGTCCACACAAAGCAAGCCACACATCATTCCAGAGTTTCTGCTCTAACTCCCTCCAGCAAAATCAATCTCCCTTCAGTAACTAGGTTTTGCCTAGGACTATACATCAGTGCCCTACAAGGTCCATTCAATGAGAAATACAGTGAGCCTGTAACAAGCTGACATTTAGCATATGCAAATAAAAACACTTTTCAAAGACCAGAAGTTTGTTTTGAAAGCACCAGCTGTCATGCCTAGAATCCATAACCAAATCAGCACAAGTGCTGCAGTGTGTGTTCCCACCCCATTCACAGTAGGGTGGCATGAAGCTGCTGCTCTGCAGCTGAGCTGGTGAGTGGCACATCCTGCAGCTCCAGGGAACATTGTCCTCTACAGAAAATCTTTCTAATTACTGCTGGGTCACCTCAGGCAAGACTCAGTTCAGGGAGCTCAGCTTTACAAAGAAGCAACATCTTCAGAGAGAGTTCTGTACTCAGGTCTCACACTCCAGGTTAGGCCTGTGGAAATCTCCAGCTGTGCTCCATCCCCCTGGAGCCCCAGCCTAAACTTGGCTACACAAAACCTGAATGTGCTGTTTTCTGGCTACAATACCCTATTTCCCAAAGAAGGAGCTAAGGAAACTTAAAAGATTTGTTCAGCTGTAGGTGAAGTTAAATTGAGAAGAGAAGCAGAAGAATGGGAAGCACTGAGCACTGTCTCTGTTACAATATCCATTTGGTGGCATGCAGGGGAGCTGCACTGCAGCATTCACAAGTGCATTTAGATACCCACAGCTGGAAGTGGAGCTACAGCAATGTCTTCCTCCACTATCCTCTTTTCCACCCCAATCCTCTCCCTTACACTGCCCCACCTTCAGCCCAGCCCCTGCTTTGGTCTTTCCAGAGGGGCTGGGTGGCTGCCTGAGCTCCTACTGCTCACATATACAGATATACCTATAGAAACCCAAGAGAAAAGTGAGAAGTAAAAATTCTCTTTCCCTGGACTGTTTTCCCTTCTGACAACACCAAGCCAAAAGAAGATGGAGAACACAGCAGTAACTGAGACCTTGCAAGAAAACAAGTTCAAAGATTTTCCTGAAGTCAAAGCATCTGTGAGAAACACTCAAGGCTTAGCTGCACCTCAACCACCTTATGAGAACTTAAAGCTATCTTCAAGAACATTTTTCAACCTTTATATGGACATTCACCAGCAGCCCTAAGAGAAAAGTTAAAATTTATGTTGATATTTTGCTCTGTTAAGGATTCTAAATTTATGACTTTTTTTCCCCTTTAAAATAGCTTCTTTTGCCTCCATTCTTACTATGCTTAATGAACACGTGGGTAATTTTCACAGCAAACACCAATACAGAGCAGACAGTTCAGAAAGGAAAGCAAAACTGGCAAAGGAAGAAAGAGTGTTATTCCATATGCAGTTGCCAAAGGCTATATATGGTTATTCCTTATTTTGATCACAAGGTTTTAATCTTATTGCAAATGCAGTTCTCAGGGGTGGCCAAACAAATTTTAGTTCAAAATGCCAACAAGGTATAAAAGTGATTATGAGCTCCAAGGACTCCCTTTCATATATAGCTACATATACAATTTGTTGCAAATAGCATGCAATGAAATCTGCATTCTAAGCAGTATGTATTCCTGCTTCACTCCTTTTCAACCTCAAATTTAAATATGGTTATACCCTCTGATTTGTATACAGCTTCTAAGATTAAAGAAAAAGGAAAGTTCTACTTGAAAGAACACGTCAGACAAAAGGAGACCATAGCCTCACACATGGCACCACTCTTCTCTCACTGATAGTTTGTCATTTTCATTAAAAAACCAAAACAACAATAAAGCCAACAAGAAAAAACACAGACAGAAGCTGTCTGGGCAGTGGAGATTTAATCCCAGGCAATGCATACAGCCAGGCTGCCACACTTTTGACAGGGGATATAAGCACTGGTATCTTTTGTCCCCACTGCAGATTGAGAACTTTGCTAGCTCAGCTCCCAAAGATCATGTCACAGGAAGGGAGGCTGTTTATGAGGATACAACATCTGCACACCCAGCTGGCTGAAAATGACCTCAGGAGCCCTCCAATGGAGGGGAGCTATCAACTACCACCTTGCAATCAAGTGGAAAACAACTGCTCTGGATAAAGACAAAGCTAAGAGAGGTCCTGATGGCTTCAGAGGAAGTGCCTCACTAGGGTCAGACAAATATCAGGCCTTGGTTTTAACCTCTGCCATGCAGAAATCATGGTGTTGTCTGCTTCATCAGCATGAAATGTCACTTTTCAATTTTATTCTCCTCATACCATTTCATGTCAAGCCTCAACAGTCAAGACATTAACAGACATGGACAAAAAAAAAAAAAAAAAAAAAAAGAAAAGCAAGCTTGACAAACTCTGCTTAACTAAAGCTTGATGGGTAAACTACCAAAATACTCAAGCCAAAGAGAAATCAATAATAGTATTTTCACAGCTCATCTATGAATTACTGTAATCTGTGTGGGGAAAACAGAACCATCTGTTTTCTGTTCATCACAGTGTTACTGCCAGACTGAAATCAATTATTTGCTTCAGCACAGGATCTTTCTCCACATCTCAACATTCATATTTATAGGACAGTAACTGGAGCTGGAATAGTTTTATATAAACCACTTGAATTTTCTAAACTAAAAAGCAGTACATGGCAACAAATTGATGAGTAAACAGAAGTTGTGAAGATTTTAATATTAAGTGGCCATGATTAGAGCCCAACTTGCATTTAAAATCTATGCTTATTCAGATACAGCTATTACAAGAAAAACCCAAAAAAACTGCTTTGGCTGACACTTTTTACTCCTGGTCCTAGTCCAGAAAAAGAGAACACATACATTCAGCTTTTTAAATTATAAGAGGAGGGGCACAATTAAGCATGATATTTACTTCTTACAACTCTCCAGCAACTATTAAGTCTTTAAATCCCCTCCTATCTTACCTGAGGGATGTATTACAGAAGCTATTCAAAAAGACAAAATACACACCCCTAGCCTAAGGTTTTCCAAGAAAGAAGAGGATCCCTCATTCCTTCACTACTCATCCTGAATCCTATCAAACTGTCAATTTAGGGGGTTGGGGATAGTTTCTTTGTAAGTTTGTTGGTTTTTTAGATTGTTTGGGGTTTTTTTAAAACACTCAATAGAGGCAGACAGTTTAAATCTTCTACATTTGATGTTATCTACCACTCACAAGAACAGTTTTCTAGCAGCAATTGTATTGTGTGTCTGTCCACAGGAGCACTGAATGTTTGGTTGGATCTCTCAAGCTCTGATGCAGCTGCATTTGGTTAACATCTTCAGCTTGGTTGTGAGTAAAGTGCTTCTTACAATAAAATACTATGGCTGCTGTTTAAGAGCTGAAGTTAAAGACAATTTTATCTCCTTACACACCACTGTGTTCATCTCAGCACCAACAGAAACTAGAAGTAACAAGAAAACAAATTTGAGAAAGGATGATATACAAAACACAGTCAAACAAAACAAACAGCTGGAGATCCTGCATATTAAATTACCCTTTCCTTATTTGAAATCTAATATCTTGGCATTTCAATGCACTTGTGGGCAAGAAACTATACATCTGAAAAAGATCTGGGTTTTTTCAGATTGAAAACCAGCCTCAATATCATTCCTAAACTGAGCACATAAAATCAGAAGGCAACTCCTCGCTCAAAACAACTCAGAAATGGCTCAGAAGAAAGAAACAGAGATAACAGTTCTGTGTTTAAGGAACACAAAGTTAATCTGTTTCTGAAGAGTTGTCTGGCACACCTGCAGTCTCTGTAGTAGAGTTTACATTCCTATGGTGAATGGGCAGCTCCATTTTCCTGGGAATATGCTCCCTGCCAAAATGCCAGCACATATGCTGCAGCATCCCTCCCACAGCTGCCAAGTGAAAAGGGAGAATGGCTGTGACTACACAAATTAACCTGTTACTCATGTAAGTGATCTGAATCTTCTAAACCACTCTTTGCTCTTTCTCAAGAAAATACAATTTGTTTACCTTGCCTTGCAATGTATGTGATGCATAGGTCTACATCACTGGTATTATTAAAACATTTTACAAAACACAGACATCAAACCAAAGCACTGATTCAAAGGCTGTGTCTTCCTAGCCAAGCCTGCACTCAAACCTGTTCAAAGCCTCATGACATTTTCTCATGTAACTGTCTTACACCAGGTCAGCAGGTGTGGGTCACCTTCCATTCCCATTCTACATGCTTGTAAAACAAGAAGACATTGTACCTAAAGACCATGTAGCTAAAGACTATGTAGCAGTAAGAAATCTTCAGAAGCTCTTCTATCTATTAAAGACACATTAATTTGTGCTGTATTTACTTGTATCTTTCTTGTAATTGCATTAAGGTCTGCAGCCCAGTGTAGTGTGACAAGCCTTTCCAAAAGGCTGCAGTCAAGAATGCTCCTCTAAGCTCAACTTACTGATGGTTGTGTCATTTTTAATGGCAGTATGATAATACCTACTATTTCAAGTCAAAAGCCATCTTCTTGATGTCTAAACATTTATAACACTTCTGCTTTCTACCATCTGAGTTCAAATCATCCATATGATCTGATGCAATTCAGTGAAATTCACAGCAATAAATTCACTTATATATTAAAGCTGCTTTTGCTGATACCTTCACCAGGGGCTGTTTGAGCACCTTAAAGTCCTCATTCAGGACATCTGACTCCCATACACATTCTCCCAAGGAAACTGCAAGTGGGACAATACTTTCATACACTGCACTGACTGGTTTGAGAGCCAGCAAGACAAAAGGCTGAGAAGTTGTAATGATTAATATCAGGCAGGAAACCTTTCTGGCATTGCACAACAAAGACTATAAACCTGCAGGTCCTGGGGGCCAAACAGTAGACATGCAAATTATCTACCAACACCAGTGACTCCTCAGTGCAGTCAGGCTCATTATAAAAAATTATAATTCATCATCATAAAAATAACCCACCACAAACAGAAAACAACAGATCCCTTTTCTCTCTCCTCTAGACAAAAAGAAAAGGTTCAACATGGCAAATAAATGGTTTTCAGCTCTCAATCATTTCACAAAGGAAGCACCTAGTTTATTCTAACTAGAAGGAAATATTGTACTGCACCTGCACAAAAAAGCTACATTTGTAACAAGCCAGCTCAAAGCCACAGCACATTCTGATTGACAATGCTTTGAGTGCTTTCCAGCATCTTTTACTGAAGAGATACATAATGGGTAAAGTGCTTGATTTTAAATTACTTTATCAGAGTGCATAAAACTAAATTAAGCCAGAAACACTAGTGCCTAATGCAAATACAGTTTTATTCATTTTAAAGAGAGGTCTTTAATTTGAAAGCATATGTTTGTGTATCCACCCTACCTCATACATCTGAATGACTCAGCAATTACCCACAAAAACAGCTGACATTATTTTAAACCACAACATAATGAACAATGCCCATTACCAGTGAAATGTTTCCAAATAAAGCACCTTAGGAAAATCATCTGCATGCTACAGGCTTCACAGATCTCAAGACAACAGGAAACAAGTTAATTTGTGTATTCTTCAGTGACACATTATTTTTTTAAAGCTGACAAAATCCAAAATTCAGATCAACACAAGAATTAGGGACATTGAATTTTCAATTACCAAAAGTCCCAATGGTGAAACTCTGTCTTAACTAATGCAGATTCTGGTCAGACATCAGCTGCAGGAGAGGCAAGCAATCCTTGCTGTGAGTCTCTCCACAGCAGTCTGAACTGACCATTTACTGCCAGATACAGTAAGAGGGAGCTGGAAATGGCTGGGCATCCAGGAGGCCCCAGATCAGCCTGATGACAAGCAATTCATCTCATCTCAATGTACCAGCACTCAGCAAGCACTGCTCACTGCTCTGCAATTTCCAACTGCTTTGCACCCAATGTCCAACATGCAGAAATACAACAGCCCAGCTACATTTTCCTGTGGCCTCTGCCACCACTGAAAATAACCTTGAAACAAACCTTCAGGAATTCCCAGGGCAACAAACACCAACACCACCCAAGCTGTCCTGCAGTCTGGAAAAGCAAAGGTCACACAGGATGACCAGGGTTTGTTCTGAGTGTCTGTGGGACACCCAGCTCAGGACACAAGTGTCCCTCACTCTGCTGGCTCCAGCTGTGGCCAGCTGCTCAGGCAAGCACAGGGCCACACACACGGGGAGGGGGGAAATAAATACATATAGGGAGTTTCTGCAGTGAATGCCCCAAAGAGAGAAACCAAGCTCCATTAAGACTAAATCCATGCAAGAGCAAGTCTGACCAGTCCCCTGAGGTGCTCCCACTTTTACAGTTTGGTATCTGGGTTTTACTGGTTTGGCTGTTGATGAGTGGTTCCTGTAGGAGACAGCTTGCTCTGGCATGTTGGTTCCATGCAGACATTCTGCAGCCCTCTTGCCATTTAGCTGTCACACTACTATGCAAAGAAGGTGCTGGCCTGTCCAGAGAAAGACATTGCATTTGCCATTTCAGTTTCCATAACCATCTGCTTTCTTACACACATCAACATTCCTGCTTCTACTGGGCCACTTTTGCACCTCTGAACATTAAGAACCAACAACTTCCATCAAGTCATAGCTTGCCAAACAAACAGAACTCTTAAAAGTTGTTGGCAGGTGAATGAGATTATGTCAGAAAGCAAAACACCACAAATTGTGCATTAAAAGGATTCACACATATAGTTTTTTTTCATTGTTTGCCTGTGGGAACCAGAAACTTCCAAGCAACTAACATTTACAAAGTAATTTGCTATTGTTGCTAGTGTAAAGATCTAGAACTGCATTTTCAACACAAATCCCGAGTGACTGAATGTCACCAAAATGTATTAGGATCAGAGAAGTATCAGGATAACAAAACATATTTTAGAGTAATTTCTTAAGAGTAAATTTCACAACCCACAGATAAAATAGTTTCTTTAGAGAACAATTTTTTGAGACACATGAGAGTTTTATCTCCAGCAGTTCAAAAAGATCCATTTGTCATCTACAAGCCAAGCATGTTCACACAAAACTCACGTAATGCACTCAAGGATGGTATCGTGTTATATTACAGGTGTGTCTAACCTACACAAGGAAGCTTTTGCAAGGTTGAGATTGCATTAAACAATCTCAATTATTCTTTCAACAAGCTGATGTTCAGAAGGCAGCCTTGCTTTTAGGCAGAAGTATTTAGGCTCATATGTGCTAAAGCCAACTTTAAAATCAGCTGCCTCAGTTTTGGGACTTAAGAGAAAAGAGTCCAGGAAAGATTAGCACAGAGTAAAGAATTTGGGGTATTCCCAAATTCAAATCAAACTAAAGCAGTGTATTACCATGGGATATATCAGAAGAACTGGCCAAACCTGTAAAGCTGAAATGATTCATAGTTCTCACAAACAGAAGAAAAAGTGTACAGGCTGCACCAACTCAGCAGAACCAAGAGAAGGCTTTTTTTTAAATACTATGCTCACCAACTCCAAGCAGTTTTTACAGAACACTGAGGCTGTACTCCATGAGGAATAAAGAGAACAAAAAATGTAAAAGAAGAAAAGAATCTAGCAAATACCATGCCTATTAGATGCTGGGTGGTTATTTTGCCTTGTAAGGAAAGCCAGAGGAGAGAAACAGTGCAACAAAAAGGACATTAGAGAGATCACAGTGCTATATATTTTGGGAATGTGTGTTTAGCCAGAAATATCTGATGCAGTTAAAGCACTAAAACTGTTTTAGGCTGACAGAAATTACTTATCAATGTGTTAGAAGCATTGAAGAAGCTGCTGTAGTTTAGGGTTTCTTTGTGTTTGGATTATCTACTTCCCATACTGCAAATCAGTACAGAACTCAAACATCAGTTATGGAAGTGAAAAAAGCTGCAGGGAAAAATAAAGCAGTGTGGCTGCTAACACAATGATAATGTCAAGTTCATATCTGGAGATTCCAGTCTAAAAGGAATGTTCAATAAGGAACACACATGAAAAAAAGCATGGATGCACAAGTAAGATGCAGAGAAGGATAGGGATGTACAAACTGTACACCTAGGACTGCTGTAAACCACTGACATCTACAGATAGGCAAGAAAAATGCAGAATAAGCTGTAACAGAACTCAGTATGAAGAAACTCTTAACTTAATACTTCACCATCTACTTAATTTTTTTCTTTTAGATTTTCCTTTTTGTGCTGCTTGTGGTACACAAGAACCATAAACAGTTCATACACTTTTACACAGGAACAGCAGACATTTATCTCATGTGCTCAGATCATGCTTGACTGAAGTATTTACATCCCAGATTATTCCTAAGATTTCCCATTCTCCATTCTTTCACTCTGTGTCACATATTCAGGTTTAGCCACTGCTCTCCTTATGGCTGAGATCTCCAGGGTCTGGCAGTGCCAAACCTTTGGATCTAGTAGTTGGTTTTGTGTCTAACAGCCCATTAGTGAGTGAAGTAGTTGACAATTTTGTAAGTTAATGTAAATCAGTCTTAACAGAAATCCCCTCCAAGGGCCACCTACATACTGCTCTGATACAATCACAGACCCCAAGAAAAAGAGAATTAGATTGTGCAGCTTCTTACCTGCAGCTCCTTTGAGACTCTCTCTAAGTGGTTAGTTATCTTTTTTATTAGGTCACTATACATCTGTTCCGAATGCTGCTGGCATACACACTTATACACACAACTGCAGAAACAAACACAGGAACAAACAATCAACTTCCAACAGTTTGCAATGAAGGGTAACAGACCTCAAAACAGTTTGTTCAAGTTTCAATTTGGAGGATAATTGAGTTAATTGAATGATTCTGAAGTTTTAAATACAGTCCTAAGCTTGGAATGAGCTCCAGCAGGTCCTTACAGCTCCCTTGGAGGCTCCAGGGTGTCCATCCCACTCCCCCTCCCCAGGTCAATTTTAACTTAAAATGAGTTCTCTTAACAGTGCACTTCAAAACAGCCAGGACAAGTTTATCAACAGCACATTCCTACTCCTGGCTTTTGTCTCTCCTTTGTGAATGAAGTCTCCATTAAAATAAGCTGGTTTAACAATTCTGTGAATATTCTAGGGCAAAACCCTTACTAAAAGAAGGGGAACGCTGACAAGTACCATAGAAGTTGCACCAAAATCATGGTAGCATTAAAAAGAAATGGCAAAAGTTCTAAAATTACAGACTCAAGCATGCTTCTCCATTCTTTGTTACCTAAATTCTAAGAAAATTCTACACTTTCATATTAAAGAAAGATGAAGAAAAAGAGCAATAAAAGTAATTCTGCATTCTGTGGCTTTGCTATGTAAACTCTAGTATTCAGTGCTACCTTGGATTCTTAAGAACACTTTATTGCTCTCATACTGCAATACAACATCTGCAAAACAAGGCTATTCATTGAAGACATTTACAGCAGCTGTAAAACAAATACATGTATTACTTTTTGCAAATGTTATTTGAGTAGTCATCACTGTCAGGACTAACACCAACACCCAGCTGTACCAAGCAGTATTTACCCCCCAGTCAGCATTTTGAAATTAGCCAAATCCAAGAGGGCCAGGGAGACTTCAACTGGTATCTTGGGTAGGTCATATCTCTGTTCTGCTCCCTCCTCCACTCCCCTGCACCAAGAACTGTCACAGTAAGCAATTTAGGACAGAGATTGCTCTTAGGACATGTTCAAACAACTGATTTCCAGGGAGGTTCAGACCCCAGACTTGAATTTGCAGGCTTTAATTGGCCCCCAAAACTATGGGACAACAACACTGTATCTCTGTAGGGGATCTATGGCTTTCCAATTCTCTACTGAAAAGATGGTACAAAGGCAAACTACAAAGGTGCAAAAGTCTACTTATTTGGTGAACTATATTATTTCTAAAAAGAACAAGACTTCTCATATGAATCTATTTTAAAAATGACTGAGTATCTGTAGTTTGATATTATTTACATACTCTCAGTCAAGATCATTCTTTTTCTTTTGTATCAAACCTACCAATAGCAGATCCTACATTGAAACAAGCAACAGCAAAAGAGAATTGGGTGTAATGTTCTTTGCTAAGAGCAAAAATATCAGTTTGATTTGCATCAAAGAGAGAAACACTGATAAAACAAGTGAGGCTGATTTTTGTGATTTCTTACAAAACCAACCAGCTGGGTAACCACAGCAAATGGCCACACATTTGTTTGCTCCATAGATTTCCCAAGCTGACTGCTTTACTTGCATGCAGCTAAACTGAATTTTAAAGTACACTTCTCCTTAGTGTTACACACACTATTGCTACCTCTATTTCTGCAACATGTTCTGTATTCAAACACCAGTCTTCCCATGTACACACAGGGTGTGTTTACA
The DNA here is from genome assembly GCF_903797595.1 of Erithacus rubecula. Taxonomy (NCBI): domain Eukaryota; kingdom Metazoa; phylum Chordata; class Aves; order Passeriformes; family Muscicapidae; genus Erithacus; species Erithacus rubecula. The sequence continues at coordinate 29,523,789 of NC_136660.1, forward strand.
TTTTATTTGAACACTCCTATTTAGAGGTTCCTTCCCCATTTTGACATCCTGTTTTCAGTTCCTGATAGTGGGCTTAATTCTGTGAATCGTCCTTGCCCTGATATTACCCAAAAGAAGTCACAAGCTTGTTGGTTCTTTAACATAACCAAATACCTCAGGAAAAGGAAATCTCAAAAAGGACATTAAGAGGATAAGCAGTGGGTGAATATCCAAGCTAAGTTGTCCTGAGGAACTGCACTGCACCTGGGAGGGAGTGGAGGCTGCACAAGCAGGCTTTGGACTTATACTTGGAAACAGACACTAATGATACTTTGGTATTTTACAGATAAACTGGCCCATGGTAAATATCTGCATACACACCTTAGAAGTTATCTCCCATCTCTCACTGCTGGGTAATAAACACCTACAGCTATCACTGACCATGTAAGATATAGCAAACACCCAAATATTTGGGTATCTAATAATGCATTATGAGGTTGCAGTTAAACTTGATTTCTTTAGTCAGCAAAATAACCACCAAAAATATTACTGCATTTTCATGTCAGTTTCACTGTAAAAAAAAATATATATATACGTAGCTATTTGAACCACTTCAATAAACACTCCATTTTTCAGACTAAAGAACTGGCTTAGAAGCAGAGAACATCTAAACTCCAAGTCTCCTACAGACTCTCAAAAATACTCCAAGCAAACATCCTTATTAAATTCATTTTTAAAAAAAAATCAATTATCCTTCCTTTATCAATCTATTTTGTCCAGATTGTTAATCAAAGGAACAATCTAAAAATATTTTAAAAAACTAAAATCAATCTGGATGAAAGAGGCTGTGGCAGAGTAATTACAACCACAGACATAACTTTAAAAAGAAACCTGACACACCAGTTTTTTCATTAACACTAAAGTAGGGAAAATCTTTAGCTTTGGTAACAGTAAAATACATGCAACAGCTATCCATGCATGATTACAGTCCTGCACCAGTGCCCCAGATGTACAAGGGTTATCCAGGAGAAACCCAAAACCCAGTATTGCTTCAGTAAATAAAACTTTTGAGGAGTAGAAAGATGACAAAGATGAACTGCAGTTATCTGCAAGCCATAATTAGGTATAATTAAACCATTAACTTTGCACATCTATTCTTTACCAGAGATGGCTTTTGAGAGATGTCTTACTGCAGACTGTTTGGACATTGGAAAGGATTCTGATAACTTACACTAAAGCTGACATTCTTAATTCAAACAACCATCTCAATTATTTATACACATTGATATCTGGGTCCTGATATCCTGATCAAAGCAGTTCCAAAAGTTTGGAGAGGAAAGAGGAAGTTTATTGAAGCTTTCAACAGGAACTAAGGGGCAAAACTGAAAACTTGCTTTTCTTTTATCTACTTTCTTAATCCAAAAATTTGAAGTGCAGAGACAAAGTGGCTAAAAGCAAGTGAGACATCAGAGCTGAAAGTCTCTAAAAACAGCCATCAGTGACTGTAGCTGGCAGCATTATTCCACAGAGGGCAACACTGGTGAGGAAAACCAAGATAGCAGTGCCACAGCTGTGCTGGCAAGGGCCAGGGGATGGAACAGCATCTTGCCAGTAAACTCAGCAGCAGTCACCCATTTTCCATCCTATGCATCACCACTCTGAATACCTGCCACCCACAGAACAAAAATCTCCATTTTAGTTCATCTCTTAAGAACCTACTAGATCTCTAAAGCATTTAGCACCTTGGTTTGGAGCAGTATTGTGCTGGGGAAGCAAACTCCTCACCATCCCCAGTCCCGAGCACTAGTTTAGCCAGAAAGGAAGTTCTGTTGTGTTATTACATCCCTTTCCAATCAAACTGCAGCCCAAGCCTTCTCCAGACAAGAATGGAAATACAAAGGAACATCCTTTAAACTGCCTGGAAGTGGGCAAGGGGAGAACACACCAAAATACCTGAGGCAAAACACACAAATGACAATTTACATCTAAGGACCTTGGCACCAGGTCCAAATTGATTCATATTAGATATCATAAAGAAGCTTTTTGACACATTAAGTCAACTGCTTACCATGCCAATCTCTTTGGAGAAAAGGATGCTGAGTCTTTAATACATTTCCTAGCACATTACACTAAGCAAATGTGATGGGGTTTATCTTAATATTAATGTTTTCATAACCTCTGCATTTTAATTCTTTAGCATTTATTCCTGTTAACATGGCATGTCAAAATATGTTGCTACTATTCACTCTAGCCATTTAAACAGTGCTGTATTTCACATAATTTTCCCATTCATCTCCTCAAATGTACAAAATATGACATATGCATAGAGAGCAAGGTCAAATAAACAGTGCCTTGTAAAGAAAAAATAACTTACATAGCATTATAGTATTTCCTTACCTGTATATTTGTTCATAGGAGATAGGGATGTAGTCACCAGGACTCTGAGTTAAAAGCTGATCTATGGCACTATCCAACTTTGGCCAATATGTGCTCTTATAGTCTTCAATTGTTATAACATTCATTACTGCAAGAAAAAGGTAAGAATAGATTTAGTAACTTCACCTAAAAGACTACAAACAAGTGAATGCTCTGTGATTTCAGATCACACCAATAACCAGGACAAAAAACCTGGCAACAGCTCACTTCCACCAAAATAACCTCATCTAAAACTAAAGCCCAGATTTGAATTTGCACTTTTATATTTACAAAAATAAAATCAGAAAACCTGCCAAATCAGTGCTTCTAGAGCCTAAGTAACATGTAAAAGTAAACTCCCAGGAGTTCTAATGTGAAATACAATAACAAAAATTTATAAAAAGATTAGTTCAGGCTAATAAAATATGTAACTTTGTGGCAGTTCAGAATCAATTATTAGCACAGCATCTTCATATTCAGGAGAACAGGCTCTGACCAAGACTGGTAAGTTTTTGACTATTCCTTTCCAGCAGATGTATTAATTTCACAAATCTCAGGTGGGATCAGCAGCTTCCTTGGTCTAGAAGATGATGCAATTCCTTCTGCCTTCAACTGCAGTTAGGCTTGCAGGCAACTTTTTTGAATCTGTATTACAGTTCCCCTCTAGCAGGGACAATTACACTCTTTTCCAGATAAAGATCACCACAGGGAAGAATAGGAGGTGTTTAAATTAGCGTTCCCCACTGCTCCCTGATCTTCCTCCTGAGCTTCCCAACTGCTCCCTCTTGCAACACTGACTCAGGGCCTTCTCAGCCACAGAAGGGTTTGGATCTCTCTTTTCAGGGAGGATTTCTGAACCAGCCACTGGTGGCTCAGTTCCAACAGTTTCACACCCTCCCTTCAGGGCTATACTGACAGCACAACCTCACAGCCTTGTCACACCACCACAGCTTCACAGCACCCACTCAAAAAGCCCTCAGCAACCAACAGCACCTCAACCAAATCTATGATTTGAATTCTAGCAATGAAATCAAATCAAATCTATCAAAACAAAAAAAGGATCACAACTATCCAGGCTAGGAAATCTGGAACAATTTCTTCATTTGAACTCCACACGCGAGTCTGTCCTAAATGGAACAGTGAATAAAGATACTTCTCACCCCACACAGACCAGTTTAGACAACACTGGAAAGAAAAATTTTGGTTAGGGATGAATTTTAAATATATGTTTAGCAGATTCACTGATGGGTTTCAGAAGCAATATTTTTGAAAGGTATTTTCACAAGGGGTTGAAAGGAGTTGGGTGAGTGAGTCACTTTTGGCAGCATTATAGGGAACAATTGTAAGGAAATTGGCAAAACAGTTATGAGTATCATGAGGAAAAAAAAAAAAAAAAGATTGTAAAGAGAACATGAATAGAGAGAGGTGTGAGACATGGAAGTGTTGGAACTCCATCTGTACGAGCACATATTGCAGATTTCTCTGTGTGTCATGTTAGGGTATTTCAGGCAGAACCTGTGCCTAGAGAAGGGTGTTAGTGCAGCACTCCTGGCTCCTCTGCACCAGCTGCAGCCACTGGTGCCCTCTCCTTTCACAGCTGTCACAGAATCAGATCTAGTTAACCTAAAAGTGTCTGAGCAGTGACCAGGTCCCCACCAGCACTGCAGGACACTGCTCAAGATCCCAGCCTGCAATCTGAAAGGATATCAGTGTTTGCTGACAGCAGAGTGAAGGTCACAGGGCTGGCTACACAACCACCAGGATTTCAGTTAACAAGTCAGCAACAGCAGAGCACCTCCCTGGCAGCAAACTCAGCCCTTCTTCCTTGCCTTGCAATGCCTTCTCTGAGTTCTCACCCCTTAAGAGCAGCTCCTCACAGCACCTTTACTATTCCTGCTTGCACTCAGCAGCAAAACCTGAACCACTCTGTTCCACAGAAAATATTAAGCTGAAGTCAGCATAAATACTAGACCAATTTCAATGTATAATCATGCTCACATCTGGTTTAGCATATTAAATGAGCCCTATTAATTTGAAAGAAAATAGTCAAGTAAGATATGGGAACACTGGAAAATAATTTTAACATGCTATTGACATGTTAATTTATTTTTAGTTTTTTTACAATATGGGAAAAGAAAGCAGCAGCAGACATGCCCATTAGACATGCTGCACAGGTAAAGGACAAAACACTTTTACAAAAAGTCCCATGAGACTTGCACAGAAGAGTCTGCATAGAAAATTCACTGAAATTCACAGTAACATTCTAGAAAAGCTTCATTTTCATTCAAAAGTATCTTACAAGTACTATGTAATTTGATTTCCACACTTCAGTTCTGAAACTAAGCCAACCACAATATTTACATAGCTAAAATTCCAAGACTACAAACTGAACAATATTTTTATTCTTCTAATCGAGAAAACAAAGTACTTTAAAATTTTAATAACTATCACAAGTTAATAACATCCTTTTTCTCCTGGCACTGCTTACATACACAGAAGTGAAGGGTGGCCTAAAGACCTTCCAACTACAAACTCTGCAAGAACGTGGTGGAGACCAGCAAGGAAGGAATCACACAGATCCTTAGCAAGGAAAGACAGATTGCCCTTTATTTTTTTATTTTTCTCTCTTTTTAGGATATCATGCTTAAATGCCTATCCCTACACTAGGTAAAAGGATTTGCCCCACAGCTCCCACTCCCAAACTGCAATTTAGTTGGTTTCTGGGAAGTGGCACTGATATTTTGTAAGAAAGCACGCTAGAATGCAAGATTTTATCCAACTCCAGCAAGGTTGGGGAGGTGGGGCTGGGAGATAAATCAGTCTGACAGAATCAAAAGAAGTCAGTATTTTCCAGAGAATCCAGCATTTTCCAGAAAATTATTAAAAGACTTCACAAGTAAAGCAGCTTTTCCATATAAAAAAGAAGTTCAAAAGGAAAATTTTAAGTGAAATGCAGTAGTGAAACTATTTCAGTAAAAAAGAATATGCATGAGCTATCATAACCTAGATATATCAGTATTATAGTCATAATGGAAACATAGTCTGCTTCAAGCTACCAAATTCTTTGATATCAACTTCAATGAAAAGAATGGTAAAACCCAGTTAATATTCAGATAAAACCCACAAAAAACCCACCAAGAGTAGGTATATATCCCCCATGAAACTGCCAATAAAACCTTACAAATCTGTAACTAAAATTTTTCAAATCTGTAGCTAAAAAGCAAGAGACAGAGCAGGATGGCTGATCCAACCTACTGCCAAGTATGCAGACATCAGTCTGACAATAATCTGTCATTTATTCTGGCAATAAAAATGAAAGAAAACAAGCATCTTTCATTAGCTGTATTTCATCTCACCAAGTGAGATAGATGAAACTTTACTGCTCAATTAGCAGTGCACCCTATAATCCTCAATATTTTGCTAAAGTGTACAAACTCTTCAGGCAGCTGTCCAAGAGTCATCTACAGACTGGCCCTGTGCTTTCTTTTTTCTCAGCCCCCATGTGCATGTTTTCATAGATTTTGCTCTACCCCCCTGCCTGACACATCCCAGCATATATTAGCAAGTTTATGAGTTTATTCTGTGGTTGCTTCCAACTCTATTTTTATAACCTGTTTCTCAGCCTGCATTAAGGCTGGTTAGTAAAAGTAACTTTTTCTTCATCAGACCATTTGCCCACGCAGCAATGCACACACACACTGCACTGAGCAATGTTATGCAATAGGGAAAGCAGCAGATTTAATGGATGTGCCAGTGCACACATGTGCCTGACCCAAATGGCACTGGCATCAACAACACCTGTAAACACCCTTTCTTGGAAAACAAACAAAACTGAAACTCTTCATTGTTCACCACAATCAAGTTATGCTGAAATCACTACTATGGAACTGTTTTTCTTAAAGTACTAAAAGTTCTTCATCTTCTTTTCTGCCTCATGAACTTTGAAAAATACTTTTCACAACACTATTGCTATATAAATCCACAGCTATGACTGAAGCTGATCAACTGTAAACAGTTTAACACAGAAGTTTTTCTTTAGTTGCTGTAAATAGAAGAAAAGCTATCCAAGAAAAACTATTAAATGAACTATGCATTTTTCTAATTTTAGCTCTCAGTCTTACCAAAATCTCAAGGAAGAACTGGATTTAGCCTCTGTGAAAGATAGGAAGGATACTCTATCCAGGAGAGCCTCTGCTCCGTGAAGCAAGGCAGGAGTTGTTGCTCATCCAACTGCAGAACTGCCTTCTGCAGCAGAGAACACACAACTTTTCTATCAAGCTTAGGACTGGTAAACTTCTCTACACATGTTCTGCAATTACTGGGACAGAGCAGGCAGGAGGGATCCAGCAGACACTGATTCCCTCTTAGGGAACATTGATATCCAAAGCAACCTTTCTCTCTTTTGCTATGTGTGAAAATTAAACAAAGGTGATTAAGGGATCCTCTGTCAGAGCCAGGATAACAAGAGGCAGGACCCCAACTCAGCTCCTTTAGGTTCTCAGCCAATGCCACTTCACTGGACTGGTTCTGTTCACTTAAATGTGAACCATCAGAACTATCCTCAAAGGTGTGGAAACCTTCTAATGAATTTCACTTAGAGAATTTTCTGTTTTGCAAGAAAATAATTTAAAAAAAAAAAGACATCAGTAAGATATTATGTTGGGATAGCAGTGCTGGAGAAGTGAAAACAAGAACTCCAGAACCACACCCTAAGCAAAATCATGCTCTGCTGCTTCTCCCCCTCAGACATAAATTGTGGATTAGCTGGAAAGTCATCTTCCCACTTGCTGGAGATCCAGCTTGAAAACCATTTTCATTCTTCAGAAAAGGAAAAACTAAGATTCTGAATGTCTGAACTAGGACTTCAAGAGCCTAATTTAGCAAGGTGGAACAACATCTCATTTCAACTGTCTTGAGGGTTTAGAAGCTACCCCAAGGTACCTGGAGCCCTGACAAGCAAGGCAGGCAAAGTGCCAGGGAGCTCACAGAGCCTGGGAGTCTCAACTTCAAAGCAGCCAGCCTTGGCCATGTGCCACAAAACCCAGGCTTACCCCAGAAGCAGAAATCCAGAAACCTGGACTTTGAGTTTTTGATCATATCTGGACATGGACAGGTGAGAGATCACTAGGGAAAGCAGGAAGGGCACACAATGTACATCTCCCATCACAATTTTATCATGGCAATCACACAGTTGAACTTCCAGGAATCCAAATCCAAGTTTTCTGACCGTCAAAAAGTTTTTTTTTGGTTCATGGGGAAAAAAAAGTATAGCAAAAAATCTTCCCTCGACCCTAGCTCAGAAAAAATAGGGGGGAAATGTCATTTTTGTTGGAAGCTACAAAAAGCCATTCTGGAACCCTCAAGGCCAGCACAGATGGAGTTCTGAACTACCTGGTCTAGAGGAAGGTGTCCCTGCTCAAGCAGAAAACTTGAGCAAAATGGTCTTTAAGGTCACTTCTAACCCAAACCATTCTGTGACGTTATGATTCTACTTTTGCTGCTAACTTGGATAAATTAATCCTGTGTCCTTCTCATCAGACCTTTGCAGATACTCGTCCCTTCCAGGACAGCACACCCATTCCAGGGGCTCTGCCCATTACAACCACCGGCAATCCCGAACAGGTTTCCAATTCATCTCTAGGATTTTCAGGCTGAGAGACAGAGTCTATAGGAAAGTACGATCTGAGCGAAAAGGCTGCAGAAAAAGAACCCTGCCCACGCTCTCTCCAGGTCTGCAGCCACATTTACCGAGACAGCAAAGCAGAAGTTGGGGCGCTGTGCCAGGAAAGGTTATTTTCGCTTTCCAAGCGCCTTAACCCGTTCGCCTGGGCTTCGAGAAGCCTCTCGAGGCGAGACGCGGGTCGGGATAGGGAAGAGCGAGACCGGCCCCGGGAGGGAGCGGGGACCGGCCCCGGGAGGGAGCGGGACTCGGCCCCGGGAGGGAGCGGGACCCGGCCCCGGGAGGGAGCGGGACCCGGCCCCGGGAGGGAGCGGGACCCGGCCCCGGGAGGGAGCGGGGACCGGCCCCGGGAGGGAGCGGGGACCGGCCCCGGGAGGGAGCGGGGCCGCGGGCGGGCGCAGAGCGGGACCCCCCAGCCCAGGCCCGGTCACTCACGGAACTTGGAGGTGGAGGCGCTGATGTTGATGGCGGCGATGGCCCCGGCCGCCCCCGCCCTGCCGGCCGCAGCCCCCGGCTCGCAGCCCCGCAGCCCCGCGCCGTTGTGCTCGGGCCCCGCCGGGGGCGGCGGCCCGGCCGGCGGCAGCAGCCGCTCCCCGAGCAGGTGCCGCCCGTAGCCGCCCGCGCCCCAGTTGTTGTGGTTCTGATCGTCCATCATGACCTCGCCGCCGCCCTCCTCCTCCATGCTCTCCTCCTCCATGGCGGGCGCCTGGCTGCGGGAGCGGGGCGGGATCAGCGCCCGCCGCCCATCGCCGCCGCCTCAGGCCCGGCGGGGCTCGGCGGGCTCGGCCCGGGCCCCAGCCCAGCTCCGGCCGCGCCGCGCGACACTTCGCGCCGGGCGGAACGCAACGCGGCGGCCGCGCCGGGCGGCACCGCCGCGGGGCATGCTGGGGGATGTAGTTCTGGGCGGCGGGGCGGAGCCACCGGCGGGGCGCGGCAAGAGGCGCGGCCGGCTCGGGGCGCGGCCGGCTCGGGGCCCGTCCCCCGCCGCTCCCGGGGCTCGCCCCTGCCGGTGTCCCGGCGCCAGGGAGGTGTGCTGTGCAGCGGGGAGGCTCCGGAGAGCGGGCCCCGCGCCGACAGCGCCCCCTGGCGGCAGCGCGGGGCCGGGAAGGGCCGGATCGCGGGAACGGGAGCGAGCGGGGATGGCACCGGGATGGCACCGGGATGGCACCGGGATGGCACCGGGATGGCACACCCTCTGCCCGCTCTGCCACCAGCCCAGCCCTGCAAGGTGTCCCTGCTCACGGGGGGTTGGAAACAAGCCATCCTTCCAGCCCAAACTGCTCCGGGAGCTGCGGAGCGCTGCTCCCTTCCATCCCCTGCTAACGGGAGGAACAACCTGCACAGATAACATACAAACCCGTTTGCCTTGTAATAAACAGTGGAAAACAATTAAAAAGTATTTTAATATGTTCTTCATCAAGAACTGTAGTCATAGGAGAAGGAGTAATGGATACAAATTGAAAGAGGGGAAATTTAGGTCAGATATTAGGAAGAAATTCTTTACTGTGAGTGTGGTGTGACACTGGAATGGGTTACCCACGAAAGCCACAGATTTCCCATCCCTAGCAGTGTTCAGGGACACTTTGGATGAGCCTTGGGCAGCCTGGTCTAGTGGAAGATGTCCCATGGCATTGGGGTTGGGACTAGATGGTCCTCAATGTCCCTTCCAACCCCTTGACATGCCATGATTCTGTGATAATATTGCCTAGTTGCCTTCAAGAACACTTTTGTTTTCATTTTCACCTGGGTACTGTGATGGAAGAATGGAAATAAGTAGTGAGATTGTACTGAAAACAGATTTCCACTGCGTGGGGTTTTGATCTTGCTTGGCAAACAAAATAAACAAAAAAAAAAAAGTGAAAAATGTTGATAAAATCAAAGGTGTCTTGCCTTCTTTCCAAAATGTCTCATAAAAAGTGAAAAGCATGTCAGCTTTTTTCTGATAGAAACACCAGGTTCTATTTTAGCATTAAAAAATTGTTCTGTTCTATAAAAGCAGAGGATGTCACTGATTTCACAGCACTGTGGAACCATCTCAAGTTGCTTTGATAAAGGCAAGCGATGAAAACAGTTTGTCCCTATTGCATGGGGGTGGGCTTTGTACATTTTTGAGCTGAGTGTTTTCCTCAGATGTAAAATCACACCTTGAACATCAATGCTCTGCTCAAACCAACAGACATTTCTCTCCATTTTCCATCGTGCTAAACATCAGCAAGTCACAATTTGGTCTCAGAGTCCAAAAGCTGATTTGGCACATCATGCACAGATCTCAGATCACAGGCCTGCTTTGGCTGCTGATTTGCTTCTATCCACACCTTTACCACATCTGGAAAGAGAACAGACAGGACATTTTTGTTCACTCTGCTACAATTCATGTTTAGTGACTTGGATGTGCAGTGTAATGCACAGTAGAGTCATTTATAATGGATGTTAAACTTGGAGAGCTAAAGCAGCAACCCATTTTCAGCTTAGGTAAGTGTTGTGATTCTCTGATAAGCATAAAGAAAAGTAAATGGAGGTTGCATATCTTCCCTGCTTCAAGGAAAGCATGTTTGTGTTCTCAGCCCTCAGAGCAGCTCCATTCACCTCCCACTCACCTGCTCTTGCTGGTCTCAGGAGTGGGTCTCAGATTGTTTGCCAGTATTAAAAACATTGTGGCCTGAGGAGTAATCAGAAACTTTTCAGCAGAGTTTTATCTTTGTTTTACTAATTTCAAAAGTGTTTATGTTAATATCTAAGAACAGTGGAAAAGTAAGACAAACCCAGCATTTTTCTGGTATAGAATTTCTGCTTTTCATCATTTTCAATTCTAAAATGTCTTCTTTTCTCTTTCATACTCTTGCTGCCCACACCTATTTCTATTGCCAACTCTGTTAAGTTACTGAACAGATGGGGTTTGGTTTGATTTGTTTTGGTTTGGTGTTTGGGGGTTTTTCCTACAATCTCTAAAGGTGCATTGCCCTTCTAACTCCTTTTCACAGCATTCCACTCACAGTGACTGCACTCACTGCACTTCCTCGTGGCAGGAATCCAAGAGAGCTTAGGAAATACTTCACCAAGCATTTCTCCTCCATTGCCTTGTGCAAGGAGGCAGCTCATCTTACCAATCAAACAAGAAGCCCTTTCTTGCCTCCCATAAGGCAAATAACAAGCTGCAACAGTCACCCATGGCTCACACTATTCAAAATACTCCTGCACGCTGATAAGGGCACTATCAAATGGTTCATCACTGCAGCAGCACTTGTTTTTCTCAGAGGCTTCTCTGCACCTTTTCCTTTTTTCCTCGTCAGCATGTGAAAATGCAACTCAGGCTTTAAATACTTTCTTGGCAAAGTTACATTTTGAAATGCCACAACTATAATTATTTTCTCTGTTAGCTGTGAATACCACATAGAAATTCAGTTCTGATGAGACTTAAGGATCCTCATGTCTCTGTAACATCCCCCGGGGACTCGAGGCTTGTCTCTGTTGTAACTAGCTCCTCAGTAGACTGCAGAAATTTCGATGACAAAGTAACATGCAGATGTCACACTTTCATTTCAGTCTGCAGGATCTGTATGTAATTACCCAGACAAGTATCACTAGTGTTTGCTACATCTTTCTTTTTTTTTTTTTTCTTTTTTTTTTTTTTATAACCAGGTCACAACCACAAGCTTGACTACAAATGAAAAAGGAAGATCAAGATTTCCTAATGGTACCCCTCCACGGAACGTGTGAGGCATTAAGGAAATATTTTCTAGAATCTCACAGAACTGAGGCTACAAGGAAGCTTTTCCTTCCAGGTTCTCAGACTGTGACACTTGCTGGATGCTTCCTCTTGTGTAATTTCAATTTTACATGAACATTTGTATCGATCAGATAAGGGAATTTTGTTTTTCTCATCAATTTGTGTTTAGAAAGCAGAATTGTTAGGCAGCCCAGAAGAGATGTTTCTACACTGTGTCCCAGCTGGGTGTATATATGGAGCAGTTAAATGATATATGAGACATGTTGGGAAAAGATGCATGTTTTGGTTTATTTCCTGCTGTTGGTAATAAACATTATGACATGGATGCAATTCTTATTTTAAAAGACACTTTTTCCTGATTTGCCAAGCACCAATTCCACTGCAGTCAGTAGGAAAGCTTTCATTGATTTCAGTGGGATTTCAATCAAGCCCTAACACAGCATGCACAATGCTTTTCAGATTTATAGCTCTGATGCTAAAAACCAAATAAAAAAAGAAAATAATTCCTACAAGAAGGAAAAATTAATGCTAGGCAGAGCCTTAAATAGCAGTGTGTCAGGAGGAGGGTGCAACACAGCTCTTTCAATGCTTAATAAGACAGCCCCTTGCTGAGTGCTGGCAGAGAGCAGATAAACCTGAAAGGAGGTTTAGGTGCTCGTTATTTTTGGGACATATTTTGACAATTGATTTGCTCAGGCACAGGGAACTGATGGTCCCATTGCAGGCTGGCAATTTGTGGCACAAATTTCAACAGCAACTCCCACTTTGGGCAAGCTGATCAGTGTCAAGTTTACTTGAAAATATGCCAGTTACGGGATGGAGACACCATTCTCAGTGTTTCTTGACTACATATAATTTCTATATACAGTCTCTCTTATTGTATCATGATGTCTCTGTTGGTCTCCGCCTAAGGAGGAAAAAAAAAATTGAAAAACACAATTTATGTGATAAGTTCTTGGGAAATAAAGGTTGTTAACATGTTTTCCCAGTACTATCAATTTCTGAGCTCGAGGGAAGGTGTCAGCACAAGCAGAAATCACCTGCCTGAAGAGGAACAATCCTTGCCATCTTCCAGAGGCAGAAGCTCTACTGTGAACAAAGGGAATTCCAGCTAATCCCCACCAAGACAGCAGGAGCCTGCTCTTGCCAGGTGCCAGCAGAGTGCCTTTGGTGGGGAAGAGAAGAACACAGCCAGGAAACAGCCAGGAACAGCAGGGTAGATGTGAGCTCTGCTCAAAGCCAGACACAGCTGCTCCAGGGATGTCTGTGCTTTCCCTCTCTGTCCCACATGGCTGCTTTGCAGGGCAGAACAAAAATACAGAGTCAAATCAGATCACATTCTCCTGATATGAACTAAAGAGTCACACCATGGTCTGCTGCTGGTACCCTGGGTGCACATGCAAAAACTCAGCTTGATAATTTGCACTTGGGCTGCTTGGGATAGTTTTACAGAAGGCTCAAGTGTGTCCCTGCTTCAGTCCTTCAGCAAGGCTGCATTCCTACTTCTCAGCCTTACAAAGAGAAGAGGACCCAGAACTGTGTGAAATGATTGAAATGAAAATGCATTTTCAAACCAGCTTCCCCTCTTTCTGTCTGAATGCTCTCACCAGCAAGATATTAAGAGCACAATGACCACAGGAGTTTATGCACTGAAATTTTTCCAGTTTCCCCACTAATGGTCCCATTCTCTGTATCATCGGTGCCTGGTGTGAGGGCCCTGAGCACACCAATTTTCCATAATTAACAAGGCCAGCCTCACACAGATTCCCATAAAACCAGTGCCCTTTTTTTAACAAATTCTGTTTAAGCTCAGAGCTTAAGGTTCACTCCACACCTGCCCTATGCTGTATATGTCCTGTCACCCTTCTCTGAAATGTTCCTCCCTCCTAAATTATTTACAGGATTATCTGGAGTTTCCTATATATGAGAATAGCTCAGTATTTGGCCCATGGGAGCAGGAGACAGGTCAGCCCTGCCCAGCTGTGTTCCCAGAGCAGCCCTGAGCACACTCTGGATGCTCTGTCACATCAGTCAGGCACATGAAACACTGTCCTGAGAGCTGCAGGGTGAGAGGTATGTGTACCCTGTAAAATATGACATAACTTTTGCTCTTGCACCAAAAAAAGCACAGTTCACTTAGTGAAATTGTACTACAAGCACATTTGTGGCATGTGATGGGGGTTAATCCTTCTAACTACAGACATGATCAGACTATTCTGTCCCATAAGCCAGTATCAAAGGGGATTTATGTTAAATAATAAAACTTATTTTGGCTGGTTTTTGGGCCTTTGGTCATTTATCTGGATGACACAGGGCCAGTGCAAGCAACAGAAAGGGCTCTCTGAAAAAAGAGAAACTCTCTGAAAAGAGAGTTTCCCAGCCTGGCAGTAGCTGCCCACAGCTGGGACAATGGGAATGGGAAGGTCACCCAGCACATGGATACATCCAGCAACAAGCAGCATTTGGAAATAAACACAAAAGCTTCAGTTTTATTAATGCAAAAGGAGAAAGCAAAACAGCATGTAAATTTTCTGCTGTTTCATCATGTTTTCTCATCTGACTTGCTCCATTATCTCCCAGTGATCTGCTGAGCCTCTACTTGGGTGTGCAGTCTCTTGTAAGATCCCCAAAAGCAACCCATTTATAGATAAGTGTTTCTTGACTAAAAGCAAAAAGCAAATTCTAACCTTCCCAGAGTAGATTTTGTTTATTTTGTCAGTAAGTATTTAATTTCTTTCTCAGAATGTATTCAGAGAGTATGTGAGAGTCCATGAAAATTTGGTTCCAGTAAAATAAGGTGTGTATTAAGTGATATTTTCAGAGAATGTCCCAGAGCTTTTGAGTTTTAATCTTAATCCATGTTTCCCTTACCAACTTTTTAGCTGAGAATGCAAATGTAAAGAAATATTGGGTATAAAAGCATGAAAACTTCTGTCACTTGAAAGAAAAAAAGGTTAAAAGTATTTTGATATTACCTGATACCAATAGGATTCTTTCAGTAGTAAGAAACCTTTTTTGCTAGGGACAACATATTTATGTATGAAGTTTAGGAATTATTTGGGAATTTTTCATTATAAGAGTGAATAGAGTGAAAACTTTCCTTCCTCCTAAACTTTAAGCAGGTAAATGTAACAATAGAAATATGTCTGCAACTGAGAGCAACCTATACAACAAAACATTCTGCTCTGATTTCTCTCTCCTGCATGAAAATAAAAACCTGAGCATAAAAAAACCTGAACTCTCACCCTTGTAGAGCCAGCTGTAGTTGGCCTAGAGGTGGAGCCAGACATCTGCAGGGCTGAGCACAGAGGAGCAGACATGCTCTGAGCAATAATGCAGGAAAACTGAGAAATACTAATAATGTAAGCCAGGGATTTGCTTGAATAATGGCTCTGTGGGTGTGATCCATCCTCACCAGTATCACAGCAGCACATTACTGGAGGTTTAGAATATATTTGTGATAGCCACAGTGGAATTTCTCAGGGGAAAATGAGGGAAGGGAGCCTGGGGTGGGGAGAAGGAATCTCTGCACAAGTGAAAACCATACATAAAGGAAAAAAGAACACTTAGCACCTTCCTCACAGAGCAATGTTCTGCTGCCCTACCATGCAGAGCCCTGCTGCTGATTACTGTCTTGCACAATTTTTAGGTGCCAAGCAGCAGTTCTCTTGCTCTTTCAAAAACAGGCCTCTAGGACTGTTTAATCAGATAG
This sequence comes from Erithacus rubecula, assembly GCF_903797595.1. Lineage (NCBI taxonomy): Eukaryota > Metazoa > Chordata > Aves > Passeriformes > Muscicapidae > Erithacus > Erithacus rubecula. Next base: position 29,539,302 of record NC_136660.1, read on the forward strand.
TAGGAAAGCTTTCTCCATCACATCTTTCTCTGGCTTTCACATCTAAGGCAGTCTGGAAAATAATTTGCCCAGCATTTATCTGGACAGGCATCAGCTGCTATCATGCAGCAACAAAAGAGTGGGCACCCAGTCTTTGTTTTTTATCAGATACTGGATATCCACTCCCTCATTATTTGTATTTTCTCAGGAAATGGAAAAATAGCATCCATAGTTCCTCCTGCTGGAAGATAATGTGTGAATTCATCATGCCTTCTGTTTTAAACCAGGCTGTTTTATTTCCAGGGCTGTAACAGAGGAGATACTGATCCATTAAAACTTTTTTCCCTTTAAGTTGTCACAATGGGGAAGGTTTTAAAGAGAATTATTTTTAATTTTTTAAAGAGTTTTTTTCATCTGCTTTCAATTTAATACTCTCAAAGGAAGGTCCACTCATGTATTCTGTGGGACCTGCTGCTGCTTCCCACTTTCCATTCTGCATTGTCCATAATTGACACCTGCTCTCATTCACTCCAAAAATCTCTGCTGGCCAAACTAATGTCCCCCCTAAAATACTTTAGGGTGAAAGTAATTACATAAATGCAAGTGGTTTTAGAGACAAAGTTAAACACAGAAATAACAAATGCAAGGGATTTCTATGTGTAGTTATTCAGGCACACAAATCCAGCCTCTAGCCCTCATGATTACTGCTCTTCCCAGCACAGCAAGTGGCCTTATCTTAATCAAACTTCCCCACCAGTGCTTCAGCCTCATCCTCTTCAGTCTGCCCAGAGTTCTGGCATCATTTACCACCCACAATCTTGTCTGGCTTCTTTGCTCAGTACTCTCTAATTTTCTTCCTACTTCTTCAGTTATTTCTTCCCTTCAGCCTCTCCTCCCCCGCCCATGTTGTGTTTGTGTCCCTGGCTTAACTTTCTCTCCTCCCTTCCTTTCTGGCAGCAGTTCATCCTCAGAGTATCAAAATCCTCAGAGACATCTCTAACTCTCCCTCTGGACTCACACCTCATCTCCTCCCCTCCTGTTCCCTGGGCACAGTCCCATCCACCCCACCTGGGTGCTGCCCTGGCCTGGACCCTCTTGAAAACTGCTTCAGGTGACATTTGGGCATCCACCCTCTTCTAATTCCCCCAAAGGTGCAGATGTCCTGAGCTCGTTCTTTCCTCTGTTACAGTGGCCTATTTTTTTATTTCTCCACAATAAATGTGGTGATGTTCTCCCCTTATCCATCAAACCACCCAATTTACTAAACTGCCTCAGACCCCTCTTGGGATTCTGGACCCTCTTCTCCATTGCACCAAACAGAAGCTTCACTTTTAAGGTTCTTGATGATACAGTTCTTGTCTTTCATTAAGTGTCAGGAAACCAACTCTGCCCTCTAATCCATCCAGGATAAAAGCCCTTATCTCCCACTTGTTAAAACACTCACTTAGGCACCTTTGTGCTTTTTCCCAGGCAGCTATAAGTATCTGTGAAACTATCCTCATTATCCTCATAATTCTCCTGTGGCATTGCGTCAATACCACCCTTAAGTGTTGGGCTGTGGGTTTGCTGCAACCCTTTGACTCAGAGTGGCTCATGTGTCCTTCTGCCTTCCCCCTGCCCATATCCCTTCTTTAATTGTCTGATAGTGAGGTCTGGGAAGGACAGACATGGCCTTTCTCTTCCACTGCCCCCACCACAGTGAGGTCTTGGTCCCTGACCAGCTGCTGTGTTACAACACTAGGGGAGAAAACCAATCCACAGCCTTTTCCCAACAAAATCAGGCTTCAATTCCTTTTTTAAAATTTGATTCTAATAGCAGATTTGTCCCAAATTCACCATAGACCACAGGAATTTAGATGCAAATGACACATATAACACTATGTAATGAAAGGAAGCAATGAACTGCAAGAACATAGATGAGCATCATTGAAGAGTAATTCTGACTTCATTCCAGAATGAAAGAAAAAATAAATATGGAGCTCCTGGCAGCATATCAGCAGAAGAGTGATAAGAAAAGGCAAAAGCATTCCTAGGAGGTTTTTTATATGTGCCGTGTTTTAAATTCACACCTTTGCTTCTATCAACTATTTGTAGAACTGGTAGAACTTATCAGAAAATAAGGATACAAGAAGAAGGCTTTTAAAGGAGTCTGGAATTAAAGCATCTTTTAAATGCCATCTTTTAATGTAACAAAAAATATTTAATCCCATCCTGTTTTTTAGTTTTTCCGTGGTAATTAGTAACATTAACAGATTATGCTTCAGGTCAATCAGTTTCTCTGCTCTTGCCACACCTTCCTGCAAACTGCTTCTTCCCTTATTCAAGACTGATTCACCAGGACAGATTTTATTTTTAAATCAGAGACCTATCCACTTGGCTTCATAGATGTCTCCCTTGAAGTGAAAGCAGAATTCAAAGAAAATACTCTTTTATATTCATGTGGTCAAAACCATTCTGTTTTGCTGTTAGTCAACAATTTCTAAGCCATAAATCTTTACCAGGACAACTTTTGCTGGCAGAATTATAGTGGCAGCAGAGCCAGTACAGCATTCCTAATTCCAAACATCACCAGTTTGACATATGCTTAAGTCTAGAACAGAGGGATTAAGCTTTTAAATAGCTTAATTCATTGCTGCAATTTCTTTGATAAATATCAGCTGAAAATGGCATGTAGGATTAAAATCACTGTGGAGGTGCTACAAAACAACACAGTGAATGGGAAACAATGCGGGAGGAAATAGAAACAAAATAAGCTTTATTTGCAGTAAATAAAAGGGAAGGGCAACAATGATATCACTTCTCTTTATGTGTACTCATTAGTGTGGCTTAAGGCATGTGGAAATTTCACTGAAAAAAACTCACTGCTGCAGTGCATAATTATTAAAAGCATAATTATAAAAAACAGAGAACTCTACTGTTACAGCAAAATGCCTCAGCTGAATCTAACCACCTTTCATAGGCTTTTCCATCTGATGAGGTACAATGAGAATTACCATATTATAGGTGAGCATTTATCTGCTGGAAGAAGTTAACATCTACGTGGAAAAAAAAACTAACAAAGAGAAGAAAACCTACAAAAACCTAAATAAATAAATCACTGTAGAGGAACTAACAGGATTAGACAAAGCAAATTAAATACTTAGAAATCTTGAATAACAGAGGTTGCAAATAGCCTATCACATGTGTTACTTTCACAGACAGAAATTAAGTTCTATTTAAATATTTCTTCTGTAAGTGAAACAGGTAAAGAAAAGCCCATATGACAATAATAAGGGGAATTAGGTCAGCTTCTGAACTCATCCATCAGTGACATCTCCAGCTCAAACAATTCCAAAATCATTTAAAGTGATTGTTTTCAAGTCAATCTTCCATCACCCACCTTTCTTTTTGCCAGAGGCCAGAAATAGCACCTCATAATTTATCTTCTACGTCAAGCTTTGCAGCAGCTACCCCCTTCTGAGCCACTGAACTCAGATTGCTGCATCTGCTTTCAATATACACACTGGAACCACATTTTCTCCTTGCATTCACCTGTCAAATATGGTTTAGGAGAACAAGCTTCAGATACTGCTAAGAAATGCTACATCCACAAGACTCAGACTTGGAATTCAGTGTTTGTGAACTCTCCTGAAAAGCTTGTGGAGCTTCAACTCCTTGCAGTGAGCTAAAGCTGCTAACTCATGGGTTGGATGCCAGAGACAAGGCTGCTGGTGGTTTTTAAATTTATCAAACTAGAAGCTGCCTTGGACTCAAACATCCAAAAATTTCCACCTAAATGAATGCTGAAAGCTTCTGTATTCTTTTACCCAAACACCCTCATTGCAAGCAGGCTGGGACACTTACCTCTGATAAGAAAGGGGTTCCTGGAACTTTTCTTGGTTCACAGGTCAGGGTGTGAAAGCTCTACAGGTGCTCTGTGAAGATAAGACTCAGGCATGACAAGCCCTTTTCCCTCCCCTTGTTGCCCTTGATGCTCTGCTTTTACCAGGAGTAAAACCTGCCTGCACAGGTGGAAAGCAAAGGCACTTTGGGCAGTTCTGGGCAGCCAGAAGGATGAACCATGGTTGTGTTTGCCATTCAGCACATTTCCTTTTAGGAAAGCTGATTACAAGGTCCAGGCTGCAATGCACAAGCTCTTCCTTCTCTGCAACTTGCCAGAAATTCTCTCTGGCTTTCCACATTGCCCTAATGGAATTTAGCCTGATCCAGTAGGAACAACACTGGTAGAAGGGACCACAACACCCAGGCCATTTATAATCTGTTGTAGGAGTCTATTGGAAACACATGCCCAGTCCCAGGGCTCTCCCCAGCCCCAGAGAAGAGAGCAATCTGGCAGCAAATCTCTGCTCTGCACAATTTGCTGAGCAGGTGCTGGACGGGATAAAAAGAACAATCTGGACAACAGGAGAAGTCTCCTGAAGCTGAACCTCACTGTGCCAGGTTATTTATGTGTTTTCACATCCTCACTGCTCTGAAAGCAGATTCACAATTCCTGTATGAATGTGCACAGTAAGACTCAAGTAAATGGCAAATAGCACATGACAGTCCAAGTTCCTTTATGTTGGTGTCTGCTTCTTCATCTTTCAAAAGGCAGAAGCAGCATCCAGTCTGAGCTGGTTGCAACCAGCTTTGTGATGAAAAAGGAAGAATTCCATTTAAGAGGTCAGTATCCAACCTCAGCTTTGTTCAGCACCACCTCCTGAATAGCAAGAATTATGTTTGAAAGGTATGTCCCTTTGAGCAGCTCCTGAATAGGAAAAACTATAGGAGAGTGCACATTTTTACAGAGAGAAGATGTGCTCTTCCCCATTTACTGATCCAATGCTCAAAGAGCTCAGAAAACACCTCCTGCAGATGCCAGGCTTTGAGAACAAAACAAAACAAAAAAAAAGAAAAATGGATATTCTGGTAACTATGGAGAGGCAAAAGAAAAAAATATTCTAGGTCACTGAAAGCGGGCAAAACACAGAAAGTGTTTTCTATTTCCACTCCACTCTCCCTTGTGCTCCCCACAAACATAAATAGTTCTGTGATTCATTGCAAAGCTGCTCTGCCCTTGCTGAATTTGAAAGAGAATATAATTGCTTTTTCCATACACCAGTAATGATGACAGGGACCAAGATGCCTTTTTGACATAAAGTGGTATGTCATTCATTAAAATTACTACTGCCTGAGTGGGAAGTTTTCAGCAGAAGTGTCATCTTCTCAGAACATGCATTGAAAGGAAGTCAGATAAATAGAAGTTTTCTCCTCTTACTTTTGCACAACACATCAAGCTAGTTTGCAGCTTAACAAAACCTGTCTGCAAGTTCTCATAGGAGCTGTGGGTTTGTTAAAACACCAGCCCAAAGCTGATATTAAAAAATTAATTCTCTCTTATTCAAAGTGTGACTAAATCCATTCCTGGTGAAATAATTAATCTTTTATAGTTCTGTGCATTCTAAGCTTATAGATTTGGATGACTTTGGAGTAAACATACACCATTTGTCACAGCACTGCAACCAGCACATAGGAAGCTATATGAGATTTAAGGGATATAGGAAATGCTTTCAATAGGAAAGGAGCTAACCAGGGGATGTGGCCAGTGAAGGAAGTGTGAACTGTTAAAAGCATCATGCAGTGAAGCACCCTGGCTTCTGATGCTGTCCTTTCCAGCTTTAAAACCTTGTGGATCATCAGTGATCATCTCCCCAGCACTGGCTGGTGCCCAGTATGAGCAGCAGAGCTGCCAGACCTGGCTGGCTTTGATTCCAAGAGTACTGCAACCACACAGAATCCCAGAGCTCTCGTGCAACAAAAATAATGGTGTGCCCTTGGTCAACAGCAATTTGTTCTCTGTCTGTCAGCTCATCCCTGCAAGAGCCCAGTGCCCAACAGGCAGGGCTGGGAGATAAAGGTGAGACCTGCCCTTCATTCTGCAAGCAGAGTTAGAGCAGAGTGACATCCCTTTGCCTGTGATGCACCTTGCTGTACAGCAAACCCAACACATCAATTGCTGATGCTATCAAAGGAAATAGCATTTCCAGCCACATGGGAAATATGTCAGCAAAACAAATGGATTCAAATAAACAGCAGCAGAAGGCACATAGCAATATTGATTCATGGCTTTTTATCCTCTGTCCTTTTGAAATGGTCCCTTTCCAGCACTCAAGCTGCTGTGATAAATACCTCCTCCCCCTCCTGCACGCTTGAATACTGAGAATACATTTTGTGAGATTTTTTTTTTTTTTTTAAGTAGAGAGGGGAAAAAAAAAGATTAAAAAAAAAAAAAGACACCTACACTTTGTAGTGATTCTGGTTTTGAGCCATTAGCTTGCCCTGCAGTATCAAGCATAGCTTTGAACCTCTCCCTAATCCAACAATGGCTGATTTGTATCAAGGTGCTTCTCAGTAAAAGCAAGGCATTGGAGAAAAACACTGAATTGTGTGTCATTTGAAAAAAGGTTAGCAGTAGAAATACATCAAAGGAAGCAAGATCAAAATGACTGTGAAGTGAGCAATTGAAGCAACTGGAAAAGTCCTTCCCATTCAGACAGGTCACCTATTCAAGTCCAGCCTGAATCAAAAGTGAAAATGAGTCTTCTGTAGCTGGAGAAATGAGACAAGGGGTCTCTCTACTGGGTTTTCATTTGATAGACAGCCCCATTGTAAACCCAGTGCTGTCAGTTTTAACAAAGGACAGGGCAAGTTTGTAGGTTTGGGTAATTCAAATTATTTGAAACAAAAATATTATGCTATTTTTTGAATAAAAACCACCACCAGAAGGACATTTTTTTCCACCTAACCATAAAAGCACAGAAAAAAATGTGCAAATGGTGTCTGTTAGCTCCTGGTTTATGAATGAATAAGAGTGAGGCTTAAGCTCAGGCAATATCTGAGGGCTGTGAGTTTCCAAAAAACCCTGTGGTAAGGGTCTCAGCTGCACAGGATTGCCAGCTACCAGCAGAAATGCCATCTCCTGCTGTCCTATAACAGCTCCAGGGAAGGACAACTTGCTTTGGAGTTTGCAGACAAACAGGGTTGTAAGAGAGTCATCAATCCCAAAATAAAATGAAACATTTGAGGGAAGCCAAGAAAGCTTAAACCCCTGACTTTCAGCATCCCTAATGCCCTGGTGTCTCAAACAGACCAATGCTTCAGTTCAAGTCTTGCCTGTCCCCCACACAGGAAAATTCATCTTCAAAGTGGAGGCAGCAGAGAGATGTTGCTGACACAATCCCTGTGCTCTGAGTGCACAGCTCAAAGGCTGCACAGGTACAGGAAGAGGAAAAACCCTTGCAAACCTAAGGAACTGCTTCTGCTGACCTCAGGTTACCCTGACTGGCACTGATCTTGAGACAGGACAGTCCTTCCTGCTCATTCTAATGGCACAACTCACTGAAACCCCCTCCTTGAGCTCTGGGATTCATGGACCAAAGCACAGTTCTTGGGCAGGAACTTGGGGTTTTTAGTGAGTTGTTCTGCTAAATAATTTGCAATTGCCTATTCCCCTCCTCCAACCCTGGCTGTCCTTTTTTTACTGCTATAAAAATGTTAGCATGACTGCCTGTGATGAATTTCGAAAGTTTCAACACATAATTTAAAAGCAGAAGTCATTAGCAAATATCTATTTGATCACTGACAGCTGAGGCATGAGAAGAGCTATCATTTAATAACAGTTAAGGTTAAATATATTCCTGTAGTTTATCATCATTCACTTTCCCTAAATGCATGACTTCAGGTAGTAAACACTGCAGAGAAGGACACTGTGAATTACACTGTGTGGCAGATATAGCCATCAGCAGCAGACTTTAACCCCAGACCAATCCAAAACAGGAGTCTGACAAACAATTTCAGGGGATAATCATATGACAATAAAGTCCTCATAATATCATCCTCCCCTGTATGTGATATATTGGAGGAGCTCTCGGGCAGTCCTTAATGGCCCAGCTGCCAGCACAGTGATATATGCACTGTGTATTAAGGAAATGAAACAGGAATTATGCACAATGCATCATTTCTCCTGCTGCTGTCGTTGGGCAGGGGAGACTGCAACATCCTGTTGCTTCAAGATAAAACAGGATCCTTAGTGTTCCATTGATATGGAACAGAACATTCCAGTTGGAAGGGATGATCTGGTCCAAATTTGTGCAGGTGCAGCAGACCCAGAAAATGAGGAGACACTAACCTAGAAAGATCAGATCCATTCAGAAAACCTCACATGATATCATGAAATACCAGCCTGTGCCTTTCCCAGCTGTACTCCCAGAAGATTCACTTTACCAAAGGCACCCCTCAAAACAAACACATTTCTTCCCTGCTCCAAGCTCTGCTCCATTCCCTGGGAGAGTGAAGATGTGGCCACTGCTCCCTGATTCATATCCTTCCAACCCTGGACTGGTTGGAGCAGCTTTTGGATGCTCCAGCATCCAGCATTATCCTTTAAGAGAACTGAAGTCTCTTATACCAGTGTGAATGTGGAGTATTAAATACTAATCTATAGCTCAACATAGCTTCAGCAAGAGAATGCCAGTGCAAAATAACAAAGCAAAAATAACAGCTATGTCTGTCACCTCTGTAGCAGCAGGCAGCTTTTCAGCCCAGCTCTCCTGGCTACCCATTTATAGCAGCACAGAGCGGGTGGAAATCATTGCTGCTCTGATCTGGTGGCATTTTACACCCACTCTGACCAGAGAAAATCACTGTAAGGAGAGGCAAATACATAGCACAGTCTCCTGAAGACAAACATTTGGCAGCACCTAGTTTCCATCCTCACCATCACATACCTGAAAATAAAATTAGGCTGTCTGGGCAAATGTAGTTGTGACATTCTCTGGTAGGCTGACAAGAGTTGGTTTAGATACTAACAAGCCCATCCATGGCACATCTAAGAGCAGGGGATAATACCAGTTCCAGCCTGCACATCCCTTCCCAGGCCAGCTCACCTTTTGCAGGTTTTCTCCCTCCCTGGGGAGCAGGTGAGACAAACTGGCTCTTCCCAGCAAATTTGCATCTGTCATTCAGAATCTATGTTTTCTCATTACAGAGCTGACAAAGTGACAGCAATAATTAATCTTACTGTGTATGGAGTTCATTGATATCAAGAAGAATTAAACTATTGTAATCGAGTTAGCCTGTTGCAGATGTGTGAAGTGCTGGAGTTTATCAAATTCTGCAGGCACACAATTTGATTCTGCATAACAAGGGAGGACAATAGCAATGAGATAGCAGAGAGCCAGCAGTGTGATGCAGGATTTCATGAATGCCTTTTTTAGCTCTTAAAAAGTGCCACATTTGTCAGCTGTGCAAAAAATGCCATGACATGTTATTGCATGTCATATCACAATTGTTAAAGGATGCTGCACTCTGGCTCCATGGTGATGTGCTCTGTGTCCAGATCAACATGTGCCTGCACAGGCTTCTGGAGAGACACCTGAACTTCTGCAGCTCCTGGAACCAAATAATGGCAGTAAATGTGCACATTTATGAAGGTGTGAGAAATGCCTCCAAGTGGGATGTTGAAAGAGAAGCAAAGCTCAACAAGGGCAATTATTTCTGTCAAAGGGTTTTGGTGATCGATGGCAGCTGCTCTCACAGTCAGAGCTGAGAAAACCACAACATGAATATTTGATTAAATTAGGCCAACCTGAAGTCTCTGCCAGAGCATGTGATGCCATGGGTTTTCTCTGAGATGGTAGGGTCTCTCCTTCACATGGATTACATCTTTGTCTTGCCTCACCACTTTTTTTTCTTCAGCTGAAGTGCTTTTATCACCCTAACAAAAGGCACAGCTGGGCAGTGCCAGGGATATCTGGCACCCTGTGCCAGGTCAGCCCCTTCCCCAGCATGACCCCAATGAACCTGAGGTGTAATTACTGCAAATGGGCTGAGGGCACAGATCAGCTGAGCTGATCCAGCAATTGCTGCCTGCAAATCCAGGTGACCCTGCTCCTCATCCCACCTCTCCTCCCCACTTTGGATCTGTAATTCCTGCCCCTTTTTCTTGGGCCTGGCCCTTATATTAACCCCCAACCTCCTTCCAGCTGCTTCCATGCACTAGGCATATATATATATCAAATATATCATATATATATCAAATCTGGGGGACAAAACCAAGAGAAGCTTCCAATGCCACAGCCTGCACAAAGCCACGGGACAAGAACATGAGTGAGGATGCCAGAGGGGGAAAGAGGCACAACTCCTCTGGTGACACTGGAATTGGCTCAGCTCTCCCACCAGCCAGAGGAGTTCTTGTATTCAGGAGCAGCAGGTGCTGTCAGATCTTTATTTGATGCACCTCAGGCAGCTGAACAGCCTGGAGATTGTCTCCCCAGAATTTACTAACCCCTTGGCATTTATTCCCTTCTCCCTCACAATGCTCTCCATCTAAGCTGGATGATAAATGGTCAGAACTCCATCCTTGGCCAGAACCAAGCTGCTCTGCTCTCCTTAGGCACTATGAGCTGTTAACAAATCAACCTGAATGTTTGCTTGCAAAGCCTAACCTGGAGGGAATGGCTTACTTTCATTAGCAGCCTGGCCTATTGTTCAACACAGATCCTAAACCTGCAAAGGCTGTAACTCAGCCTGCCCACTCTGATTCCTATTTGAGAGACTTTTCTCCAGAACAGTATTTTCTGGCAGCTGCCCCCAGAATAGGAACCTCTTGGTACTCCAAACAACCCCACAGACCATCCTGGCAAGCAGTCACCTCTCCCTGGCCCAAAAATGTCTCCACAAAGAGTGACATGTCCACCTGTGCTGCTGACCCCTTCTCCCCAGCATAGGAACAGAGCTGTCTAATCCACTGAGGCAAGGAAAGCAAGCAGGAGTGGGTCAGACAGGGAGCTGGATGTTTCCTCCCTAAGAAAAAACTGTTAGGGCTGGAAGAGACCTTCTAGTCTGCTAGGACTCACCCCTGCCATCACAAATAGCTCTTCTGTGCAAAATGGCACATAAATTGATCAAACTCTCTCCTTCAGCTCATTAAGCCTGTTGCATCTGTTGCAAGGCCATACTCCCCTAATGCCTAAAAGTTCTGTTAGTTCCCAGGCTCTGGTCCTTTTGCTGCTGGTTTATGCTCATTTTCTCTGTTTACCTTCTAACAATTCCATTGGCTGATTCCTTGACTTCATATTATTTAATGTTTCATTGTGTTCCCTCATGCTCCAACTCTAACAAAGGAAGTGCAAACACATCAGAACACATCAAGGAGCAGTAGGAGAATCATACAGCTTTAATCAATTATGAAAGGAAGGGGCAAAAGGTAGGGAATAGCCCAGAGCTGAATACTGCAGTTTTCCACAAAATAGGTAAATAAAGAGGGACTAGAAAATTTGACCTATCAGTTCAAAACAAAGCAAGATTCTTCCTGCAAATGTACCAGCATTAATAATATCATACAATGGCCACTTCTGTGTCAGAGCTGTATTAATTGGGCTGAACAAACACAGCTGGGGAACTAGCTATGGGGAAGAAGGAAAATTTGAGAAAAAAGAAATTAAATTGTTGGGAAAAGCCAAGTAGGCAAATTTGCTGTTGCTGGAATAACATGGCAGAGCTCAGCAAGCAATCCCCATGAATGAGAGGTGGGAAATTACACCTCCTGTGCTCTGCAGAGGGAAAATGAACATGGAGAGGTCACACTTGCCTCTAAGCAGGAGCGTTTTGGGTCATCTGATTGTGTGGGAGAAGGACCAAGGTTCAGGATCTGGGTGGGGACAGGTTGGACCCAGAAACATCCTGGACTGTGTAAGAGATCATTCCCCTGCAGAAAACAAAGCTTCTTCCCCTTTTGAGTGGTTTGCTCTTGCAGAGAAAGCCATTCTCTATTCATGCCTCTCCAATTCATAACATCCTCCTCCCCAAAATTACCAGAATGGACAGCACACAAGAACAGTTAAAGAGAGAGCCCTCAAAATAGAGTGCTTCATTCCAGAGAAACTCTCAAGTTTATCTTGTTGGCTTTCAAGACATTCATTTGCAACACTTCATCTTTTAATAACCAAGACTCAGAGTTTCCAAAGTCTCTCATGAACAATCTCCTACAAAGTGTCACCTAATTGTATCACGTAATGGCCTTTCAGAACATCTTGAACCCAGGCAATGGAAAACATCTTCACAGGCAAGGAGCAAAGAGGTAACTTAACAAAGAATCATTACAGCAACAATTAGGCTTTCAGCTGGCAACATCAAAGAGTTTATTTATTTGTTACAGGGCTGGAAAATAGACCAGAATGTGTTATAAAATGTTCCAGCTCATCTGAGAGCGAGTACAAAAGCTTCATGTGCAGTTATGTCACCCTTTCTAAGCTGAAAGCAAATAAAAGCCTTGTGATTAATTCTGTGAGTACAAACCCACAAGAAGCTGGGGTCTATTACCACAATGCACTTAAAAAGCTGCAGAGATGTGACTTGGTTTAGAAATCTTGAGAACAAGTCAAACCTTTTTCCTTTCTCTGTTTAAAAATGAGCATTTTTGAAGTTGCACTGAAAAACTCAAAGATTGATTTTTTTTCTTCATTTAAAACACAAAATCCCAGCGTTTAGTAGCTGCAGAACACTTTTCCCATATTTTTTCTCAAATAAAAATTGAATCAATCAGAAAAAAAAATTGTATTATTGGTGCAATTTCCATTTATGTCAAGGCTTTTGCCACTGAAAATTCTGGCAAAGGAGTTTTTGTTTTTGCTGGCACTGCAGCTCCTTTGTAAAATTCAGGTGAATCACTAGAGATAAGCACAAGCAAACACTAATATTAACTATGAAGTAATTTCTTGTCTTTTTGAAGGTACTGCAGGTTTGCTCCAACACAAGAGGTTCAGGATGAAGTGAGAAGGGGATCTGACCTTACTCATTCCCAGCAGTAGAAGATTACTTTTTTTCTGGTAAAAGCATTCCAGGCCTTTCATTTTCACATTTTCTGAACAACATATTGTGTTCTGTATCAAAGAAATGCTTGGGCCAACGCAATCCTTTTTAGCTTTTTTATTTTACACTTTCGTGGGAAGATGAAAAAGTTGGGGGGATCAACCCACAAGCATTTTCCTCACAAATTCCTAGTTCATTCAGCAAACCAAAAATCAATTCTTCATCCATTTCTAGTGCTCAGGGTCACTAAAAGTAAAACACATTCTTTTTTCAATAAGTCATTCCTCATAAAAGGAACAAAACTCAGTGGACAAATGCCTTTTGTGTAGATCTGGAGATATACAAACTGAAATTAAACCAGTGTACAGCATTTCTTTCTTCCTACAAAAGGCAAATATTGAAGGGAAGTTGTTTTTTAAAAGTTAGTGGATGTGTGGGGTAAATTGTTCAATAGGTCCTGTGAGGATTTTGTTATTTGTTCAGCAGAAGCAGCATTTTACTATAACAATTTCTTCACAGAGAAAGGTATTGGATGAATTTCAATGAAATATTTTCCTGATCATCACTATTATGAGATTGTTTAATAAACAAATTATGAGATTGTTTAATAAACAGATGATAGCAGATGAATGGTTCTGCTTTCACTGTCCAATTTTCTTTAAATGCTCTCTTCACTGAAGGGGCCCTAATATTCATGTGGAGAGGGGGAGGCAGCAGGTGAGCAGATTCCTTGCTGATCCAACATTTTCTTCTCTGTAGTTACCCAATTCCCAGTATGTGTCTGCAATATAAAATTCTAAGCCTTTACACAGCACCTATCAGCATGGTGGGGAGGGGATAGGTTGATTTTCACCACAGGAACCCTCCTGCATCCATCACAGCACAATTTAACAGTGATGCTACAAACAAACCAAGCTTTTCACCCTGTAGGAAAAGAGAACTCACTCCTCTCCTGCTTCATCCCACACCCTTTGTTTGACCAAGCAAGGTGACTGAGCTCCTGTCACCCCTCCAAAACCCAGGGCTGTTTCATTTGCAAGGGTTTGGAAATGATTTCAGTTATTTTCTCAGCTGGCCATTGAGGAAATCCCTTCCAGCACTAACCCTGAGCACCTCCTGCCCCCATCACATCACATCCCTCATGGTGCTCAGCTCCCAGCACAAGAAATGCAACCCCTGTTCTGCATCTTTTCCTACCCACAGCTCCAGGAGACAAAGCACCTGCACAGCCACAGGTTTTGGCAGAGCAGCAGGGGTGCCACACCCTGTGCCAGTGTCCTGAAGGCAGCTGTGCCAAGGGAGGGATGCTCAGGGACAGAGATGTGGCACCCACCAGGCTCAGCCACCACACCTCCCACTGCCAGCTCTAAACCAGCTCTGCCTGCTTTTCCTGGCTCTTCTTTGTCCTGGAAGAATCCCTGGTGCAGTCCAGCTGCTGTTTTGTGTTTGGAAGGTTTAATATTGCCAGCATGGCTAGGGAGTGGTGAGCAGCACGACCTTAGGTGGCCACAGATTGTCCCCTGGCAGCCCACAGACCTCTGCCTGTAAGAGCTCAGGGCAGCACCCAGACACATTCCCTCCACTCCAGGGTTACATTTGTACTTCCAGCAGTCATCTTCTCATGCCTCTTACATTAGGGGGTACAGGGCTGGCATGAGAAGATTAATGCTGGAAGTGTGAGCAGAGATTCACAGGGTGGGAGCAGACCCAGCCAAATTTCCTTTGGTACTTTCCTTTCCTGCTTTAGTGCAGCCCACAGTGTGCTCAGCCTGTGGCTCTCTCACTCCAGGACACCACTGCAGCTGTACAAAGATTTTCCTTACCCACAGCACACACATGCACACACTGAGGATGGAGCTGGAGCTGTAACTCCATGGTATGGCTTTGTCACAGCTGTCACCAGTTCAGGGAAAAGAGTAGTGAAACTCCTCTTCCATTTTGAGGTAACCACTGAGCAGCATGTTAATTTTCTGGGTCAGCATCCCAGGATTTTCCTTTTCCTAGCATGCTGTTCAGTACTCTCCACTCTTTGACATCATGTACAACTTCTATAGCAAGAGAGTGCTTAATGCTCTCTGAAGTAATTTCTTTCTTCTTTTATGACTGGAGCCCTGGACAGTCTGTTATGCTTCAACCCCAGTGCTATATTTAACTCAACCATCTTGTTCATTCTTTCTCTCATCCACAGCTTGGCTAAAAGGAAGAAATTGCAGCCATGAACAAAATACCAGGAGGAAAGTCAAATTATACAACACACTTTTAGGCAAATTCCAGCACTTGCAACATTGTCCATTCTATTTAGGAAGGATTTGCACACGGCTTACAGTGGTGTGTGAGAGCTGTGAATTTAGAAAATGGGACAGAATTTGAAATGGTGAGAAAACATAAAAATTACTCTGGTCACAGGCAGCTGCCTCAGCCCCTTGCCCTAAGCTGAGGGTTTGATTCTGCAGATCTGGTGACAGCAGATGCAATGGCCCATGTGTAGATTTTACTTCCAGAGAATAGATTTCCCAGAATACTTCTCAGCAAACTTTGCCTACCACTGCATAGCCCTGCCCAAGCAAAGCTAGTTCAACATGGCATTTATCACCACTTCCCAAACAAGAAAATTTCACTTAGATGCCACATCACTGTACATAACTCATCCTTTTCCATGCTAGTCCTGACACCCTTTCCAAGACAAGCACTCTCTCATTTTGTTATATCTTCAGGATGCAGACACAACACAGAGCAGAGGAAGAATGTGAATTAGAGCTGCCTGGCTCTGACATTGCTCATCCTGCCTCAGCAGTTTGATGTGGATGCACCCTTCACCATCTCATGCACACAAAAAGAAATGACCAGAATTCACAGCAGTCATAATTCTGAAATGTCCTATGCACAAAATTAAAAATTTTTGGGTTTTGTCCCAGTACCAAACTTCAACATCTCTGTAGTTTATTTAATACTGCTTAATTCATGTTCAGCAGAATCATTTTTTCATGAGGCACACAGAGAGTGCCCTGGGGGAAAAGAGGGTGGATTTTCCAGATACCTGTGCCTAAAATGAACCATCTACCTACTGCAAATACTCATGAATACAAACAATCTGCTTTTCAGAAGTATGGAAGATTCAGATCATTTTTAATGACCCGGGGGGGAAAGGTGCCAGTTCTGTTTCTATTCAGTTGGTTTTCTACATATGACATTTTTATTTTCTGTTTCACTGGAGTGCAGACAACTGAGAGGTTCCAGGTTTAGCCTTTGAAATGTTGGCACAGCTGCAGGGTGACAGCTCACAGGTACACACCCACACACACCACAAATTACAGAAGTCTAAATTCTCAAAAAACTAATGTGCTGGAGAAGTTCATCAGCACTAACATTTTAAAACAATTTCAATCTGCTCTATTTCATATATTTCTCTTGGTCACAGCAAAACCTCATGCAAATCTGCTGTGTGTTCCCAACAGAAGAGGCTCAATACACGTTGGCAGCAAAAACTGAATTTCACATTCAGTCTTGAGACTTAAAATCAGCTGGACTTAAAACTCACCTGACCCACACACTGAAAAACTCTGCATTCCAAATTTGCCAAGAAAGAACTGCCTCTACACTCAATCTAGACTCTTTTTAATTGTCCCCCAAATCTGGAACTGATGCCAAAACCACAGATGAGACAAAAGCACCAATATTTGTTTAGCAGCCAGTTAAAGGAAGAGAAAAATCCTTTCAAGCTTCAGACAGGTCTGAAAAACATCAGAAAAAAGGGAAGAGATGAGACAGGAGAAACTGAAGCCTTTAGCCTGTGACATCCTGCTCTCAGCAGGGATTTCTATCACAGACAGATGCTCCATATCCCCAAGCCTCTTAATGACCCAAGTTCCAACCACAGCAGAAATTATTTCTCTGCACCCTTAGCCATGGAGAGGAGACAATGCCTGCAGCCAGGGAACCCTTCCCTGTTCCCATTGCCCCTGTGACACATTGGGGGGTGTGGAAGGGGCAGTTGCCTTGCACCAGCCAGAGGGAGGCTGGAGGAAGGCCAAGACCCTCATTGTTCTGTGAGCTGCTCACAAAGACTTTCTTTTTTTTTTTTTTATTGTTTTGTGTCCGTTTTGTTCCACCAGACCCACTCTAAATAGGCATTTTGTTTGCCATTAATGAAATCTGCTTCAATTTCAAAAGTTCTGTTTGCAGGCTGTAATCTCAGTCCCAGTCCAATTTAAATATCTGTTGTTTTGGTGGTGGACTTCTGGACTCCATCCCTCCAGCTCAATGCCAAAAACATAACGGAGAAAATTTCACCCACCGTTAGGAGCCATCTGGTTGTGCTGCTCTGAAAAGTGAGACAGATAAGGAGCTGTGTGATACCCATGTAAGGCAATTTGCTGGCCTGTTTATCATACCTGACTCTGGGGTGCACAGCTTTATTTTGATTTGATAAAAAGCAAAGGAGTACAGCTGCAGCACACTGCTGCTTCACTAAGTCGACAGATGGGCATCACTGTAAGGAAGCCACATGGCATTTTTTTGTTAAACTCAGCTCATTAGGTTTTATCTGCAATATGTTGCTGTATTGGCAGAAAACCTTTCAGCTAGCAGAAACATTAGCCAAAGTTTGTCAACAGATATAGGGAAGATCCTATTGTGGAAGGATATGTGCTGGGGCAGGGGTGGGCTGTGATTGCTTCTCAAACACAAGTCAACTCTTGAAATGTTTTTCAGCTTTCTCTATAATTTGTGCTATAATGGCAGCTCTGACTTGCATATTAATAGAGCAGCTATTCACAGCTTGCATTTGTTGGGGCATTTCAAGACAGTTCACAAATCACATTATCTGAATAGGTGCAGGAAGTTTGTCAGCAAAACCTGGGAAGTGGGAAATTTTCCTTGTCTCTGACACACAAGAAGATAGATGCCCAAATTCTTATGATACTGAAAAGTGCATTTCTAAGCTGAGAGCCATAGGCTGTATTATTTTGAGGCAGTTGAGGTTGTAAATAGTTCTTTCCTATCTTAAGTCATTGGTTTAATTCCAATGGGCCAGTTTAACTTTGAGAGGAAAAGTAAACCACATTCTGTGTGTTAGTAACAGTTTCAGCTGCAATTTGGCAAACATTACAGGCAAATCAAAGTATTTTTAATTTATGGGAGAAATATTAGAAATGTTTTAAAGTTCCTCCTTGAGGAACTTCAAGGAATGGAATGGGCTGCTTTGTGAGCTCACAGAAATTTCAACATCTGCTCATGTGGAGTCCCAGCACCAGCCATTTCACAGACTGGGTACCACTGGGGTTTTAGGAACTCTTCTGACTCACAAACAGGCACCAATCCAAAGCCACAACTACACCCTAGTCCAGTTCAGAAATGTTCTTTTAAACCACAACTACATCCTAGTCCAGTTCAGAAATGTGCTTTCAAACCTGCCTTGCTCACCATGCCCATTCTGTGATGTCCAGAAAGGGTTTGGGAGCACATGCTCTGGATTCCTCTAGGCTGGAGCTAAACCCCCTGCAGAAATGCCCTGCTCTGAAACAGACACTCAGCTCTCAGGACAGCTTAATCTGAAACATCCCCCCAGAAACACACAGGTGAGATATCAGGGCTCAGCACCATTTCCCCCTCCACATTTCCAGCACTGGAGAGCTTGCTAAAGCAAAAACATTGAAAAATCTCCCCTGCTCTAATTTGCAGGTGGTAAATTTAATTTTACATCGGGGGTTTTAATTTACTTTAAACTCAAACTAAATCAAATCAAGCCCCAACCAAAATTTAATAAATGCAGTTTAAACCAAAGTGGGAATATCCACTCAGTTTTCTGGTTACTCTAAATTTACCAGTTTAATATGGCACTTTGAATTAAACCACACCAGCTCAGGATCTAAATGTAACCTTAGTGTCTGTAAAAGAAAACATTTTTCAATGATACAGCGAGCTGAGCTATGTTTTCCATTAGTGGAAAATGTGATCACACTCTGAGATACTTTATATTTTTATACTGGCTTTTATTTTTAGCCATTTCCCTGTTAGAGCAGCACCCATTATCTCACTCTAATTAAAGGTCACTGCTCCTGTTACTATCTATAGCTATAAAACTTCGTGGTAAGCTGCCATATCTTGACCCAAAATTAATAATGTGTTTTAGATCATGCCTTTCCCCCTTTCTCCAGCTGCCTGGCCTGTGTGCATGTCACCCAGTCTGGGGACACAGCTCCCACCATCAGTGGGATCAATCATTGAACAGGGCAGAGCTGCCACAGCAGGGAATGTGCCAGCCCTGCTGGTTTGGTCCCTGGTCACCAGGGGAGCCCTGAGCCTTTGTTCTCCTGCTGGGTCATCAGGGTCCTGCCCCTGACTGGGGCAGCCACTGCCTTCCACCCACAGCCCTTCTGGGTGCATTTGCCTTTTTTTTTCTTTCTTTTTTTTTTTTATTTTTTTTTATTTTTTTCTTGGTTTCTGCACAGCAGCCAGCAAAGTGGAATGCTAACCCATAAGTAAAGTTCACTGGCATTTTTGTAATTCAAATAAAGATTACATTGGACTTGCAGCCAGCTCTCTCTGGCCTTACTTTACTGCCATGCAGCCAGAGCTCACTGTACCGTGGGTAAAATGTGAAACAAAAGAATGGTTTTGTGTGTAGAAAAGCATAGCTGTGAAGTTTGCTATGTGATTTTGACCTTTTGTTGTCATGATGATCTGAATCAGGTAACCAACAGTGCAACTGCAAAATAAGATACATTATTCCCTCAGAAATAGTCCTATTTCCCAGCAGCCCATAAACTCCATTCATTCCAGCACCAGATATATTCCTCCATGTCAAGCACTAGAAATTCTTCTGTCCTTTTAAATTTCAGCCTTGCTGGAGAAAAAAAAAAAAAAAATACAATATCTAGTCACACATGAAAGAGATAAGCTCCGTGGTAATTGAAGGGCAGAGATTCTGCACTCCAAATTCTGCCCGAGAGCCTGTGTGGATATTGCCTTTCAAGGGCAGAAAGGGGAATGGCTTTTCTGATAACCACTGTATATATAGATACTACAGAAAAAAAAAAGCAAAGGGCTATCAGCATGGTGGGAGACAGTGGGGGAAAGAAATGGCAGGCTTGGCTTTGGGAGAAACACCCCCAGGTTTTACCTGAGACAGGGTTTGTACATAGAATTGGGTCTTGACTCTGATGAAAATAAGAAAAATCTTCTGGCATCCAGCTTGTAATTGATATTCATGAAAATGTATGAGATTAATGTGCTCACTTGGCACTGCCCTTCAACCTTGTAATGAAAGCAGTCAGGTCTGTGAGGAGGTGGCAGAGAATAAAGAGGGACAGGAAAAGTAGAAGTGAAACAGGGAAGAGGAGTAAACAAACTGAATTGATTGATTGATTGAAATATTTCCTTTCTATGTAATTACTGGCCACATGCTGGTCTCCTCTTCACCACTTAGCACTGGAGTTAGATGAGATTCACCCTGGTGACCTGGGCCACCCCAGACCTGTGCCCTTCTCTTTGTGCCTGCAGCTCAGAGCTGGATGCAGTTTTCCAGGCAGAGCCTGGTGCCACAGAATCCATGAGATCTCCTGAAAGATGAAGCTGTTCAGTGTCCTGACATGCTGCTGCCTTTTGTTTGTGCAGCTCCCTCTGTCCTGCAGGGGGTCAGCAGTGTCACCTTGTCCTTGCTTTTGCAGAAAACACAGATCCATGCCCTACACTCCAGCCACTCCTTGGAGGACCTGGCCCTGTCCTTGAGCACTGCTGCTCTCCAGCAGAACATTTCCAGCTCTTTGCATTGTGCTGATTATCTCAACAAGACTTTCAGGTGATTTCTAGGAGGAGGGTATTGAGAGATAGCAGGACATTCTGTCCTCCACCAGTCACCATCCTAAGGGACATTTATGTCAGTGTAGGCCAAGGTTTGGTTCAGCTTTTCATTAACAGCTTGATGGAAGAACTAGACCACCATATGGTACTGAGTGAAAATGTAACTGTGGAGCCAAAGAAACTGGCCTGGTGGCTCCAGGATTAGCCTCAGTAACAGTGTTTGCAATGCAAACCCTATAACCTCACAGAAAGGATGTTTCTCTGGTGCTCCAAAACAAAAACAATCAAACAAAAACAACAACAAAAAGTGCAAAAATGCAGCAAAAAGAGCTGTAGGAAGGACCTTGTTCAGAGGCAGGGGGGCAGTGAAACCATCCTAAGGAGCAGAATTGCAGTGATTATTATCCCTTTGCTTATAACCCATCTGGCTCACCTACCCTGCAGTTTCCTCTCCCAGACCTGTGCAGCTCAATGTTGTGCTGTAGATAATTGTCTTCCCTGCTCAGCTTTGCTGGTGTGCCAGAACAAATGTGCATGCAGCATATTTGACATCAGACCTAAGCTGCTTTACAATGAAAAAAAAAAAAACCAAAACCAAAAACCCACAAAAAACCCAAGCCACCCAAACTTGAAGATTATTGTGGGAAAGAAAAAGCAAAAAGTTGAATATTGCCACTGAAGCCATACCACAGAATCTCCTTTGAGTAACATTCCTGTGCCCCAAGTTTCTCCAGAAGCCACATACCCTGTCATCTTCTATCCCCATCACACACTACAGAATATTCTCCAGGGTGAGGAGACAGCTGTTTGTGGTGCATGAGGGAACAGCCAGTCCATCTGGGAAATAAAACTCCCATGACATCCTTTCAAAATTTCTAAATAAAATGTTATTTCCAGTTATCTGACTTAAAAGAAGTGAGTAAAGGACAAAATAGGGACTTTTGGAGAAAAGTTGAACTTCACAGGAAGTCCAGTTTGCTAAAAGTAGTGTCAGTCAGAGGATGTTTTCAGGTAAATCTAACAGGTTTCTTAGGGCTCACAGCAGAGTGTGAGCATTTTGGGGAGTGCAGCAGGGGCAGGGTCTGGGGAGGAGCTGCTGCAAGAAAGTGAAGCAGCTCTGCAGACTGAGGTGTCTACTGAAATAACACAAACAGGAATTTTTAATTTTTTTGCTTAGAAAATCTTACTTTAAAATACTCCCACTTAAGGGCTATGAAAGAATATGCCAGGACAAAACCTGCCTGCACTTGGGGATGGTGCACATTTGATTAAAACAAGAGAATTGCTTTGGGCCCTGCTCACACTTTCTGTGCAGTAACCCCAGACTGCACATGGGTGCTGCTGCAGGAATTGCACCTCTGCTGTGCCCTGCCCTCCAGTGCAAGGAGCACACAGCTGGGTTCAGCATTCTGTGCCATGCAGGCTGCAGTGACAGTGGCAAGAGACTGGAGCCTTGCAGTTCCTGCTGACCCTGGTGGGAAGGGAGGGGATTCAGAATCCCCTCTGAGGTCCTGCTCTGCCATTGTACCTCATTTTAAAGGGTTGTTTGTGCCATTATGAAATAAGTAGGTCACAGACAACCCTTACCAGTGTTCCAGTCTGCTCACTTTGCTGCTGATGTGGATTAGCACTGAAAAAGTAACTTTACTCTTTTCTCATGTGAGGATGCAAATTACCCTCTCATGTTTAATTCCATTACAGGGAAAAAAGGACAGCTGAGCTGCCCGCATCTCCATCTGAGTTTTCTGCTGTATATTTTTTCTTGGTTACCAGGACTTCCCACCATCCCTTTAGTATCAGCACAGACACAGGACATTGTTAGGTTGCCTCTTTGTATTTCAGAAACCTAATCTGCCCCCCTGCCAGCACTGAAAAACACAGAAGAAAGAAAAACACTTTCTGACCTCCAGAGGATTTTATGAATTAAGTAGATCCTTTCTTTTTCACCAGGAACCACAGAACAAAGCTGGCAGTGATTGGTCTGTATGAAGTCAAGAGATATCAGGAGCTGATGCAACTCAGCATTCAATGTGCCATTACCCCAGAGACAAATTCCCTCCAATTTACCTTCCTGGATTTGCTGCTCTCATCTTTGGCCACATTGTTCTCCCTCTGTTCTTATCCCAGTGCTGAGGAGGGACAGCACTGAGGTCCAAGCTGATAAACAGCAAATTCATTAATTCTGTGCTTTAATTGACTTCTGAGGTCAATGAGGACTCACTCCACAGGCCAGTTTTTCCTTATCTCAGGAGTACCAGTGCCTATGGAATGGAGACATTTCTATCCAGCTCCAGGAGTGGCATGATAGCTGGATTTATCTTTCCAGGTGCTTGTGCCAGACTCATCACCATGGCACTGCAGGGCACTGACTTTTAGCTACAGCCTTTTGCTACAGAAGGTTTTTGGTGGCACTCACTCCCCTGCTGGGAGCCAGCAAGTGCCAGGGACCACTGATGCTGCTCTGGAGTTATTTGGGGAGGAGGGTGAATGTTAGTGCTGTTAATCATTCCTCACTGTGGTGTGCTAAGTGCCTGAGCTCTCCTGGCAGGCTGAGGGGTTGTGGATTATTAATCACCCCTACTTTCAAATATATAAATCATGATCCCAGTAAAGGCAAAGGAAGAGAAGGAGCAATCTCCTGTTAACCCTTCCAGCTCAGGGATGCTGTCTGTCCTCATCTGCTCTCACCAGAAGTCCTGGTTTGTTCCTGTGCCAGTCACCTTCCCAAGAGAGGCCCCAATGATTTAAACCTCAAACCTACTCCAGCAGTATTCTCACATCCACCAGTTTTGGGGTTTTAGGCCAGGCTCAGAAGAAGGCTGTTAGTTCCCAAGTGCCAGACTCATGAAATGAGGGAAAGCAGCTGGCTGGACATCAGACCCCACTCCATTCCTGGTGTGGGAGCCTGGAACAAAAGCACACAGCACTGCTGCAGACAAGAATAATATTGGGTAGAGGAAGAAGACACGTTGAAAAAACACAGGGAAAATTAGCTTGATGGCATTCTCAGATCCATAGAAATTGGGATAGTTTAATAAAAATTCCTAGATAATTTGATTCTAAGGCAATTTTCATATAGAAATGGAAAAGGATAAAAAAAAAAAAAAAAAGTTCTACCTCACTCCTTCTGAATTATTCTACATTTTGTCTGGGCTAAAACACCATTTCTGAATTGGAGCGGACCTTCCTCAGCTGATCTAAATATTACATCCAATAAATAGTTATTGGGGTAAACTGCATCCAAGCCAAGCCCACAGGCTAGACAGTCTTCTAGTTTACAGGAAATCTTTCAAACTGTACAGTCCTTCATCAGTGCCAGAAATCCATATTGACTCCAACCCCAGGCAGTGCTGTTCTCAAAAGCCAGAGGAAACCACTGCTCAGGCTGGACACTCTGTCAAAGCTGCAACAAGATCTGAAATCCAGGAATCACATCTTCAGTCAGGCTCCAGACTGTGCATAACCACACCATGTGATGCATCACTATATTCCTCCAGCTCCTCACAGCTGGGAAACAATTTAAGGTCATTCTAAGTAAACTTGCAATAAACAAATAGACTTTAAAAAGGGTCATTTTACAAATGTTTGTGGTTTTGTGTAACATTTTACAAAGCACTGATATTTCAGGTTTGGAAAGAAAAAGAAATGGGTAGGGCAGGTTTGTGAAAAGAGAATATGTTTCAGGAAGACTAAGATGTAGTACTAAAAAAAAAAAAAAGTTATTTTATGACTGAAAAGAGAAAATTTGCAAACCAATATTGCTTCAAGTGATTTATCTCAAGAGACTATCATGGTCTGAAGACAGCAAGGTTCAGCTCAAGTGATGTATCTCAAGACAACAATGCCAGCCCTGATTCCTTCCACCCAGTTCTAGGGGAACACTGCCAGCCCAGAAAGAGGACAATGCTCACAATGCTCACTTCAGTTCCAGGACAGACCCTGCATGCAGAAAAGATGCTGCTGATCTTCAGAAAGCCCCTGTGGGTGGGAGGGAGCTGGCTAAATCATCAAAAATTTTTCACCAATACAAGATTTTATTTCAGGTAGACCTCCCCTTCCCCAAATTCACATATAGGCATGAGGTCTGCCCATGCAACACCCTAGGCTGATTTGGGAGAGGAGGAGCTATTGCAGCACAGTACTTGCACTGGCAGTATTTTATCCAATAGTTTGGCCACTTTAGAATTAAATATAGCACAGAAAGAAAAATTGCTAATTGTTGTGGCTTGTGTGCATGTTTTATGCTACAGCACAGAATAATATTTTGGGTTTTTTCTGTTGTTCTCCAATGTTTATAGCAAATAACAGTAAATCTGGGTTTTAGGTCACCAGTTAGAATAATGCTCCAAAGGCCTTGCAGCAAAGCAAAGCAGCACAAATCCTAATTACAGCAATGACTAGCAAGAACTGTGGTCTCAGTATTTCTGCACAGTGGTTTGATTTCAGGTTGAGCTGAGCCCTAACCAGGCATGTTTATAAGAGATCACAGAGCTTTGGTTTGTGAGTTTATACAGCCAGATTCTCATGTAAATCAGCACAGCCCTGTTCCAATCCCCCAGAGCCCTGGGCTCCAGCCCCTGGGGAAGGGCTGCTGCCAGTGGAGCTGCACCATTTCACAGCAGCACAGCCCATCACATTCAAGAGTTTGCAGCATCAGAGAGAGTCTTAAATATTGAAGGTTTTGTCCTGCAGTGGGCTAAAAGGATTCACATGTCCTTGGAGCAGCAGGCATTTAGTACATCTCTGGAGGAAGGCAGCGCCCTGCAGTCATTTTGTGTTATCATCTGAGCAGGGTTGTGTAGGCACTGTCATGGTGGGTAAAACTCACCCCTGTGAGCAGAGCACACCTGGGCTGGAGGCTCCCTGCAGCCTTGGAAATGAATACAAATGGATTTATACAAGGGGAAAACTCCATGCTCTAAATTATCCAGCCCTGGAGCTAAACCCCCTGATGCACAGAGCTGCATCCTGAAATGCATCCAAGATCTCTGCAGATGGGATTGGGTCAGTGCAACACCTCTGCTCAAATTTGGATTGACAACTACAGAGAGCAGCTGGAGCAGCTAAAAGGAAAAATACATCTGGTTCCCCTCTCTGCTGAGATTTGATAGGTCCAGCACAAAACATCTACAGCACCAGCAGTGCCTCAAGAGCCACAATAACCAACCTTGTCTGCATAAATTAATCAGGTATTTATAAATAGCTAATAAAAGGGAGAAACTTGTGTATGTGAAGCAGGAACAAAATGATGTGATTATGGTTAAGCAAATGTGAGCTGTAACAAAGTTTTCTCACTTATCTGTGACTAAGGCACTGCCAGATTCAGCTCCTTGTGCTCCCACAGGAGGGTGAGGATAAGAGAGGCATTGAGATCCCATCTAGGGCAGCCTGGGAGGCTGGAAAGCCAATGGAGGCTCTTGGGAAAACAAATATTTTGCTGTTGGCTTGGGAATCCTGTGGGTCACAGAGCCACAAGGGGATTGTTGGCTGGCCCAGATGCAGCTGGTAGTGATTTTTTACAGGGACAAGCTCTCAAATCTCCAGGCTTGCCATTCCCAAGAGCTGCATCATGAACCTGCTCTAACACAGAAAAAGAGCCATTCTCTAAGTAATGATGGCAGGAAGAAGTTTGCTTTATCTCAGAAATTGGATTTATCTGGACACAAAAAATACTGCAGAATACCTGTAGAGCAGCAGCTGTCCCAGAACAGCTCAGGCCATCAGCCACTAACAGCCATCAGTCCATCCTGGACCACCTTGATCTGCTGAACCACAGAGTTCCTAGGCTGAGAAAGACTTCCAAAACTGTAGGGTCCACTAAACCATGTCCCCAAGTGCCACATCTGCACATCTTGTAAATCCCTCCAGGGCTGGTGACTCCACCACTTCCACTGTTCCAGTGCTTGACAACACAAGCTTTGGGCTGAGTGTGAATTTTCCTGGATGGGAATAATAAACAGGAAGGATTTGTTGCCTGGATGAAGCTCAAGTTGTATTTCCTGTACTCTCTTTATACAATTAACTTCCCCAGGCCCTTCTGCAATGCTGTGCCACTCAGAAGGGGTAAATTTAACTTTCTGCTGCACTGGTGGCAGTGGCTTTGCCCTGCAAATATTAACTCATTTGGGGTTATTTTGTTTTCTCAGATGCCACCTCTGGTTTTCTAATCCACCTAAGAGTAAATATTGCCAGGAGCAATAGAATTAGAAAAGCTCCTGAACCATCTCTCCTGTTTTCTAAGATTTGGATTAGACCAAGAAAGTCACCCTGTCTCATATAAACTGCAGTAATATTGAGAATACTCATTTGATTGCAATTACTGTGGTTTCCTGGACAAATATTTAAATGGAAAAAGACATTCAAAATGAGGCAATATTAGATATAGACCTTATAGGATAAACACTGAAAATTTGGAATACTGAAATATGAGGTCTAGAGGAAAAATCCTGTCTGAGTGTTTTAAGCAAATTGTAAGAATGCAAGAAGAAAAATTAAAAAAAAAACAATACCAGAAGCACTACAGAATCCACCAATTACATGTTGTTTTATGGGCAAGTTCTTCAGCAGAAAGCAGCAGCAACTTACATTTTCCCCAATGAAATTGAAAATGCATTTATATGTAAGTATAGTGGATTATGACTTTGTGAAATATTGCAGGGGTTTTTTTTTATTTGCTTTTGCAGGTAGTTAAATTTTAGGGCTCTTTATATTCCCCTTCATCCCCAAATTTAGAAGGCAATAAATTGCTTTAGTGTTTTCAATTTCTTTTCCTTCAAGAGATGTAAATGGATTGCCTGAGTCCCTCTACAAACTCTCTTCTTATGAATAGGGGAGAATAATTTACAAAGCCATTGGCCCCATCCAATTCCCCTTTAGCTCCAGTACACCAGCAGGGTGAGGAGTGGGCAAATCATCCCACCCTCCCCAAAATGTTGGGTTTTTTCCTGCAATAAGGGTCATTCCCTGAGCAAAGCCTTGCTGCCATTCATGACAGAGATGCCATACAACCTCAGCAGCAGATTCACAAAGAGAAACCTTCAAAGCCTGGAAGGGTGAGGGGCTGGCACCTGGCTGATCCTGGAAATAACTCACAGGATTTATCCCTCAGAAGGAGAGATGCTGAGATAAGTCTGAGATAAGCCAGAGGAGCAGCAGGGCAATCCTCCCCAGCCCTCCCCAGGTGTTACACACACAGAAATCCTGTAATCCCACCCCCACCATCATGTGATGTCTAGTGACAGCCCATCAAACACCCCCTCTTTATTAAATTCAAGTGTGAACAAAATCAGCAAAGAAATATAGGGTTTAATTAATGTTTGCCTTCACCATAAATGAAAGAGAACTTTAATTTTTTTTGCTATATTTTACTAATCAGAGTCATTCAATATCTTGGATGCTAGTAAATTAATTCTGAACTAATGAAGTTAAAGGAGGTCATTTGTTAGAGAAAACTGATTACATATCAAGATCTCCCAGGGACCTAAATGAGAAAATCGCTATAATGAAAAAATATTTTAAATGATGCAGGTCAACCAAGTAAATCATTAAGGATGCAGGGGGGATGGAAATATTAATGACACCACGACAGGGAAATGCCAAAAGGGAAGTGAGCTGACATAAGTAAGCAAAAAGGCATTTACAGAGCAGGCAGGCTTGGTTCTTTTTTCTCCTTATAATGATTGAATCACACAAATTTCATTCCTTACCTCAAATTAGTCACCTGTGTCCAGATATTTCAATGACAGCAATGAACTAATGTGCATTATGCACATACATTTATTTGTATGGCACATAAACCTTTTTAGCAGTATAAATTACAGTGGCACCTGAGGACCAGAAAAATGGGCTGTATTCCACAAAGCACAGGGAAAAATATACAAGGGGACAGGAGGGATCTGCTTCTCAGAGGTTTAATTTCAACAAACAAGCAGCAGCTGAGTGATGTAAGATTTTGTGGCACAAACCAGGCTAGTGCTTGAACAGTGGGAGCAGTGCAGCCTGGATGTGCAAGAAATAGCCTCAGACACTGCAGCTCTGGTTTGTCTAGCCCAGAAATCTTAGTGCCCTGCGCCAGGGCTCTCTGATTAGGGACAATATCTGAGCCTGGCCACTCCCTGCAGCCTGTTGTCACTCCAGGATCTGGAATGACTGCAACAGGAACCCAAAAACACTGCTCTACCTGAACTATTTAAAACACTTCAGATCTGTTGGATGAAATCAAATGTGTTTAGTTCCATTTTGAATCTCATGGGACAACAAACCCCTTGTTGCCATGAGAAACAGCAATTTCTTTCACCTGTCTGACACTTATTTCCTACCAGTTTCAGAGTTCCCCCAGCCAGAAGCAGTGCAGAATTTGGTGAGAAACACTTGCAGGTCCACCTAATTCCTGACTTTACTAACTTTGATTGTATCTTTCTCAGCAGTCCAACAAGTCCCAAAGCTTTGCTCTGAGGACAGCCTGGACCCTGTGGCTGCACCAGGATCTCATGATTTCTGAGAGCCTTCAGCAGCTGTGAGTCTGGCATTGTGTGGGCAGGATTTAAACCATTCTTGTTCCCTATGCCTTGAGTACTCTCATGAGAATCCCTAAAACCTCCTTTTTGCCACATTCACATAAATGCTGCAGATGTGGCTGAGCCCAATCCTGCCTGGCAAAGCACACAGAATTCCACACATCTAGATAGCATCCAAAGATTGGCTGAGTTTTACTGAGCCAGTTCTTCAGGATACTCTCAAGAAAAAAAAGAAAAAATTAAAACTCAAAGGTGTGATTGAAGGTAGGAGCAAAACAAGGAAGGTGCAAGTCAACCCATGGGGAGTGGCAGATGTAGCTGGTAAGGAAAATTGCAAAGTTGCAAAGTATGGCTAGAGAGAAAAAGGAGGAGGAAAAAAAAAAGAGAGGAAAAAACCAAGATCTTTGCTCTATAGTACAAAGAGGGGATACTCTCAAGGATTCAGGAAGGTAGAGAGAATTAAGGTAATATTGAAGGAGAAACAGTAGCATCAATAAAATTAGAAACAATCCTCTATGAAAAAGGAATTACTGCTTACAAAGATTACCAGGAAGTGGTTTATTCAAAGGAAAGAAGACTCTATAGTGATCCCAGATCCACTAAATCCACTTTTCAGGATTTCTTGACCAATTAGCCATAGAGAAATACATTAGTTCTACAGAGCAAATGCAAACTGTTCAAATTAGCACATCAGGCAGTTCTATCACAAAGAGGTGTAATTAGATTTGAGGAGCCAATACCTCAAGCAGAGCCTGAAAGAGTGATCAACAGTTTACAGCTTGGAAAACTCCCAGAGCTGGAAGCCAAATCCTTTGGAGCATTTAAACAGAAACTCATTAAATGGAACATTTGCTGAAATTCCAGGAAAGCCTAGGATGAGGCTACCACACTAATGCCACACAGAAAAAAAGCAAATCCATTAATTATTGAAGGTTCTTATGATTTATTCCTCTTTTAAACACAGCTACTAAAATCAGTGCTAAAAGGCAGATGACAAGACAGAGATTGTTTTCCCCAGCAGTAAGCATTTCTGACCTTTTAGTGACCAGTTGTTTAATTGCAATCTCCAGATCAGCAATAACAGCAATTGATTTCTGTTCATTAAAACTCGGTTGTAGAACCAAGAACTAACACTGATGTTTCACAATGTAAAGATTGCATTAGGCTGAGTTAAGTAACTACATCAGTTAATATCATTATGATGATTTGGCTTCCATGTAAGTATGCCTTGTATTGAACCAAAAACTAGAATTCCTGTAAGAGCTTCATTAAATAAACATTCTCCAAGGATGGAATTAACCATAACTGTTTATCTCTTCTTAATTGGTCTTTCAATGAAAGTTTTCTGGCAATTTCAAATCAGAAACCCCCACCACTAACAAAGCAAACACTTCAAACTCAACTCTACTTCATTGGATAGGTATATCTCTATTTATATCCATTATATTAAAATATTATGCAAACAGGTATTAATTTAGAAAATATATCTGGAGTTGTCAACTACCTGACACAAACCCCCAAATTCCCAATAATTTGGGTTTAATACCCACTAGAAAGAGCTGCCATAGTCAACTGAAGATGTTTAGGCCAGTACAAATATAAAACAGGAAAAGGGCAGTTCCATCCAGCTGAATAAGGACAGATCACTGACACATGTAGGAGAAAAAGGAGGAGGGTTCATTCCTGGAAAGCATAAGGCTGGTTTAATTAATTCTACACTCTGAAATACACATATCACCTCACTGGCACCTGGGAATTCACTCTGCTGTAGTGATTTGGCTTTGTGTGAGTGCTGCCCATGAAATCACTGCCCCAGCAGGGTGGAGAAAAAACCACAAGCTTCAAAGGAATCTGCAGTGTTTGCTCTCACCCCAACAGAATTAATAGGGCCAGAAACAGCAGAATGAAGTATTTCTCACTCCACTACCTCTACGTGGAGGATGGCATTTATAAAGCAGCTAATTACAGTTCAAATCATAAGTAAGCACTAAAGCTGAGTTTCATTTCTAGTCAGGTGCATAAATCTTCCTCACCTATACAAGTCAGAGCAGCTGTACAGTGGCTGTGCATGCCTGATGTTGTCATTCCATGGGGCTGATCCAAACAGAAAATGAGTGATGCTTTGCCACACTTGGTGTGCACATTTTGAAGGCAGAATATTCTTCATGCAATAATTTATACATTCCTAACCTTGAAAGAATCATATTTTTGTAAATGTGTGTATATGTGTGTACATATATACATACATATATTTAATTTAGAGCACTGGTAGACTGAAGTTCCAATGGTACAAAATAAAGTGCTCCTCTGACAGGTCTTCATCACAGTTTGGTAACACTTCCCAAATTTCTTAAGGTGTCTTCACCTTTTAGTACAGTTGTGCCTCAAATGTACAAATTCCAGCTTTTGGCCTGCCCCAAGTTGTGCAGAAATAAGTTCTGATAGCTGATGAAAATTCAGGCTGCACAACTCAAATTGCACACATGCTCAAGCTGGAAGAAACACCTCTGAAACCTGCTCTGATGATAACTTGGAAAAAGAGTGAAATTTATCATCAGTGAAACACAGGCATTAAAATTTTATTTTTTCTCATTGTTGGCCAAAAAACCCCAATGGATCCATTACTAACATTTAGTAAAAATAATAAAAAAAGAAATTAAAAATAACAAGGGTTTTCCTGAAGAAGACCACTGACACTTGCTTTTGAGGGATTCCCCTTTGCCATTTAACCTGAGATCTTCTTTCAAAGATTATTGCTCACAAGAGTGATGTTTGAGACATTTATTATTAAGACAGGTCCAATAATTTCCTACTTTTATTTTTCATGTTTGAAGGGTTTCTGCCCCACAGCTTGCAGGAGATTTTTGTTCTCAGTAGCTGAGATGGTGCAGTAGAAATCAAGCAAGCTGAAACACTATTTCAAAAGAAACATTTCTGCCTCAAATCCAAACATTTCATCCTACTATGAGCAGCTAAAGGAAGCCTGGTAGAAATCCACTCTGGATTCTAATCTTTGTTTCCTACAGCTGTTCAACTGGAGCATGGCAATGACAGCAGGGGGTTTGCACTACCCAAAAACATTGCAGTCTCTTGGCTGAGATAGAGGAGTGTGGCTTGAGCTGCAGCAATCTACTTCACACCAATCTAATCTTGGTGTAATTAGAGGATCACTGCCAAACAGGAGCATATGCTTTGTCCAAAAATCTCAATGCAAATCTCTGTGTGTGTGTCTGTGTGTGTTGAATTATTAAATTCAGAACCCCATAGCAACATCTATGATAATATATCCTGCTACTATTATTACACACAAGAAGCTCTAAAGTCACTTTTAATCAAAAGAGATCCTTTTAAATCTATACCTGGTTTTAGTGACATTACTCTTAATGCAGCTGATGAAATATTAAGCATGCAATTACTGTACATGCTCTATAAATGGCTTTCCTGATATTCAGGCTGTATAGAAGGCTGTGTCAAAATGAGAAGGAAGTTATTTTTCTCCTGAGTACCTTTTTCCCAGAGAGAGATTCAAGATCAGGTTGAAAGCATTTCACTCTGAAGTGACAAGAACCCCAACCAAATACAGAATTAATTAAAAAAAATAAAAAGAGGGAAAAAATCCACCAGGCTGGAGGAGAGAAAGCATCAGAGTTCTCAAATGCTGTCCTGCAGAGGGCTGGGCAGCCAAACACAGGCTCCACACCTGGGATCCCACCTGGTGTTGAGTCACACACAAAAGAAAGGGAGAGAGGCAATCTTCTCAAGAGAGCTTGTCACAGCCTTGCATGCACACACAAAAAAGCCCACAGGATAAGGTTACTTTGAGCTCATTTTTTGGGGGAAACAGCAGTCAGAAATGAGAGATGCCACAGTGCAGCTGCTGACACAGTTCATGCTCTATACAGAGTGAAAAGGGAGGCTCATTTTGCAGGCATCCTCTTGCCATCCCACTTTTGGAACTGCAGCCTTAACCAGTATTGATTGATGGTGTCTCATGGCCTGATAGGGCTGTGCTGCTGTAATTGTATCTACACAGGCAGGTGTCAGAAAAGCACTGACATGAGCATCTGCAGAGCTCCAGAATCTGCCTGTCGAGCTCACAGGGCTTTGAGTGAAACACAACAGAACCAAAATACAGCTGCTCCCTCAGCATGTGCACTGACAGGACTGACCATCACTGGCACAAACAGGTACAAACCTTACAAATCCAGACTCACTGCAGGATTTTATAACCCTTGGGGGTTAGAAAACCCATCAGGACCCCATCACATGGTTGCTGATTGCTGTGGTTGTGAGCAAACTTTTCATTACTGAAACAATATACACAAGAGCAAAAAAAAAGAAAAAAAATAGATTCTTTTTACTGTCAAAGGGACAAATATTCTTGCTTCTTCACACACAGCATCCTTCCTCTTGGACACTGCTGCAAACTGAGGGAGTAGTTTCCTCCTCTGGGGCACTGCTGTCTGATCATCTCATGATTCTCCCACTCTGAAATGGAAGAAGCTGCCTGCCAGATTGGGGAATCCTTTCATTTCAACATCCATTCTTACAATGTTCAGAGTTGTGCCAGAAACCCTCATTCCTCCTGGACCTGAAGCTCCTTCTTACATTCCTGGCTCCTGCAGCACAATTCTCTTTCAAAAAGAGCATCATCAGTCCCCTTTTATTATACAGAAGGCTTTTCAGGAAAAGGCATAGCTGGAAGGATCCCAACATCTGGTATTTATCCAGGAGACTGATAATTGTATGCAACACAGGCCTCAAAAATTATTAGACAGCTCTGGCTTTATGAAGATGTGATGTAGAGAAGGTCAGGCTAAATGCAACAATCCCTTCTGGACTTGAATACTATGAATCTGTGAAAAGATCATTCATATTATTCAGTGTCTCATAACTAAATGATTATGCTCACCCTTCCTCCCAGCACTTTGCTCTCAGTGACAGATGCACAAAATAATACTGCTCCAGACAGAAAGAAAGATAATAGGCTCAAAAGAGGAAAAAAATTAATCTACAGTATTTAGATATTATTACCAGGAGGCACAAAGATATTACTCACTTTGGTCTTGCATTGGACAGAGACATCAGCATAAAAATAGATGCACTTTCAGAAAAACAATAAAAAATTACCCAGCTGATACAACATCTGATGCATTTGTGGTACATTGCATTATTTTCATGCAGCTGGAGTCCTGCAATCAATATACTAGTACTCTGGATCTGGAAAGAGGCTTTTTTTTTTCCTCTTATGTGTCTGGATCTGGGATACTGGATGAAAATCTAAATATTTAAAGTAGCATTCAAGTTGTTAATCTATTCCACTAGTCTTTCTGGACATATTCCAATATAAAGTAAAATACTTTGTGCT
Source organism: Erithacus rubecula (assembly GCF_903797595.1). Classification (NCBI taxonomy): domain Eukaryota; kingdom Metazoa; phylum Chordata; class Aves; order Passeriformes; family Muscicapidae; genus Erithacus; species Erithacus rubecula. The sequence continues at coordinate 29,573,814 of NC_136660.1, forward strand.
GTAATGGAAGAATTACTATCAAAGGATTTAATCACAAGTACACCCCAGTGCATTTCTTTATACATTCAGCAGAATCTGAAGGGCTGCTATTTTTATCAGGTTTGTATTTTACATATAGGCATTATTACAGCATTGGTTCACACCAGTGGTTCCCCACCATGTAAAGGATGCACTGGCAGATGTGTTATGTGCAAGGCATGGGAGGTGGAGTTTCTGCTTTACACACAGCTGAGAGACCTCAGCTGGAATATTGCAACTGGATTTGAGCATCTGACTAAGAAAAAGATGGAAAATTTAGAGATGGTTCAGAGATCAACAATTGGTTTAATTTCAATATAGAAGCAGTCACCTGACTAAACTGGATATCAGTCTCTAAACAGGTAAAAACAGAACATAATTGACAAAAAGATTAGATAAACATCATCCCAGGCTAGATAGACCTGGTTCTACAAAGGAGCAGGGCTTGACCCCTTAAATGTATCCCTAAGTTAAATATTGCAACATATTTTATATATTTATATATATAATTTTATATAAATGTATTAACTATATTAAATTTTAATTTTATGGATATTGTTGCTTACTGCATTAATTTTTTTCATTTTTATAATTTATATACTTAGGGATATAAATATATATTTAGGATATACTTGGATATGCTTTATTCCACTAATACATCCTTGTAGCACAGGATGTATTAGTGAAATAAAGTGTCTTATTTGTTAAATACTCTGAAACATCACAAAGTAAATCTCAAAGGTTAATACACTGAAAAAAACCCTGCCAAGGCAGTGCCTGCACATGTGTGGCAAAAGCATTAGGACATACAGGTAACATGGCTTAGATAAAACATCAAAATCAATTGCACTCAAAAATACTGTTGGTCTCAGCAATTGCATTTCTTGTAAACACATTAAGGGATTGATTCAATAATCAATCCTGGATTCATCCAGTGAAGCTACAGCCAGGAATATGCACGTTGATCACAAGGAAAGTTACTAAAGCTCATCCAGCTAATAACACTTTCTAGCTTGAAGCTTGATACCTTTATAGAATTTGAGCCAGCAGAGCAGCAGATGATATTCCTACTTTCCATGCAAATGCATAATCCTTTTCTGAAGGCTACTAAGCTCTTTGCCACCAAAATCAGTGGAACTCTGGCTGTTTACATGGGATCTGTGAAAGGCTTTGAAGATGAAAAGAGCTGTGCAAGTGCTAAGTGCAGCTATTTTGGCAAGGAATCCAGACCAGAAACACAGGCTGAAACACACAGGTCCTATTGTTTCCTGTCATCCTTGTCAGCATAAAGGCAGAAGACAGTAAAACCCACGCAGTCTGATAAAACAGAGGGGAAAAAATAATTTTCCTAAGGATGCTTTCAGAGACACTCTTAGCAGAGGGACACAGTAGGACTTTATGTCCATTACTAATCCTTTCTTGTATCAACTCTTATTTGTTCTGACATGGTTTTTGATCAGTCACTAAGTCAGCAATTGGGGGGACTCCCTATGATCATCAGTTTATGCACATGAGCAGGAGAAGGGTGAGGAGGTTGAGGTGGAGAGGCTAGTTGCAAAAAACTGCTCAAGTTGAGCAGGAAAAATAAGAGTAGAAAGATTGTTCTGAAGAACCCAGAGCAGAGCAGATGAAAAACCCCAGAAAAACTTTCTGGTTCAAATAGAAGAGAGCAGGTGCAGGGTTTGTTGTTGTCTTTCTTGTGCTTATTGGTTGTGGATTTTGGTTATTTTTTTATTAGACTAAGGAGCAAAAATTCTCACAGTTCTGAAAAAAAGTTCAAAAGAGAAACTAAAAATGACACTGGAAACCCATGCTACAAGCAGGTAGGGAATCCACAGCTAAAGAACTGTAAAAACCAATTCCTCAGGAATGTAAATAAAAAGAGAGCAAACAATAAAGAGAAAGAAGAGGAATTGAGGGTAAGGTGAAAAAAATAACTACAGAAAACAGGCTGGGTTTAGGGCAGGACTCAGAAGAAATGCACCAACATATTATTTTAACAGAGGTCTTGGAAAAGTCTGCAGGACCCAACTGAACCTGATAAATTAATTTAATAAAACCTGAGCAAAAGTGGAGGAAAGACCATAAAACTCAACCCAGGATTTATTAGAGGACAACAAAAAATAAGGCTCTAGGTTCAGATATCCCAAAACTCTGCAGGATCTGAGGGCTCCAAGTGGAGAGAAAGAATCATAAAGACACTGGAAAGAGAAGGATTAAGTTGCTACTGATTGCAAATGAATCAAGAATATTGCAAGATCCATGAGGTTAAAACTGGGGTTTTTTACAAAATTCATAACTGAAGCAAGTCAGCAGCCTGGAGGGAAGCAAATGAAGAAAACTCATTGGCTGCAGAATTTGCTTCAGGTAAATGGTAATGAAATACATGGAATAACAAGGTCTGATGATATAGAATGGTAGGATCACAGAATTGTGAATTACATGGAATAAATAACAAGGCCTAATGACACAGGGTGATGCCTTATTTAATTTCTCTTGTTGCACTGAGTTAACAGACATGTTTCACTTCCAAATTTGTGGAGTGCAGAGGTAAGCAACCAGCTAAGCAACATCTGTCTTGATCTTTCCATGTAATAAAAATCAAACACAGTGTCATATTAATGTGGATTTGAGCCACTCCTGCAGGTCTGTGCAAGCCCCAGCCCCAGCTCAGGGAATCTGCTGCTCCAAACAACTGAGCACACAGGAGCCACCCATGGATTCAGGACACTGCCACAAACACAGCCGGGTGATTCACAGTCTCTTATCATTTCCCTTCTGGTGTTTGATCACCCCATGCAGGGGGTCAGGAGGGTTTCAGAGGGTTCCTACAACAGCAGGAGACTGAGGGGTTGAGTACAGACCTCTGTGGCTGCTGGAAATGTGAATCCAGCTTTTCTAGGATCAGCCTCCTCTTCTTTGTGTGTCTTTGCTTCACAGAGAGCATTCAAAAGGCTCAGAGGAAGCAATCAGCAGGAAAGGGCTGTGTGATTTCCTCATCCTCCCCACCCCATCATGCATTTGCAGGATGTGAGATTTGGGATGCAGGACCTAATGTCACCCTGATTTGTCTCTATCCTAAATCCCCATCTCAGGAAAGATGCAAAGGGCTGCCCTGGGCCCACACATCCTAACAGCTCCTCTACAACTAAATAAAACAGGGGGAAGAGTAAACTTTAAAGCAAATGCTGGCTGTCATGGTGAATTTCCAAACAGTCTGTGAGTCAGAGGAAGTTTCTACATGCTTATGTCTTCCAGCTCAAATAAAGTAATTAAATTATCTTAACTACTGACTAGAAAAAGCTTTATTATTGCAATAACTGGGTCTGCAATGAATCATGGTGCCATTACACAGCACAGGTGGTTTATCACAGAATTCATTCAATTGCCTTTTAGGACAGGTGGCATTTACTAAGAGAAAAAAAAAAAACATGTTTTCAATGTCTAAGTAGAAAATTAAATTCCAAATATTGTCCTTTCTCAAAAAAAAAACCACATTGAAAAGGCAACTTTTAAAGGGGAGAGGCAGGCTGCAAAGCTGCTCTGACACTAGTGATTAAATCCTAAGAATTTAAGTCTATATTGCTCTGCAGAAAGAGATGAAAACCCAGCAGCCCATAACAAATACCTTCTGCAGGCTGAATTAGTGTTGTTCACAGTGAGGTTTTTCCTTGAGCACAAATGAAGAATGGGTCATGTATGATCCAAGATGTGGTCACACCACCATCACAGGATATGCCATAATACAAAAAAAAAAAAAAAAAAAAAAAAAAAAAGGCAACATGCAAAATTCTGCATTCCATCTTATCAAAGATTTCTGGGGGAGGATCTAAAGCTCTGCTTCCATGCCATCAGCAAAAGCAAGGGAATTTTCTAAGTGATTTAGCAACCAGCATGTTAAGGTCTTCTGTTATTCTGGCCAATGTAACCCAAAAAAAAGTTGCTGAGTATGGAACAAGTAAGAAAACATGGTTAAGACATCAGAATGCTTCTCTCACATGCCCTTGACAGAGCAAGGCTGTTACATCCAGTTTTACAAAGGGCCAGGTGGGACAGACCCTACAGAGAGAAGGATTTTTGTGGGTAGCTGTACTAGGACAATTCAACTGCCCCTCAATCAGTGTGAATGAGGGCTGATAAAAGTGGTAGGTCAAATATGGGTTTGGGTTTGTTTTCTCCTTCTTGCTTCACCCAAAAACACCACAGGAGAAAGGGCAGTGTGATGTTCTGGTCCCTCACCCCTGTTTTCTCTCGTGTAATGATTGTCCTTTCTTTTTCCGTAGAGAACTGAGATTATGAAAGCAGAGCAAGAACAAGTCATGTACCAAAAAAAAAAGTTCCTTAAAAAGGCAAAAATTAACCACCCTTGGAAAAACAATAAGAGAGGAATGTGAATAACACAGCATTTCCCCTGGCTTGTATACTTATCTCATACCATAACCATCAAGTGGCTTACTTGTCTCTACCCGTTACAAAAGGGATTCTTTGCATTTTCACGTGGTTCTGCTCCACAACCAACCACACAGTTTTACTACTTTGTCTTAGCTATTTTGGTGCTTAGATACTCAAATCCTTTCCCCTTCCCCCTACTAAGTAAATTTTCCAGGCTAAAGTTCAAAGTGAATTCCAATGTGATTATATAAACACATGCATGCTGTAGATTGACATCATACAATGCTATTCTTTGTTGCTGGATTTTTTTTTTTTTCTTTTTTGTCTTTTTAGTTTGCAACAACTTCAGTATGCCTGGCTTGCTACCCTAAAATAGTAGCTTATTACACCCTACTGAATAAGATAACACTGTATTTATTCCTCTGGCAGTTTGGTTTTCACAAGGGAAAAATTTAAGATTTAATTCATAAAAATAGACTTGCAAAGGAAAAATAAAAGTAACAGACCTTATGAATCTCTCTGTTTATTAAGGCATGTGAGTAGTGGAGTGGAGAGAAAGCAGGTTTATATGTTTCAGCCCATCATGACTGTGAAATTGAACTGTAAATGGTACCTAGTGCAGCCAAGTGAGACAGACACCATGCAGGGAGTTAATGGAAATGTGGAGAGCTTTTCTTTTTAACAAAGTACTTGAGCAATTATTCCAGCACACCCACAGTGAAATGAGATAAAGTTAGGCTGTGCATTACAAAGGCTGTTAACTGCAAAATAAATTTCCTGACAGCCATTGGGAACCTTTCATTCCTGGTTCCTTTTCCTGCACCTATTATCTCGAGCAGTGCTGGTGGGGATAAACAGGCAGAACCCCCAGACTCACCTTCCCCATCACTCCTGTCCTGTGGCACCAAGGAGTTGAAGGTCATGTTTAAGGCTCAGCCTAGCTCTGAACTCCAGGGACAAACAGGATGAAGGGCAAATCCTTGTCCTCTAGAACTATACTTGTCCAATTGCTTACCAAAGCTGCCCTCCCTCCATCCCCACCTGCTCCCAGCAGCAGCATGTCCAATGGTAAATATTGATCTCCTGGGGCTCAGCTCATCCCTGTTCATGGCCAGGCAGAAAGCCCTGCCCAGCTGTGTGCAGCCTCTCATCCCCCCATCCAAAGGGGACCTTTGTTGGATCAACTGTGCAGGTGAAAACACAACCACTCTCTCAGTCAGGAAGCTGAAAGGAGCTTTGCTTCCTGAGAGGATAAAAGAAAATATCAAACAGACACCAAGAGAGAAAGGCTGCCCGTATAGGAAGTATTCATCATTGATCACAATGGTTTTCAATGCATTTTCCATTTAAGGGAAAAATCCTTCCCTTTCAGGAGGGCATTAGAAAGCACCACTGGTATGTTATGGATTACATACCAGAGGAGACTGGCCTCAGCCCTCGTGAGAAACCCACTAGAGAAGCCAGTATAAGGAATGGTGTTAAAAGGTTTTGAAAAAGCAAACAATTTCTATAGCAGCTACAAATTCTGTTTTACAAAGTCCTTCATTTGCTAGCAGGGCCTAGTGGTGCTTAGATCTCTTTGATATATCTTATTGTGACAGCAGCACACCATTTTTTTATCATGCTATTTTGAGAGCATCTCAAATGCAACCCTGCATCAAATACAGCATATTGAGCCAGAGTCAAGCCATGTTTTATGTAATCCCCATGACATCTCCTACACCTATGGCAACACATGTGAGCTCCTATTTGCATTTCCAGAGCAGATGAACAGTTATTCACTCACAACTCATTTCTTGCTATTCCTGGTGTCTGGGCTGAACCAGCAGTCTTTCCAGCAGGTGCACTGACTTTGCTAACTCCCTTCTGGAGCTCATTGTCATGGCTTGCTGCTGCTAGCCCCAGTGACACCACCCCTCCCTTCTTTTCAGGGAGGGATGATTTGAAGATCTGTGTCTTTTGGCCTCACAGCTATTATTTGTGGCAGTCAGTCAGAAAACACAAACTGAAGTGAAAATAACCAATGCTCTCTCCTCTGTAACAGGTCTGTCACTGTTATATTTTCCTGACTTTATTTGACATAATCAAAATTTATTTTGTTTTTCCTGCTCATGCGTCCTATATAAGCATCCTACACATGACTAACCCCTCCCTAACCCTAATCCAATCCCCAGCAAACAAGAGCCTGTTACCTCCAGGAACTGCTCTGATTCCAGCCCTCCTGAGCTGTACACAGGCAAAGCTGCTCTCTGCTAAGGAGGGACATTATTTTCCAGCAGCAGTTATTCATGAAGCCAACCTGGACCCTGGGGAAGTCACTGCTTCATCCTGCCCAGAGCTGCTAATGCACATGGACCTGCTCTTCTTTGCCCTGCAGCATTTCCATTTCCTTGCACGTCTGTCAGCTTCTTTCCATGTTGCTTTTCCTTTGCTGTGCAGTGTAGCAAGATGCCAGCTTTCTATTTGTTTATTTTTTTTTCTTTTTTTTTCCACTGTGCATGCTCTAGATCTAACATTATGCTTCAGATGCTATCAAGGAGCCAAACGTGCCACAATTTCAAGGTTGGCCTCAAGGTGGTTAACTCTGAGAGTCAGCCTTTCAATCACCATCAGATACAGATCAAACAAAAATAGATGAGGCCTGACAGCAGGCTGGCTTATCATACTCTCCATTTCCAGCTGGTTTAGTTCAGGATGTTTTTATCAAGTGAGTCTCCAGCTCTCCTCTTATGCAAGGAAGGCAGAAGGGGAAATGGTTGTATAAAAATGGAATAGTTTGTGATTTATAGCTGAAGAAAAACTAAGACAATGGTTTTCCCTGATTCACTAGATGTAATTGTGCCTTGAGCATCACCATAAGACAAAGCAAATACCAAAGACAAAACCAGCCTGGGGGAGGAGAGAGGACCCACAGCTGCAAAGTTATAATTTAGGATTTTCAAGGCAGCTTTTCTCCCTCTCCTTGCATAAACATCACGTCAAAATTATCATAAACCTGCAGCTGCCCAAATGGCACTTGTGTCCTCACACACTCACAGAGCTCACTCTTGACTTCAAAGGAGCAGAAGACACTGAAAATTTTTACCTTTAGTTTTCCATGCTGATAGAGATCAGGGAGATTTGTAGGCTTTGATCATCCCTTGTTTAATTCCAGTCAGATGGAGCCCAGTTGAGTTGGGATGGTTCAGCTTCAGCAGGGGATTCCATGCCCCAGCAGAGTTTTCCTGAGTCTTTCTTCTCCTCCAAAGTATCTTATTTCCAGCTGGTTTCAAACTCTCCTGATAAGAGCTGGGTGAAGAACTGCCTTTTTATTTGTCATGGGGACTTCCTATGATTACCACACAGGTGTCTCAGGTGAAGGAGATACACTCTTGCTCACCATTCCAGCCTCAAAATACATTTTTAAAAAATGACTTCCACTGCTCTACAGTTCCACAGCCAGGGTTCCTTAAATACAGGGACATATCTTATATCAATGTCTAATGTAAGTTCCAATCTTTTACAGACACTGCTAATTTTTGCACCTGTAACAAATTTAGACAGTGATTACGAGTGTAGCTGACCTAAGAATAAATGAGAAGTTTTAGCTTCTCATTAAATACCTGGGCTCAGCTTTCACAGATTGATCATTTCACCTGAACAAGTTCTAGACAACTGTAACACTGCCTGCTCTCCCAAATGTTGTGTCTACATGTTATATTATCTTTCCAGCTTGTTTGTCTCACTTTCACCAGAGATAAATCTCTGTGCCACAAGGCAGAACTGCTGTAGCCCCCAAAGCACAGCACCTTATTACAGAGCAAATTTACTTGAGAAGAAGCAACAGCAACCCACAGGTCCCATGCAAAGCCCTGAGCCCACAAAAAGCTCTGCAGAAGCTGGCCCTGCTCTGGCTCCCTGTTCAAAAACCCTTTAATTCAGGGAGATCATCTCATCTAAAATTCATTCAGGGCACAAAAAACCCATCTGCATCTCATATGCAGTCCCTCATTCTTCAGTGGAGGAGCACAACCCTGCTACCAAACCCCACCAAAGCTCATGGCTGTGGCTGAGAGTCTATTCCTGTGAAACAGAGAGATCCCATTCCCACCTGAGAATGGGATAATGTGTCCCAGCAGGATTAGAACACCTTGCAAGGGTGAGGGGAGCTTAGGTGACAAGCCAAACAACATTCAGGAGCCTCTGGATCTCACATCCTCCAGTTAATTAGGAGGGAAAATAGGAACACCTTACCACTGACTGCATACAGAGTGACAGCTCCTGCTGAAGGCACCAAAATTACCTGGCTGGAGTTAGAGAGCTTTAAAATCCCACCACTAGCTAAGGGTATATATAAATGCTGCTCTGACTAGTGGGATTTTGACCTAAATTTGGTAATGATTTAACAACCAGCCCTTTCTTCCAGGGGCAAGGTCTTAGAGCTTCCCAAAGTAGATTCACAGGCAGGAGTTAAATGTCACCATCTACCTTTGGCTGATTAAACTCTGTTTTTATCCATCTGATACAATTGTAAGAGTGCACTGTGCTGATCAGGCACACGTTTTGCACAAAATGTCATGCATGTTTATTATTAGATTAAGCTGCAGTAGGTTTAATTTTAGATCTTTTGATTCAAGTGGTGCAATGAAGATTAAATGCTAGGCATTATTAAAGATGCAGATGTGGACATATTGAATTATAAACCTCATTAAGTGCAACATCCTAGACAGGCTTCTGAGATAAGCTACAAAGGACTTCCTTACTTCATACCAAAGTTATTAAAATATTAGAAGGTAAATCTAATCATAAAAATATTATGATAGAATGAAACTGATACTTTAAAAGCATTATTACAAAAGACTCTATTTCTTTCATGTATAATTACTTCCTTCTCAGTTTAGATTGCTGGATTGATATTAAAATGCAAGTATTTTTCCTCTCTTGAGCACACATAAAAAGTAAGTACAGCAGAGCCAAATTTTGTCACTGTTTTCAGTGCCTGAACCTTGAAAAATCCTCCTCCTCCATGTCAAGCTTTTAGTTCTCATTAAGATTAAAGTTATCCACTCATGATTATGTCTGGAAGCAAAGCCATCCTCACTTGCATGGATGTGGGAGCGGCCAAGACATGTATCACAGTAAATACATGGCAAGATTTTGGAATGTCTGAGGTGGATTAAATTTGGAGAAGGGACCAGAATGGTGAAACAAGACAGAGATTCATTAAAAGATAAAGGCACACAGAGTGGATTCTCATATTCCCTCATCAGATTCTTTATCATCAGTTAATTTCTATAATTTTCTCTTCTATTGTAGGAAAGTAGGGGATGCACAATGAAATTAGAAAGGGCAAAAGAGGAAAGTTTCAAATTCATGCAACAATTTTAAATTTTTTTTACCAACTACCATATGAGTTTGTGGGACTCATTTCTACAATTTATGGAGGTTCCTTGTCATTCCACTTCACAAGATTCCCTGTTGGCCTAGATAATAACAATTTCACCATGTCACTGGTGAGGCCAAATGATCTGTAAGGTATAAAAGCAGTAATAAATAAATAAATAACGTATAAAAGCCCAGAAACTTCAGCCAACCAGTGACTGACAGGTGGGAATTCCTGTAGGAATTTCATAATTGCACAGTCTTGCCCTTCTCTGGAGAGGGTTTTGCTCTGGCTCATGATATCAAGACCAAGACATTGCTCTAACCCAGCAGAGCAATTGCAGCTCTTTGAACCCATGAGCAGGCACAAACCATCTCAGACTGCACCAGGACTTTCATAATTTTGTAAAAACTCACTGGAAATCCATATCCAAGTTCTGAAGAAGCTCTCAACACTTCTGCTATTATTCCCTCCATTGCAAGGTAAGGCTGAGCTATGATAAAAACATTGCCCTGTTATTAGATGGACTGGTTCTCCCTCCAAATTTAGACATCAAATGTTTTTGCCATCCTGGGCCACCTCTAGAAAAAGTCCATGAAATCCTTTAGTTCAAGATCCATGTTTTCTTAGCGGGCTTTCTTCTATTTCTCCATTAAACTGTGCCAACTCTTTGGCTGCAGTAGATAAAGGCCATTCTCATGCACTGAAAAACTGAGACAGCAATTCAGCTTCTCATTTGCTAAACAATTGAATTTGTAAAGTAATATAAGGATTTAAGAGCATTTTCTGCAGCTGTGTTGTGTGAACTGAATGAAGTGACCATGATGGATTTGATCCATGATAAGATATTTGAATTTGCTTGTTTGCAAGATTTGCTAGATCTGATAACCTGTTTTGTCTCAGCATACAGAGCAGGACTCTTTTCAGATAAAGCTGGGGAAGAAAGCACAAATTTATTTGATTGCATTATATTTTACATTAGATGTTCCTTTGGGGATTTTTGTAAAAGCTGGCTTTTATTTTTATCTATCTGTCACTGACTGGAGACACTTGATGTCAAAAATGGCAAGATAAAAAAGCTTGTTTTACAAATAAACCTGTAGGAACAAAGCTACAGCAATGATTTTTGTAAAGTAGGCAATCACATCCTAGTGGATTAGAGTTTGAATATTGCAAACATTATGAGAAACTGAAAATAAAACATGAAATACATCACTGGCACTAGGAAGGAAACTGGGGAACAGGGAAAGCAAGACTAGTAGCAAATTATTAAAAATTTTATTACATTTTTCCAGTAGAGAGTCACCAACTCTTCTGCTTTCTTTTAGCTGCTTTTGTGTGTGACAGGCTAAATATTTTTAGGAATAAGTTTCTCCTTTACTAAAACCAAATTCTATTTAGCACTATTTTTTGTATTGAGCAGAATAAAACACCAGGATTTAAAGAGAAATATTAGATTACTTGTAAGGGTTTCTGAGGAACAGAGTGGTTGGGTATTTTTATCTTCATTTCCTTGTCTTTTGCAATTTTAATTTGAGAAAATGCACGTACTGTGAAAAGTTCAGTTAAATATTTCATTGTTAGTGCATCCTGCAGAAAGCAAAAAAAAAAAAAAAAAACCTTAATACTCTAAAGATCAGCTCTTCTATATTTGTTTTGGTGGGTAATTTGTTAGTGTAAATGAAAAAAAAAACCAAGGTTCCTACTGAGAGCAGACATTCTGAAAGAAGGTGAAAAGTAATAAAGCACCATAATGAATTCATATGTTTCAGACAGAGCTATTAAATAAAATACACAAATGGGGGAGTCAGAACTGTTGCCTTTTCTTCTGCTCTAAAAACAGGTCAGATCTGCAGAACTCAGATTGTTTCTGAAACTGGAAGTAACAGCAGCTCCTATACCCTTGTTTGGAGTAAAACCAGCCATGACAACATGATCTCTTGCACAGCCTGGATGTTTTAGCACATGCAAGACTGTAAGATGACTCACCACGCTTTTAATTGCAGCTTTGATCATTAAATCTCTTTTGAATTACTGAAGGCTCTGCTTCCTTTTTCCAGTTACAAAAACCACCAGGAAAGGATTTGAGGTTTCAGGTCGGAAAGTTCAGCTTTGCTTTTCAAATCCCAGCCTCGTTCAGTGAGGAGCTGCAAACACCAAGAGAAAAGCACAAAACAGATCACACCAGACCAACCTTCTCAGCCCTGAGCATCCTATGTTGGCATCCACCTCTTTATCTTGTCTGCCATTTCCAGGCCAGAGCTCCTGTTGCTTTGGTAACCCCACTAAAAGCACTGATGCTTTCATTGTGGTTGGCCTGCTTCTAGCACTAATCACTGTTTTCACATTAATGAGATGCTGTTTATTGTTTTTTTAGTGAGATGTTCTGCTCCATATCCAAGGAAGGCACCACTAGATGGCTCAAGGGACTAGAAGGCTGCTCCTGCTTCCCAAAATCCCTAGGCAAGGCTCTGGGTGCTGACTCCCAGAAGGTTGGGCCTCCAAACCCAGCTTCTTCTGGCCATGGAGAAACCATTTGGGCAACACAAGACAGGACTCAGCTTTGCCCTGAGGAGCAGCAAAGATCCCACACACTGACACCTCCTCACACAGAGCAGCCTCGTGCCCTAAACAAAAGATTTTGCCTCATCCTGTTCTGACAGAGCCCCATTCCTGTGCAGTGTGCCAACAGAGGGAGAGCAGGATGCCTCACTGGCACACTGAGTTTGTTCAGAAATGCTAGTTCTGTTTTTTTTTTCCTCTCACAGCCACCCAGCTCCCAGAGTCACTCCTCAATGACTTTTAATTCACGCCGATGATTAACACAGTTGGTCGTAATCACCAAATGTTTCCTTCTGATGTAAATCCCTTCCCTGATGGAAACTCAGGACCTTGCCACAGCCCAGCTTGAGAGGACATCTCTGGGCAAAGAAGGAATTAGGCATTAGCATAATGGACTTTTAAATCTCTCTGGTCATTGGCCCCAGAGAGGTGTGTCCACCTGGATGCTCTAGCAGTTAATTTGTTCCACAAATGGAGAGGGGATTTTTTTCTCCTTAGAAAGCTTTTTAGTGGGACAATTTCTCCCCCAGCCAACATCAGTTTGACTTCTGCAGAGTCACTTTAGATTTGGAGTGATAAAAAGGAGGTAGAACTCATCTCCTTATTATACAGCTGAGTGAACTGCTCAGGGAACTGCAAAGGAAGAGCAAGGGAAAAATCAGAGGAAATTACAAATAATGTTGATAAAAGTAGCAAAGAATCACAGTTCTCATTCCAAGTGTGTGACAAAAAGTTCTCCCAAAACAATTCCACTATTGTATGGTCTTTTCCTACAGCAGCTCTTACTCCATCTCCTCCCACTCTTTGGCAACCCTCAGGTGGCCAGCCTTGCTCAAGTCATTTTTTATGGGGGTGGGTAGGAATTCCAACATTTTTAATGTCACCATTTTAATATTTAAAGTTTCACACACACAGTAAATACAGATTGATGAGCTACAGAAATCTGGCCTGTTTTAAGTAAAATGCAGCAGTACAGTAGTAAATTTATCTGGGATGTTCAGAAATTAAAATAGGTCAGTCCACTTATTAAAAAAATCCTTCTACCTTCCAAGAGAGCTTTTGGGCAGCCAAGGACTCATTGGTAGGAGTCTCCACAAACCTTGATTTTGTCAGACTTCCTACAACAGGGAAACATAATCAAGTGAAATGAAAATGGCCCCGTGTTAGTCAGCAAAAAGGGGGCCCAGCCTTCAATTAGAGCCACCCCTACTCAGCCAGTGGAAGGGAATATAATGGATCTTGGCTGAATTCCTGCCAGGTTTTCCTGACCTCACTCTGCTTTTTTGACTTACAAGCAGTGTCATATTTAGCAGGACTAACGAACCTGCATTCCTCCAAAGGGTCCACCCCAGCATGGGAGGGTTTGTTTTGTTCTCTTGTTGATGATCTCCCTTCCTCAAGAAATCAGTTTGAAAAAGACAGAGAAAAAGGTCTTTGCAACACTTTTATTCCAAGGTCTCTGCTTTACCATCACTTTTAGAGCACACAAATTATTTTTGACTAGCAATTTCAGAGAAAATCCACAGAAAACATCTTTCTGCAGGACTGCAGGTGATTCTGCTCTTGCTGCAAGTGCCTTGAGCACCTCAAATAATTACTCTTAACTGGGGAAACTGATGGAAGGAAACAGAAGAGACATGGAAGCAAATGATCAGCAGAATTCATGCAAGAAATTCAGCCTGTGGTTTCTAAAGAATGGGTATGAACAAAAGCCATCCAATTCCAGAGAGGTATTTCAGCATCACCTCTGAGAGGTCTGGAGAAAACCACAGGCTGGTTGGTCTCACCTTGACCCCTGGGAAGGGGATGACTCCTGGTGTTTTTTGTTCCATTTCCAAACTTCTGGAGGAAAAGAATGTGACAGGGAGGAGCTGGTATGTGTTTTTAGGGGAGCAGTGCTGCCACTCCTTCTCCTCAGAGACCCTGGGGGCAAGTTTTAAGTGTCTGAGAGCCCTTGGCAACATGAAGAATTTGGTAGAGTCAAGTAATCAAAAGCAAGAGAAGAGCTTCAGTTTTGAACATCTCAAGAATCAACAGAGATAATGACTGCACTGTTTTCTTCAGACATTAGTATTAATAAAATTCACTCTGAAAAGGCCAAGACATTAAGTGCTAAGCAGATGATGAGTTCCAATTGCAGCAATTACTTATTGACTGTGTAATGTGCCCTGCTTTTTGCTAATGTCATGCTTGTCCTCCTCTTCTCCTTTTGCTTTTCTCCAAACATTACCCAAGTCTTTTTAGGCAATGGACTATGGAGTGAGACTTCATGCATCCAATGTTTTTTTTTTTTTTGCTGATTACAGTCTCTCAAATTCCATTCTTACAAGGATATTATTTTAATTTTTGCTCCCTTTGTTGATTTCTGGGGCTATGAGTAGGGTCTCCAGCCTCAATCCAGATGTCTCTGTTCACAAAGCCTGTAGAGACACAGTTATTACAGGCACTTTTTATTCCATTTGAAGTAAAATGATCCAACAACTTCTGATGTATAAACCTTTGTAAAGTCATGTAAGTTTGTCTAATGAAAAAAAACAAAACACAAACAAACAAAAAGCAAGTCAGAAAGTAAAAATTTAGGCAAGAAATGAAAAAACCCAGGTATACTCTTTATCTAGTAGATCATGTCTGAACAGATTTCTAATTAATGCTGATTTCAGTGTTGAGCTTGCTGCCCTGGTGGGCTGTTCCCATTAGTGATAGTGTGGAAGTTTGCTGAGCCATGAAAAGTTTCCAATGCAGGAAGTTTCCTGCTAATTACACTGAGTTTGAGAAATTACCAGAATATTGGCTTTATTAAGAGTTGCTTTTTTATGCAGATGACAAAGAAAAATTGCAGCTAGTGGTGTCTTTGCTGAAAAGACTCCATTACACTGCCATTAGTTGCTAATAATATATCATAATTATTTTTATAGGGTTAAGCCTGTTTCTTTCCTCATCCACCTGCCTTGCAGAGATAACCTCTAAAAATACCCTGAAGGACTGTCAGGCTCCAACTCAAAAGCTTTTCCTTAGCTAAATTTTCTAAACAATTCATTACCTATAAAAGATTGGTGAGAATAGAGATATGGCCCTTTCTCTTTCCAATTTACATTCTCATAAAATTCCAGTCAATGCCTAGTCAGACTCTGGAATAATTTGATTTTTCTTCCATTATTACTATGCAAAGATATTCTGTGTATTAGTGAAATATCCATTCATTCTCCAGAGCCCTTTTGCTATTAACTACACAAACACTTGACTGTAGTTAAAGAATTGTTAATCAGACTTGTCACATATCTTATTTAAAATATCCATTTTATTTATTGTGTGGGGCATGGTTTTCAGAAGTTTGAGCCTCAGTAGTGCATATTTCTACTAGAAGATGAAGAATAAGCTCTCTGCTAAGACACATATTTGTGAATGTGCATGTGTGCTTGAAAATACTAAAAGCTGAGACTTTGTTTTCTTTTTAAATGCTTTGCCTTGAAGTGAAGCCTGTCAGTGGATCTGTCAGGTCTAATGGCAGCATCTGCTGCCTGATTTTTGTGCAAGTGTTAGATTATTTTAATTGTAAACCTGAGCACCACTGCTGGATAAATATGAGCAGCAGAGCAGCTGACTTGACCAAGTCCCACCAAAGGGCTTGCTCTACTTTTCTGCTTAAAATCCTGCTTCTGTAGGCTGAGTCCTGCTATGGACTGGACTTCTCTAAGCCTGGAATTAGCTCCAACACCCTCAGGAGAAGGAGCAGGTGAATTATCTGAGCCTAGAACAGGCATTGGTGACTCGACCAGGAAACACTGGTGAGGTTCTTCAGCTCAGACCTGAGTGTGAGATGAACCAACACCCATCAAGCTTCCAGCAGTGAGGGTCTGGCACAGCAGACCCATGGCCACTTGGAGAGCAGGGCTGGCTCAGGCCACAGGAGCAAAGCTGCTTGCATGGCAAGATCAATGCCTTTTTCAGCCACTGTGGAACAATATCTCCACACAGCCCGAAATGCTAAACGCTCATTTTCTCAAACTGAATTAACATAATTTAACTGAGGGTCATGTATCTTCATTCTGGACTCTGTTTCATTGCAGGAGCTCTAACTGGTGGCATGACCTCACCAGCACATTTGAATCCCCACTGCAGAGACCCTCTGAGCAAAAGCCAAGTTTAATTATAATAAGAAAATTTCCACAAGGAGAGTGAATCAGACTTCCTTGTATGAAACCAGAAGATGCTGCAGTGCTCTCCAGAGAATGCTGCATACATAACCAGCAGTAACAAAACCCAAACTGGAGCAAATAGCAGTGCTTTCTGGGAAATATATTAAAAAAGAAAAAAAAAAAAAGGTGAGGTGGGAGGGGTTTTTTGTATCTTATTTGAATAATGTTAAATTTGCAGATGGAATTTCAGAGGAGACAAAAACTATTAATGGATTAACATTAAAGTTTAAGGGGAGAAAAAAGAAGAAATCTCCATTTGTGGAAACATGAAAGCCCACGTGGACATGGGCAGCCTGCTCCAGCTGACACTGCTTGATCAGGGAGGATGGAATTTATCATCTCCAGAGGTCCCTTCCAACCTAAATGAGTTTGTGGTTCTGTGACAATAAAAGTAACAGAATAGATTTTTTTCTTCATGTTTTCAAAGGGGGTTAATGTTTCTGCCTTAAGCAGGGGGGAAGATTTCTCCTCCAAACTCAACAGTACTAGTTTAGAAGTGCTAAAATACTTTTAGAAGTTTTCAACTGTTTTGAGTTGGCATTTCAGAATGACAGGGATGAAGTATAATTTTTTTAAGCTGGGGTGACAGAAAGAGGAATAAAGCCTAAGTGACTTCCAAAAGAAAAGAGATTATTAAGGTTGGAAATGATTCCCTAAAATCGAGTCCAGCTGTTTACCCAGAACCACTAAACCATGTCCTCAAGTGCCACATCCACATTCTTTTTGAACACTTGCAGGGATGGTGATTCCACCACTTCCCAAGATAGCCTGTTCCAATCATCTTTCCATTTGAGTCAAAAAGAGAGTTTTGTTTGTTTTGCCAAGATAAGTTGATTTTTCCTATTATTTTTTTGGTTCAGCCCTAGAAACAAGATAAGAAAAATTTCCTTCTCAGCTTTTTAATACAGTTTCATGAAACTTTTTGATCTCTAGTATAAGTTGTATGCCAAAATAAACTAAGCAAGTGAAACCACACCACAGGAACATTGTTCTGGGTTTGGGGTGCTTTAAAAGCTTAGAGACGCCCCCAAAGTAATTTATTCCAAGTAACACAAGATATAAGCAGCCTTAATTTAACATTTCAAGTTGTGAAAGATGAAGTATCAAATTGCTATATCATATTTTCTGTTTAGATTTGTCCAAACAAATCATCATGTTTCAGGAATATTTCCACTTGCTTTCATCTACCTGGATATTTCAGAAGGTTTAACATGTACTGTTTCCTTTTCTTATCCAGTCACTTGAATAACATCTGCCCTTTTCGTCAGTTTCCTAAAATAACCACCTTTGGCATGTTTGAAAAGATTTTTCATCCTCTGGTGCAAAACAGCAGTCAAGTAATGAACTGGGCTCAGCCCAGCAAATATTTAATTTGGCAAGTGCTAAGTTTTAACTTCTGGTATCTCATCTTTGCATTCAAATGTCCAAAACAGGTGATATATGTGTAATGCAGAAAGCCAGAAGCAAAAACCACAGCATTTAGAAAATAGCTGCAGGGGTTTTTGCTATGGAAATTATTTCTGTTTAAAATATCAACCCAGAGTAATTGTATATTTTGTTTAGAATGACAGCTGAATGTATTTGCTGCCTTTTGATGGCAGATAAGTGGGAAGGAAAATGCACTCTCTGAAGGCTTTTATCAGGGAAAATCACTGTCAGAAAATTGCACCATGTAGCACAGCAATATTTCCATACTTTACTGCACTTACAGAGAGAAAACTGTTATTAAGGCTAACAGGGTGTCATATAGAAAGAGATGTTTTCACAGGTCCTTTATTTGGCCAGAATTTCCCCTCCTACAGTTGCAGGGGTTGGGAGGCCATTGCAGCAGAATTTAAAGCATTAGACTTTCAGTGAAGTGCAGCTAATATTTTAACAAGGGAATCCAAACAAATTCCTGCTGGCTCTGCAGGCTGTGACAAAACCCAGGATGGGACAGACCCACCCTGGAAATCTATTCACCTGCATTCCCAAGGGCAGAACCCTGGAGCAAGGAGGGAGCAGAAATCCATCCCTACAGCCTTGCCTTGCTGCAGAGAGCTCTGTGGTTCCCAGAAGATGAGGATCATTCCTCTGGTGCCCTTCATGCCTGGTTTGTTGGACATTTCAGACAGCATCAGTAAAGACAGCTGGGCAGCCACCCACTGAAAGGAGCTTCAGGAGAGCTGATTGTTTTGGAGTTCTCTGGAGGACAGAAAGGAGCTTGTAAGGGACCAGACTGGAGAAATACAGGCTGGGCTGCTCTCGTTGGATCCTGCTGGGAACCAGGGAAAAGCAGCCTTGAAGCCTTGGATTTCTTAGAGAAATTCTAACAACGATTAACACTGCTGGAGATGTGCACTATGTGATATTTTGCAGAAAGCATGTTTTCAAAGAGGTGTTGCCTTCTTGGACCAATGAGCCTTTTCTGTTCTGTTTTGCACGAACTACCCTATAAAAGTGCAGTGTTTCTTTAAATAAAGCTCTCTTTTGCTTCTCCATTACACAAAGAACTGTTGCATTATCCCTTCAGCCTCTCTCCTGCAGCACAAATGCAACAGGCTCCAGCTCAGGAGCCCTGTGGTCTATTCCTGCTGCTGCACTGACTCACATCTACTGAATTTACCAGTGCCCTAATTGCCTTGTGCTAAGCATGGGCCCTGACTCATAGTGAGAGCTGCTATTTCTACTGCAAGGGATGAAATTCCCAGTGGACAAACCCCTGCAGATTCACAAGAATCATCACAGCAGCTGTAAAACCATTTCATCTCCCTATGACTCAATCGTGCTGCTAATACTGCAATTATTTGCAAGCTTTGTAAACAAAGCTATTCTGGGATGTTTTGGAAGCTCCAATCTCCTTCTCAAAGGCCAGCAGTTAGTCATTCATTCATTCATCAGAAGCCCCTTTATTTTGGGAAATCTCAGCTCCCCATTGCTCTCAGCTGTGCTGCAGCCACTGCTCTGTGCTCTCTTCACCTGCAGGAACATCTCTCAGATCCAGATGAAAGCTGCTTGAAACAGAGTTCTCAGCAGAGGGGGAAAATATCCAAGCCTTCTCTGCCATCTTAGCTTGTGACAAGATCTGCACACATTTTGTTCCTTTCAAGCAATTTTAAATTTAAAAACAACCTCTCAAACACTGGTCTAATCCCAGAGCAGTATTGGCATAAACATAGGTGCACCTTCATCCCACTGTCAGGGAAAAAATAAGTGAAAAAATGAAGAAAAATCATTTATTTTCCCTGACAATTCCAACTGGCTTCAAGCTGCAAGCTGTAGCTGGTATTACAGCAGGCCCCAAGGTAACACTGCAAAAATTCCCAATCCAGACCTTTCAATTTGCAAGCACAGAGCAAGATCCCAAGCTCCCCACAAGACCAGGGACTTTTCCTGGTGTGACAGTTTGTTTTCATTAGGAAGAACTTCCTTGTGGGATGTTGTGCAGATTGACCCCCAGCCCTGAAGAAGGCAATTTGAACCTGCCATTAATCATGTCATGTAACTCATTTTTGCAAGTAAAACATCCTGAGCTGCTGTTTGTGGGTCTCCACCAAAGATCCTTTGAATTGTTCTGATGAAACCTCTTCATGGTGGGATAATTGTTGTTGTTCTCCACACAGATAACTATTTGCTTTTCTGTTTCATGTTTTGGATTCCCTCTTTTAACTACCTGAACTCAGCATTCAGAAATATCAAGCACAGCAGTATGAAACAATATTTTTGTCTTGTCCTGCCAATACTCAATTCTTCATCCACTGCTTCAGCAAGGAGTTGTTTTTACTTTATTTGAGATACTTCAGCATTCCCCTAGGAATGGATAGAAGTGCTGCAGATTTAATTTTCTTCTTAGTAATTGGTCAGATGGAGATAGCTCAATAAAAAATAAAAACAGAAAACAATATTCTCATAAAAGCTGTTGGTTCTTCCACAAGTTGAGCTTAATTTTACTTTAATTTTAATTTAATAGAGAATGAGAGAATGGGTCTAAATGGACAAAACTGTCAGATTTCACCATGCAAAAAATTGTAGCAAAAATCACATTTTCTTGACAAAATAGAGGACAGTTAATGCCTCTTATGACCATTCTACTTTATGCTTCTCTTCTCCCTTTTAGGAAATTCATTGTTTCTAATTCTTTCACAAATGAAATAAATAAAAACATAGATTAAAATCTTAACAAGAGGGAGGGAAATGGTACAGGAATGGACAGTGGACATGGCCAAAGCCCATCTCTGTAGAGTCCATCCACACTACCCCTGAGATAACTGGGAAAGCCCACAAGCTGACATTAATGCATGTAGTTTTCTCCTATTTTACAGGTTTTTTAGTTGCTGTTGCTTTATAAGAATTAATCCAGCAGGGTTATATGTCCAGTGTATTTCATTCTGGACTTAAGCATATAACAGACCTGTTCATCTTGAAAAAAAAAAAAATAGACCCATTTTCTGCACTTTTGCTTGGAAGATACCACTTTTTCAAGAAAAATAGAGTGTAAGAATGTGAATAAGTGATATTACACAGGTTTTCGAAAGAGAAATATTGAAAAAACCTTGCAGATCACATAGTTTATTTCCCTGAGAATTAAAGACCAAGAAGCTTTTACAACATTTTAAGATGATTTTAAGCCAGCATTATGTGAAATAAAAATTATCTGAATTATCTGAACGTCTCCTAAAGAGGATTAAAAAATTAAGCTAAATACTTTCCATCACATCATTAGATACCTGATCACAGAACATCAACTGCTGCTACCAAAAGTACCATTTCTCCATATTTAGTGGGTTTTTTACATAGTTCCATTTGTTTACCTGCAGAGCAGGATATCAGCATTGCTATGTCCAAGTACAACTCTTTGTACCTGTGTGTGAAGATAGGGAAACAAATTAAAGGCACTTATCACCTTGATTTTCTGACTCCAAGAAGGTGCAGTGGAGGATCTTCTAGATGAGTAAAAACATTCTTGCACAAAACTCACTCTCACAGCACAAATAACTTCAATATTAACGATTAATTTCATTCAGACTGAGAAGTGGTTTGAAATAAAGGCACTATCATTTCCCATGACTGTCGTTCTGCACAAGCACCAGGAGACACTGAGATCACTGAGATGGAACTTCTTTCATTTCACAGGAGAAAATGCTACTCTGGAAGCAATCAGTGGTCAGCAGAACATAATAGCAGCTGACATTTCAGGTCAATATGAAAGCAGTTTGGAGCCAGCCAATTTGGAAATGCTCCAGTTTGTCACTTCATTGCTAACGAAGACAATGTTGCAACATGTTTTGTTTAATATAAAAACCAGGATAGAACCATGGGAGAATTATTTCCCTCTCAGCTTCACCCCCCTCCAGTCCTCTTTCCAAATGCAATTGTTCTATTTTTAAAAAGCTCATTTGTTCTTATTGTTCTTGCATCAAGCTGGCTGCTCACCCATCTGTCTCCCACTGTGCTTAAAAAGATGTCATGATCCTGCAGTCCCAAACACAGTCCTGATGTTTCCACTCAACTAAAACACATCTGCAATGACAGCTTTCACTTAGGAGTAAAGCTATTTTTTTTAAAAAAAATCCCAACCTCACTAGTCAGATTTCAGGTGGATTTATCAAAAAAGAAAAACCAAAATAAAACCCCAGACCAGTGCCACCTCATCCAAGGTACCAGAATGCTCATTGGTTAAAACATTAAACTTTGTTTAAAGAATTCCAGTCTTCATCATGCATGTTGTTTGAGAACAATACCACACAAAGATTGTTGGGAAAACTAGTCTCTGCCTTTAGGACTGCCCTTCACCCAAAATCCCTTAACAACATCTTGAAAAAGATCCCAGCCCAAGGAGATCCCACAGGATCCCTCAGATGTGTGGTGGTAATATCAGGTGAAACACCCCTGGAAAATCACCACTTGCTGCATGTCAGAAAGAGAAAGGGAGTGATCAGACAATCAAACCAATGTGCTAAAGTAACCATTTTTAGGGTTTCAAACAGAATTATTGCAAGTGAGTAAAGACTGATCCAGTCTTTTGCAGCTTCCATTGCAGGGAAGAACAGTCTCATGGACAAAATCAAACCACATGTGCCTTCACTTTCCTCACAGCAGTGCAATCTAATGGGGAGAGTCAGAAATGTGACACATCATCAGCCCAGGTCCCCTCACATCCCCTGCTGCCTCAGGCTTTGGCTTGTTGGAGGCAGCAAAGCCTTAAAGCTGGGATTGGCTCTGCTGAAGCACAGCCTCCTCCAGAAAAACAGCTTTTAGATGAGGTTTAGATCTGTTTTTAGATGAGACCTCAAGTGCAAGGCAGTGCAAACACTGAGAAACTGTCAGACCTGGCACAGCCTCCACCACAGTTTCTGACCCTGGTATGTGCACCCTGGTTCTAGCAGTGGATTCCATCACCACAGTTTGGGGTTCAGCTAAGAGACCCCAAGACTCTTTGGCTTTGTGGAAAATAGAGATTGAGGCATTTTTCTCTCTCTTTAACTTCTTCCCTGTGAATCAAGTCAGAGGCAGAGCAGACACACACTTGCCCTCAGTGTGTTTCATGGTATAAACAGGCTTGACAGCTGAGAATTTTTGGCCAGAGCTGCAAATAAACTTGCATTTTTTTAAAGAGGCTTAAAGCAGACAAACAGCCAGGCTACTCTCCTCAGAGAAACAAATCCTGGGGAGACCTTTTTTTTTTCTTATTGCATTAATGAATATTCTGTCACTTTAGCAGGCCAAACATAATTGTTCAAACTGCTATGCTGAGACTAATTGCCCTGTCATTTACAATTAGAGGTGTTAATATGGCCATTAAATTGTTACAGATGGCTCCTGAACACCCTCCCAGGTCACCAGGATGTATAGAGCACCCTGGCAGAGTGGCAGAAGGAGTTAGAGGTCAGGGATTTTGGCAGGTCTGGATGCCATGAGAAACCTGACATGGCAAGAACATGCCACAGCTTTCCTTCCTGCCTTTCTGTGTGGGAAAACCAGCCCAGCTCAGAGAGGACTGCAGCTCTGCCCCACCTGCCAGCCCAGTGACTCCCTCAATTCCAGATGCTGCAGCTCCAGCTGCCCTTCCCTCCAGGAAACCAAGGCACGAGGTGCCACAGCCTCCTGGCAGCAATTAGTCATCAGAATCAGGCTGGGACTTCACTTATAATCTTTTCAAATGGAGAGACCATCTTGTAATTCATTTCTTCTGTCCACAGAGCATCCAACACAGAGGAGAAGGACTGTGAAACCTTTAACCCATGACTTGAGAATGGAATGGAGCACATGCTCATACAGAAAACTTCTCTCTGTTAGCTGAGCTCTTAAAGCTTGGCTGGTGAGGGCAGCTTGTGGACTTGTGTGCCATGTTAGCTGGAAGAGGCTGCACTTGCATGGAAGACTCCAATCTCCAGCTACATCCTACTTTGAGATGATCTGGGGCCATTCTGTTTCAAGAGGTCGATTTTTAAAGTGGCAGGAACAAAAACATCCCTCTCTAAAAATAAACCAACTCCTGTGCAAAGGCTTGGCATTCCCAGTCAGGTTTCAGTGACTGGGAGAGAGAATAGGCTGGTGTTGGCTTCCAGCCACAAGGAAGTTCATATCTAATATAATCAAGCACATTAGAAAAAAACTGAGCAGATAAGAAGCCAAATGCAACTCAAACCACAAAGCCGCCATTGAAACTGTGTTTTGACTTCAGAAGGGGGACAGGAAAAAAGGAGAGAGGATTAGAGATTCAGGGCCCAGGGCTCCTCTCAATTGCCCCAGATTTACACCCATTATAAGAGTTGATCCAAATTCCACTTAGCTGTGAGAAAGGCAAGTGCTTAACTTACATCAGCTGCAAAAACATTTCCGATTTCTTATCTCTTTCCTAATTGCCATCCAGGGGACAGTGTGATGTGTGTCACGTCCAGCTTTCACCCATTTATTCTGAAGGTTAAAAATGTCACAATGGGTGTGGAGTAACCAGCATTTAAAAAAAAAAAAAAAAAAAGTTTGTAGATGCAGAAGTCTGTTATTGCAAGTCCAACAAGAAAATAATGCTCTCTTTGTACTTGTTTTCCCTTGACAGACAGCTTAAATTAGGTTGCTGAATAACTTGGTACATGGTACAACAGTAAACCTGTCACAAAAGCATGTTAATCAAAGCACAACTGATACTTGACATCCCCTGGTGAAAGGCATTTTTACAGTGTTTCATTAAAATTGAAAGGAGGATTAAGAGGCCTATTTCTTGATTAATGTCTCTCTCTGACTGGGAGATGTAATCCTATCCATAACCTCAAATTACTGGAAACAAAATTAAATTTCTGCCAGCAGATCATTCCGAGCACATATGACACAGGGCACAGAAGTGTTCATTTCCTTACACTTTTTATCCAACCTGGAGACCCTTTGAGTTGCAAACACCACAGTGGGAGCTCTAGTTACACTCCAGGCTACAGGAGATGCTGTGGAATAGTCCTTGAGAATTATAGGGGTTGGCCAAACATTTTAAAAACATTGCTTTCAGTGTCAAAAACAATTATAAAATGATATGAGGAAATCCTTAGTGACAAAGTAAATCAGAGTGATAGAGACAGAGAAAATTTCAGAGGCAGAAGTTTGGGGAGGAGGTATTCTACCACCTTTGCATGCCACAACAACAGGAACAGGGAAAAATACTGCAGCTGACAGGGCATAGCAGGGTGCTACTCAAACATCCTCAGGCTTTGGGAAGAGCAGAGGCAGCCAGTCTGGAAGGAACAAAATCCAGAATTTCTGTCAGGACACATCCTGGCTCTCCTTGCTGCCAGGTGACAGGGATCCTCCTGGGAACACAGCCCTCCCTGGTGACCCACAGAGAGATGAGAAGTGGATTTTAATTCCCCCCACCACCTGAGGCCAGGAATTCAGTGTGGAGTGCAGGGACAGAGCTGTGCCAGGCAGCCCTGACTGCCCAGCCCACAGGGCACCAGCTCCTGCCAGCCTCCACAGCCTCTGGGACATCTGCTTTCAAACCTCTCATATCAGCAGTGCTTGAAGCCTGTGTGCCCAGGAGAAAGAACAAAAGATGATACAGCCCACATTAATTTCAGCCTGCTCCACACAGACAGGCAAAGGCAGTGCCAGGTCAGAAATCAGCCCCGGTGCCAAAATCCCCATTTCACAGCATGCTCTGCTCACACTCCATGGCAAAATCCACAGCTAAGCCACAAACAGCCTGGAACAGCTGCATATCCCATTCTAACAAAACAAACCTGCACCTCAGGAGCCCACTCCAGCAGCACATGGCTGCATCTCCCAAAAACACTCTGTTTCTTGCACAAGCAAACTCCAAGTGGGCTTTTGTAGCACACCTGGCAGCCACAACCTGGCTTCTCAGAGGCAGATTAGATAAAATCACTTACAGCTCTGCTGTTTCAGCCACTTCTCCCTTGAAATATTTTCTGGCTGTCTCAGCCTGATGGTTTATCTTTAGAAGACAATAGTTGAGCTAGGAGCCTAAATTCCAAAATGCACAAGAGTCAGACTCTCAACAGATGCTCCTCATATGTCTGGGCTTCAGCACTCCCAAGGCCATCAACACTTAGTGCCAGGAACAATTTATTCCATTAGATAAGGGCTAGAACTTCTCCAAGCAGAACCTACATGCACTGAGATGTTAACAAGTCACCTAAGGCTACATCATGTTTCAACTTTGATCTCCTCCGTGGTTGCTCTGAATATCACTCCCCATATCCATCCTCCCTCTCTGCAAGGCAGGGCTGTATTGCAGGGGCAAGCCCTGGGATTTCATTCTTCTTGGGGGTACTGTGACAGATCCCCTGCCCTCCCCATCTAGAGACCAGGTTGGAGTCCTGCTTAGCCATGAATAGCTGAAAAATTTGCTTAAACAAAGCAAACCAAAAAAAAAAACCCTCAAAAGACTCATATAACACTGAGCTCTGGAAGGTGGCACAGCATTAAACCCTTGTTTTTAAACCAACATTAAAATGTATACATGTATCTGACTTGCAGCCTTACTCCAGATTTCTGCAGAGTTTGGGTTTGAAACCCATCCACCCCTTTTTTGATTTTCCATTCCCCACTGTCTCCTTGGCATCTCTGCTCTAAACACCTCTGTTCTCACCCCTGTTTACAAGATCAGGTTAAAGCAGCCTGTGAAAAAAGGCAGAGTTCAAGAAATGGATGGGGCTGTGTTAT
Organism: Erithacus rubecula; assembly: GCF_903797595.1. Taxonomy (NCBI): domain Eukaryota; kingdom Metazoa; phylum Chordata; class Aves; order Passeriformes; family Muscicapidae; genus Erithacus; species Erithacus rubecula. Next base: position 29,600,496 of record NC_136660.1, read on the forward strand.
CCTCAAAGTGTTTTAAGGGCAGGAAATATCAGAACTCTCTTCCTCCTATATGCAGCTCAATGTACACAACACAGGAGAGCACACCTGAGAGATGGGCTTTGAGATACAGCCTTTTATAGTATCTGCATTAATTTAATAAGCTGCAAGCTGCTCCCAGAGCACATTCATGGGAGAGAGGGGTTGTTGTTGTTTTAGCCTTTGCAGCTTTGCTAAGCTTTGAACTGAGGGTATTGGGTTGAACAGCAGTAAATGCACTGTGAGTTGCCTAATTTTTTCCATTACACCATTCATATCATATAATCTTACACGTGACATTTCCTTTTCTTATACTATATCCACTGCTTAAAAAAAAAAAAAAAAAATAAAGAGATGGGTCTTTTGTTGCTATTTATAACACACCAATAGATCTCAGTGAGTTTTACCAAAGGGCAAGTTAAAGAGTAATTAAAAATCTAGTCAGACTGGGGAAAAAAAAAAAAAAAAAAAAGGAAGGAAGAATATATTAGGCATTCAAAATCTTCAGGGTGAAGTCCTCTGGAGCAGTATTGAAATAGACTATTTTGTTTCTGTTGTTAATCTCACTTTGAAAACTCAGTTTATTTTCATGAAATAACTTCCTTATTTGCTATCTAACTTGTAAGAAAATATTTACACCACATACACTGGCTTATTTGTCTGTTAAGTGAACCATATGGCATCAAGACTGGCAATTTAAGTGAGAACACACAACAAATGAAAGATGCAGAAAACTAAACCTTACAGAGCCACAAGGGCTGGTTCAGAGATGAGCTTGAGAAAAGACAAAAAGAACAATTTCCTAAGGTTTCAGGGGGGCATTGGGGGAGCCATGGGATCAAACAGCAGCAGCCAGCACTCCTGGCTGTGCCCTTGCAGGTGGACAGGGCAGGCTGAGGCTGGTGCAGCCTTTTGCAGGAACCTGGCAAAGCTGGGCACAAACCAGTGTCCTGAGGATGCAAAAACCTGCCTGGCTGCTCACTCCCTCGGGCTTCTCATATTTCTGATGCTGGTGAGGGGGGAGGGAAGAATATAAAACAAGATTTCTCTAGCTGCCCTCATCTGTGTTATGCCCCTGCTAAGCTTTCTCCTCACATTTCTAAGCACAGACATGGCTCTCATTGCACAATGTGGGCATAGATACCAACCAAAGACATGGTTATTCTGCTTATTTGCTCTAAAGAGGGAACAACAACAGGGTCAGTGGGGAAATGGGAGCTGCCAGGGGAAGAAAAGAGAGATTTAAATTTTCTGCATTTCAACAGGACTAGAAACAGTTAAATGGGTCACCCCACTCTGATATCCCATTATCCCATTATAATCCAAATGGGTTATCCCATTATTGAAGTTGTAAGCAGTATTGGAGCATAAAGGTTTTGGGCACAAATATGTCTATGGTTATTTTCAAAAAAATATGTGTTTTAAAAGTCTTGAGTCTAACAGAGTCTGAGTGGAGAGAAATACTGGAGTGATGGGAATTTTAAAAGGCCCAAGGTATAAACATTTACACAGCAACCTGATTTGGAAACCAAGAAATTGGAAGATTAGTTTATTACGAGGTTCATTTCTTTTCTGATTTCTGTAGCAGAGTGTTTTGATCATGTGAAACGACAGTCAGTGCCACAGCTAGTCAAATATAACAAGTGGGAGAGAGAGGGGAAATAATTCTGAAACCTTCCTAAAATGAAAGCTTTCTTCTAACTCAGGAGCCATAAATAAAATCAAGTATTTGCCCTCAGGGAAGAACTTAACAGAACTCCAATTCAGCTGAAGGAATCTTTCACCAAGGCACTTTGCCCTCACTGTTACTGTGCCTTCTCCTCACTCTGCTCTTTGGGAGTCAGAGCCACTGCATTTAACAGCTGTGCACTGCCAAAAGTCACCTCAAAGGAGCCAACAGAGCCAATAAAACCTGGACAAGGCTGATTTCTGAGAAGTTCATTCCCTGGAGCAGGATTTCAGCCTGCAGAGCTCTTCAGGAGCTGCACACCCCTCGAGCCTCACTCCATCCATCACTGCCCAGGCTCCCCCAGCACCACCAGCCTGCTCCTCACAGGACTGCAAAACCTGCAGAGCTCTCTGCTGATGCAGGATTGTCCCCCACCCTTCCACTAGAAACTCTCCCAGGCTGGAGGGCTTATTTCAGGAGTTCCCAGCAAGCCAGTTTATCACACCAAGAACCATTTGCAATCCAAGTTCATTTTCCCCATCCCTCTGAAAACCACACAGAAGCCAAACAAAATCACATAAAAAGGTCACAGTTTCCCCTTTCTTTTACCACAGTGAAAGCCTTCCTTCCTTGCCTCAAAAACAAAACAAACCCTGGAACTAAAAGCAAATCAGAATCTTTTATGAAGTGGGGAAGGACAGTGCATTGAGTTGAGTGATGTCAAGATGGCCAAAGACTTGCTATAGTAAATCTTAGATTAGCCACAAATCTAAGTGCAACAGGGCAAAAACTCTTTTTAATTCCACCTGTATAAAACCAAAGTCACTTTCCAGTGAACTCAGTAGAGCTGCTCCAAATTTACTATGGTATAATTCAAAGTAGTGTGGAAAAGGAATGTACAAACAAAATCTTGTTCAGGCTGGCTCATGACAAATGGTGACATTTCCTTCTTGGAATAAAACCTGTCAAAATCATGTAATTAAGCAGAGAATGCTTTTGCTGGCAGAATTTATTTTCAAACACCAAAAACATCCTATATGAAGTAAATCTGTGTTCTTCTTGTTTATCCAAAGTCTCATTTCCAGCATGACTTACATTCCCCCTTGGAAGAATTCCTGAGCTAGACTGCCTTAGCCTCAAAACAATACAAAATAACAATGAGTTAAAATAACAAAAGTGAGTGCAGCAGCAGGGGGATGCTGGGGCAATACTGCAGTCTTGTTTCCAGCCTCTTTCTGCACTCCTGTTTCACCTATGTGCTCACAAAGGTATTACCAGAGCAAGATAAGCCAAGCCTTGAGTAGATGCACCTGTAACTGTCCACAGGCTGCTCCAAAATGTGTCACAACTTCTTTGCAAGGAAAACAAATCCCTCAGAAGCGCGCTCACACTATGAAACAGTGCAGGGAAGATTTGGGAGTTGCCTTTAGTTCCAGGGTTACAGATGCCCCACAGCTCCCAAGCTCTCTGTGTACAGAACAACATAAAACTCCATAGCTCAGAGCCCCAAGTCAGCAGGATGCCCCAGAGCCTGCAGAGAACAGCAGCTTCCATCACTTCTCAATCAGCAAAATGGCCCAAATCCCTCACAAGCAGAAGAAATGAGAATCCACACACACCAAAAAAAAAAAAAAAAGAAAAAAAAGCTAAACCTTCCCTTCAGTGGGAAGAGGAGGCTGCATCCCACATTCAGGTGTGGGGACTGAGATTTTCCAGAAAAAATACATCCCCACAAGGCCCAGCTAGGAATGTGCCTACAATAGCATGGAAATTATAATACACCAATATTCCAATTCCAATAACAACACTGGAAAATGCTGGGTTTACCAAAGCTGATTCATGTGTCTGAGGAAGGGGGGGAACAAAAGGTGGTTTTGACACATCTTCTTCCTGCCTCGTGTTTTTCTCTGCTTCTTGAAATTTCAAAATTCAAATGCTATAATTGGAGTTGAGTGAAAAACAGATCTTGTGTCATATGAGAAACTGACATTCTGGCATGTTTTTCCATTGAATCAGAACAAAAAAAAAAACAAAAAAAAAAAATTAAATTTCTCATGAAGTGACAATCCAAAAAAATCCAGTTTTGAACCCATCTATATTGATACATTTTGAAATTTTGTTTTGAGAACATCAAAGCAATGTAACAAATTAAATCCTGCTAAAGTATATCAACATTTTTGTGAAGAATCCAAACAAACACAGAAACAAGGATTTTACCTTACCAAAGCAAAACAAAAATGTTCCTCAGTTACAAATATGTGTGATTGACAACTCTCAGTAAGACATTCTAATGTTGATGAAATTTCCTTTTCTGACAGAAAATTGTTCCATCAGAAATTTTAATGAGCTTTCCTTCAATACCAACAAGTCTGTGTTACTCATGCCTAGGAGAAAATGTCACTTTGCAATATTTTGCCTCCCTATAAGGATGAAGATATTACACCAAGTCTGCCTTGGTTTCTCCAAAATCCCCCCTCCCCATGCACAGCATGCACATCTATCATCTGATTAAAAACATTATTTATCTTTATATAAAAACATATATTTCCTAACAAGCCAAGACATTTATAAATAACTTATAATACCACAGCCGAGTGCTAAACATCATGATTTAGGATGAAAGAAGAAACCTTTCTGATCATTGTCCTTTAGTATTTCAAAGCCCATTTTTCATGTTTATTTGCTGTCACTGGTGGTAAGTGATTGCCTTGCTGTATTGCATTTCCTCTGCAATGGTGAGCTGTTTGCAAAAGGAATGGAGGACAAGCTGTCACATCAAAGAGAAAAGACTGAAACCCACCAGGAGGTGAGGCAGGGGTTTATTGTCTTTTGCCCTGGGTTTTGACAGTTAATTAGCTCCCATCCAATTTATGCTTGTGTGGCAGCTACACCAGGGTCACCAGCAGCAGCTCCAAGGTGAGGCCAAGGCAAAGGATACAAGGCAGGAGAACTTGTGGCAGAGCCCCAGCAAAGCAAAGGGCTCCATCTCCCACCCCATCACACTGATGGACCCGTTCCCTATGGAAGACTTTGACTCATTCATTTTTTCCCCTCACCACTTGAGGACTCTTTCAACAGCTTTGAGCAATTGCCAAAGGCTGATAAATTAAGCAGTCAGAGTAGCAGCATCTGTGGGAAATGCTGTCCCTTCAAGGAAGAGGAAGATGATAGTGAGGAGGAGTGATGAAGGGCTGCACTGAGATGCTCTGCAGGGCTGGCTTCACTGCTTCCTCTTCAAGATCTCACCCACATCTTCTGGCACCCAAACATTTTCCAAGGCTTGGCAAAGCAAATGTTCTTCCCCCTCTTATTACCTATTGCTCTCTCTGATGCTTTGGTGGGTTTTTCCACCTGCACACGTCTCACCTCCTCTGCCAGTTTGAAACCCCAAGTGCAAGGAGAAAGCAGAGCCCAAGGTGTTGTCCTGGGGCAGGAGCACAAAATCAGGATTTTCAGATCATGGGATAAACCTTTGATCAAATCACACGTCTCAGCTGCAATACATGCTGGAGAGTGCTGCCCTGCTTGATGCCTAGTGAAAAGAAGCAAGGTTTCACCTCTGAAAAAAGGCTCTGAATCAATTTAGAGGTCAGGTGGATGTCTCAGGGGAATATGACAGACAGTAGTACCAGAAAAAGAATTGGAAATGAGATGCAAATTCACTTTATATTAAATATCCACTGAATGGGAATTTCTAGACATAACTGAACTCAGGCTCAGACTGGAGAGCCAGCCTTGAATACTACAGAGCTCCTTGAAAATGTCCAAAAGTTGCCCCATTTCCAAGTGAAATCTCCATACCTTGCAGAAAGCACCTGCTGCCTCAAAAACCAATTTCTTTTATAGAATTACCTGTTCAGACCTTACCCAAGCACAGTGAGGCACACAGAGAGCATCTTTCCCACAGAGACACTCCTAAAGAATCAGCCTCAATTAGCCACATTAAATATGGAAAACCCTGCACTAAAACAGCACTGGCACCATATCCAGCTTCCCTCCAGCTGGATCCTGAGAGATCCAGGGCTGAATCAGGGCTTCCCATTCTGTGCTGCTATGATGGGATACTGGATCTGCATCTCACCAACGATGCCACAGTCCTTTATGTTCTCTGTGTAAAATACATTGAAAAGTCACCAGTAAACTGAAAGTCTAAAGCACACCATTATCCAGCTTTCTATATTAAAGTCACTTCTGGAGAGATCTTTCCTGAGTCAATCAATTACAGGAACTACCCCAAATAGCCCCCTACTCACAAAAGCTGGAGCAGCCTGGGTTTTAAGCACTAGTGAGATGCAGCAACAAGCTCACATGAATCACCTGCAGGAACTGAGCTTGGTTCTCAAGAACAAAAAAGGCTCACAGATTCCAGCTGAGATGAAGAGCCAGTCCCCAAACACTGGGCCAGCAGCAACAGAAGAGCCAACACCTTGTCCAAACCCACCTGGAAGTACCAACAGAGTCACTCTCAAACCACTGAATCACAGAATCCAGAATTATTTGGGTTGGAAGGGACCTCAAAGATCATCTATTCCAACCCCCCTGTCATGGACAGGGAGTGCTACACCTCACTGTGTTTCTCAGAGACTCATCCAGCCTGGCCTTGAACAGTTCCAGGAATTCAAAGCACAAATGCCTCTTTCCTCTGATGACAAGAAGCTGAGACCCACCTCTTCTGAACACCTACAGCTAGGTGTGATGATTCCAGCTCCTGCAGCCCACTCCTAGTATCATCTGAAATATCCTTCCACTCTGCAAACCCCAGTGCTGTGTTAATGAGGGACTGATGTGAATGCAAAGAGCTCTCATGGGAGGCAGGCAGCGAGCTAAACAACAGACCAAACTTAGTGCGTGGGCTCTGGTTTGTGTTCCTCTCAGCTGTGAGTCACTGTGTGGGGTACAAAACTGCTTTCCTCCCCCAAAATATCATGGAAAGTAAGCAGAGCCTCAGTTAGAGTATGAGAGGCTCTGCACAGCAGGGGCAGGGCTGTGTTACTCACGGGGAGCCTGAACACTTGGCAGCTGCTGCCAAATCTGTCAATGGCATTTCACACAGGCCATTGAGCAACCAGCAGAAGAAAATCTTTTTCAGCCAGTCTTGATCCAGTGAGGTTCAGATAAGAAATAGGATAAAGACCCTTTCAATTCAAGGTCACCTACCTCCTTTCTCTTCCTTGAAATCTCCCCAGTTCCTCGCTGGCTGTCCTGAGTGCTGTGCTCAGCTCAGGTCCTTCCCAGGCTGCTGTGATGTGAAACTGCTGCCTGGGGACTTGGATGCAGCCCCTGGCAAGGCTGCCAGCACCTCTTGCAGATTAGCAGTGAGTCCCAGCAAGCCTTTCTTTCTTCAGCACAAATTTGGAAGTTTGAGAGTTGGAGCATGCACGCTGAACACTTCCCAGATTTAACAGATTTGCATTGGCAAATGTTCAATGATTTAGCTCAGGGCTCCTCATCCTCACAGGCACATCAGGTACCCTGGTGTGTGTCACCTGAGCATGTCACCAGGAGCTGCTGCACTGCTCTAACTCAGGCACCAAAACCATTTTGCAGCAGGAGCATTAAAAAAAAAATAAGGTACTAAATAGTAAATTCAAAGGGATGGCAAGTCAGAAACCCTGAATGATCCTTTGGCTTCTATCAGGAGATTGTTTTCACCTATAGGTGCTTGTCTCCATCCAGGGAAACAAGTCCCTTCATACCTGCTCCAGGGTGCAATGCACAAACAGGAAGAGGCAGGGAGAGCTAAGAAATACACACCTATGCAGATTGACAGCAGTTTTCTGCTGTTACTGCACAACAACAACTATTGTCCACTTTGGGACTGTGACCAGGGCTGCAAAGCACAGGCCCTTGTGTGCCTTCCCTGAACCAGCAGTTGATAATGCAGTGCAAGGAGCCAGGAAAGCCCCAGATGCCATGACCAGGGCTCTGCTGGAGAGAATCCCAATCACACAATGCAGGAGAAGCACTGAGTCTTGTCCAAAGTCTTGTAAGACCAGCCAGGATGGGCTTTGTACCCACACCAGGATTTTTCTTAGCTGCTTTTTTGTACTAGTTTCCCCCAGCCCATACCTGTGAGAAGCACCAAACACTCCTCCACTGTATCTCACTGAGGATTACCAGCATTTTTTTAATTTTACAGAGGCTGCATGAGCAGAGCAGAAGCTTGAGGCCAATCACAGCACGTAATCACCCTCTCCACTAAAAAAAAACACTTTTTAAAATATCTGCCTGCTGCTTGAAGAACCTGAATACACAGGATAGCCAAGACCCCAGCACACCTGACCTGCTTTAAATGTCTCTTTGCCCTTGGGAAAAACACAGTGAGGCTTTTGAGAATGAATTACACAAGGTAAAACTTCTAAAGGAAGATCAATAGTTGGACATCCTTTCCATTACAAAACCACACTGACATTTTTGACATGTGCCTGTATATCTTTTGTCAATGGAGCTGTGACACTACAAGAGAGAGTTGAGGGTGCTTTTGTGCTACCCTCAACCTAAAATTTTTATAAACATCTGACTGCACTGCAAATCCACTATGGATAAGGAAAGGAGCCCTAAAATACAATTAAGAGATGAAGCCATGAGGCTGTAGCCTTGCAGCTATGAGGGAATGACCTCAGCACAAGGGATAGATAGAAGACACACTAACCCCTATTAAAGGGGGAAGCTGGCAAATAATGGTTTGTAGATAATTTAAATCTGCAGTGAGGGTGCATGAGGCTGGGGGAGAGCTGGTGCAGCCATGCCAGTGGATTTCTCTGCTCCCTGGGCTCCAGAGGCTCCCTGCTAGCAGAGGCACTGGACAGCAGGATGTCTAAACAAGCACACACAGTTTTGGTCTCATTGCCCAGGACTGTCTGCTGACACAGAGCAGCCTGGTTCTCACAGACCAGCCCAGCTTTATGTTCAGGATGGCACAGCTCCAAAGAGATGCTTTATTAAAAAGTTTTTCCCAAGCCTTTACTCCCACCCACATCCTCAGTGCCTTCTCAGTGCTGCAGGGGAGCTCAGAGCCCCCACAAATTCTCTGCACACAAGTTACAGCACCAGATCATCAAGGGCACTTTTCTGGCAGGTTCTTCTCCCTCCCCTCACCCAATTTCAAAGCTTTTGGCTTTGAGAGGTCAATGGGCAAAAAAAAAAAAACAAAATAACAATGCAACCTGAGGGAAGAAGAGATGTCAGAGGAGAAGCAGTGCAAAGTCTCTGCTCACCACAGGTCTGCTGGCAGCCCGAGATTGTGAGGCACAGCTGGGAGGAGAAGTGCCACTGCACAATCACTCAAAGCAGCAGTGTTTCTTCTAGAGGCATTCAGATGCCTGGGCATCCTACTGAGTCTCCAAATAAATAATATTTGATTGTGACAAGTGCCTAGCATGCTTCTGAATGAAGCAAGAAAATAATGCACTGGCATTATGAAAATGTTAGAGAGGCACAAGGCAATCCTGCTCATCCTATGAAGAACAAAAACAAAAAAAAAAAAAAAAAAAAAAAAAACAAAAGCCCACACAATTGATTAAATAAAATGTCCTCACCAGCATAAGCAATCATAAAAAACACTTTTCTGGCAAGGCTCAAGCTACCTGCAGAGAATTCACTTTCCTTTTCTTCTGACAAGAAGCTCAAGGAATTAAAATGGCATCCATCCCTCTTTGCTCTATATGCTCTGTTCTGCTCCATATGGAGCTGCCTGATAGTAAATGAGAAATTAAAAACATTAACAGCAGCCTCTGCCCTCTCCTCCCCCACTGCTTTCTCACTGCAGTGGCTGCACAAAATCTGCTGGCCCAAGCTGGAGACAAAACCATTTAACTTCTGAGCTCTGGAGGAGTCACATATGAGCTCTCTCTTGTCTCCCTAGTTCATAGATGCCAGTTTTGCCAAGCACTGACTGTCCTGAATTATTTCATCTCGGAAAATAACACTATTGACAGACTGAAACTCTCCCCATGGATGGTTTCCATATTTATTTAAAATAAAGATACAGGGACAATCATAAATTAAAACCTTTAAGTGTGAGAGATGCAGCAGTAAGCTGTAACACTATATCACAGTCTTCCAAAATGGAATTTGTGAAGACATCTTCTTCTAAAAAAAAAAAAAAAACAAAAAAAACAAACAAACAAAAAAAACAACCCCACCTAAATTTTCCCCATAAATTCTAGTCATAATCTGCAACTGCCACTTTCTGTTTCTGATCCCTTGAAAATCATCTTCAGCATGTGCCATGTGCAGTCAGTTCATTCACAAAAATATTGTAAAGCACGATGCGAACATAATTTTTTTTTTAATAATATTTGAGAAATTGAATGAAAAGCCCAAGGACTGGGGGAAGTAGTCAGCAGGCACTGAATGGGCTTTTTTGTTATTCCTGTAGCACCCAGGGTGGAGGCAGGAGCAGGTACAGGTGCCCTGGAGAAAACTGTCCCTCCCCATCACACCTTGTAGGGGCCAAGGCCAGACAGGGGAGAGGTCAGGGTGAAATGGGCACAGTGAACCTGACAAATCACTCATCACCAGGTGCAAACACATGATCCCTACAGATTAACCTCTCACAAGAGCCATTGTAATCATCACATTTCTGTGGGCATCACAGATTTTGGGAAGGTTTGAGCCCTGAGGATGATTAAGCTTTATCAGGTACCACAGTGACAGCCTTGACTCTCATAGCCAGGAGCCTGGGGAGATGGAGACTGTGTCCATCACAAAAGCTGCACTATGTTTTCAACAACAGCTTTCAATAAATGCTGATTCAGTCACTGCATCAATCTTTCCCTCTTTGTCCATGATCCAAGCAGCAGCACAGGGCAAGCCCTGACATCTGGTGCTGCTCACACAGTTGAGGTTCAGGGTCCCCTTGCAAGATCTGGGACATTGTCATCATCACCCTCCACCCCAAAATGTTCCCACCAAATGGGTAAGGCCATAAAGTCCCTCAAGGAGAACTCACTCAAAAGGCCTGAGAAATGGGCAAAGGAAACGGTTACAAGAGAATTCCATTTTCCATCCATTCTGTGAGAGAATGCTTCCTTCAAATTAAAAAAAAAATAAACACTGATAACTGCCAAAACTGCCTCAGACTTCTTAACAACAACAAAATCCATGTCTACAATTCACTTCAGCCCAGCACAAGCCAAGTGCAGGGAAAATTTCCTCCTAAAAAGAGACATTGGTTTCACCACTTAGCAAAACCAGTACAACCTGAGCAATCACTGCTCTTCCCACTCTGCTCCCTCTAAGCAGCTATGGCAGATATTTCCCATTAAAAATCATGGGGAGCAAGATGCATGGAGCTTGCAAACTGGGGAATAAAAGAGGTAAATGTAGCCTATAAATGCAAGGGACTAGAGAGAAGAAATTCATGGGTAAAAGTGAGAAGCAGCCTGAAACTGGAAATGGAAAAATCCATGCTGAGCATGAAGGAACTCTAATCAATGCAGAGAATTACAAGGCAGTTGTAATTCTCCATTTACCTGGAGAACCTGACTAGATATGCACAAAAAAAATCCAAATGAAAAGACATTTGAAGGGAAATAATTCCCTCTCTAAATAGATTGTTTGTGATACACTCCAGTATTCACTCAATCTCTTATAAAAGGCAGAGATTCCTGTCTAGTCAGAAAATGTTGTACAGCATAGATCAAAAAGTGAGCCTTACCTAGTAAGACTTTGGACAGAGGAGCTTTCAACTACCAGCCAAACTAAGGACTTTGAAATTAAACTTATTGCTGTCATATAGGCCAAAAGAGAAATCTAGGAACAGGAGAATGCTGCTTCTCCCTGGTCAGCTGTGGGATGAAGCCAGGCTGAAAAAAGAATAACTCCTTTGGATCTGCAATGCAATTCCTTCCAGACAGCTGTTTGCCAGCTCAGATATATGATGTACCCACCAAGCACAGCTTTTGTCATGTGCTGAAATAAGTGTTGGAAGCAGAGCCTGTGCAAACCTGACACACAGAGCAAGGCAGGCAGACCCCATCCCCCCAAAGCCACCCTGATCCCTGCCATGGCCTGAGCCCAGCCTGCAGACACTCTGGCAGATGTCCCCAGGGCTTTCCCAGGCTTTGAGGCTGCTCAGTCAAGTGGAGATGCTGTCTGTGAGCCCCAGCACTGCTTTAGCTTCTCTCTTTGGAGGTGTCTGTAGACTTGTGGCCAGTGCTAAAGCAGCACAGAACAGCTCTGAGAGAAGATTAAGACCAGGATAAACAACTTATTATGGGTAATGATTTTCTCAGTATTTCACCCAATGCAGTGCCAGTCACCCAAAGGCAGGGCTGTGTGTCTCAACATTAACACAGGCATGACACAAAGTGCTTTTCAAAGTCTGTCTTCCTGCTAATTCTGTATTGCTTTAAATTGTACCATAAAAATTGTCTGAATGGCAGTACAACAAACCAGGATTTCACAGATCTACCATGTTACTGATGCATGTGAGGCCAAGAAATACAAATAGAGAAGACAATTAGAAGGGAAGTGTGTGTTGCTGAGCAAACACATCAGGCATGGGAAAATTTTCTGCTCTGGAAAGGTAGAGAAATTGCATTTACAGAACCACCTTGCATTGGTTTGAGCACTCATGAAAAACCAAGAACTTGCAGGTTCACAAATACAAGATTATCAGCCTGTAGTAATGCAGTTCCTCTTTCAGAAGCTCTGAAAGACCAAACTCACCAGTGGAATAACACAATTCAGGAGCCTTTAGCAGAGCTGTCCCCTTCTTTCCTAGGAAAATGAGTTATCAGGGGCAGCCCTTGGAGACTCAGATCACATTCATTGCTAGAAGAAATGAAGAGAAATGCTGTGCAGCAAACAGAGCTGTGCACATCTTCCACCAGCAGAAAATATCAGTCTCTGCCGTCTTGTTTTACACCCTGGAAAGCAGAGCATGGATACATCCCACTTGGAAAAACTCAGCTGCCCTGTCTGCTGGGAGAAAAATCCTTACTTTGACATAGAAGCAAAATATCAAAAGCTTTTCATTCAGCCTGCCTTAGCCATGAGTTCTGCTCACTTCTGTGTCATTTCAAGACCTGGTTAAATTTTGTGTTTCACTTTCCCCCCAAAAGCTGGCAGCAGCCCACCTGTTTTGGGGTGCACCTTTGTGAGTGAGGGTGTGGCAGACAAACAGTGTAAGGGACCCTGTCCTGGGACTCCAGGCAATATTCAGAAGCTGCAGAAGACAATCCACATAATTCACCTCGTCAGCACAGAAATGCTATGCCATTGACAAAACCCCTGCACAAACACCCAGCTGGTAATATGATTATGCCCTGAGGAAAAGAAGATTGATAGTCCTGGTGATTTTACTGTGCAATAACCACAGAAGCTGTCTTTGTCCACATAGTTCTCTAATCCTTTGCTGAAACATTACTACATACCCTTGCCTGACAAAGGTGAGCTCTCCAAATTACAGAAAGAACCAGCTAAAATCTCTACATTCAGCTGGAAGCTGTAACCCTTTTGCTCACTAATGAAGCTGCAGACACCAGAGATATTTTTAGGATGCCTGCAAACCTTGTTATAATCCCCAACTAAAAGTTCAGCTACAATAGGAAGACACAGAATGTTACAGAAAAATAAAAATTATTTCCCAGAGCTATTAAAATATCCAAATAGTCAACACAAAAAATCTTACCTGACATAAGAAAAATTTTAAAGAAATACTCTTCAGTGTTGTAATGCCTGGAACAAAATTTATTAGCAAATTTAAATTAATTCTGCTCCAGGCATTAGGATACACTATCAGTTACTCCCTCACCCTCCACCCCCCAGGAAATATTTCCCTATTGCTGTCAGTCAACTGCTTGAATGCTTGGAGTTTACCAGCTGCATAACATATATTGATTTTTGATGAATGACATCTCTCTCTGGGCCATTATGGTTTTGTTTTCAAACCTTATTTAATTGTTCGCCTATTTTTCAGTGAAATAAATGCAAAGTGTTTATTCTCCAAAGGCTGTAAACAGAGATCTCAGGTCTAGTTTCTATGACAACCTCACTTGATACAGCAAACCTAGATTATCTCTAATGACAGACATGAAGTTCAAATTGCACATTCTGCACAAACAGTGCACTGTTGACCTTTTATTGAAAAATGGAATATAGCACGATTAGCATAATGTGCTACGTGAAAGGAAAAACTGTGGAATAATGCAGATTGTGCTTTAATCATAACTACAGTGCTAATCTCCAGCAAACTGTTTGCCAGAACATGAAGCTTTAAGAATTAGGATTTTTCCCAAGCACCATTTTCAAATTCTGTTGGGTAGTAATGCTATCACATTAAATAGTTATCAGATAACACTTGCTGCTCCTGCTATTTCTCTCCCATCACAGTTTTTAACAGGGGAGCAAAAGTGGATAAGCTTATGTAGAAATATGATACAAAAAATTCCAGCTATGAGAACTATTTTTAAACCTCCTGAAGGCATTTCTTTCTCATGCTTACAAATTTGTTTGGAAGTGAGAGCCAAAAGACACAGCCCTTTCTGCTGGGTGCTGCCTTCCAAAACCTGCAAAATCTGCATGTGTGTTAGTGAAAAAACCCCAGCCCAGCCTCAGAGACATTCTGCTTTGCAAGAGCAGAGATGGAAAACATCTTGCCTTCATATCCAGCAAGTTTTGGCAGGCTTTGATTTTGCCAGCTTGGATTTGTTGTTGCTCACAGAAATGTCTGCAGCAGTTTACAAAAATGTGAATTCTTTGGGGAGTTTGCTGCATGAATTGAGGTTCCCCCTGGAGCTGAAGGAGTCACATGCTGTTCTAAGGGGACAGCAGGCTGTTAAATCTTTCCTTCCCTCTGGAGAATACTTTTATTTCTTTTAAACTTCCATGAAACAATAGGGCACATTTCTATTTACTGAATGCTATTTCAGTTCAGTAGTATTCAGCATAATCAGTGAACAGTCTGGAGACAACCAAGCAAACAAAATCCTAATTAATATCAAAATACAGTTTTACATGGTAGAATTGAGAGGATAATGAATTGGGAGTGAAGCAGATAAACTTTCATCTCTGCAGTACCCAAAAGTAATGCCAAATTATTATTGTTTTCTTTCCTGCATTTATAAAAAAAAAATTGAAAGTGGCAAATACAGAGGAAAATTGTAAAAGTAGCTCTCTCTTGTGTAGCAGAAAGTGTTGGATTATTCAAGCCTGGTCACAAACACTGAGGTCCCAGGCACTCAGCTACCACCCTTTTTCTTCCAGAGGATGATATTCACCAACTAGATCTTATTAGCATCACACCAAGTTGGTCTCTTCATCCTCCTTATTCAGCAAACAAGCTAAAAATGATATTCAGGTGCTTGTCTACAGAGCACTGCCATTAGAGGAAACCTATTCCCTCATTTCTCTCTCACTCTAATGGATTTATGCCATTAATCCTGTCAGCTGAGTTGTTTTTAACCAGCAGTTAAGGCAGCAGCAATAATAAAGGATTTTTTTTAGTCCAGGCAACCCCCAGTGTACTTGTGTTCTGTGCAGCTATTCACCAGCACTGCTATTCTCTGCATATCAACATATCTCTGGTTTTCAGTGTTTTCCATTTGGCAGCTTTACATTTTTCTTAACAAGCATTGTCTTCCACTACAGCAGCTGACAGGAAGGAATCAATTAATTTAAAAGGCATCCACTTGCTTCCACGCAGAATTATTATACTTGTAAATGTAATCCTGTCATTTGATATATCAGATAGCAAACTGTGTGTTTGGGAAGGTGATGTGTCCCACGCTTAGGTATTTTTAAACCCTTGAAGGCTGCCCAAACTTGTCCAGGGAAATTTAAACTTCTCTGCCTCATGTGATGGCAAAGAGCATTTTTGGTGCTGTTCACCTTGTGGGTTATGGGACAGAGGCTGTATTGACCATATCTGCACAGCCATTCAAATGTTACCACACATTTTGTAAATCTGAAAAATAGAAAAAAAAATATAAATGTAAATACTGACAAAAAAATTGGCAGCAGAAGCCAACATGTCTGAACAGTGATGTTACAGGCAGCCTCCCTACCTACTGATATATCTAAACACAAACAAATTACTGCTTTTAAAGACATTGTAAATCATAAACCTATCTAAAGACAAGCTCTCACCACTGGCCTCTCTGTCAGACAAGCACATCCCCTGGACATTTGCTCCCACAGGTCAAAAGAAGCCAAATATTTCCTTGTTCTTCTGGCATATTCCTTCAATTTCTCTTCTCACAGTTTTAGTTAGGATACTGACCAATTTTAGTACCTCCAGTTAATTCTTCTCCTCTGTTTCACAGTTCCTGCAGGCACAGTTTGCATAGCTCTAGTCACTTGTACAAATATTTAAAACCAGCAAGACAAACCAAGCATAACAAATCCAGAAATAAAGCAACTCCCACAGAAGCTAATGTTTACCCAGAAGGGAGCATGAAATATCCCACAGCTCCCTGCAGACAGCCTCTTCTGCCTCTCTAAGGTGGGACCTGATGGTGCTGGGGGCAGTAAGGACCAAAGTCCTGGCAGTTTCTGCATTCCCACCTTGGATCCTGTGCTGTGATCCTGGCAGGGCTGCAGCTCCTGCAGGCTGGATGCAGGAGCAGAATTGGAGATGGTGAATTTGTCAGCCTCTTATTTGTCATGCAGAAGGGTCTGGACAGCAGACACAGACACTGTCATTGCCACCATGGGGCTGACATGTGGTCAGGAATCACCTTCACTTCTGCTCCTGGCAAAGTGAAAGACTTCAAAAAAACCAACCAACAAACCTAATTAAATTTTGCAATCAAAGTAAAACACAGGACACAGAAAATTCATCCTGGCTGCTACAATCACCTTCCTGCAGTAAGTAAACATCTCCACAAAAAGTCAGACAGCTGAAATACCGTTTGCTTTGCAATGAACTTTTAGCCCCATAGCTCAGCCAAGCATCCACTTCTTTTTTTTCCTCTGAAACATAACAAGCTCTGCGAGATGCCAGACAGCTAGGAGTGCACTCCAGGCTGGAAACAAAAAGATACTATTGTCTTGGGACTGCCAGAGTCATTGCTCCTACCTATTCTCATCCCACCATTTCTGCAAGGCTGACAAAACTGTTACAGGGAGCTCTTCCACTCACAGCTGCTTCCCAGGGCTCAAATCAGAGCTGGAGCTGGAATAAGCCAAGTGCAGAAATGAAGCATGATATGCTCAGATGCTGCTGTAAAGACCAGGATCAGAGTCCCAGACAGAAATAAGAATCCAAACTATGTTTACCCACATTTTTATATAGACACAGGTAGCTCATTCTGGTTTGGCATTCACTTAGAAATATTTCCAGTCCTCCCCAGCACAGGAAGCTGATACCCAAAGGGCCACCAAAGCTTTAGCTCCCAGCCATGGGTATCTGAGAGACTCCCCTTTGGAATCCCTGTGAGCACAGGGAATGGTGGTGGCTCTCAGATGGCACCCAAATGTTTTCTGGGGCTCCAAAATGAAACATCCTGCAATTCAAGTTCTGCAGTTAATGCATGCTATTGCTCTACAGACCAACCAGGATGCTGTACATTCTGCCTCTGTGTTCTTTGATTCAAGTGCAAACTAGATTTTTTTAAGTAAAGATTAGGTTGATGTATGCAGTTATATTTTTTAACAGTGACTTCTAATTTTAAAGAAAAATATATTTATAAAAAAGGCTTCCTTTAAAAAAGATTTCACAACAGCTTCTGCTCATTTGTTGCCACTTTTTTCAAGTACTCTTGGAATGAGTAAGGACTGTTCAAGACCTTCAGCACCTATCATTGCATCCTCTGAGATGAGTGTGTTGGATCAAGGGGTGTTGAGAAACTGCTGCCCCATCTATGGAGGGGATTCTTAGCCAGGTCAAGAGATGCATGAGGATGAGGTTTCTCAAAAAAAAAAAAAAAAAATTCATCAAATCTTTATCTGCTCTACCCCCTTCCTTGTTTTCCAGCACGGTGTTGCCACAACCCCATAAATGAGTGCCTGTGTACAGACAGGCCAGTCCCCAGATGGGGGATGTTGTGCAGTTAGGGTAGCTCCCAGTTGTGCTGGATCCCTGCTATATTGATGGATTGCAGAAGGATTTGAGAATTATATAATTATCCAGAGCCTGTGAAAAACAAGATGAGAGTCAAACTGGCAGGCATGATAGGAATGTTAGGCAAAGGTGTCTGTAAACTTCTGCTGACCCCTTACACCAACTGGGTCGAGATCTCTTTTATTAATGCTAATGCTTTTCATATTAGTGCTCACATAAAGAAATCCGGCTGACTGCTGGGTCAGGGAGTTCACAAGATGTGCTGGCCACATCAGCAATACACTGATGATTGTTTCTGATGTGACCCCACAGCTAATGAAGGGCCATTTGTGGGGGAATTGCTTTTTCACACAGAAACAGGTCTGTGATGAAGGTGGAAAACACATCTGGAGCAGGACAGGCTGCAGTTTGTGTGGTGCAGTAATGAGGGAGATCTCTACTCCACTGAGACATGGTGTCTGTGCCAGTGATACATGTCCCTGTCCTTCTTCCCATTCCTGCCACTTGATTTTCCCTTGCACAGAGCACTGCTCCCACTCTTTTTTGTTAAATGACCAACACCCCACTATTTATGACCCCTCCCATCAAGTATTTCACCTATAAAATTGGATTTTTTGAAGCCCAGGTCAATATTTCAGCTCAGCATCTCTCAGCCAACTACACATGCTGCATGTTTTTCCTTTGGGGCCCTGACAAGAGGCTTTTCAGAGGATAAATGGCTCAGGGGCACCCCAGGACAGGGCTGGCAGCAGCAGGGAGCACAAAAGGCTCACCCAGTACTCCCAGCCTGTTGTATCTCTGTGTAATCCTGTGTTAGGCAACATTGCCAGTTCCTTTGGTAGAAATCTGTTCCTGTGCTTGCCTGTGCATGAATCTATTGCAGAGGAGCAGTCTGGAGAGGGCTTTAGGAGACCAGCCAGAAAAGGGACTCTGTGCCAGATGTGTCACTAACCTGCTCTGAAAACACTCTCTGAAGATCCCCAAGAAACTGGGCCTGAGAAGTCACTCCTTGTGTCACTGTAAATCAAGATATCCTCTATTACTGTGTCTGCAGGATCTCAGGAACATCCTTCACATCATGCAAATGATCCTGTTTTGTGATAGCCTGGAGGCTCTCTTCCCTGACAGACACCTCCTTATCTGTTTACAAAAGACCTTCAAAGACTTGCATGTTTAATTTGTTGGTGAATAATGGCTTCATTACCTAATAGGAGGGACTCCCTGTATTATAGGGGATTGCAGAATTATGGGGAGTTTAATAATTTTCACCCTGAGGAGAGCAAGCTCCCATAGTTATGTATATACAGGCATTTCATGATTCTGAGGAGGAAGGGATTGCATGCAAACCTACAGAATCAACCAAGTAGAAAATCTTGCTGATAAGCAAGGAACAGTCATGCTGAGAAATTTCCCTTCATCACCTTGAAAAGGACCTGCTGGGAGAAAAGAATTCCACATGATGAAAAATGGCAAGATGTCAGATATTCCTTTTCATCCCCCAGAGCAGAGTGAGACTGTGTCTCAGCAAGCCTTTTCTGCTGGATCTGTTGTTCTTTGCACAAATCTGGTATCATATCAAGCACAGAACAGCAGTAACCCACACTCAATATTTCCACCCCACCAGAGACATGCCAAACCCTGGGTTCTTCTGTTGGAGCTGTTTTTCTCTGTGGTCCAGGAGGAATATGCAACAAAAAAAAAAAAAACTCTTTTTAAAATTAAAAAACAACCTTTTCCACAGAAGGTTTTAACTTTCATGAGCCATTGCTCTTCAGCACAAATACATTTAGTCAACATCCCCAGCTGCATCATTAGCTTCCCACTCAGGTGGGAAGGAGGGGGAATGAGCAAGAGTTCACAGCTGCATTACTGCTGCTGGTGGGGTTGCCATGGAAAACAGAACTCCAAAAAGCAGCAGAGGACAAAGAATCTGAGGGCAGCCTTCAGCCTCAGCACATTTCCCTGGTCTCTCTCATGAGGTCACATTTTCATCACAGGACAAGTGGCAAAACTTCCTCCTGTAAACATCCACAGCCCCCAGCAGGGCTGGAATCAGCCAGGAGGAGATGGAATATTCCTCTTCAGGCAAGCCAGCTGCAGCTGACAAAGTGCAAAAGTTTTTACCAAGAGCTGAGCTGCTGCCTCAGCCTAAGGCTGGCACATTGAAAACAGGAGGCCCTGTGTCCAAAAGCTTATCTGTTTTATTCAGCTGTATCATCTGGCCTAAAGAGACATATCTCTCCTTACAGCTCCCCCCATGGAAATGGAAGTCATTTATCAAGGAGGATTTTTCCCTGAGCTACCTTGACCTTTTCTGTTTGATGCTGCTTTTCCACTGTGATTTTTACACATTTGGGGGAGAGTCACACAGACTAATTTTAAATGCATCATAAGCTTGCATGCCCTATATTATAGTGGGACCACAAATGCAGAGAGATCTTGGCTCCCTCCAGTTAGATGCAGCTGCTGTGTCTTACCTACAGCATGAATTTCTTCTCTACATAGATTAAATATGGAGTTAAGTGGATTTATAATTATTTCAGTGTTGTTACAACACACACCAGTATGTACACTTGAAGCAAGTCCATAAAACTTACAATTATACATATTTTTTAAGAGTCCTAATAGCACCATTTGATGTGGTAATTATTGATATTGGCTTCCTGTAGGAAGAGCACTCAAACAACCAGCTAATTTCACACGTAAAACAGCTGTCACATGGTAATGGCATTAAAAGTCACTAAGCTGATCTACATTCAAAGCCATGCCATAGAGGTGAAAGGGCCTGTAGCCAATTATTACTGCTCTGAGCCACACAGTCCCCAAACACAAACAACATGTGCAGAGCCATCCCTCCTTGTCTTTAATTAGACCCTGCCTACCCTCTGCAGCAGAAGGGAGAAGGGCACATGTTAGGCAGTGGGAGGATAATCACAAAGAGATCCCAACATGCATGTCCTGCATGCTGTACACAGGAACCAAACTCAGCATCAAGAGACAATGGTTGCAGTGTCCACACTGCAAAACATCTGATTTTCATGGAGCTGGTAAATAAATGGCATCCTGTGCAGAACATCCCAAGTCTCTATTTTTCACTGCAGTGACCATGTCACTGACAGATTAATGATCACTGGTTTTTCTCTGGTGGTTGTGAGTACACAAGGAATACAGGTTTGCACCCATTGTGCCAGTGATGTTTTTAAAATTATTTCCTTGTAAGCAATCTGGTACAGCTTGAGTGAATCTGGTGCATTTACCAAACTTGCATTGATTATGAAATTGGGCAAAAGCTAATAAAAAAGGTCCGAAGAAAGGTGCCAGAGCAGCCAAACTATCTTGGATACTTTTCAGCCATAAAATCTCACCTGGCTCTTGTTGCAGGTCCTGACATGGAGAACTCCATGCCCATATCTGTCCTTACTCCCTGCAAGGTTTCACTGGCTCTGATTCCAACCTTTCTGGTACATTGGTACAAGTCTGCTGCTGCTTCCAGGAAGAAACAAGATCTTCTGAACTTTCCCTAAGAATCCACTCTGCCACTGAAGGAAGGGAGGTTTATCCTTCTGCCAGGTGAATTCCCACCATCCCATCCCTGCTCACCACACTCCCTGTCTGGCAGAACCAGGTTTCTGGCATGGAATTTATACAATTTTTTAAAGACACAGTCAGCCTGGACAGTCCACTCAGCAGAGCAGGTGTGGCAGCAGCATGCACAGGGATGGATCCACTGAGTATCTGCTTCCCAGTCCCAGAGAGCAGCTCTGGAAAGGAAACAAGACCCTGCAATCAGCAGACAAGGAGCTCGAGATCAAACCAACGCATTTGAGTCATACACAGTCGCTCTCAGAGAAATCTCTGTCCTTCTTTACAGTACACTGACTTCACCACGTACTCAGAAATAGATTAAATATTTCATTCCTGAATTTTAAGAGCATCAAATTAAAACAACATCAGAAAGAAAAGGAATTGTAGCATAAATAAACATAACTGCACCCACAAACTGCAAAAAATTGCTTATTTTTATACACTGCAAGTCAGAATTTGCACCTTTATTTTTTTCTGTTTTCACTGATCTGCATGAGCCTTAGTATGGATTTTCAAATAAATGGCAGCTTAAGAGTTTCCAAAACAGCGTGGATTTCACTGTCAATGAGTCAATAATGGCCAATACTTAAGGAATAAGCAGCAGGAGCAGGTTTCTGCCTTTTCCCTCAGAAACAGAGATCTCAGAGCAGAGAGAAACTGAGTGCAGGGAGTGGGAAGGGAGGGTCTGACACTGTGCCCTCAGAGCTGTGGCTCACACTGATGAATTATCTCTGCTTGGTTAAATCTCTGGCATTGCTAATCAGACAAGAAGCATAAAATGGAAAGTTCATTAGCAGGATCATAAAAGAGTCAGACTGACAAAGATCATTTGACTTGGCCATAGCAAGGTCAGTCACAGGAATTGGAAAATCATTTTATTTAAGGAAAACAGGTTTGACCAGAAGCAACTCAGAGTCCAGAAAAGACCTGCACTGGGAATCTGTGCAATGGTCTGATTTATTTCTGGAACATAAACAGGGAAACATGTCCTTTAACAGTGGATAAGCTAGATTTTAACCAACACCATGCTGGCCCAGGGTGAGCTGGACAGCATCAGCTTTCCCCCAGAACTGTTCATTTACCTCCACCCAGTCCTGAGCAGCTCCTCTGGAGGAAACACTCCCAGCACCAGTCACAGGATGGTCTCAGAAGTAGAATTTGCTGATTGTGTTGAATTACATGTGAAGGGTTTGCAGTATGGATCACTGCCCACTAGGGATTTAAAGGAGATTGCTAAAGTAATTTTGAGATTTCAGGATAATTCAGAAACTCTGTTCCCAGAGGTTACTAAAAGCTCTTCTTATTACTACTACAGCCACACTGCACTGGGGATTGGAATTTGTTTCTTCAGGGGTAGAAGGTAGAAGAGGTGAAATGGTGCTGGCTTTTCTTATAATTTTCTTATAAGGAAAAAAAAAAACAAACCAGAATGTGTATATTCTCCATATTTAGCCTGGTTTTCTAAAGAAATATGGAATAATAAGGCTTTATATGGATCCCTTTCATTTTTGAGGCCACTACCTTATTTCAATCACATTTGGGAGACAAAAAAAATGGCAAAAGGATTTGTACACATCTCATGGACATGAATCAGGTGAAAAGGAGGCAAGAAGTTTTTACTGTTCCTGGAGATAACACTACAAGCTGAACTCAGTTAGAAATACTGCAAAACCAGGAAAAATTCTATCAGTGCCTTTGTAAGCCTTGAAAAAACCCCACAAGAGACACAGAACTGCAGGAAATTCAGTCACAGTGTTGACACATCAAAAAACTTCTTCTAGTCCAACAGTTCTACCTGGAGATGCTCCATCAGCCAGAGCAGCCAACTTCCAGCAAGTATTTTCCTTTCTAAAGAAATAGGACAGCCAGAGTGGACAGTGGCAATTGAGAGAGAAAAAATTAAAATGTTATTGTTTCTATACAAGTCAGCAGTCAAGAAAAAGCCACTAGTGAAGGTTTTCCTGCCTCAGACCTGAACCTTGCCAGTGCCACTCTCCCTGCAGGACTGAACTGTGTCAAGTTAATTTTTTTTCCCCTTGAAAAATCAGCACTTTCCCTACCCTACAAGCAACTGTTCCAGTGCACATCAGGAAGGAAGCATTAAATAAATGTGGATGGTTTCCAAGCACCCTGCTTCATGCAGGATTAACTTGTTCAGGATACATTTTGGAGAATGGTCCTTTATGTTTATCGATGTCAAATCTAAATTGCAGTGGGGAGAAGTATCCTGACCACAAAAGAGCTTGACAGCTTTACAGCTAGGACACATAACACAATAAACATTTAGCCAGATTAAGGCATACTGAGAGCTGCATCAAATATTGTTTAGAGCACATAAAAACTGCTTTAATATTTAAATGTATCCCATGGCTGGGCTCTTTAGATTTGCTAGATTCACTGGGGCTGCACAGCTATTAGCTTCTACATTTCATCTTCAATTCCTCTTCACAGTAGGAGAAACATAAAAATGAGGGTCACTGCTTGGTCATTTCATTACCCCTGGCAGAGAAATGTGCTTTGCACAAATGAGGAAATATTTCAGATGTAGATTGTTGTAATGTTGGTGTGACAAAATAAAACTGGAGTTAAAAAATAATAACGATATTATAATGGTTATTTTGTAGAATAACATTAAAATAATATGAAGTGCAGCAGTGGTTCCCCTATCAAAGAGGCTGGTGTATGTCATTGTCATCATTTAAAAGGTCCATTAGCAAGAGCCCTGGAAATGTATGGCTCAAGGTCACAACCAAACTAAATGAGACTGAGCAGTAATTCAAAAACATTAAACTGTTTATGGTTATAAATCTAATAAATAAATCCTCAGCGCACACACGCACACGCACAAATCTTAGCAGCAAACTCATCTACAACTCTTCCTTTATTTCTGTTAAAATATAAGCTCAGTGAAAGAAATTTATAATCTGCTTAAAGCCAGAAATGGATTAGACAAAATATCACTTGGGGAGATATGTGACTTCACACCACAAGCATGGATTAGGCTGCACAAACTGTTTAGCCACGGATGACCCAAACACAAACACAAACAGTGCCTTTGCCCAAAGCAGCAGCCACAACAGACCAAAAGATGGGCAGGAGCAGGCAGGGAACAGGAGCTGAGCAGCACAGAGCCCTGCCCTGCCTCTGCCTGGGGCAGCTCCTGTGCATCACTACAGTCTGGAGGGGAGATTGGTGCAGAACAAACAGGAACACGATGCTATTGACTAATAAACTGGGAGGGAAAAAAACAGTTACTAACCCTAAGCTCTATTTGTGTTATTTAAAGCATGGCATTTAATGCATATTCTAAATATCTGAATACAAGAAATTTGATTTTTCAGTTGTATTCTTCTCCCCCAAAAAAAATTAGTGTGAGGTGCGTTCCTCTGCTTTACCAAACATAAATTTAGATGAGAATGCAACAGCCAAGAGAGTCACTTCTGGCACCAAAAGAGAAATTTTGTTGGAATGAAAAAGCCAGCATTACTTACTGCAGGGTTGTTCCTCTCCAGCTCTCTGGACTGGCCCTGAGCTCACCCTGAGATCCTCACATGGTCATGTCACTAGTCCTGGAGGATCAGGGCATGCATCTTATAATGATCCTACCAAGAATTCCTGTGTGTAAGAATCACTGGAGTTGGGCATGTTCAGTACAATCAAAGTCACAAAAGTGTGGGAGAAGTAATTTTGGTGGTTTTGAGGAAAATACTTTAGTATATTTAGACACATATGCCAAAAGATTCTCTTATGAGCAATAAATTTTAGAATAGCCTCCAATGTAGAGTACTAGGATCTAAAGATCAAAGCCCAGCTGAATATTAACAAACATAGGAAATATTTTCCAATCTTATTTTTTCTGCTAGAAAACCATTCTCCTAAACCTGGTTTAGTATCACTCACTTTCACAAGCCTTATAAAAATACCACAAATGGAAACAAGATTCCCTAACACACTATCACAGAATTGTGATGGAAACACATGATGAAACACAAATGCAATCAGAGAAACCAGTTCTTGGAGGGGGGGGAAATGCAGACAGTGTACTCTGCTGCCATTCCTGTAAATGGAATTCATCTTCCAGGTAACTTACATGTCTTGCTGACAGAATGTTTTATTGATGTCACGGTGATCTTGTATTTCATTTCCTAGCTGAGAGTGGGTGCAAGGGAAAAGGCAGCTGTGCTAGCACTTCCCATCTGGCTGGGCTCAGCAGCTGTCTGAAGGCTGCCAGTGCCTGCAGAACAGTGGCACACCTCTCTGGAAATTTCATCCATGGCAGGAGCTGGATGCACATCCAACAAATTACAAGTTACATATGAGGAAAAACATTACTCTGTTAGCAGTTAAGTCACAGCCCTGCAATGAGTAAATTGCACAGCAATGCAGCTTTGTCTAATGACTATCAGTTGACCAGAAATAGCTCAGGGATACGTAACACATGCAAAAATAAAAGCCCATACATCTTGATTTAGATAAGTTGAAAGCATTTCCTCTGATATGGCTTTGTAGTTTTCTACCAGAACCTTCATCCAGGCAGCCCCCAGGTCCTTTGCACACAGTAGCAGAGCTCCTACACACAAACCCCCTCTGCCTGGTGGCTCACTCCATCAGGGCTCACATCTTCCCTGCAAACAGGATATGATTCAAAAGTGACATAATGCACATTCATCCCAATCTCCCAATAATCCCCTTTCACCACTTGTGGAAATGCTTGGTCAATAAAACGTAATGACATTATTGCAGTAAAGTCATTTTCAAGTTAAGTGCCTGGCTCTGTGTCTCTGGGACCCCACCAGCAGCCAGGCTCCAATCCAGCAAGTAAACAAAGGCTTCAGTTTTGCAAATGATCCCATTTACTGGGGGTCAGTCCAGATTCCATTTGTATCAGTGTGAGCCTCCTGTCTGTAAAGATTGTTGGACCAGACACCACAGATGTAGGATCCCTCCCTTCTCTCACACTCCCTAAATCCTCCCTTTGCAGGATTTGTCAGGTGGTGCAGCCCCAAATTTAGACACCATGGAGACACAACCTGCAGTGGTACCTGCAAGGCTGGAGCTGCTCCAGAGAGATTCATCTCCATGGCCTGTCCAGCTTCACTCATGCCCAAACTCCTTCTTCACGCCCATGCACCAGGCAAAGCTCCAGCTCATGGGGCAGGGAAGGGACAGTGGCAGAGCCCAGCCTGGCTGAGCCAGGGCCCCAGGGCAGCCCAGCCCAAACCCAGCACCAGGCACTGCAGAGCAGGCAGAGCCAGCAGCCTCCTCTGGACACAGAGCTGGAGCCAGCTCAGGGCAGAGCACTGAGAGCACATCTCACATCTCACATCCCAGCAGGGTAGCTGCTCCATGGCTAACACCATCCTTTTAGATGCCTGCTGCATCTCCAGTTGGGAAAAGCAAGCCAGCAGCTAAATAGCAAGCTTTTAAAGGAAAAGATTTCCAGGCTTGGATCTGACAGGGTTTCCTGGAGCAGTAAAGAAAAATTCTACTATTTATGAGATGGTCAAATGCTACCTTCAAAAACACCAAGTTCCTTTTCATTCCTTACAAAAACCTCTGTTGCTCAGGGTTGGAGTTGCTGTTGAATTCTCTCCTTTGTAAAGAAATAAATACTACTGTAATTAATTAATACTGTAATACTACTTATTCATTAATAACCAACAGCAGAGCTGGGAGGGGAAAAAGGACTCACCCAAGAAGTGAGAGGAGCAGAAGAGTGTGATTGCAGGGGAATTAAATCAGGCTGTCCCAAAGTAGGCACTGGGAATGAGAAAGGAGCCCACAGCCTCTCCTACAAACCCAGCAGAGCTCTTACCAGCAACCACCCAGAAACTTCTAACTAACAGCAGCCTGACATGGCCCCAGCTTTTATGTTCATCCACCCAAACCCACAACCCCTCTAGCATCCCAAGAAAGCCACCTGGCAGGCAATAAAGGTGACTGGAGGCTGCCATCTGTGCTGCCTGTAGCTCTGCAGGTTCCAGCATTGACTTGCACAGGCTGCTCCTGGTGATCCACACACAGCACAAGCCCCAGAGCATAAAAGCAAGCCCAGGGCTCTGCCTTGCCAAGCACAAACATTTCGTGGGTATTTCAGGTGTTTCTAATCCCTCCTGTTCTGTAGGAAGTGTTAGATCACTTCTGTCAACAAACACACACCCCCGCTTCCAGGCAGGGCTTGGGGGGAAATGAATTTATTCTTTGTTTATTCTTCCCTCGTCAATCCTAACTGCCATCATGTCACTGTGGCTTGATCTGAGGGGCTCCCACAGAGACCAGACAGTCCTTCTCCCATTTTATCACTCCCACACACCCAGTTGGCCCCTCACCCCCAGCCCAGGGACCCAGCAGACAGGGAGCACCACAGAGCTCTCCACTTAATGTGAAATACAACATGTGCCACCATTCATGAAGAGCCCCCAAAGGAGCTCCCAGAGCAGAGCTTTGGGCTAGAACAGAGACAATTCCTAAAACCCCAGAGCAGAGAGGCAGTGACTTAATGACAGTTCAGCCCATGAATCCAGAATAGCAACTCGTTTGTTGTCTGGAGCTGGAATCCACTTTGTGTGATGACAGATAGCTTAGGAGAAGCAGATCCTGCCTGCCAAGAGAACTTCAAAAAGGATGAAGGGAAAGCAAAAATCTGGCTAGAAACCAAATGCTTTGCTAAACCTAGATAGCACACTGTTTACCAACAGCAAACTAGATTAGGGGAGGGGGAAAAAAGGATTTATGCAAATGTTTTTAATTTAATAATTATGATCAGATATGGCTTTGTTTCTTCCATGTAATTTGTGTAATACAAATAAAGTACAAGGGCTCTCTTCCCCTATAGGAAATGAGAATTATTAAACATTGCACCAAAAAGCAAAGGAATGTGTTTATTGACATGAAAAATGATCCTGCGGATACAAAAGCTTTTGTATGTTAATTGCTAAATGTCAGTGCAATTTAGAAAGTGGTTGCAGAAGGAAAGAATTCCTTTCCAAAACAGAAGTGGCTTTTCCTCATCCACCATCCTGATTCAAGACTTGCATCTTGAAAGTATTTATGGCTGTGTTTTGATTGGTGACATTGGGTTAGTACCCAAAAACATCCTCACTTCATATTGATGTGGTTACTTGCTAGGAGGCATAAAGGAAGTGAAGGATTTCCTCCCAGTTTTATTACTGAATGCTCAAAATGTTTCCTGGGGTAAACAGCACTAAAGCCATCTGGTTTTTTTTTTCTTCTTCTTCTTCTTTTTTCTTTTTTTCTTTTTGGAAACAAAGGGAGAACAACGGTAGCAACTAGCAAATGGAAAAATACAGGTCTGGAGCAGTGCTGTGAAATAGGTCTTGCTCTGACAGAGGGAAGGTGAACAACCACAGGTGTTTTTGGCTGATAGATACACTCAGCAGCTCTGGGACTCTCTGGTGTCTCTGGTCTTCTGTCCTGCTGCACAAAGGAGAAAAGAAATACAAAATGTGTGATTTTCAGCTGCCAGATAATTAGAGATGCCTAAGTAAATGTAACTTTGGACTGGAAAAGGAAGGAGCTTCTTAACATCTTTAATTACAGCCTGTTGATTTACTGCTCCAGGTGGGGAAACAAACCAACAAACCCAAACCTTTGCAGTCCTGATGGAGAAAGGCAGACAAAGAAATCTTGCCATGCATTCATGAGCATATTTGCAGAGGGAAATGAATAGACTTCATCCAAAACCTGTTTGTGAGCCATGCAAACCCTCAGAGGTGCAGAGCAGCTACCAGCAGAACCAGTATTGCACTGAGTCAAATAACAGGACATGTTTCACCATGAAAAACAACAGAACTTGCAGAACACCCTGTGGGGTTCTCCCTCCTCCTCCTGGAGGAGCTCTGGCTGCAAAACCTCAGGACAGTTTAACCAACAGAGAGGAGAGGTTGATGTGTCATGGGATTCTTGCCAAGCCATCCCTTCCATGTGCAAAATCATTCTCTGCCAAACTAGAGCCAGCCATGGTCATGGGGAACTCTCCTTTCCTAAAGATGTTATTTCCCTGCAAAAGTTGTCCTCACAGCTGTGGACAATGCATGGCTTCCCCAGGAGGAAATCATACAGTTTAATGACTTATCTGGTAAGTTGGGCTTATTCATCACAATTTATTTATTCCAGTTACAGAGCAAGGGATGAGGAATGAAGGGGATGCCAACAGCCCTGAAGTCTACATGGAAACAAAGTGCCTGTGGCAGCAGCTCTGCAGCTGCAGTCACACAGCCCAGCATCTCTGCCCCTGGCACTGCTGGGGGCTGCAGTTGTGTTTCTCCATTAATCGTGAGGCATTCAGGCAGAAAGACCACAGACAACCCTTGGGTGTCTGCTGTCTTACAGGAAACTGCAAAACTCAGAGGATGAAGAAAACTGCCACCAAAACAATGTAAAGGCTGGGGGGGGAGGAACTGCTGCCAGTGAGAAAGTTGATGGGCAGGATTTATTGAGCTTATCAAAGGGAAGACCAAGGGTGACTTGATTACAGGGTATTAAGTACCTCCATGGAGAGAAAATACCAACCATAAAGGGCTCTTTAATCTAGCAGGGAAAGGCTTAACAAGAACCCATGGCTGGAAGCTAAAGCCAGACAACTTCAAATAGAAAACACAGCTCAGGTTTTTAACAGCAAGAGCAAGCTGGCAAAGGGTGCAGTGGATTCCTCAGCCCATCCTGGAGAATGCTGCACAGCTGCCTGCATTCCCAGCAGGGGCCAGGACTGCAAGCAGCACTGCTGAGATCCTTGCCCTGCACACAGCAGAGCTGGAGCCATGGGGGATGCTGGAAAAGGAGAGGAACTTGTGGGAGAGCTCCTGGCTCTGCACCATGGCCAGGTGAGAGGTGTGAGCACTTCTACAGAAGAGGAAAAGACTCATTGCTGCTGTTTTAGACAAATTTGAAGTCAGCCTTCATCAAAAAGAATTCAAATTTACTGTAAGTGATTGTGCCTTTCCACCTGCAGAGCAAGATTGAAGGAATATTCAAAGATTAAAAGATGGGTTTGGCTACTGCTCTGTAAAGCATTTGGTATCTGAGTCATGCTTGGGATTCTTCCTCCTGCCTGACTAATTACTTCTATTTCCTGTTTTCTTTGAAATTGCTACTATGTTCTGCATTGCTGGAATCTGAAATATTGTTTCATGGAACATGATTGTATTTGTGCATACCACAAACTCCAGAGATGCCAAATTCCTTTCTGTGTTACTGCTCCAGCTCTTGAAAAAATATTTCCCAGCTCCAACAAATATCAACACTTCTCCCTCAAGAAAAGTGTGAAAACTTCAAACCCATATAAAAATGTTTAAACCCTAAAACAAAAAAAAGTGATGAAAAATTATATTTCCCTATTTGCACTCACTGCCTGTCTTATTCTACACTCAATTTGGTAAAAAAAACACAAAACTTTGGTGGCCATTCATTTCATGAATTCGTTTCATTTCAAAACATGTTCATTTCCTTCAGCTGAAGGAAAAGTCTTGGAATTGAAGCAAAAAACCAGGGAAATTGTGGATTTTTCCTAACACTACTACTGATTAAGAGATGGGCCCACTATCACATAGAAGATTGGTATTTTAGTGAAAAAAAAAAAAATTAAAATGTTATAATATTCAGTTCCAGGAAATTCAACTTTTTGTGCTTTCACATCTGCAAAGAGTCAGCTGATGGGAAGCCAGATGTATTTCAACTCAGTTATATTCTCTTGAACAGTAACTTCAGGGTTTTTTGTACAAAAATCTGTGATTCTGCAAGTAAAGTCCCACCAAAATTCCACTTTTTAGGTGCTTCCCTGTCCCCAGCCAGTGCCAGGATGTACATGTGTTGTATGGTCTTTGTCTCCTCCTCATAGGAAGGGTCTCTTCTGTCTTGCTTTTGTGTCCTTCTCCCCACACACCACTCCTACTCTCATCATTAATGGTTGATAAATAGCTAATGAGTGGTTTGGACATTAGGGCCTCCCTTTCCATCTGGGCTACATGCTATTTTACAGGCCCTGCTAAATCTTTATTAGATTTGGGTGCACATTATTGATTTAGGTAGATGAGGTCGTTGTAACCTCATCTCAAAGAGAAAGGAAGCAGGAGAAGCCAAATGTAATTCAGCTGTTATTTTCTGTAGCACTGCAAATCAATAGGAGGGGAAAAGTCAAAACAAAATCAAAAAGTGTCCATTAAAAAAAAAAAAAGAGAGTAATAACTGGACCTTAAACCAAATGCAATGGTCTTACAGGCACTTGGAAGCAAAGATCTGAGATAGGCTATAAAAGTTAAGAGTTTTCCCATTTTAGCACTACAGAATAGGTGGTAGATTCTAGTGAAGAGACAATGTTAATAAAATACCAGGCTGTTCCTAGGGCAAAATGACATCTATTTATAGAATAAGAACACTTTACCTAAGAAACACTTTACCTAAGACACAGTGATGGGTTAATAAAAGGGCATCTTTTGGTTAAGTTATTTTTACTCCTGTTAAATGGCCATTTCAGCACCTGCAGCTCGAATAAAAGAAGAGCTCAGGCTTTATACTAAGCATTTTTGAGCATCCTGTCAGAGGTAACTTAAGCACAGAATTCCTACAGAAATTCTGGTATTCAGGGCTGGTCCCTCTGAAAGATTTCAACCACACTGTCACCACTAACAGTGCTATGGGTGTGAACACCCAGAGTGTGCATGGGTTCAAAACACCTTTCATAAATATATGGAAAAGGGACCTGGAGGTACTTTAGGAAATAAATTACTGCATAGATGTACAAGATCTGTGTGTCCATCCTTCCCTGAAGCCCAGGGCAAGCTGACCCAGGGTGGAGGCAGCACTGGCACAGCTGCTGAGCTCCTGGGCACTCCCTGGTGCCTGTGAGCCTCTCCCTCCTGTCCCCAGCCCTGTGCCAGCCCAGCCCTGTCCTCCCCAGCCCCACCAGGCAGCTCAGAGCTGCCAGCACAAAGCAGGGGTGATGCCAAGCTGGGCACTGCCCCTGAGAAAGGTGCCAGCTCCAGCCCAGCACCCCCTCAGCCCTCCCCATCTGGCCCCCACCAGGGCCCCTCTCTTCACTCTCTGGTTTGGAGAATACAGCCCAGGGTGGCAAATTCCACCAGGCAGCAGAGCACTTAGCCAAACTCACAAAGGACTTGTGTATTGTCTGCCTAATCCGTGGGCATTTTGGGATTCCCATCCTAAAGCCACATACCAAATCCCACAAAAGCCATTTTCACCTGGGCCCAGGGTTGTTGTTCCCTCCTAATGCACCGTGACAGGCTGCCCAGCTGCTTCCAAATCACAGGGCTTTGATCTCCTCATTCTAAAGGAATATGAAATCCAAGGCTGCTGGTTGTATCCAAAGCTGTCAAGTTCCACTAATCTCTCTCACATGACACCCAGCTGGTGTTTACCTCTGCAGCCACATTCTGGTGTGGGATTCCAAAGTCAGGGAGCATGGAGCTGCCATGGGGGCCTTGGGTCACCTGCACACAGTCAAATCCTGCAGGACTTGGTCCAGTTAATGCCCAGGTCTGTGCAAACCCCTCTGTCCTATTTAGCAGGTGGATTTGGCTAGCTGGAAGAATTCCAGGCTGGCAGCACAGCTCTTCTCCCTGCATGGAGACCTGGCAGCTCAAGCAGTGCAAGATCCAAACTCTTTGTTCACCTGTGTTTTACCTGATGTGATCAATGGTGATGTGAGTGCTCGTTTTCCTGCTGCCCACTAATGACCAGCAATTAATGCTCAGCTCATCAGTGTGTGATAACAGCCACACAGGAGTGTCTGTCTCTGTTTGCTGGTAACAGAAACCACAACAGAGAACAATATATTCCATTTTACTGCACCTGTGACCAGCTCCCAACCAGGCACTGCAGCCTCACTGCCCACCAAGCACAGCTGCATCTCCAGCACTCTGCTTTAAACCAGCCAGGGAGCCAACACCCTGGGAACCCATGTGATTTCTAGGATACTGGAGAAGAACTTGGAGAATTTTCAAGTCGTCCACATCTCCAGGCACTTCTGCAAGTGATGCTGAGTGCAGCAGCCTGGGTGTTTAGAAGGTCACCCCACAGGATCCCTGCCATGCTGCAGCTGCAGCAGAGCACTGAATGCAAACATTTCCAACTCTGAGGTCTGGACATTCATAAAAAAATGTGACCACATCTGTCCAAAATGCACTTGGGAAACTACTGCCACAGGGCCAGCACATCACAGCCTTCATTGAACACTAACATTATGTGGTTTCACAATTACTCTAAAAAGGTCAAAACACCCAAACTGGTTGAGTGAAAAGTTGTGTATTTCTATCTGGTGTCTCCAGCTCTTTCCAGATGTGTTGTAAGAGCACAGTTCATAGTCTTCCTCACCTTCCAAAGACCAGAAAGGTCCTTGGATCAAAACCACAACAGATTACAGCAGCCACCATCACCACAGCTGAATGTGCAAGCCACCCATGCAGTGAGTGTGAGTTTTATGTCCATGTGAATGTTCATTTTCTAGGTAAAAAGGCAAGGACAAGCTGTAAAGTGAAAGGTTTTTTTGTTTGACCCAATAAGAGCCTCTCCAGTCTCTCAGCCCAATTTAAACCAAATTCTCTCTTGTTGGACTTCACTGCTGCTACAGCCAGAATTTCATTTTTGCCTCATTAGCCAGAGCAGTGGCTGGTTTTAAAGCTTTGCTAACACTTCCTTCCTTGTCCCCATCCATAATGCTCCATCAGACATCATCATGGTTCAGTGAGAAAATAATGAAGGAAAACATACATTTGACATTTTGCTGAGACTGCTTGCTCTGCTAGTCTCAATTCTGCTTTTTGTTAATTCCTGAAACACTCCTGCTAGGCAATACCTACTCTGCAGCAATCCTGGAACCACAGAATCCCAGCTCTGTTTCCACACAGCAGCAGAGGGAGATGCTGCAGTGGACCTGGCAGTTCTGGTCCTTGGAGTTCACACTGTCCCTGTCTCTGTTCTGTATGGATACACCTGAACATGAGCATGAGTATGGAGCTCACAGCTCCTCAGACACAGCTACAAGCTGTGAAAAGAGCCAAAACATCCCACCTGCTTGGGAATAAATACACCATGTAGTTACCCATCAATGTACACAGCTGATTCCCCCCTCCACGCCCATCCATTCAGATAAATCCTTGAGTCACCACTGCCAAAACAGCAGTGACATTTCAAAGTAGCCACATGCAGATTAACCAGCACTTTTGTTGGCTCCAAAAGAGTCAACACAGGCTGATGTTACAGCCCCAGGCCTCCTGCTGCCATTTGTGTGGCCACAAACAGAGACCAGAGTGTTATGTTCTCATCCTCCACCACCCAGCACCTGGGCTGGCTCCTTGCTTGGCCCAGACTCAAAACCAACATTGTCTGCAGCAAACACAGAATTCGTGGCCACCTGGGCTGTGGTTCATCACTGGCTCTCACTCAGAACAACTTTCCCTACAGTTACAAGCTGGGGAGGTAAGAGGGATCAAAATTTAATCCTTAATTCAGAAATTGTGTTCTGTGCTCCCAACAACCTCCATCAGACACCTCACCCTGCAATGTATAGACACTCTTTAACCTGCAGACCAAGAACCCCGGGGAATCCTGAGATAATTCTACAAAGGGTAATTAAGAAAAGTGAGTCTGTTGTTAAAGGACTTGAATTAGCTCTATGGGGATCCACATACTCACAGAAAAGGTTTTTTGTAAGAAAAAGAAGAAGGTTTACATGGACATTCACTGCACAAAGAGCTCATTTTCCAGAGTGGCAGAAATCAGAGACTCCTGCACACATCACATCCTCCCCTGTGTCTGTCTCTGTGCTTTGCTGACCAGCTCTGTATGTGATCACCTCCTGCTAGGCTCTTGTTTTACACAAGCTCAACCCATGACAACCAAAATCAGACACCAAAAGATCACTGCACTGAGATGTGAGCAGAACACTTCTTTCCTAAAACTGATGTTCACAAAAATAAACACAAACTAACCTGGAGGCAGCTCCTGTAACACAATGTCACAAATCAAATATTACAACAGGCTGGCTCTGAAGAGAAGCCCCTTGCCTTGCCACATGTGCCCAGTCCTCTCTAAACTTCATTAAAATCTAGTAAAAAATAAATAAGACAAATATCATTTGCATTTATGATACGAATTAGAGGAGCTTGCCAGATGGGGAGCTCTCCCCCAGCAGGGCTGTTGTTCTCCAGGAGAGAAAAGCAGTGGCACTACCCAGCTGTTTGGGGCCAGGGATGTTCCCTCTCCTCAAAAACCATCGCC
The DNA here is from genome assembly GCF_903797595.1 of Erithacus rubecula. Classification (NCBI taxonomy): domain Eukaryota; kingdom Metazoa; phylum Chordata; class Aves; order Passeriformes; family Muscicapidae; genus Erithacus; species Erithacus rubecula. The sequence goes on from NC_136660.1 coordinate 29,636,027, forward strand.
CCTGGCTTCTCCCTGTAATTAGTTCGTGCTAATACCCTTGGCTGGGCTGTGGAAAAGTCACATTCTGAGAGATCACCCCCGTGAACAGCTGCACCCAGGAGACAAAACGTCACCACTCCAAGCTGTCAGCCAATTCATCTCCAGCAAAAGTCACCCGGGCCATAAATTGGGAGTTCTTTATCTCAGGACAGCAGACTGAGCGGGGCTTTAATTGCTGAGCTATGCTAATGAGCCTTGTTTGTGACACAAGGTGCTTCATGTGGCTCTGTTTGAGAGCACAGCACTGTCACCCCCCCCTCGAGGGCACACACAATCAGCTTAAAGTCTGGATAGAGAAAAGAAATCATGTAAGGGTCCCCTCAGCATGGCACCTTATCAAAGCATCATTAACAGTGCAGTGGCAGGAGCCTCTCCTGGGTCAGCTCACTTCAGCTCCCTCCTATTCTTTCCTCCCTTCACTGTTTTTTTTTTTTTTTTCCTAAATTGTGAGTTCTGTAAACATTGCTGTCAAATCATCTGCAGGGGAACAAAATGATACCAAGAATTTAGTGTTTCCTCACAGATAAGAGCTGTGTCTGGTTTTAAAAGGAATTAAAACAAACCATGCCTGGGGAAAAGCAAACAGACAAAAGAATACCAGCTGAAGTCTTGATTGCTGACTACTACTTCAGCCTGCACTTTATTGTTTTCCTTTTGGGTTAGGGGCTGTGGTAATGAAAACAGTTATTTTAACATTTATATTTTGGAAAATAATTAGAGAATCGTATGGGCTGGAGGGGATCTTAAGGATTCATGTAGTTTCAACCCCACTGCCATGGGTAGGGAACCTTCTAGATAAGGTTGGAGAGAGCCTGATCTCTAATACCTCCAGGGATGGGGAGTCCACAGCCTCCCTGGACAAAATAATAGCCCAGGTGACACAAAGCTACAGATTTCCTTGTCCAGATATCAAATGCTGTTTCATTTGCCCCATTAATGATGAGGCTTTCTTACCACAGAAAGCCAAAGCCACATTTCCACGGTAAGGCCAGTGCTCAGCATCTTTAAAAACCATTAGCAGTTAAATGTGGGATTATTATTCCTATGGCACAGCCCAGGGACACTGCAGGGATCACAGACCCCGTGTGCCAGACACTCTGCAAACATCCATTTCCCCAGCTCTGAGATCTTTTAACCTGGGGGCCCAACCCTGCACACACTCCCACACTCGAGTAACCACCAGCATCACTGAAATCAACACAAGTGATGAATGGGATGAAATCACTAATTACCCATGTGCTTAATTATTTGCAGAACTGGGGGATAAGTGCTTCATTTTTAGCTTTATGCTTGAAAATATTGGTTCCAACCTAGAGTGCCTCACTTTGCACTCAATCCCACAAGGAACAGTGGTCTGGCCTAATTAAGCAAAAGCACTTAACGAAGTGTTTAGCTTCCAGCATGTGAACAAACCCATTGACTGAGCTCTGCATTGCTTGGGGTGGCTCAGCCCCTTGCAGGATGGGGCCCTTCAGGTGTTATGGGGATATAACTTAGGGAAACACAACCCAAACCCCAAATCTGCCCACTGGCACATGCTGGGGGTGTTGGACACCCCAGGGCTCCCCTGGCACTGGGGTGGGTGAGGATCCACCAAAGTGTCCCCTGCTCCCATCCTGGATGGCATCCAAGTGCAAAGGGGTGCACAGAGGCAGTGCTGGGGTTTAGAGGGAAGCTGCAAATGTTGTCTGTGATTGACTGGAAGTTTTCATGCTCAAAAGCACATCCCTCATTTAACTGTGGCCACAGCTCCCACTCTGCAGCAAACAGCTGGGCTCTGCTGCAGCAGGATGGCCCCAGGGGCTGGAGCAGGGTGGACACAGAGTGGACACAGCACACAGAGAGGCACAGAAGGGTTGCAGACTTGCAGCCAGACCCCTCTGCACCTCTGATTTTGCCTCCTTTTTTTTTTCCAGGCTGAGGGGTACCTGGAATGGGGCACGTGCATGAGGAGACCCAGCTCTCTCCAGGCCTGGGCTGCCTGGGACAAAGCCTCCAACCATGGCTTGCTTCTTACAAGCCCTAATTTTAGGCCCTTTAGGACACAAAATAATGATAACACACTCCCTGGGAAAAAAAAAAAATCCCCTTGGGCCTGTGTAAAATTAGCAGTGTGCTGCCTGTCCCACTTTTGCTATGTGGGGCAGCCTGGCTTATTAATACCCTGGACTGATTTTGAGATCTTTGCTCTCCCCCTTGCCAGGGGAGCCTGGAGGCAGCCAGGCTGCTCCTCCCAGCAGAGCCAGAGCTGCCCCTCTCACCCTGGCAGGCACAGCCTCCTGCAAACACCTGGGAAGGAAGGACAGGGCAGGGTGGAGGAGCTGCCCTGCTGCTGCAGGGGAGAACAGGAGGGATGGGATGGCACAAAAGAACCCCCCAAAATGAGAGTGAAGCACAGCTTGGACCCTCCAAGAGGGAGAAGATAAATCACAGGGGCTCTTCACCCTGCAGAGGCTCTGGCAGCAGCCTGGCAAGGCAGCAGGGAATTCACTGCCACTCCTGGAGGGAGCTGTCCTGTCCTACACACACAGAAACACACACCCTGCCCTGGAAACAAAGCACAGCCTAAGAGGAAAACTCCTTGGGAGCACCATCAGTACCATAATTCAATATTAGTGTAAAATACAAATTGCACCCAGGAGCTCAGAGGAGGTTGGTCCCTTGAGACCTGTTGTCTGCCCAGGTGCAAACCTCCTGACAAGGTAAGGAAATTTCAGAGCTGCTGTTAAACTACAGTGTGCAATGATAAGCCTGGGGAGAACAGGGGAGCTGACCCCCAGACACATCTACATTAGAGCCATTTAAGGAGAGAGAACCTCAGATAAAAGAACAAAGTTTTCAGAAATAAAGTTTCTCATGATGTCACACAGCCTGTTCTTTCACTCCAAACAATGACCTGCTCCAACATTGTTTTATCTCACAGTGTTGTCACACTGCAGCCCTGAGCCAGCTTCCCTGTTAAATACTGATTTAAACTCAAACAAAAACTCACAAAATTAGTACTAGATTTCACTCAAATGTGAAACACAGCAACATATGAAGAGAGAGAGGAAAGGAAAGATCTGGGGGGAAATGATGTTGTGTACCCTAAACAAGAGTGTATAAACTACCCTGGCCCCACACAGCCCCACAGCTAGGCCTATGAATCAAACACATTTCAGTAAACAAAAATCTCCTGGAATGGCACTGTTTTTCCCTGTGTAGGTTTTTTTTTTTCTCCCATGGGGACAGCAAGTTGTGTGTTTGTTTTTTCCCCTTTCTACAAGGTACATTATTCCATTTAAGTGCTCGTGTGTGTTTATTAATAGAGCAAAAATGAGTGAACGAGGAGCTGCTCTGGGGAGACTGAAAGCCTGCAGTGGAGCAGTGAATCAGAGGAACAAATCCATTTAGGAAAGTGCTACAAGTTCTTTTCACATTTATTTTCCTCTACACCCCAAATGTAATCAGCCCCATTGATATGCCAGTCCTACAACACCATGTACACACCCCAGACAGGACCCTCCAGCTGCATCTCCTGGTTTTGTGCTATAAAATAACCAGAAAGTGACCAACAGCAGCTCACACATGCTGGGAAGCAGTGAATGATCACTAGCAATGTTTAGAAACCCCTGTAACCCCATCACAGCACATCTTGCTGCCATGTAGTGGATGGGCAGGTGAGACCTGAGATGATTCTGGCCCTTCACAAAGTATCCTGTACCCACAGGTGATTCTGTTAAGGCTTCCAAGACCTCCTGGGCTGATGGGGACAGTCCACAGCTCCTTGCTCTCAGAGGCACTCTCTGGTCTGGTGATATCTGTCTCTGGTGACATCCAGAGCAGAGAGAGGATCCTGCTGCTCTCACTGCTGCTGACACCCAGAGGAAAGACCTGAAGAAATGCACACACAAAACCAGACACAAATGTGGGCACAATGCCCAAAGCAGTGGAAAAGCAGGTCCTCAGTGCTGTCCCTGAAGAAGGAGTCAGAGGAAAGTGAGGCACACGGGGAGGATGTGCCAGCAAAGGTCACCAGAGAGGGAAAGCACACATTGCTCACTTGCTAATGAAAGATGCTTAGTAACCTGAGAAGAAATATTTCAATTCCAGCTCATTATTCATCAGAGCCCCCCAGCTTTGGCAGTGACACCTGAACCTCTGCTACCTGGGGACAGCAAAGCTCCTGAGGACACCAGAGGTCACAGGTATTTTATTAATTTACTCTTTCCAAAGGCATTGTTACTTGCTTATTGCCAGTATCTGTGCTCAGCAGCTTCAACTCTCTCTTGGCTTTGCTGAAATCATTTCCCAGCCAGTGGGAAGCTGCTGGTGGATCCAGCACAGCCAGGACAGTGTCTATGTGCCCATACCAAACTCCTGGGTTTGCAGCATTGCTGTTCTGATGGGCTCTCAAAGGAGATCAGCTCACTGCAGACAGTGCCTGATGGAAGCTGAGCTTTTCCATGCCAGCATTTGCCTTTCCAACCTGAAAACACAGGCTGGGAGATTGGCCTGGCATTCAGGCTGCAGCATGTGACTCTCTAATGAGGGAGGTCCATGAACTGCAGGACTAATGCAAAAGCAGCTCCCCAACCTGCTTCACTGGAGTGGAAGGATTTTATTTTTTTTTTCCATGATTAAGGCCCACTACGGGGAAACAAACCTATTCTTGGCTGTTTTCACAGCCCTAGCAGGTGATTATGAGCAAATTCTATAGCCAGGCTCTACCTCAGGAGTACCCCACCACAATAAGGAGATAAAAGTGCCCTTTCTCACAGGAGGATGCAGCAGGTTCAGGAATTAGAGGATGAATGTCACAGCAATGCCTGTAAAATGTAAAGACTAAAATTGGAGCAAGCCCTGTAGTGTTGGCTTTGAAAGCCTGCATGGAATAGCTGGATCACAATGGTCCTTTGGATCTCTGAGCAGCACCTGCAGCAAATGTGGCTTCACTGCTTGCCTCCTCCCTGCCATCCCACCAACAGCAGCCTGCTTGGAATACACCAGGAGCAGCAGCCAGCAGCAGAGCAGCTGCTACATGGCTGGGTGTCAATAACCATTTTGTGATTATTGTACAATATCTGTACAATTGTGTGCTTCACACAGGGCACACAGGTTTTCCCTGACTCCCACCTTCAGGCACCACACTGCAGGATGGGCTGGGGCTACTCCTGCAGAAGGGCAGAGGGCAGCTCCTGGAAACCACCTCTTCCCCCTCCTTTGACATGAAGGAGGAGATAAATCAGAGACTGAGGTGCTCAGGCACCCTCCTGGCAGGAAAAGTGTGGTTTTCCCATTTTAGGTCAGTATTTGCATACTTATTCCAACAGATATTGCAGCTAGACCTAAAGGTGCTGCATTTCCCTGCAGCAGCAGGGATTTCCTCAGACCCTGGCAGTGGAGGCTGTGCCAAACCCCTTCAGTGCAGGAATGAGGAGTGCCAGGCACCACTCCATCTCCTGGATGCTCCCTACAGTCTGCATCACCTCTCTAATTCACTTCTGAAGGAAACAGTGAATTAACATTTTCTATCTGCTTTAGCAGGAGTGAATTAACAAAGGAAACAGTGAATTAACATTTTCTATCTGCTTTAGCAGGAGAAAGTCACAAACAAATGAGAAAGTGAGTGACTAACTAGAAAATGGTACAAGTGGAGCTGCCCTGAGGAGCTGCAGCCCCAGCCCATGTGCAGACTGTGCTCCTTCAGTGGAACCAGTGTAAATTCAGCTCTGTCCAGTTCACACAGCTCCACAACTGATGTCACACAGTACCAAGTGTAACTTTTGTGAAAAAGCTTTTGTGGAAATGCTCCCTTCATCCTGATTCAGAAATATTGTCCTGTCTGCTTTAAATTGCTTCATACTGGTGGGGGTTTTTTCTGGCTTATTGCTACATCTCTCTCCTCCTTGTTTATACAAGTTATCTCCTGGTTTTCCACAGAGCAAGTAAAAACCAACCCAGATTTTCATATTTCACACATATTTTATTTTTTTAAATCACTTCAGGACTCCCACTGACCTGGGATTAGCCTAGCTTTTTTTTTTTTTTTTTTTTTTTTTTTTTTTTTTTTTTGTTACATAAAAAAACAGGGCTTTCCATCAAACAGCCACACTCAGCTCTCTGCCAATGTGGGCAGCTCTGTCATTGCTCTGTGGCTACAGAAACTTAACAACCACGTTATGGAAACAGGAAAATTGCTTGAATAACAGCAGGTCGTTGTGGGATGGTCATCACTGGACAGGGGAGAGGAGCACCCACCCCAGAGCGAGTGAGCAGCCAGAGCTCCCAGCCCTGCTCCCCAGCTCACTGCCCCTTTCCCTAAATTCACATTGATTTCTGACCTTAAACTACTTGGTGGGCTTCCCTGGAGGATCCAGGGTGTTTTCCATGGAAGTCTGCTCTTTACAATGAGATAAAAATGTGTCTGATCTCGTCCACACAAGCCAGCAAACACTGGAGGAAAACAACACAAGCCTCAATGAGAAAATATTTCAGCTGCTTTGCAAAGACATAAGAAAAAATGCTGTATTGAAGCATCTTTAAAAATGCAACCTACAATCTTTTTTCTCATTATGAAGAACATTTTACAAAAATACCTGCTTCAAGTAGATGCAGCTGCCTGCATCCAGCAAGAAGAGGTAGAAATGCTGCCCTCAGACAGCGTTTCAGGCAGCATTTAATAAAATCCCAAAGGTTTGAGTGCTGCTTGCCACACCATATAGTGTTTCCAGGAGTAGTCTAAACATTTAGATTTCAACATCTCTGCCCTGTTTAAAAAATCTTGAAATGCTGAGAGTGTGGTTGTGTTTTGCCTGGTGAAAACCTGAGAGAAATGGGGAGAGAAGGGGGATGGAGTGAGGCAGGAAGAAACACAATGGAAACCAGCACCGGCACCCAGACAGCCCAGCATGGGTTATACAGTTCTGCATTTACACATTAAAATATTCGTGTGGTGTCTCTGGCAAAACTGATTCATGGTAAGTCAAAGACACCCTTTGTGTAAATCCCAGAATTTAAGAACAGTTATCTTTATTTCTATTTGTTTCATTTCACAGTAATTTTGGGCCCCATTCACCACTCTATTTCAAAGCATGTTGAACATGTTTGAATTATGGTGTTGTGATGTTTTGAGACATTACTGAAAAGCAATACAGCAGCTCTGCCTGCTGCCTTAAAAAGAAGGAATTCTGGCAATTTTATTGACAAGAAGTAAACCTGTTCTGGGGAGGATTTCACCTCTCCCTCCATCTGCAGATGAATTCCTGTTCCCTCTTTTTCAAGCACTGTCATACAGCAGCATTTCTCCACACCACAGCCACAACCAAAATAAGTGTTTAAATGAAACCACCTGGGCTCTCCATGGATGAATTTATTTTGTGAGGTTTTCCTGAGTGGCAGCAAAACATATCTAGAGATGGCTGAGACCTGGCACGTGTCAAAATAAAACACTGACATTTTTAAAATTTCTCACAATTTCTGGGAAAAAGAAATCAGCAATGGTAAAATGAGAGGGTTTAGATGTTTTATTACAGCAAGGCCAAGACACTCAAGCTTTATAGCTCTGATGGCTGCAGAGAGTTGCTGAAACAGCACTAAGAAGAATTTTGAACTAACCATAAGGTTTTAAAGCTGTTGTTCAAATCCTGATGAATTCCATGGATTTGAAATACTTCCATTTCAGTAAAAGCTTACAAGTACACTTTTCAAAGGGTGCATTTTGCTTCCAATACACAAGTTAATACATACCTAGGCTCTCAGGAGCATCATTAATTTAGAGAAAAATCCAACCACATCACAGCACTGTGCATTTTTTATTATCATTGCTATTTTTTTAACCTTATATAAAATCAGTTCCAAAATCAGTTGCTTTGCAGTCGAATGCACTTTCAATTTTTATAACATCTGGGTTGTTCAACTTGGAGAAAAGTTGTCCATTAGTTTAGGACACAATGGTGTTTATTTGAATTATATTTACTTCAAAAGAGAAGAGCACTCATATTCACATGCAGACAGCTATAATTATTTGGTACCAGGACAAAATTGCTGAGGAAACCAAAGATGAACCCTCCAGAATTTTGAATGGTAGAGGAATCTTCTCACAATTGAGCATACTCATAAATAGATACTTTTGCTTTTGTCAGCTGCTCTTTGTGCCTGAGTAACAAAAGTGGAATATTGTCATTGTGGCTCTTTGTGTCTCAATTATCTCAATAAAATCATTATTTAAAATTAAAAAATAAATATAAAACTAGCAGGAGTCTTCTCATTAATTTCAGTGGAATCAGGATATAATGAACTTGTCTTTTTAAAGGATGAAAATCCAGGAACATTTGGGAAATCTTCATTTACATTTGTATATGCACTTTTATATCTTCTAAGTGGCCTAGACCATCAATTATTCTGCCTGTTTAGAAAAGGAGATTTAAATATTTCAAAATCAGTTTTTCTCTGTGTCTCATCTTGACATCTTCACCTCTGCTCTTACTTTCAGGTCCTTAAAGCAATGCCTTTTTTTATCTCCTTCCCCAGCAGTAAAATTTCCTCATCCCCACTCTTGTCCACCACTACCAAGTATGTCCTTGGCAATCTGCAGTTTGAAATGCAAACATATCCATTTCTCCCTCTAAAGCTGGCTCTGTCTTTGGAAACCTTGTTTTTTCCATGCAAGTTTCATTAAAAAAATTCCATTACACTGAATTATCCCTTACTTTAGTCAGTCTGCTGCTGGAATGGACTAAAATATCCATTTTTTTCATTTCTCCAGAAGCCAAAGGGCTGTAGTAAGGCAGCAATGCCTAAACTTGAAGTGCCCAAGGGCAGGTTGGGCAGGGCTTGGACCAGCCTGGGATGGTGGGAGGTGTCCCTGCCCATGGCTGGGGATGGAATGGGATGAGCTTTAAGCTCCCAAACCTTTCTGTGACTGTGTGCACAGCTAGCACATGGTGTGGGCTGGCTTGGTGCCTGCCCAGGGTGCTGAATTGTGCTGAAGTGTCCTGACACTGTCACCAAATGCTGCTCCCAGCCCCACAGGCTGCCCTGAGCACAGGGCTGAGCTGGAAGCAGCTCACAGAGCTCCAGCTGTGACTGCACACAAGGAATCCCCACCCTGGAGCTCCCAGAAAGCTCCATGGGGATCTGCTCTCAGCTATGGGAAGAAAACCTGAAATCATCTTCTAATGGAGCAGCAGATGACAGCAGGGCAGAGGATGAAGGAGGGAGAGGGTTTTTCACTGCCAAGCTTGGCTGGGGAGAGGCAAGGGAGCCCCAGGCATGGGTGGGATGGAATTCCCCAGGGAGGAGGCAGGGCTCTGCTCTGGGATCTGGGGATGGTGGTGGCTCCTGAGCTGAGGCAGACCCAGGGCAAGGACATTGCACTGCTCCTTCCCTGGCTCTGCTGCCCCTCAGAGCCTGGCAGAGCCCAGTGTTTGCTCCTGTCCTTTTTGGGGTGCCAGCCCTGTGTGTCCCCAGCACTGTCCCCAAGGGCAGGGACACGCTGTCCTTCCGCCTGCCCTTCCTTCCCAGGGCCCTGCTGAGGTTTAAAAATATCCTTTCCCAGACTCCCAGCAAAGGCACAAATCCCTGGTTTGCAGTTCAGCTCCCAGGGCAGCCTGTGATAAAATGCTGGGAAGCTACAGGCCTAACAGGGCATTGGACACCAAAGGCATAAAGAATTCCAAAGGCTTTGCATGGAATTTCAGATTGTATCTTTATTTTTACAAGCTAAAGGGAGGCTGTGCAGGGAAATACCACCCTTCAGAATCCACCCACTACAGACTAGTGTCAGAAACAAAACACTGAGCTGGAGCTTGGTCTGAACCTATTTTTAAGCTGCTCTTGTTGTACACAGTGTCTGAGGGTTGTACTGTAGCAAAGGATGCAAATCTTCCAGTGCTTCTGGTATTACTGGTGCAATTCCCACTGGAGGGCCAGGTTAAATTTAGAACCCACAATTCATACAGGAAGCTGACAAGTTGCAGAGAGTTCAGGAAGGAATATGAAGGATGGAAAAACAGCATTTACAGCTGCAGGAGCTTGATGTATTTAGCTTGTGAAGAGGAGAGTTTAAGGGATGATTTGGTTAAAGACTATCAGTGTTCACAGGGAGAATTAAATGTTGAGATTAGGGTCCTCAATTAGCACAGGAAAACCTTGACACTGAAAACAGGCAAGTCCTGACTGGAAACATGAGGCACATGTTTACCAGTGTAAATAATGAATTTATTACCAAAGCCAGAGCTGAAGCAGACAGGATGACTCTTCATTACAGAGTTTTTTAATAACATTTGAATGCTCTTTTCCTGAAAAGACATGTTGAAATTCCAACAAGCACAAACAGAACCAGCCTTGTGACCTGTATTATCCAAGGGAACAGACAGTAATGCTTCCCTTTTTTCACATTCACAGCCTTCTCTCCCTTCCACCAGCAGTCCTGACAGTAATTCCAAGTGTGTAACAGCTGAGAGCATAACTCTGATCTCAGATCCCCTGGCAGATCTGCTCTGTTTTTGTGCAAGCACCAAGCTGATCTCATCTCTCTGCCAGGAGCCTCTCACCTGAGTGATCCTTGAGCCATAAAACCCCACCCTGGTGGCACTGGTGCCCCTCCTCACTGCCTGGAGCCAGCACACAATCCAGCTCCTCACTGCCCTCCTGCTGCCCACCAGCAGCAGAGAATCCTTTGGCACACCCTGGTCCAAGCAATTCCAGCCTCAGTTATCCATCCTGCATTTCCCCAATATCCAACATCCACTGCCCTGTGTCCTGCCCAACACCATCACAGAGAACTGATTATTCAGATTATTCCCTCTTTTAAGGTGTTTAAACCATTTTCATGCCTCACTAAAGTCTCTCCTGCCTTGACAGCACCAATTCTTTCTCCCTCTCCCCAGAGGCCACAGCTCTGGTTAGTTTTTGCTGCTGGACTCCTTCCAAGGGCACCCCCAAACTCCACCTGGGGCTGCAGACCTTCCACAAACCCCAATCTCTGTCACATGTGCCTGAGAGCAGAACTTGGCCCCCTTTAATCCCATTGCATTTATCAGCCATATAAAGTTTTGCACATTATCACCCCAATTACAGAGGCTTGTAGGTGATAATGAGATTGCACTGGATATATTCCAGCAAAGCACATTCTAGGTTTTACTAACTTCATTAACCAAGAAAAGCTGGTTAATGGCTGAAAAGTGCAATGATGCACATAATCACACCAGTTGCTTTGCTACTACAATTATATTATTAAGATGGATCTTTGAGGTACAATTTTCATGTATAATTAGTGGGTTATCCCTTCAGGGAAAAAAAAAAAAAAAAAAAAAAGTTATTCAAAAGCACCCAAAGGTTTGAGCAAAATAGCTCTTACTGAAAACACAAATGAAGTCATGCTCTCAGGTCAGACTCTGAATGGGATTTGTGAGAAAACAGGAGTGCAAGAATTTAGAAATGTGAAATGCCAAAGTTGCAATCCACTGACACACTGGGAGCACCCAGCCTCAGTGGTGCCCATGGGTATCCAGGCTGTGACTTCCAAGAAGACAACAGATCCCAGAATATATCACAATTGTAAAATATTTAGACTGATTCAAAATTATTTCTTGGTGTTTTAGTGACTGCTGTATTCTTCAGTTGTTTATTTTCTTGGGCATCACTCTTCTTCCCAGTAGAAGCAACTTCAGTTTCAGAGTAAGAAAGGCAGCACCACCAAGCAGGCAGGACAGTGAAGAACCCTCTGGTTATTCCTTTCACCAAATAACAAAACAGAAAACAAGTGTAAATTCTCACAAGCAATTTCCAAGTGCAAGCCTGATTTTTTTGATTGCTTTCCTCTTTCAGCTAAATTGTGCTTATCAGTTTGACAGAAAATGCAATGGCTGGTTTTTTGCTAGGAATTTTTTACAAATTTAATTGAGCTGTCAGAAGAAATGCTATTATCCCCACCATGTGAAATTAATATATCAGGAACTTATCTACTGTCTTGCATGTGTGCATGACATTTATATGGATCATTGCAACTAGTACATATTTCTTCTGCTTGATAAAATTTCACACAATAAAAAAATCTTTAGAACAGAATTTGTGATTGTCTAAAAGTCCTTGAATTTGTCTGGCTCTGCCAAGGAGCTTAGCAGGAGACTTTGCTGGATTTAATCAGCCAGACAGACCTCAGAAATTCTGCTGGAATTCTTGTTGCTATTAGAAATATGCACTAGTATTTGCTAATTCAGTTCAGAACAGATTCAGAAACTAAAAGCAATAAATCCTCATGCAAGCATTCAGCTCTCTCAAGGATATCCTGGAGCAGTGATTTTTGGAGAGCAGGAATACATAAAGGAATGTAGAGTGTCTAGCCAAAGTTTTATTTGAAATATTCTTTTCAATGAATCCAGAGACTTGTCCAAACCAGAAAACCTCTGATTTTTCCCAAATCCATTGGCTTGGCCTTTCCCTTCCATGACCCTGCAGAGGAGACAAGAAAACAGAGGTGAAAGGAGATGAAATCAGTACTCAAACTCTTGGACACTCCCTTTCAGTAAGGAGGAGTTATTAATTGATATTAAACAGGAGTTTAATCTGCACTGCAAGTCACCAGGACATCTTTCTGTGCCTTAAGAGCTCTGTGGTCTCCTGAAATCCAACAAAAACTTCCAAATTTGAGAAAACCTGCAGGCACTGTGGCAAGGCCTGCCATGATAAGGATATACTTAATGTTTGCTGCACTGGGGTTTCATTTATTATTACCCTGGAGTTAAAGGAAAGTGTGAAACAGCATTACCTGCAGGCAAAGCCAGCTGCCACTGCAAAATTCAATGTGTGAAACCCCCAAAAAACCCCCAAAAAGTTCAAAGCTGACAGAGCTGCTGGGGCAGACTCTGGTAGAGGCACATGGTAACAACCTGTCAGCCACAATGAACTCCAGAGGTGTTTAAATAATAAATAAACAATAAACAGCCAGAGGTGAGCCCCTGGCTGCAGAGCAGTTGGGATTTTAACCTCAGCATTTCCCAAAGCACAGGGCAGGGCTGGGTGGTGTCAGCAGGTGCTGCCCATTGAGCAGCTCAGAGGTCAGAGAGCTCCTGCTCCCCAAATGCTTCAGAATCACAGAATGGTTTGGGTGGGAAGGGACTTTAAATCTCATTCCAACCCTCCTGCCACAGGCAGGGACACCTTGCACCAGACCAGGTTGCTCAGAACCTCATGCAGCCTGACCTTGGACACTTCCAGGATATCCAGAGATAATCAATAATAATAAAGTTCACTAACATAGACCTGATTTGATTCATTTATTTAATAATAAAAATAAATTTTACACATTAAGTGTGTAAAATTAACACACTTCCTGTGCAATTTCAAGCTCGCAGGGTCTTTGCAGAAGAACTCAATTCTCCATTTCAACATGAGTCTGATTTGCTATAAAGGGAAATCACATTTGACATTTAGGAACTAAAGTGTTTACAGCATTTATTACATTTTTCTGATATATTAATAAAATGCATAAGCACAAACTGTTCAACCAAAAAAAGAAATCAAACCTACCTTTCAGTTTTCATAAAAACCATTTGATTTTCTCATAAACAATATGTATGAATTTCTGTGCCACTTTGACATCCTCCTCCACAAGTCAGTATATCCTCAGGACAAATATGGTTCTGCTGATAAACATGTGGCTCTTGGCTTTATTTGTGTTCTGCAGTAGTTTGGATGGGCAAGTCAAAACCCTGGCTGGTTGTCTGTGACCTTTGCATTCTCCTTTAAATTCCATGCATTTGCAAGAGATGATGGAAGAGCTGATAGTGTCTACTGTTATCAGCCACAATAATTAGATTAGATACATTTTTTTGATTGCAAAATAGTCTCTTAATGGATTTTTTTTTTTTTTTTTTTACAGCTACTATTTCCAGCACTTAGTCTCCTTCAGCTGACAAACTTTTTTGGGGGGAGAAGAAATTCAGTTTCTCTTCTCTCTGCACTGTGGGCCCCCAGAGCATGAAGTCTTTTTGCTGCCAGCCCCTGCTGAATGCTCAGCTTCAATTCCTCTTGGTTCAAGGTGCCATTGCTAGAGATAAAACAAAATAGGGGAAATGAGGGCATCTTTCTGGAAATCTGAGCCCTCAACAGTCAAGCAGAGCCATGTTTAGGTTGCCCATATAACTTTCTGCTGTGATGAGCACATTCCTTCCTTGATGACAATGATATATTCTTGGAGGCTCCTTTTATTTTCTGAGCTTAGCTCTTTCAGTTGTCTGCATGCTACGAGATGGAGCAGCAGTTCTTACAGGGCTGCCTAATGCTGTGTGCTGTTCTGCACTTCCAGTGGCTGAATCAAACTGAGAGACAGCTAAAAATGCACCATATTCCCCACCCCAGCTCTGTTTGCCTGGGTAAACATTTGCTGCAGTTACCTGAGGACTCTCATGTAACTCTAAAATTAATGATCTGGACAGTCTCTCCTGCCCCCAGTGCACTGAAAGCTGTGCTCCACACCCTGGAAAAGTTTGGTACTCTGTTAGATAAACACCTGATGTGTTTGGTTATGCTGAAATAGCCCCCTGGGCTCAGCACAGATCAGAAGGTGAAACCACCACTGCCTCCTTTGCAGTCAGATTTCCTGCTCCTTGAAGGACCAGCAGGATCACACAACAAAAGCAAAAGCACATCTCCAAAGAAAGATTCCCAAAACCAAAGTCATGTTTTGTGGCTGGTTTTTACATCCCTGATCCTCCATCCCAGGGAATTTTTTGCCATTAAAAAGGGACTAGGATAATTTCTTTATTCTTTTTACCAACATTGTCATGCCAGCTCAGTCCCTCCTTTTCCTGGAGTCTGGGAGACACCACATCTGGGATCCCACACCTTCCTCACAGCATTGACAAGGAGCAGAGGTTTCCTTCTCAGCAAAATCCCTTGTGCACCCCTCCCTCCTGAGAAGGGAAACACCAGAGAAAGTTCTTCTCCCACACCAAACATCAGTGCTGGGGCCTCTGAGCAGAGCCCAGGCTGAAGCTCTGCTTCCACAACTTGTGTTTGTATCCTCCAGTGAAACCTAACTCACCATGTCAGCCCCACCAGCTGCTTCCAATCTCCTGAGCAGGACTGCTCTGTGCTGCAAACTTCATCTTTCCAAACACAAGCACAATCTGTAAAGCCAGGAGCTTTAGAGAGGATTCCTGAACACCAGGCTGGGAGTCCAAGCAGCACAGGGCATATCTTCCCTGTGTCAGCAGACACCTCATGTATTTTTAGTGCTGTCAGAAACAAACCACTCCTTGATATTCCAAAGGGGGGGAAAGTCTTCTGGAAGTGGTGGTGGAGCTAATATTTTAAAAGACCCTTCTGAAAACTTGCCAGCCTCCTGGGGGAGCTTGTCAACATCTCCCACGTTAAATGAAAGCCACTTTAAAATCCACAGGGGTTTTGAAGAAAAGCTGGAACATATCAAAGCTGCTGGGATGGCAAGCTTCATAACGTGCACAATACATCAACACTTACAGCCAGTAAATCCTCCCCAGCCTCAGGGGAGCTCACAGCCCCCCAGAGTAAGCCCTTTCCTAATGTATCTCTCAAATGAACTGCTAATCCCCTCTCTAAACTTGACAGCTGTCCTGCATGCACTCAAACCCCTCTGTGCTTTAATCCTTCTATCATTCTTGTTAAGTCACTTGTTAGATAATTTTTTGCTTTAATACAAAGAAAGAAATCTTTCCTCCAGCCCCAAACAAAGGCCTCTCTCACCTGCAGCTGGCATGTCCACAGATTTCTTACATATCTGTGCACATATATGTGTGTGTGTGCATTCTCAGGAGCAATTTTGGGCTTTACAAATTCCTGTGGCCAGTGGGAGCTCCCACACCAGTCCCCCCAAGCAGATTTCTCAGACCCCAGCAGATCTGATGGCTTCCTGTGCTCAGATCAGCTCAAATTTCTGACATGGTTTCTGGCTGCTCTGAGAGAGCACAAAACTTTCCCCTTGGTTGGGCAGAGTTTGGCCCATGGTGCTGAACTCACAGTGCCAGCAGCTATTTGTCACTTCTGCTCCAGATGACAGCTTGCCAGGGTTGCTGTGCAGCCCTGCCACAAGAACTCACATGAGACACCACCAAGACAGATGTGGTCTTACACTGCCCAAATCCTGACAAGGATTGCCTAAAGGGTAGTTTGGCATAGGAAATAATCCCAAATTCCAGCTGAGGACAAAGCAGTAGTTTTTCTCTGCAGTTCTCAGTGTTTCAAATGAAGAACATTTCAAAGCACACCAAAACACTAATTCTTCCTAGAAGCAGCTACTTGTCCATTAGCTCCTCTTGACCACATATTTTGTTTACTGCTTGAAACTGATGAAGAGTTTGATTCATGTCAGCAGTGGAATTCCCTGCTCTTGGACCAGCACTGTGACTGGGTGACTCCAATCAGCTGGCATGAGGCTGGTGCAAGTCTGATGATCCCTGACAGCTCTGCAGGGACCTGAGTGGAGCTGTTGAGTATTTGCTCAACACCTGGAACATGCTGGACCACGAGCAAAAGTCTGGACAAAGAAAGCAAGGAAATAATTCCTGCAGCATTCCTCAAACACTTGGATTGCCAAGGCACTGCTGAGCTGTTGGTCAAACAGAGGATGCTGTTACTGCAGTGCTGGTGACAAGTGTCTATCCTTCACAATATTTTCCCACAGAGGATATTTTTTTATGCTGTTCCACATTCTTCATCACTCCCTGCATTGGCAGTGAGGGGAACAGGGCCATTTCCCTCACTGCTACAACAGTGATATGAAATTATTCACTCTGCCTCTTAAAATGTCTACAGAAGATGAGATACAACAATTGCTCCAGGAAGTGATGCTCCACCACTCTGACTGATCACCCCGTGCCCTGTCACCCATCTGTTACCTCTGCCATTCCCTGCTGGCTCCACTGCAAATCAGACCTGAAACACTCTGCTGAGGAGGGCAAGGGTCTGTCACATAACTGCAGCTCAGAGATGAGCTCTGGGCTGAGCTCCCCATAACTGTGAAATGTCCCTGTGCTCACCCAGTGCCCCACACAAGCATGCTCTGGAACAGGAGCTCCTTTGGGAATGTTTTCAGTACTGAAATGAGTCCATTTTCCAGCTCTGCTCCCTGCAGCCATCCTTACTGTGCCCTGGCCCTTGGTGCACCCACTTCCCAGGCATTCATGTGGCCAGGGAGGCAGATCCAGCCTGGTGGTGCTGGAGGCAGCCCCTGAGGAGGTGTTCCTGATACCTGAGCTAATGAATCCTGCCCATTTCAGATGCAAACAAAACACATTGGAAAGCTGCTTTACCTGCCAGAGGAGCACCTGTTAGACTGACAAATAAGGGCCATGTACAGGGGAGACAGATTTACTTCTGACAAAACCCCACCCACCCTGCTCAGCCCAGCAGCTCTCACCAGGGGCTGGAAATTAATAGGATCTTTGCATTGTCAACTCCTCTTGCCCGAATGGAAAAGCACACCTGATGCTTCCCAAAGGACAATATGGTTTCTGGGTTTCCTGATTGGAATGGAACCATCAGGGGCAGCAAAGGGGACTTGCATGTCCCCACCACAGCCCCTCGTCCTGCAGTACAGCAGCTGTCCTGCAAGGACTGACCAGGGGAGTGAGGGCTGGGCCACCAAAACCTGGATTCCCCAGGCCCAAAATGGGGCTCTGCTGCCTGTTCTGCTGCCTCTGCACCCACCCACTGCACACAGAGCACTCACAGGCACAGCACAGGCCAGGCTCATCCCTTGCTAGGGTTGAACATTCCAGACCGGCTCCCCATGCCTGAGCAGCACTCCAGTGAGGGCACATACCTCACCTGAGATCCCAGCCACCCTTCTCTAATTTAATTCATTAAAACCCACTCCTGACAGGGGCGCAAAGAAGAAATCATCTGCCCCACACAACTTATTAGCAGCGATGGGAAGGCACCTGCTGCCCCGCATGAGCTCAAAGGCTCCTTGGAGCCTCTTCCCTCTCGTACAGCGCTAAACTTGTTCTGTCCCCGCATCGCTGTGCTGCGGGCAGACTCCTCCCTGCCGGCTCCTCCGGGCCGGGACTGCGCTTTGCCGGGTCCGGCTCACACGGGCTGCTCCGGATCATCCTGCGGCTCCGCTCTCGGTCCCGCTCCCGATCCTGATTCCCATCCCACTCCCGATCCCAATCCTGATCTCCGTCCCAATCCCGGTCCCGCTCCCGATCCCGATCCCGATCCTGATCCCCATCCCCATCCCCATCCCCATCCCCATCCCCATCCCACTCCCGATCCCGATCCTGATCTCCGTCCTGATCCCAGTCCCCATCCCGCTCCCGATCCCGCTCCCTATCCCAGTCCCGATCCCGGTCCCGGTCCCGCCGCACCTGCGGGACCGGAGCGCGCCCCCAGCGGCCGAGCCCCGCCCCCTCGGCCGCTCAGCCAATGAGTGCGCGGAGGGCGCTGTCCTGCAGCCAATGGGAGCGCGGCAGCCGCGCCCCCGCCCCCTACTTGAGGCGCTGCGCGCGGCCGCGCGCTCGCAGAGGCGGCGGGAGCGGCCGCGGAGCGGAGGGGACCGGACCGGACCGGACCGGACGGTGCGTCCGGCGCTGCCCCGCATCGCGCCCGAGGGAGGGGCCGCTCCCATGGAGGCATTCCCGGGCACCAAGCTGGAGCAGCACCGGCACCTCCCGCCCGTGGAGTGCCTGCCGGGCGCCCGCTACGGCGGCCGGAGCCACAGCGCCTGTGGGAACGTCTTCAACTCCTGGAACGACTATTTGGGGCTGGCCACGCTCATCACCAAGGCAGTGCGGCCCGGCAAGGGCTTCGGCGCCGAGCCCCCCTCGGTGGTGGTGGCGGCCGCAGTGCCGCCGGCCGAGGAGGAGGAGGAAGAGGAGGAGGAGGAAGAAGAGGCGGCGGGGCCGTACTTCGAGGGCGCGCTGGACTTGCACGACCTGGAGCTGTGCGGGCATCACCATCACCACCACCACCACGGCGAGGGGCTGCTGGAGGAGCGCTTCGCCGAGTTCAGCCCGTTCCCCGGGCGCGGCGGCCCCGCCGCCGTGGTGCTGGACTGCTCGGGGGAGCTGCCGGGCCGGGAGGGCGCTGCCCACGCCTGGGGCGGGCTGGTGGTGGCGGGGCGGCTGCCGGCGCACCCGCGGGCCGCCTCCCGCCTGCTCAAGCCCGAGCTGCAGGTCTGCGTCTTCTGCCGGAACAACAAGGAGGCGGTGGCTCTCTACACCACGCACATCCTCAAGGGACCCGACGGCCGCGTCCTGTGCCCGGTGCTGCGGCGCTACACCTGCCCCCTGTGCGGCGCCAGCGGGGACAATGCCCACACCATCAAGTACTGCCCGCTCTCCAAAGTGCCGGCGGCCCGGCAGCTCCGGCACGCCCGGACCGCGCTGGGCAGGAAGGGCCGCTAGCCCGGGACCCCCGGGACTCGCCCCCGCGCTGGGCAGGAAGGGCCGCTAGCCCGGGACCCCCGGGACTCGCCCCCGGCTGGGCAGGAGGGGCCGCTAGCCCGGGACCCCCGGGACTCGCCCCCGGCTGGGCAGGAGGGGCCGCTAGCCCGGGACCCCCGGGACTCGCCCCCGGCTGGGCAGGAAGGGCCGCTAGCCCGGGACCCCCGGGACTCGCCCCCGGCTGGGCAGGAGGGGCCGCTAGCCCGGGACCCCCGGGACTCGCCCCCGCGCTGGCACTGCCCCGGCCCCGCTGCGCGCTGGAACGCGCGGAGCCCGGCGCCGGGCAGGGGGACTGCGAGCCGGAGATGCGCTGTGTTTGTTTATTGTAAGAAAAAAAAATATATATGTGATTTTTACGGAGACGGCGAGATCTGACTGGGTGGGCGTGCCGCAGGGGGTCCGAGGGTTAAACCAGGGCCGGGGAGGTGGCGGGGGGTCCCCGGTGCCCCCAGAGCCCCCGGTCCGGTTCGGCTCTGCCCGACCCGAAGCGCATCCGTGCCGGCGAGACAGCGGGCGGGAGAGCTGTTCTTCATTGCCGGTTAATAGCAGGGTATTTAATTAGGGTACAACACTCCTTCAGTGAAAAGAGCTTGCTTTTCAGTTCCTAAAGCAAACATCCCACCGATTTTCTTTGCTAGTTTGAAAACCGGGTGAGCGAATCGCGATGGAACCTGCCCCTCAGTAATTGACACCTGCTTCCCGAAATCGCAGGATCCGAGCGGTCACCGTTCCTCTCGCCCTGGTCTCGCAGGTCCCCGTGACGAATACTCAGCTTTAGAGAAGGGCTGAGAGGAGAAAACATCCAAGTGCATGTTTGGAAACGTGATGACTCCAGGCTGGAGTGCAAACTGAGCCCTTTCTGCTGACAGAAAGGCAGTAAGAGTGGCAATCGAGCAAGCTTTGATGTGGCTGTGTTTGTGGTGGAGAATGGGGGAAGCTTGACGGAAAAAGACCTGGAGTAAAGCAGAAAGCTGTGACCATAGGAGAATGGAAGGGAGGTTTGTTTATTTTCAAGAGTTCAGAGAATGTGGCTTTAACTCGTTGCAAGTAAAGGAGATCTACCCATGTGGATAACGAATATCCTTAACACTGCACAGACTGTACAAAGCATAAGAATTAGGCTGAAGTCCTGGACCACTCTGAGTGATGGCAGTTCCTTGGTGCTGTCAGCCAGTACTGCCTCACTTCTAATCCCCAAAAGGAAAGGAATTGCTTCTTTTGTTTATTTTGGGGTGGTTTTTTTTGTTACCCAGAGGTAGAACAAGGAGCAGCAGCAGTTTGGAGTTTGAGTCCTCTGGAGCAGAAAGGCTGGTGCTGGAGTTTTCAGTGCAGAGGATCCACACTGCTGTGTGGCTTCACCGTCACCTGGGGTGTGGAGGGGTGCTCAGTCCACAGGGGCTGCCCTGCCAAGGGCAGGGAGGTGAAGAGAGCCTTGTGGAGGAACTGCCAGGACATCACCAGCAAGATGAGAAGGGAGATGGTCCTGGCAGAAAAAGGAACTAGGAAAGTGAGGAGGCACCACACTTATGTGGTTTCCTTTTGAAAAGCAGCTCAGCAGGGTGGCAGATGGGGTCAGGAGAGCAGGACAGTCAAGAATGGAGTCAAAACATGTGTGGGATGGGCTGGGGATGAGGACCCAGGGCTCATTATTCATCACTGCTGTTGACTTGCAGCCACAGCAATTAGGAGGAAGAAAGTGATTTTTGTGTGGAAGTGTTCCCTGAAATCTCCATCAGATGGCTCCAAAGATGGTGTCAGGTCTAATTATCAAATGCACTGGGGCTTGCACTAAATAATACTTAGTGGTTACAGCTATCCTTGTGCCAGCCTCCCTCTCCCTGTGCTAAACACATTACATTTTGTCTCTTGCTCTATGGGGAGTGCACCACAGGCTTTTCTAAGCTGTTAAAGTTAGATGTGTTTAGTTTTGTGATTCCTGGTCCACATTGGTTTAATCTGTGTCCACCACACATTAGAATCAAGCTCAAGTGTGATGCTGTGGGAAGAGTTTTCTTCTGTACTTTTGTTACCTCCTTGTGGGAAACTTGAAGATCCTTATATACATTTTAATGCAGTTGACTGTTACTGGACACAAAAGCAAGAAAGATGAAAGAAAATGTGTCTCGGGTGTTTTCTGAGGGTTAACTGGCTGGGCTGGATTGGAGGTGTTTGCCATGTCCCTGCCCCACCTCTCTGGTTTTCACATTAAGCTGCTGTGCAGCACCAGCCCTATAGCAACACCTAGAAATCCCTCAGGATAACAGCAGATCCTGTGTCTTGGATGGCCCTGGCCTTCTGCAGAGCCTGTGTAAGGGGAAAGCTTCTATCCTCAGCCTGTGCTGCTGCCTGCTGCTCCTGGTTCTGTTCTCCAAGCACCTGCAGCTTGCTCTGGAAAGGCCAAGAGCTGCTGTCATCACTGCCACCCAGAATTAGGCATCTCACCAAAGGCTTAACAGGTACAGGGGAACAGTAACAGCTTCCAGACCAGTTGGGGGTGGGGGAGATACAATAAACAAACAACAAACTTCAGACTATTGCAGAAAGATGACAGGATTCAGCAAAAGAGCCTGACAGCAAGGCTCTTCAGATTCTTTATGTAATCATTCAACAGGACAATTTGCCCTTTAAAGATTTCCAAGTGTGAGTCTTAACAGACTAAACCTTAAAGGCTTTTTGATTCGTTTTATTTTAAAGTAAGCTCACGTTATTTCTGGTGCACCAGCACACTCCTTGTGGCATTGAGTGAGCAGAAACAGGCTTGCTCTTGGTAGCTCCAAAAAGGTTATTACAACAGACAGTGTATTGCTACTTTGACTCCTTTAATACAGGGAACTGTTTGCATTAGTAATTTAAATTCTGGGAACAGCAAAGAGCCTAATCTTAAAGCAGCCCAGATTAGAGCTGTATTATGCTCCACAGAAGAGGTCTGTAAAAAGTGAGATACTATTCTCACTCTTCTATGGGCATCTGCAAATCAAAATGTTATGGTCAGCTATTTAAACCTGTGCATGTAAGTCATGACATTTTCTATAGTGATAGTCTGGCAAGAGGAGTGAACACAATACTGGATAATCATCCTCAGCTAGTACTAGTCCTGGCAAAAAGCAAGCTACTTCTAATTAGAAACTACTTCCAGATGTAGAGGTAACTTGATTCAGCTTTAGTCAGATAAGTCTGTGCCCATCTTTAATGGAAATTCTCTTTGGGCAGGTTGCTGTCAGTCTGCTGACAGTGCCTCAGGCAGATGCCATAGGACCAAACCACAATGGCTATAAATGTCTTTTTTTCTTCTTTTTTACAGTGTCAGTTTGACCCACCAGATATATAGATTAATTGTTACTGGAGATGAGTTGCTAAGAGTTGCATGGGGAGGAAGATAAAATTCTAAAATGACTGTTGCCTGGACAAAACAAGTGATACACTAAAAATGTAACAAGCTTTGGCAAAGCTTCCTATCCAAGAGAGAAAGGGCTAACAGAGCTTAAAGTGCAGCAAGGGAGGTTTTGATTAGCAAAATGCTAATAAATTGTTTTTAGAATCTCCATCCTACTGTAATTAAATGAATTATTTTTATTTAAGAGGAGGACCAGACAAAGTGTAGAGCATTTCAGCTCCAGTTTGCCCTGCCATGGCAAAAAAGGAAGAATTGGGAGTTTTTGTTACACCACTTGAATGCCTACTTCTTGCAATGCTGCAGGAAAGCACAGGATGGGCACTAGTGCCTGAATACCAGGGAGATTTTGGATGCTGCATTTCACTGACCTAATGCCTTCCCATTGTAGGCTGACACCATTCAGCAGTGCCCTTTAGCCACAGGAGGAGAACTTGCTTATGTGCAGCAGTTCTTGCCAATGACAGCAGCCCAAGGACAGTAAAACAACAAAGATATGTTTCATTTGCAGCAAGACAAGCCTTCCAGTACTCTTGCTGAGGTCCACCCCACCATCCTCCTCATGGCCTCACTGAGGTCACCAAAGTCACAACATGTCCTGGGCTGCAGCTGTGGCTGTGCCCAGTCAGGAGTAGCACTACTGCACCCTGCCAGCACTCATAAATATGGATTTTGTAAAAAAAATGTTAGTTTTTATAGGTAAAACACTCTAGAGAAAGCTTAAATATAATGGCAGTGATGCCTTCAGTCGTGCCAATGGGCTGGGTCAGTGTCTGGACTGTTCCTGGAGTGGGAAGGAAACAGCATTTTTCATACCTGACACTGCCTTGCTGGAGGTTTATTTTGATCCATCAACATTTGCATCCATTCAAACAGCAGCAGCCTTATGTTCTGCCTTCTAAATAGAGCCTGTGACAGTTTGTATTCTTCTATGGTTCACTGAAAATTTTAGCTGTTTAATGGAGCATAACTTAAGGCAAAGATTGACACACAACTCATTTGGCTTCATCAACATTTTCCTAATTTTGTGCTCATGTTTAATGATGGTGGGAGGGGGAGATTTGAGCTGTTGGGTTTGGTCAGCAGAGGTTTTTGATCACTGTCAGTCAGTATTGTGTCTAAACAGATCAAGCAATTAAATACACACTGGAAAGCCTGCAAAGCTCACATCTCCTCAGCTTCTCAAGCTGCCCAATCCTGAGAATGCAACACTCATTGAAAACATTATCACAATCTCAAATAATGCAAATTAATAACACAGATTGGGAAACAGCTTTAGCTGCTGCAGGGATGACTAACACTCATCCCTGTGTGAAAGCATCTTTGTGGATGCAATTAAAGCTGAAGGTATAATCACTATTTACATATTACAAGGCTGGAGAAAGGCAAATGTTGTGCCTATCATTGATAAAAGGCTGAAAGGACCATCTGAAGAAGCACAGGCCAGATGGTATCACTTCAGTCCCTGAGAAAATCAGAGCAAGTCCTTTCAGAAAGGATGCAGAAGATGACTGGGAACAGCCAGAATGGAATTACTGAGGGTAATCCATGCCTGGCTCACCTGCCTGCTATAATAAAGTATCTTTGTGGATGAGGAAAGGAGCCCTGGATATTCATCTCAATTTTAACAAGGCTTTCAGCACTGTCTCACCCAATATTCTTGCACCCCAGCTCAGGATGCTACAGCCCAAATAACAGAGACAAAAATACTGGCTGCATGTCCAGGGCTGAGCTGGAACCATTCTCTAGGCCCTGGAGGCTGCCACAGGATGACACTCAAGGGGAGCTCCAGCCCACACACCTGGGACAGGGCTGCTGGCCAAAGGGATGGACAGGAGCCTGCTGAATTCAAGAGGGAGCAGGGCAGGGGCTGCCCAGCCAAGGAGGGAGCCCTTGCAGCACATCTGGGTCCTGGCAGAGCATGAGGCAGCAGGGTCCAGGCTGTTTGAGCTGGGCACTGAACTGTTTGGGCCTGGATCGTGCCTGTAGAAGGAAAGGATCCCCCTCAGCTCACCTCATCTTTCCCCTCTGGGGTTCCATTCCCCCCATAGAAGGACTTGGCCAAATTAGAGTTCAGCAGAGGGCCAACATAGTGTTCAGGGGCTGGAGCACACTCCTGGGAGCAAAGGCTGAGGGGACAGGGCTGGTTCAGCCTGGAAAAAGGAATGGTTTTAGGGGAGACCCCACAGCAGCCACCCATTTCCTACTAGGAAGTTATCTGGAAAATTCCAGCTCTCCACAGTAGCACACAGTGAGTAGAGAGACACAAAGTCAAAAGAGAGAGGTGTAAACGTTTGAGGGCCACAAAAATGACCAGAGAGCTGGAGCACCTCCCCTGTGAGCTGGGGTTTTTCAGCCTGGAGAACAGAAGGTTCCACAGATCCCTAACTGTGGCCTTTGAAGGGAGCCTGTAAGAAGCATCTAAGATTTTTTGGCAGATTCTGTTGTGATAGGAAAAGGGTAATGGTTTTAAACTGAAGGATGGTTGATTCAGATTAGATACAAGAGGTTTTTTAACAATGAGGGTGGAAAACACTGGCACAGATTACCAAGAATGGCTGCTGTTCTCTGGTTCCATCCCTTTTGGGACTGTATAAAGAACAAAAAATACAGTTTTTTTAATGCTTGGAAAACACTTCCTCCCTGAACGAGCCCTGTGACTCAACCAGCAATGACATGACAGGATCCAAAGACACAAAAATCAAACCCTGAGAAGATGGCTCTGAGACCAAGTTTTCCCCAAGAAAACTACTGGCCCTGGATAACCCAGAAGAGGGCAGGAAAAGGACAAGAGGAGTATTACAACTTCTGTTCACTCATCAGGTTTCTCAGGGATAAACTAGCCCAGGTGTTCTCACCTTCTCCTTTAGCTGGTACAGAACAGGTCTGAGAACAGAAAAGAGTTGTTCAACAGTTGTTCTGCATGAACACATAGTGCAGGACTCACTAAAAAGCCAAGACAATGCAGCAGCTAATTCCTTAACTTGTTTATTTATCATTGAAGAAACACACAGCAGCAAGTTCTGTGTTGGCTTCAGTGTGACCAGATCATTCCTTGTTGTTACTGCACCCCAGCTTTGAAGTCAACACAGCCATTACTACAAATCACTTTTTTGGAAAGAGAAAGAATTGACCCTGAAGACAAAAAATTGGGGGGAAAATTAAACAATTTCTCCAAAACCACACATTTTAAATATGACAATATTTATAAATCCTTGAAAGGCATGAATTATCCAGTAATGGAAAAAGCAGTTGTGATACTGGCAACAGAAAGTACATAGCCATATGCTTACCAAAACACTGAAATTGTAAAAACTGCAAGTTTGATTTGTACACTGCAGCAGTGTGTACATTACTGGAACAATGACTGCAAAGTGGCCTCAGAGGCATTATGGATTCAAGTAAATCTACATAAAATGTCCCAGTGTAGCTAATTCACAATGTTTATTGTATTCAATTCAAATTTAAACAACTTACTGAATTTAGATAGTGATAAAATATCTCAGAAACCACTTGTCCTCCAACATACCTATGTAAAAGAGGGCATTTCTACTTTTTGGCTAATTATGCAAATTCTTTTAGCTCTGCCTTTTCAATAATTCCACTGTGTGAACAGAGGCATTTTCAAATGCGTGTCCTGTGACAATAGTACCCCATTCCAAATTAAGAAAGACTAAAAATATAAAGGACAGCTTGTTTTGGTGCAAGAGAGAAGCTCTACTGAAGACAGCTGTTGGGCTTGCTTCTTTTTATTTTAGCAACAAATGACCCATGAAATAAGCATCATTTGAAATTTCAAAACCTGGCATTCAATTTCCAACCTTCTGCTGTGAGTTTTGTGCATGATCAATCTATATGAGTAAGTAATTCATGCTTTCATGTTACCTCAAAACATTGGTTAAAGAATTCCAATTCAGAACGTTTATAAGCACAAATATAACCTGTGGATTCGATCCAATCAAAACTAAAACATCGGTTCAACTCTGTGATTCCCACTTAACGTCGTACGGTGGTCCACCCTTCTTCATCTGTCTCGTTTTTAGTGCGGCGCACGGGCTCACGCTCCTTCTCTGGTTTCCAGGATCCTTTCTCCTTCTCCCCATCCCTCTCCCTCTCTTTGGATGCTGCTGGGGGAGCAGCAGCTGGAGGAGCAGCAGGAGCAGGGCCCGAGCGCCGCGCCGGTTCCCGCTCCTCGCCGCGCTCTTCCCTCCTGTCGTCAGCGCGGCGCCACGAGCTCGCTGCGGAGCAGGAGAAACAGAAACAGCTCAGTCAGCCTCCAACTAACAGAGACAATGACAATGGCCAAATACACGTTTTCATTTTATAGGGAAGTAACAGCAGAACTACTCAAACCTCGTCTCAAGTTTGGGATTGTGGTGAGCAAGCTCAGCGTCGTCTTTAAAATACTGCAATAAGAATGTTCTACTGATGTACTTGGTTTTATGGTGTAAAAATATATTCTTATATTAGCAGAATTAAAATCACAAAAGTGTCTCCTTAGAAAATGACTGAACTGTGAAAAAAGAAAGATCCTGACTTAAAAATATCTGTGGAAAATGTTTAGATATTTGCTGTTATTAAAAGAGAGGAAATGGCTCTTCGGCCTACTGGAATCAGAGGCCAAATGGTACTGAATTACATGACTCCACTGGTAACCACATCCACCACCCCTTACTGTACAAAAAACTGTTCATTTCCACCAAAAAGAATGCTAAGAGTGTGTGAACAAAGCTGTGGCAGATGCCAAGAAGTCAAATACCAAAATTTCTTGATACATTAAAAAAAAAAAAGAATGTCCACACTGAGAACACTGCCTTTCTGTCAGCAGCACTCCTGTGTTTGATCACATGTTCTGTTCCAATCTGCTCCCAAGTGCAGGAATACCCACATCTGGGGCAGAGACAAAATGAGATTCTGAAGATAAGAATACCAGAATCACAAGATGTGGTGGTCTCTCCGGACTAAATGGATTTGCTGTTACTGTATTTTAAGAACACAGCAAAGGATTAATAAATATACAAAACTAATATAGGTATGTCATCAAAATTAATACTATATTAATTACCAATTAATACCAAATAGGGTGTGAAACCCTCTTTCAGAAATATTTCTGTCACATTTTAATGGCTTTAAGGAAAGGGTCAGAAATTAATTTCTGGGATGTCTGCCTTGATAATCTAAACACAAGGACTAACATACACCCAGACACAATCCTGTGAGAAGTGCATACTTGAAATGTTATCCTCCTCCTGTCGATGTGAAATGCTACTAAGATAGAAAAGAACAAATTACAAATAGTTAAGATTCCCTGAATTCTCAGTTACGCCGAAGGTGCTTTTTATTCTTTTGTTTAGGGGAAGGCAGTTAGAAGGCAGGCTGCAAAGATGAGCTGTTCCCATGTGAGGGAGCAGGGAGAGGAGGGTTTGGGGACACCGAAGGGAACCTACGCTCGTCGCGCTCGGCGCGCGGGGCCGGCCCTCGGCGCAGGGGCGGCTCTCGGTCCTCGCCGCGCCGCTCCCTCCCGTCACGGCCACCTCTGTCCCACTCCTCACGGCGACCTGAATCTCTCCAGCTGGAAGTTTCCTCGGCTGGCCCTCTCCTCCAACCGCCGTCATCCCTTTGGCCACGCAAAACATAAAACTAGATGTTAAGATTTGTATCTTTGCTGTGGAAAGGAGCAGTAATAAATCATAACGTGGCTATTTACAACCCCAGTGGGTGTCTTATTTTTGGTTTTGTTTTTCTGGAGCCTAACATGGAATTCTCTTGATAATAGGTTAAAAATAAAAGATTAGAAGCATTTTAAGCATTTTGGAATTCTTCCTGTAAACAGATAACATCATCCTAAAGATAACAAACTAAAAAGGCCCCAAAATGCCCCTATCCATTTGCTGCTCTAAAGTGCTTAGATTCACACAAACAACCCTTTTCTTTTCACTCAGCAATTCCACGTTATTCCTGTACCAGCATAGCCCTTTTTTGTTTTTTACCAGAAACATTCTAGGAGTTCTTAAACAGAAATCAGACCTGGGACGCCTGAAACGATCGTCTCGATCAAAATCTCTCTCCCTGTCAAATTCCCGTTCCTTCTCATTTTCATCCCGATCTTTGTCTCGATCCCATTCACGGTCTCCCGAAGGTCTGGAGTCTCGGGGAGGGCCCCAGCTGTCCTCACGAGCCTTCTCTCGTTCTCTCCACCCCCCTGCAAGAAAGAAACACAGTCAAAGGAGTTTGTGACTGACCTCTGATCTCTCTTGTAGACAAAGAACCCTTTACTTCCTCACAGAAACTGGTTCTTCAAGTTCTGACACCTGAAGATCCAACTCAAGATGTTTGTAAGAGGTTTGCACATGGGAGCCACAGAGAAAGCACTGTGCAAGCTGCTAAATGTAAAGCCAGTAACGCACACCTCATGTCAGGGCTGCCTGGAATAGTCCAGCAGAGCTGGCTGCACCCTGCAGATTTCATTTACAAACCACAAGGGTCCAGTGCAAAACAAGTGCAAGAAGCAAAGGGTGTAGCTCAGACAGCAGATTCCTTTGTGAAAATCCACAGAGATTTTAAGCAAGCAGATTTTTAAAGAACTTACTGCTTCTTTAAAGCACTACTTTAAAATGTCACTTTTGTTACCATCCACTTAAGACTGCACTCTGCAATACTGCTCAGTTATTTATAATGGGAGTTCTTTATTATGTAGCCCGCTTTGGCTTTAAATAGGAAAAACTGAAATGCAGGTTTTGATATTAATAGCAAGGTTTCTAAAATTCTGGATTAGAGAATTAGTGTCTATGAAAGTTGACCTGGTGCCTGCCAATACGTAAGTGAAAAGAACCAGGAAATCAAGGTCTTATCTAATATTTAAATGTCATCAATAGTTCAGGAAAGAATCAGAAACAGCTCTAGACACCATCAATGACACTTAAGAATAGAAATAAGCAATATAAGAATAGGATAATTCAGATTTTAAAAGACCTCAGAAGGTCATTTAATCCAAGCTCTGCTCTAAGCAGGACTTTCAGGAAGGGTTAAAAACAAAAAGGGAATGTTAAAAACGTTATCTCTGTACATATAGACAGGGCTTATCAAAACCAGACCCACTTGAATGAAGTATCAAAATCCTCCTTTAGAAGGAGATTAACTTCAGACACATGGAAGGGGTAGGGAAAGAGTTCAAGGTGTGCTAATCTAGTGAAAAAGCTCCCAGCAGAGCGTTCAACTTGTATATTTTGATTTTGCACACAGGGAAGTGACCAGTGTTAAGCATGTGACCATCACGTAACTTCCAGACAAGCAACTGTTTTAAAATTCAACTAAATTAAAAGGTTTAATTATACTAAGTAGAGGAGTATCCACATTAGCCAAATTAATCTAGATGTTTTCAGAGCTGATTCTCCCATCTCTGGCATCAAGGATATAACACCCACTATATGTAACACACACTTTGGAGGGAGGATTATTGTATCACTGTGTTTCACCTGGTTTGCCAAATGGTCTCCAAGGGCCTGGCCTGGAGTCGTCCCCGCCACGCCAGGGCCCCCTGTCCTCATCTCTCCTGGAGAGCCTGTCATCGTCCGCGCTGCGCCAGGGCCCCCTGTCCTCGTCCCGCCGGCCCATCCTGTCCTCGTCCAGCCCGCGCCGGGGTCCCCTGTCGTCATCTGCGGCCCTCCAGCTGCCCCTGTCATCATCCAGCCCCCGCCGGGGGGGCCTGTCCTCATCCAGCCCGCGCCGGGGCGGCCGCTCGTCGTCCAGCCCGCGCCGGGGCCCTCGCTCCTCGTCCGCCGCGCGCCAGCTGCCTCTGTCGTCGTCCAGCCCGCGCCGCGGGGGCCTGTCGTCGTCCAGGGCACGTCTGGGTGGTCTGTCATCATCCAGAGCACGTCTGGGTGGTCTGTCATCATCCAGGGCACGTCTGGGGGGCCTGTCATCATCCAGGGCACGTCTGGGGGGCCTGTCATCATCCAGGGCACGTCTGGGGGGCCTGTCATCATCCAGGGCACGTCTGGGGGGCCTGTCATCATCCAGGGCACGTCTGGGGGGCCTGTCATCGTCCAGCGCACGTCTGGGACCCCTGTCGTCATCTGCAGCTCGCCAGCTTCCTCTGTCATCATCCAAAGCACGCCGGGGCGGCCTGTCCTCATCCAGGGCACGTCTGGGGGGCCTGTCCTCGTCCCCTTCCCTCCTGGAGGGCCTGTCCTCGTCCCCTTCCCTCCTGGGGGGCCTGTCCTCTGCCGATTCTGGGGGACGCTCCTTCTCGTCGGCGGGAGCGCGCCGGGGCAGCTCGTCCCCGCGCCGGGGCAGCTCGTCCCCGCGCCGGAAGGGTCTGTCGTCGTCCCTCGGGTCTCCTCGACGCCAGTCTCTGTAAAACCACAGGGAGCACAGAGTGAAACCTGTTAGGTGACATCCAGGAAAGCTTTACATCAACATAGCCATTTCTGACTGCACCCACTCGGTGCAGGTGTAGGTCACTGTCCCTACAGCTTCAGTAAAGGCTGAGCATTCATCATCTCCTTCAAAACTAATGTCTGGACAGTCCTCTGTCGGTTATCTGCTGCAACATCACAGAGAAGAGGGTTGGCTTCTATACCAAGCCTGATTTGGTAAACTTGACCTATGTCTGAAAAAAACCCCACAACCATCAATTAAGTATCCCCCCTCTCCAAGCACATGTCAACCCTACACATGAAGCTTGCTATTTGCAAGATTTTAAACATGCATTTAGACCACGAACTCTGTTTTTATCACCAAATTAATTTCTTAATTTCAGGAAATTAGCCTTCTTCAGCAATAATAAAAAACATAAAAAACCAAGAAATAGAACATCATAGAAATGTAATGGTACCTGCTTCTTGGCAGGAGAAGAGAGAACGCACTGGGGTTGAATCTCATGGATTTAAAAAAAAAAATCCAAACCAAACAAAAAGAACATCCCAAGGTTTAGAAATCGACTATGCTACTGAAATGTAAACAAAAAAACAGTAACAACTTGCTACAAAACAGCAGATGTAGGACTTGGATAGGTGAGAACAAAGAGACAATTGTTTGTGACAACTCAGAGTCTCAAGAATTTTGAGGAATTGCAAGCAGTGCATTTCCCGGGTTTAGAAGAGTAAGGGAGAATGCAATTATCATTGATCTGTGAGGTAAAAACCAAGACATGGAGATTGTTAATTTCCATTTAGACTCAAATTGGATAATCTTCCCCTTTGAAAAAATCTGATTATTTTACAATAAAATACATGTGGAAGAATGGTTATAATGTTTATCAAATGAGCAAGTATTTAATTCATTCAGATACTGTCGAAAGGTCTTTGGATTTTAAAATCTAATTTTAAACTATTCCTTTTAAACTACCTCTAATCACTCTCTAGAAAAGCTGAATGAGAAATTACTAAAACAAGCTGTATCACTCTGTATGGAAAAAAAAACATCCATTGAAGCACACAAATAAGTGCATTAAACACTTCACAAAATCACAGAATGGTTTGGGTTGGAAGGGACCACGAAGATCATCCCTGCCACAGGCAGGGACACCTTTCACTATCCCATGTTGCTCACTACCAAGAATGGTAACACAGCTTTTAAGAAATGATGGAATTCTATTTTGTTTATAGAGATATCACACCCTTCTAAAACATTTTAAGAAATTACTAGAGAGAGAAAGAGTCAATAAATTTGCTTCCACTGGAGTTGGAGTAAGCAGTAATGGATTTAAATTGCTCTTCTGGAAATTAGGGTTAGACATTTACAAAAATCTATCTAGCTGCAAGGCTAATTAAGCAATAAAACATACTGCCAATTGGAATCAGCAGTGTTATTTCCATCAGCACAGATTTTTAAGAACTAGATGTGCACAATCAGAAATATTTTTAGCTCCAGTTCATTCTGAGGTGGAGCAGAAAAACAGTGATCATATCCAAAATAGATGTATACTAGTGTGGATTTATTTTTAAAGTTCAGAGTATATTCATAATATTCTTCTTCCTTCAGAAATATATCCCTCCCTGTTCAATACAGTTCTTCAGAGCTTGACTTAATTTATGGCATGTGTTTTCTGCTCTGTTATTTACTCTGGGACTTGCATAGTTACTGTGGATTTTCTAAATGGAAAATCTCAGAATTTCATCATCCAGGAACACTGCATTTGCTTGTCATCCTTCCCCATTCTGTATTTATAGAACTGACACCAATGTTTGAGTGGGAGAGAATCTATTAATTTAAAAAGGAATCCAAGGAAGCAAGTTGTTTATCACACACAGAAAGTGTCTGCTTGCCTTCACATATCTAAGCCAAATAAAACAGGAATGTTATCTGAGCATGCTTCCAAGATAAAACCTCTCTCTCATTCCAAGGTCCTTACAAAGGAACTTTTTAATAGAAGGTAACTTTCAGAGATGTAAAGGCATGAGATATTACTCATGGCATCAAATTAGTGCAGCTTTAGCAACAGCAACAAAATGGGAGCCTCCACACTTTGAGCCAGTGTATCATTACCTCTCCACTGGGGCTCGACGCCACTCAGATTCTGCCTCACCACCTCTTCTCCAGGAGCTCTCAGACTCCCTGTCACCCCAACGAGATTCCTGTGTCAAAAGAAATTAGGAACATTCTCTATGAATAGTTTAAAACCAAGATTTTTGACATATATTTTACCCTCGAGCATGTCATTAAAAATTCACTTGTCACACTGCAGAACACTGAACTATCAGGAGTTTGAGTAACTAAAGAGTGGTTTTAACTGACTTCATTGTTTCTGCTGCAATTTAAACAAAAAACATGGTTCCCCTTATGCCACATACTTTACCAGTAGGGTAGGATATATGCAAATACACAAAAAAGTTTATGAAAAGTGTGTGAACAATTGAACAACAGCTACAGTCAGCCACAGCCACTACCTGTTGTCACAAAGGAGATGTTCTAACAGCTTCACTTTTCCTGGTGGCTTATGACAACAGGAACAAACTTAAAGTAATTATTTGCTTTTGTGCTCTCTGATCTCATCAGGAAATGTAATTGAATACACTGAAAGCTCTCTGAGGCAAGGACAATTTTGTTCC
Source organism: Erithacus rubecula (assembly GCF_903797595.1). NCBI lineage: Eukaryota > Metazoa > Chordata > Aves > Passeriformes > Muscicapidae > Erithacus > Erithacus rubecula. The sequence goes on from NC_136660.1 coordinate 29,669,917, forward strand.
CAATAACTCAGTGCACAGAAGAGCTGAGGTATTAGTAATTCACAGAGGTTGCAGATCAGAGCAATAATCTATTGGTATTTTTTTTAAATAAAGTTTTAAAGTCTCTCCATTGCCAGACAAATCATTTAAATGGATTTTTATGCCTTAATTCCACAAGAAATTAGTCAGCTAAACCATCCAAAACACCTGATTTCATATAATCACAATCTCTTTATAAGAAGGGTATTCCAGTATTAAACCCCTCTTTGTAAATTGTTATTTGTCAATATGGGTTAACCAAGATCTTGCATATTCACTATACAGTCTCCGTAAATGCTTTTGAAATTACCCCAAATAACAGTGAGCAAAGAATCCCAAAACAGCAAATGGAATTTCTGGAGTGATATAGGCATCTCTCTAAGAACCTGAGCCAGCTTTTGTATATAATCAAGTGCCCACAGATAGAAAACTTCTTATGCAAAAAATACCCATCAAAACAGTTTATGCAAGCTGGTAACTTATCTTCATGGTGTTACTCAATGAAATATGTATTAAACAAAGAGAAAGGCTGTGGGGGATGAAATTTAAAACTAGTTCTCTTGAATGGTAAATTCTGAAAAAGTGAGAGTGTGGAAGGTTTATGGTATTTAGTTACATTCTTTCAAACCATTACACATTTCCAATTAACATTTGTTGTTCTGTTTCCAGTTGCATGGGAATAATGAATTCTCCCAATCCAAGTTATGTTTGTAAACAAAGTTGCATACACATCTTGGTTTTATGTAATTACACATTTCTTATAAAATACAAAACCTATGTTCTTATGTTTAATGTGGGGGGATTTTCCTTCAATATCTACTTGAATTTCTGACTTCTGACAGTGTATTTCCTCCCAAAAGTTTTCCTTCTTTTTGTATCAAAGAAAATTTTGTCCAATATTCATTTTAGTCCTGATTGATTTAGTTTTTAAGCAGCTTGGAGATCTTAGTTTCCAAGAACTCTAAAAACTTTAGAACTTTATTTTTAAAACTCTACTGCTAAATTAGATTCCAGATCCTGATAATGAGCTTTTTTAAAACTAAGTGACAGTAATTTAACTATTCAATTAGCCATTATAACTTAAGAAACAAATAAATAAAACTATGACTTTGCAATGCTAACACCTTCTTTCAAATAATCTACAGGAGGAGGAGCAGTCAGAAGGAAAGAAAACTGAAGGTGTTGCCCACCTTTCTTGAAAAGGGGTCATCCAGACCTCTCCTTTCCTCTTCTCGGCGGCGCTCTCGTTCCTCTATCTCCATTTCTCTCTGGCGCTTTTTCTTCTCCAGCTCCTCCAGTTTTTTGACTCGCTCCTGGTACTCGCGCTGCTCCTGCTCGCGCTTCTCGCGCTCGATGCGCTCCTTCTCCTCACGCTCTGCCACATGGACACACACAGAGAATCTATTACCAACACAAATTCCAACACTTGGCTCTATCCACAGGAGGGTCACACAGTACAATCTCTCCCCTTGGATGCTAGAAAAAATAAATGCTTAAAAATACAAGTGTTTCATATGATGTGTTTGGCTAAACACAGAACCTGTTTTCTGCAGTCTCTTAACTCAAAAGAAATATGGAAAGAACCTGTGATACATTCATTAATGAGACATCTTGAACAGCTAGCAAGAAAGAAAAGGTTCCAGTATCTGTATGTTAATTCAATGTACAGACCATAACTGTAGCAACTAAAGTATCAGTAACTACCTCAAACATGGTAGAGGACCCCTTCCTTAGAAAAGGTCAAACAAAAAAATCAGCTAATAGTGTCAGAAATATGATATTCATGACTGCTTCAGTTTTGGTTTGTTTTTTAAATACTGCATCACAATGAACTCTGATACACAAGATCTTCAACCTCAAATTGACAAATAGCGCAGAAATTCATCCTGCAGCTTACAACTACCTCTCCACCTTTAAATCTTGAAACAGGCTATTTTTCAGCTATCAGACAAAACAATTCACAAAGATGAGTGAGTCATTTACAGTTTTGGAGTTTTTCATCTGACACCAATGTTCCCTTTTTTACTTCCTTAAGGAAGTGCACAAACAGGTGCCCAAAACTCCAACTATAGGCTAAAATTATAGACTCATTTTTTCATTAGCCTCCCTTACTTTATGTCCTCTTTCACTCATGTCTAGGAGCTACAAAGCTTTACCTTCCTGTCTATGCTGCACAAGTAAGCAAGGAAGGTGTGACAACTGGAAGTTGTAAAGACTCTCCAGACTCACGAAACAGGAAAACCAGACATTAGCTGTGTTACAAAATAGAAAGGTTCAAACATGCAAAGGATGAAACAGTGGCCATTCTCAATCACACCTTTAAGCAGCTGCTCCTCCCTCAGCCTTTGCTCCTCCTCCTCCTTCTCCCTGTAGTAAGTGATGCGTCTCTCCTCCTTGCGCTGCTTCTTGCGCTCCTCCAGACGGTTCCGCCTCTCCTCTGCCAAGCGCTCCTGGAACTGCTTGAGCTTATCCTGAAACACCAACAGCACACCTCACAGGAATGTCCAAGAGCTAGGAGTTACACTAATTGTTAAATAAAGCTACACAGAAACTCAAAACAACTGCAACATATTAATTCTGTTTCACTGAAAAATGGCCTGTTTGCTATGTTTGTCTCTTCTGTAATTGATTTTGTGTAAGAGAATCCACTTCAGTGTAGAAGACAATCAATCATCATGCACAGTATTAGTCTTTTATCTGCTTTTTCAGAAAAGGAATTGTCTAAATAATAATTTACCAGTACCTAAAACATATTACCCAAAATTACCCCTATTATTGGAAAGAATTATATGCAGTTATTAATTTACATTAACATAACACATCTTCTGCTTTTTTTTTGGTAAAGCCAGTTTTTACTGCAACATAGCTAAATACTCAAAGCTATGAACAGTCAGATACAGCTGCCTGCCTCTATGACACCCAGTGATCCCTTACTAATAGCTGTACTGAAATAAACAAGTTTTATTTCAGTAAAACTTTTATTTTCCACATAAGCCATTCCAGAAATTGTCAAAAATTTCAAGCAATATTACCTACGAAGGGGTGAAAAAATTTAATTTTAAAGTCAAAGAAGAAAATTAGCAATTCCACAGTTCTGAACCATTTAAAATACTAATTTGTTTCTAATTTGATGAAGAATACTTGGTTCAGTTTTAGTTCCTCACTTTAGGGGTGCACTTTGTTAGCAATGTCACATCTCATGTACCTCATAAACTGTTCGTCGTGATGCTTTGAGTCTGGCTTCAAATAAATCTCTATCCTCCAACATCCTGGAGAGTCTGCTCTTGTGCTCAAGGGCTTTCTCACGCTCCAGCTGCAGGGTGGTGATCTGAAAACAGAAAATATACAAAGTATAACTTTACTATACATTTGGATTCAATCTACACCAGCCCCTAGAAGGAGAAATTTTCTCTTCCCCTTTCCAGAGCAGAGACATGAAATTGCTGTCCACTAAAACAGTGAAATCACAAAGCTAACATTTCAATCTTTCCTTCTTTTTTGGAAAGAGCTGGGGAAAAAAACCAAACAGTGCAAAACCCACTATTTTTCATGCATTGCTAATGCACTTTATTAATTCAACAAAAAATTCTTACCCTTTCTTCTTCTTGTTGCTCCCACAGCTCCATATCATGCACTCTTTGTTCCTCATAGGCAGTTTTTATTAAAGGAATTTCCTCCAAACGCTTTGCCCTTTCAAAGTAGTCAATCTGAGAAAAGATCACACATCTTTGGTCTGATATAATGCACACATAATGCACCCTGCTTTCTGGAGACTTCTCCAATATATCTGATATATTATGGCAAAATAGCAACAACCACACTGGACCATCTAAGGTCAACCTAAGCAAGAACCTGCCTCTATTACTGGTAAGTAAGTGCACTCCCAGGCAAGGGTGCAGGAATGGAAATGAGCACAGCACAATTCTCTCTCAGCATCATCCATTTTCAGCTCCCAGCATTTTCTCTGTTGGAAGCATTTTTATATTTTAAACATTAGTGGATTTTCTCTCTTGTCCTTCTGAACTCAAAGCTTTTCATATACAACAATGAACTTTGGAAAGAACTCCTGTGTGTCTGTGGCTCACAGCATGAAGATCAAATTCTACCTACAAGCAGCTCTGAACACAGCTCCTGCTGGCTTCAACTGATGCTTCTCAGTCCACTACCCCTTGCAGGCAGTGCAGGAACCACTGCCCCCACCATCAGCTCTTACAACAGCTACATTCCTACAGACTGGCACCACATCCTCTCTCTAGACATCTGTCAGACAGAGGAGCACTATTTACAAAGACATTTCTTCCACAGAAGCCAATCTACATCACTGATGATTCTTGTTGGCCTCCTGTCAAACTTCCAGTTCAGCCACATCCTTTTGGATGTAAAGAGATCAGAACTGCAGACAGTGCTCAAAATGCAGAGGAACAAAGTTCTCACTGTTGGCAAAGAATGTTAAGTTTGAAGCCCATCATTTCATATGCAAAGCCAAAGATTGAGGGATTCTTTTCCCTGCTTTCCCTTTATGAAGTTTTTAAATCTATCTAACCAGAACATAATTCAAAAACTTTCTTTTGTCACACTACTAAGTTAGGAGTTTCTTTGAAGAACTTTTGGTATTTTTATGAAATCCAAGTTAGTTACCCCATTTTTTGAGGAGGTATTTTTCCTCAATAAAAAGAAACCAGAAGTTGTTGTATAGGCCTTAAGATTAACTCACTGAATTGTCAACAGATGAATGTACACATTAATGCAGCTGCAAATACTGTTTGAGGATTTTATTTCTCTACTGTATTCAGATTAAACCCCATTCCTGAATGGATGCTTTGTATGAAGGAGACTGGCAGCAGTAACTACATCCAGCTATGCTGCTAATTAGCCTTCAACTATTTCTTTAGCACACCAGAAATAACACTGCTCATCACTGGTAATGAAAGCAGGTCAATGAAATGTGCATTTTATAAAAAACTTCTATCAGTTTTAGTCATGTGTTTGCTTTGACAGCTTCAGAGCATTCTAAGAGGAAGCCCTTGCTAACATTCCCTTTGTAGAAGCTGTGTTGACTTTTCCAGGAAGATCATATTCACTCAGGTGACTACTAATTCTACTGTTATTGTATTTTCTGCTCCTCTGTCCAGTATAAACAACTGCTTTACAGGCCTGTCAAAGACACTGGAACCTTTTTAACTAAACTGACACTTCTACTTGCCATTTTTCTTCAGACCAATTTTAAGTGACTGGAATCACCAACTGTACCATAGAACCCCTGTTTCAAACCTGAATACAGCAGCAAGTCCTGAGTTTCACCTTGCCCAGGCCATGTGGATATTTTTACCCTTCCTACTTTGTACCTTTTTCTCCTGATTCTTCAGTCGTTCCTGAAGTTCCTTCTTTTCTTTCTCCAGCTGTTCCACTTGTTTAGCCATAATAAAGTCAGGATCCAATTCTTCAAGATCCTAAAACCAAGTAAAGTTATCAATATAAAAAGGAGAAAATACTTCCACAAAAGGTGGAATAAAGGTCCCATCCAAACCTAGAACTAAAGTTTATTTACATCTCATCTTGAAGAGAGACAGTTTGCAAAACCAGTTGCAGTACAAACCCATGAAATTCCAGTAGCCCAGCAATCTAACACTGACAACATAACAAAATAACTCCCCACTGCAACAACAAACCCCCTACCTCAATATCAATATCTTTAAAGGCTTTGGCTCCCAGTTCAGTCTTCTTAATCTGCTCCAAGCGCTCCCGAACAGTTTTCTTTTTGATCTGCTCATGCTCCTGCAGGATCCTCTCCTTCTCCCTCTCCTTGGCCTCCTGGCGCAGCCTCTCCTCCTCAGCTTTGCGCACTTTCTGCAGCTCTGCCTCCCGCTGCTCCAGCTCCTCCTTCTCCCGCTGGATGTTCAGGCTCTCCAGGCGCTCCTTCCTCTCCTCTATGGTTTGACGGCGGGCAAGGATTCGCTGATGCTCCTTCCTGGAATTTTTTAGGAAGGCAGTGACTGCCAGCTGATGTTGTTCTTCCTTCTCTTGCTGGATTTAAAGGAAGAATAAAGACAATGATGTAAATAGTCCCTCTTTAAAAAGGCAGTAAGCAAAGCAAATGCTTCTCAAGGAAAGTGCAAAGTTAATTCCATTCTCCAAACTTGCCAACTGAATGGAAATACAGATGTAGTGGCAAATCTTATCACTTATCCAAGTGGCATCCAAGGCATGTGGACAAAGCTGTCTGTAAAAGACAACATTCTGCAACATGACTTGGGTAAGACATTTTTCTGTCCAAAAATACTGCACACACAGATGTTATTGATATTGAAATCTTTAACTGCAGTGGGTGTGTGGAGCAATCTTGTTTGTATGTGTTTGCAAGCATATCACCACAAGTACTTTATTTCACCAAAACCACTTTGCTCTTTTAAAGTTTTGTTATTTTCCAAACCCGTTAATAGAAGAAAAAAGTATCCTAATTGAAACAAGACACTATCTGTGATATGATTAAAAAATAAGCCAACAATTTAAACACTGTATTTAAAACAATTTTCATTCTTCTATTAAAAAAAACCAAAACAAAACAACCAAAAACTAGGCTTGTAGACACTAGAACATAAGACTGTTCTTTAGGCAGCCTTCCTACCCCCAGCACCCCCACAGCTCTTTGTGGACATTCATCCTGTCCACATGAGGAGGTGTCACTGTGCCAGTTCAAGGAGCTGCCCATTTCCATGAGTCCAGCCAAACACTGCAGCCCAAATCAGCTCCCACACTCCCCCAGCCATGCTACTCCTGAAATGTGAGCACCCAGGGGTATTTTTAGTGACCTGTCACCTTTAGGGCATTCAGCAAAAACACTGAAACCTCCATACCTTGCTGCAGATCTGCACGCATTTAGAGCTAAATGGAGGTGCCAGAAACACAAAAGTAAAAAGCTTCAAACAAATTTTATGAATTTGTGAATTATTAGAAATGTGACAAATTAGAAGTTTTTAAACACCTGACAAAAGTGGAAAGTTTGGACTTGAATAGTCCTGAGACTTTTGAAGGAAAAAAAGACTATCACCTTGTCCTGTAGCTTCTCTAACCACAGACTGATATTAACCTTGACACTGTTCTCCAATTTTACAAGTGCAAGGACCACTATTGAGTTAAATGAGGAGGATTTATGTCTTATTCAGCTACTAACTGTACTAGCATGTCAAGTGCAAGATTAACTGCCATTTCTATCCATGAATGTATAGTTAAAGCATGTTTTTTCTTTCAAAATGACAATCTAATACCAATAGCTAATCAAATCTTTTTAATGGAAAATCTATAGAGAAATATTTTTATTTTAAGCACTATAAAACCACTAATATATGTTCAAGCTAACATAACGAAGTGAGTATTGGATGTCATGATACAGTTCTACTTCCTGTATTTAGATTTTAAGAATATTACTTAAAATTTCAGCCTGCAGAGATTCTAACATAGACACGCTGCTATCAGCCTTTTTTCCCTATGGAACAAATATCTGATGTGTTAGCTATGAAATCTTTCATAAACCTACAACAAATGAAAATATTACCACTGCTCTAGTAAAAGAAGTGAAGATTTAATTTGCCAGGGCCAAAGCATGCTGGAAATCTGAGACTGATTTACACCTTGCTGCTATAGCACTCTGGAAAACCTGAAATAGGAGTCTGACCTTGAAGCCAAGAGGCCCAGGGAGGAGGAAAGGAAATGACAAAGACAGGTCAGCTCTTGAGCTGTGGGATGTTTTGTTCTATAAAGCTGCATTCCAGGTTTTTCACAACAGCTGTTTCTCCAAGAAGAATAAATGAAGCAGGCTCTTGGATTTTCAAATATGCATGCAAAACTTTAAACAAATCCGAGTTCTGCAGGCTCATGTATGGGAAAGTTATTATTTGTTATATCCTAAACCTGGTATTTAAGACAGGAAACTTTAAACTCAGGCCTCTTGTTTGCATTTTGCCATATTTTAGTTATGGCCAGAAACTAAGTAGCTGAGTGCTTTTAAGAATGAATTCTCTACAAGCACAAAAAACCTGACTACTACTAAGCTGAAAAAAAAAAGGAAGTAAAATGTACATCTAATCTGAGAAAACACGTTCATTAAAAGGTTCTCTTAAGACTTTAAATGACTTACCATTAAGTGAGGAGGCTTAATGACTGCAAGAGCCTTAGCCAGAGCTGAGGACATGGCAGTCAGCTGGTTTCTGATCTGCTCAGAAGGCATGCTCTGCAGCTGAGGGCCCAGTGGAGCATCCTCTCTAGTACAGTAATTCAAATCTGAACCAAAACTCAGCGTCCGTGTTGTGTGATCAAGGCGAACCTTTGTAAAAACAGAAAAAAGGGATCAGATTTTTTATTGAATAATTTCTCTGTTGCTCTGCCTATGACCACCATGAGTCAAAGAGGCTCTAAGCAGAAATTACCTGAAAAAAAATTCTGCTATACCACTTGATGAGAAAATCCAAATTAGTAGGAGAAAAAGAGGGCTGACAATGAAAGTTTGTCTTACTTCTATGGTTTAGAAAAAAAACCCCAAACAACAATAACAGCAACAACAAAATCACTGGAAGAGGCTGAACTTTCAATGGTTTCATGAAATGAGCACTGAAAGACAAATCACTCTTGCCTCTTCCTCCACATTGCCATCCAGATCCTTTCCATCACATGCAGTACACATGAAACCCAGACATCACTTGTCACAGCACTCACCTGCAAGTCACAATGCCTGGCTGCATCCACAATACAACGCTCCAGCTGGAAAGCATCCACAAAAGGAACCAGGGTACACAGACGGGCAAACTCAATGCTTTGATAAATCTGGGCCACCTGAATGTGAACAGAAACATTAGGTGTTTTTCCTCAATAAAAAGAAATCACAAGTTGTTGTACAGGACTTAAGGTTAACTCTCACTGAATTGTCAATAGATGAATGTATAGATATTAATGCACCTGCAAATACTATTTGAGGATTTTATTTCTGTACTGTATTCAGATTAAACCCCATTCCTGAATAGATGCTTTGTATGAAGGAGACTGGCAGCAGTAACTACATCCAGCTATGCTGCTAATTAGCCTTCAACTATTTCTTTAGCACACCAGAAATAACACTGCTCATCACTGGTAACGAAAGCAGGTCAATGAAATGTGCATTTTATAAAAAACTTTCAATACAAATTAAAAAAAAAAAACAAAACAAAACAACTAAAAAGAAAACCAAACTGAAATATTCCCCTCCCTGACCTTACTCCAAAGAGAAGTTTTAAGAAACTTGGTACATAATGAAGAAAATCTAGAGAAGAGACTAACCACTGTACCCCACTATCAAGTTGCATTTAAATTAACAGAAACTGAAGATATGGGTTATATAACATTCAAAAATCAAACAGTCTTCCATTTGATAGAAGGAAAAATTATTTCAGCATTGAAGTTTCCAACTTTATCCTTCCCCAAAGCATATTCTGACTTATGTATACTTAGGAACATACATTATCTTTACTCATACCTGCTGCAGAAGGCGAAGGATGGTGTTGTTCTGCAGGTGAGGAATGTACAGCTGCAGTTCAGGTTCCTTTTCAGCTTGGTCCTTCACCCAGTTCAGAACCTAACAAAAGTCTGAAAAGTTACTCTATCTGCATTGACCTGTACATACTTCACCATTAAAGTAACATTTTTTTGTTTACAGCTCTTAAAACAACTAAAGTGCATCCTTTGATCAGAACACTTACAGCTACAAAGGAGAGCTGACAGTTTTTGTGTGAAGGCGACTGACAGTACTGGCAACATTTACCACACTGTTAATTTACCTTCAAGTTCTTTTTAGCACCTCAAGTATCTTTGTTCCCACTATCAAAGAAAAAGAACATGATGTGCTTCAACTGCAGAATTTACACTAACTTAATCAACAGCTCTCACATTATTCTACCTCCCAACACTCTACTTTTAATAGGAAAACCAGTCATTGGTTCATCTTTCCACTTGGCACACAACCTATTTGCCAGCATATACCCACGTGTGCACACAGCTTTATTTTGCACCTTTAAGCAAATTAACTCAGTATCATCTGCACCAAAAAAAATCTTCTGATACATTCCCAAAACTCTGCACCTTTATGGAGCCTCTGAATAGCACCCAAAGACCTGAGGGAATTTTCATTTTATTTCAATAACCTGGCTTGTCAAAGTGCCATAACATGTCATAGTGATGGAACTTCACCAAATCAAGGTTACTACTGAAAAATCTGGCAAGAGAAAAAGCTAGTTGATATTTACCACAAATCAATATTGAAATAACAGACCATTAGTCAAGACCAATTACTACACACACTGAGATACAAAAGCTTACCTTGCTGACACGGGCACTCAACTTGAGCGGGTGAAAGTCTACTTCAAGCCAATTGTAAAGTTCTTTCACTTCTGGGACAACATATTGCACTACATTGAACCTGACCTACAGTCAACAAAAGAAAATCCAAAGATCTCAACATAAATACAGTATTAATCAATACTCAGTACTTTAAGATTTATATTCAACAAGTGAAACAGGCAACAGATGTGGGTTTTATACAGGAGATTATGTATTTCTCATTACATTCTTAACTGCAGTGACAGTAATTCTACACTACATCCCTTAAATGTAGCTAAAATGGAAAAGCAGACAAAAAATAAACAAGCTAAAGAGACTAGAGTAACATCCTCAGCCATTTCTAAGCCTACTACAAAACAGGCCCACATCCAAATTAAAATCACACATCTCTGTTCATGATTAAATTTCCAAAGCCTTCAATTGTGAGCTTGAGGTAGACTGGAGAGATGCTGTAAGAAGAATTAATTCAAATTGTAAAATGAGCTTTGAACCTAAATTTTAGATATTAGTGCAAATGACTGCAAGCGATTAGAACGTTCTCTGAAAATACCCATTATTTAATGTTTAATTTGTTTACAAGCATTTGGGGAGGTCTGAGGATAGATAAATCTAACATCTCTTCAAATTAAAAACAAGGAAGTTTTCATAATCACTTAGATCCATATGGTCCAACATTTGACATCTGGCCTGTGCTTATCCAAAACACATTTAAAACAGAAAATTAAGCACTTGGTTCAGTTAATTACACACTTCAGAGTCAGAAAAAAAACCCCAAAGTTCTAGATCATAACATGTTGCAGACCCCTCAATGTTTCAAATCAATATTTGTTGCTTGGGTGACATAAAAGACTACATTGAATTGCACACAAGCATTCATTTCCAAACAGCCCTAATCTGCAATTAAGTCCCAATTAAGCACACAGCTGTTTTAGCTTTAAAATCACTGTCCCACAGCCAAGCACGGTGCTTTAGGAGCAGGAGTCAGGGTTATGAAGCTGCTGAGCTGCAGCCCAGTACCCACCATGTCATTGATGAGGCTGGCCCGGGTAGGGGGGGCCTGCAGCCCCAGCAGGGTGGCCAGGCGCCGCTGCTTCTCCACGATGATCCCGTCCATATCCAGCAGACGAGCAATATCGGTTCTCTCTGGAGTTATTGGAATGGACAGGGTGGCCAAAAGGACTCGAGTGGACATCCTGGTGACAAAGCAGAAGTGCAAGAGATGAACTGCTAGAGAACACTTACTAATTCCTGTTCACCTGTGTGCCAGTTCAAGAGAGAAATTAATTTGCATCCATGATGCAAAACTGTGTAAAAACACCAGAAATAACAGAGGAAACACCAACTACACCATGAGAGGAGATTGTGAAATCTTTTGAAGAAAATACCACTACTCAGAAGAGAAAAAGAAAACAAACCCCCAGATATTTACTGACTCTCACATCTTCTCAGTCAGTAAAGAGAAGGAAGCTTAATTAATGTGATGTTAATGTTCACAATACTTACACTGCAGCTTTGTAAAACATCCTCCTTGCTCTAGATTTCTTTTGAAGCAATTAGTACTGGCCAATTTAGACAGAGCTGCTCACAGCCATACATGTCATCTGCTTCTTTTGGGGTACAATTTAGTTTATTTTTGAACCTAGGGGGTTAAAAACAGATTCTAAGATCACAGCAAGTATCTTTCCCCACCTCTGCATCTCCTCTTGTGTGAGATTCTTTCGCATTTCTCTCGATAAGTGATAAAGGCGGTGAAGGGTGGATGCATGAAAAAGAGCATTTCCTGATTTCCAGAAAACAGTTGAAACTTTGTGATAGTAATTTGCCATCAGCTGTGGTTTGGGTGGCTTCTTAGACAGTGCAAATAGTCCATGAATATCTTCCACTGCTTTGAAAGCTTCCTAAAAAAATGCAAAACAACCAAATACACTACTGTTAGAAAGTTTTTGCAAACCCAAAAAGAGGGAAAATAAAAATTTATTAAAGGTTGCAAGACTATAAAATATTTAGTACTACTGAAAGCTGTAATCTTCAGTTTTGTCAGCTACATAAAATGAAACACCTCTTTCCTAATAAATTATTTGGATGTATTCCATTAATTCTCTGCTTAGAATCTGGTATTTTTGAAAACTTGTTCCATTCACATTTTCAAGCTACAAACCAAGACAGGGATTAAAAAAAAACGCTGAACAAAAAATCTCTAAAAGTTCTACCAGCAAAGCTTGGTTTGAAATGTTGTACAGGAACACCAGACTAAGCATTCAATATTGTAGATATTAAAACTTTATTCTTTAGCTCTTATCCTTTCTTTACCTTGCTGCATGCACCATGAGACACGAACAGCATGGGGCAGACTCTGGAAAGGCTGCAGAGCCTGTTGGGGAGCCCTGCTGCATACCTGCCACAGCTCCATGCTGATAGCACTGTCCAGCTGCACCAGCCTGGTCTCCAGGTGCATGGACTGGCTGTCAGGGTTGTTGAGGTTGATGGCTGTGCTTTGGTTGTGGTGCCGCTGGATCTGCCCCAGGTGCATCCGCAGGTTATCGCAGAGCTTGCGGAACTCCGCCTTCCGCGTGTACTGCAGGCAGAACTTGAAAGCTGCAAGCAGGAATAATGCAGATTAAAAATGATCACTAATGGTCACTTCTGGTAGTTCTAAATGAGATTCAAATATGTAAATCAGTACACTTAAAGAATCTTCATCTGCAGTCAAAAGATATCTCGAACATGATACAATCTGTAACACATAGTAAGTGACAATGCAGAGCATTTCCATCTTGACCTCAAAAGATGAAGATGTTTCTACATAATAAACCATAAAGAGCAAAGGGAATACTTTAAGTCTCTTTAAAATGTTCTAATTTATGCAGTGATTCCAGCTTCTAGTTTGAACTAAGAGCACACAAAATCCTGTGAATAGCATGAATTCAGGCTTTGGCTTTGTCAAATGTGGGGGAAAAAATCTCAAGTAATCTAAATATGGAAAAGTTATATGAAGCTTTCAAATGACTGGAAATGACACAGACAAAAGCCCTGTCATTAATCTCACAGTTCTCAAAAACCAGTCCTTCTGCCTTCTGGAGATAAGCACAATACAGAACAACACAAGTTCAGGAAAGAGGTCAAGAAGAGGGGATGGACTGTAGAGGAGGATCAAAACCACCCAAAACCCTGGAAGCCCTCCACCCCATTTCTATAAAGGCCCAGAAGAACAGACAGAGCATGAGAACTGATTTGTGTAACAAGTGAGAAACTTATCTACAAAAAGGTCAAGCCCAGGTGTGTATACACCCCAGGACCCTGATCATCAGCTGGATCAACACTGAAGTGAGGACTGGCAATTTCTCTCTTTTCCCCCCTCCCATTCCTTCTCTCTAATCCTCTCTTTAATTCAACCCTCTCTTCTTCCACCCTATCCCTTTCCCCAAAACTCATTGCCATGTGCTTATACTGGGAGGTCAGGGACTTAACACACCAATTTTCATGCCCAGCATGTCATTTACTACTAAAAGTTTGTAAACTTTTGAGGACTATCTTGTTGCTCCTTTTGACCACAAGCATTGGATGCTCTCCTCCCCTTAAGGAGGGGACACCACATCATTACAGTTCAAGTTTCAATCTTTTGCACCTACCTTGCTGTGCAATGTCATGGTACAGGCGTTCTACTCGAGAATTATTTCTGAGAAGATCCAAACACTGTCTGTAGGATTCCCACAGAAATTTAACCCAGGGTGTCAAAAGCAGGCGGTCAGTACGATCCTGAGTGTCTTCTCCACTTACAGCACTCAAAAGAACACTTTAGTCAGGGCAGCGGGGTAAGGAAAGAGAAAAGAGAGAAGTGCTTTATTCCCTACAATTCTCATCAATTTTTCTTACCAGGTTTTAAGACTAGCCTGGACAAATCTGAAAGGCTAATTGCTGCTGAATGATCTATTGCTTATTTTCAAATTGGTCCCTCAGACTGCTCCCTTTTACTTTAAAGGATGTAGATAATTATTTGAAACTTTTAAGTTTCAAACTTTGGCCACTGCATACAGGACTAACACATCCAAGCTCCAGAGGTAAGACATCAGAAACTTGTATCCTTCAAAGGTAACTAACTCCAGGATTTTCCCCTTCCCTTTCCCAGCAGGGAGCTGTGTCCTGTACCTCTGTTAGAGTCAAGTATCAGTGTCAATGCAGACACTTTAGTACTTGCTGACATTTCCCTTTTAGTCACCAGCACTGCTGCCAGAGCTCACTTCATGCTGACATGTGACACAAGCACTGTGTTATGATCCGCACACATCAGAAACCAGAATGTTCACATTAACATTTCAAATCCTTTACAAATTCTGACATGAAAAAGGTGCTTAAATATGTCAGAAGTGAGATATGGTAATCTTGCATTTATTCCCTCATCACAGGAATATAAGACAGGGGAAAGCATTCCCAAGACACTGAGACCAATTCAGTGCTATGCCCCACATGATTCCTTTCTGCTGAACAATCCACTCAGCAAGTCACAGAAAAACATATTCCCTAAGCCTTCATTTTTAAAATTCTTTTTTAACTGCTTAGTGTGAAATCTCAACTCCTGTAACTCTTTTCTACTACACCATTTCCAGTTCTGGTTTGCACCTCTGGGTACTACACACACTATTAAACAAGACACATCACCAGTGCTTTCTCTAACAGATCAAGAGGAAAATCCAGCAAAAAAACACGAGAAGTCTAGAAAACCTAAAAAACATCAAGGAAACTGTGCTTGTTTAGATGAGAAGTGTGATTAAAAAGATCCATTCTCTAGTCCTCTGTTATAAAAAGGAGAATCAGGAAAAGAGATGTCATTCAATCTTCACTATTTAACTATTAGTGGATTCCTCTGTAACAATTTCAGGCACTAGAAATAACATGAATGGCACTGCCCCCCTATTGAAGACATGTCTGTCATCTCTTTTTTTCTGCAACCAACTTCTACTAAAGAGTTTTGCTGTTAACATGTAAATACAGAGCCTTCTACTCCAGGTCTTTATGAGTATTATTTGACTACTACAACTCTATTCCTAGAGAAGATAAATATTCAGTAATTTCTTCCAATTTTTTACCGTTTCTATTACCATCCATCATTGCCCATCCTATTAATTCTCTCTTGAATGTACTTTTCATGCCCTTTCTTCTATTGTCTCATCACTTATCCAAGCAAGCATAAAGTAACATTTCCTTTTGTTTGTACATGCAGAATGTGGTCAGAAGAAATGGAGGCTATCACATACAGGAATTACATTATATTACTGATATAATTAACAGTATTTCTACATCAACCAGTAATGAGCAGTCTACCATAATGAACTCTCTAATACCATTACAGATGCAGATCTGAGCAGACACTGGAAAGTGGTAACCCAACTCTCACAACCAATCTCACTGCACTTAGATTTTCTATTCCTTACAAATTGCTTTCTTTAGCTCTCTTTATTCAGATAAAGGATTCCATTCAATGCAAAATTCTTGCTTTTATCCCTACCTTTAAAACTTCTAAAACACCACCAGTATTCAATTTCAAGTCTACCACATTCATATCTCAGCTTTGTGAATGACAATAAAGACACTTTCTGTGAACTGCTACATTTTAAAGACAGGCACACCTTTCTGGAGTTTGAATGTTATCCAAGTCTTCTATGTCCAGTACCATCTGCTGGGATTCTTCCTTAGCTGCTTCTGTTTTTTCTTCAGCTAATTTTAAATAGGCTCGAACAACATCCTCCAAAGATTTGATGTTAACCTACACCAAAGGCAAAAAAATGGGAAGATGTTTCCACCCACAAGAGGCAACAAATCTTTAAAAATGTAACTGCTACAAACCCAAGAACATCTAAAAGGCAGATTAATCCTAATTCAGGACAAATCAGATACTTTGAGATTTTATCAGCTGACAGATACCACGCTATAAATAAGTACAATTAAAAATGAAAGCCATACCTGCTGGCAAATATTCTTGTACTGGTACAATCCTTCTTTTGCCAGGTGACTCTTGCGCAGATCCACGCAGAGCTCCAGGTATTTCAGCATAATTGGCTCGTGGATTTTCTGCCATGTTCGGTGTTTCTTACTTTTCATAACATCATAGAGAACATCAAGGGCAGGCTGTTTTTTGCCAACCTCAAGAAATTCTGAAAGAAAAATCCCAGTTAACAAAAGATCTGAACAGCAGAAGATGCATGCTTTATGCTTGACACAAGAAACATTCAGAATTTAATCAACTCTACCCAGAGTGCACTGATGGTTTGATTTAGTTGGCCAGATCAAAAAATGTTGGCAACTCAATGCCAGTTGTTCAATGACATAACTGGCAAACAAATTAACATGGGAATTTCAGGATAGCAGAGATGTCCCTCCATCCATCCAGGCATGATGGAGGTGTATGAATGCACACATCCAGTTTTAACTGTCCTGGTTTCATCAATGACAAGGAATACCCACCAGGAGGCCTGTGGGTTCAGCACCTACCAAAGATATTAAACAGGGTGCAAAACATAGTAAAGATGTGACTGAAAGAGAAAGTTCTGCACTCAGGTGAGGGAGGAAAAGAACTTCACTCAGCAAAGTTAAGTTTGTTCATTTGTTATTTTCAACTCCTGAGTGGTTTAGCACTTCTGTTTACAGAAGTTACCAAAAGCTGCTGCACTTCAGTTGAGGGTCAGACACTTTTTATATCAGCCTTGCTGCTGAAACCAGTGCCCCATTTATTCATCCCTAAGCAGCTGCTGTTATTTACAGGAGCTCTCAGCAGCACAGCAACTCCCACCTCTGATAACCCACACATTCTGCCTCACACAAAACTCAGCAAACCACTCACTGGAAACACTGAGGAAGTGACCCACATACACACAGACCCTGCTCTGAATGTACCCTGCAGAACAGCAGGAGGAATGAACACACAGAATGGGAATCAAACAGGTTTAAAAGATAAGGGAGGTCAAGTACAGCCAGTGGGAAATGTGCCTATTCTTAAAGGCTGAGGGGTGGAGTCAGTACTGCCCATGAAGCACTTTGGAAAGCACTCCACTCCTAAATAATGGCAGAAACTATTAAAGTAGGGGCCTGCCCCAGAGGCTCAGACATCAGACTGAACTTCCAAATTTTAGAATCTCAAATTTGAAGTTAAACATGGCAAAAGGTTTAAATTGAAAGCAGCAGAGTGGTTTTAATTTAAGGACCAGAACGACTCATATTCAGGGCTCAGTATATGTAAATAATGAGCTGGCAGAAGATGAGCAAGCTCCTTTCTAGAGAAAGCACTGTGATACAACTGAAGATAATCAGAATTATGGTGTGGCAGTATCCAGCAGTACTTTACTCACCAAGGGAATTTTAATAAAGCTACTCTCCATCCCATAATTTACACGCTATTCTATCTCACAGGTGCTTTTGAGACAATTACTGTACAGTTTTATGCTTGATTTATTAAAATAAACTTGAAAGGCAAGTTTAATCCTGCAACAATGCCAGGGAACTCCAACCACAGCTCTCAGTGGCCGATAACCAACTGGACAAAGTATAAAATTAATTTATGTTGCTTTGAAACTTTTCATTAACTCTGACCAAGCAGGTTCTTGCAAGTCAAATAATTAAGGCTAATTTAAGAGAGACTTGAGTAAAAGCACAAAATGAACCTGAAGAATCAAATACAGCAAACATCGTCATGCTTTGCAGTAGGACCTGAAAGTTACAAAACTCAGATCTGTAACATACAAATCCATAAGTAGCTGTAAGACTTACCATCTACTAGTTTTGCTCTTTTATACTACTTAAAATTCTAACAGGTATCCAGAGTAGCAACTGAAGCTCAGTGGTCAAGAACCAGCTGATACACATAAACAATTCACCTACTGCTAACCCAAAATCCTGAATTAAGCTCAGTTTTCAATCAGAGAAAACATATCATTACAAGAGGTGACAAAGATGTCATGTGCTTTAATATCTCTAATAGTGAGCAAGCTTAGTATCTGCAACACTAAAACACTCCATAAAGTTGCATTACATCCCTGAGAACAAAGCAATGCAAATATTAACCATAGCTGAGGGTTGGCCTTGACCTACATTTATCAGTTATAAAAATTGTTCATTTCTTACTTATCTGTGTATACTTAAAATCCTTTATTCTCTTCATATTTCCAAACATCACCTCTGTACGTTGAAGTCACTGAGAACATGAAGTGCTTCTAATGCTCACTTGAGCCTTACGTACCAAACACACACTGAAACTCTGGAAACTGCACTGGATGTCCCCATTTGAAATGTCAGTTTAACATTAAACTGCTTCCTGCAACAAACAATCTGCCTTAGGTACAACTTTGCACCCTTTATTATGTTTGACTGTAGTAAGATTGAGCCCCTGCAGTCTGTAACACTTGAGACTGTTTGTCATGTTTTCCATCCAGCCCACTGAAATTCAGTATTGCCAGCATCTCTCTGGAGAATATCCCCCTTTCTGTTCCCACCCTTCAGCTCAGCTCTACTCCTTCCCTTCAACACAATTTAGCAGACTTGCAGCAGTGTTAAGAAATGTGAACTTAAAGCATCAATAGTAATAGTGAGCAGTTTAAAGTCAATATTCCAGAAATATCACTTGCACACCAAATACCACTTACTCTACTCAAGAATGTGTAAGTATAAATAAAGTTTCTATATTATGGTACATGCATCTTTTCCAATGAAAGGACTGATACAGCACATCCTCATCCTTGAACGCTGACTGAAGCTGATTTTATCTTTTATCTTTTTATCTTTGTGGGAAAGATTTTTACAATGGATTATTCATTAAAAATCTTGAGGATGTGCAGTACTTTCACATTTTCTTGTTAATACACTAAGTACTTGAATAATGCACAGTCCCCAGACCATACAGCCTCTTCTGCTGTCATTTTCAAGACCCATATATCATCTCTAAGTTGTAGACGCCTTCAAGTGTCATCTTGTGATCAGCCCTGTGACAATGAAGGGTCTAAATGGTCTTGCTAAGGGCTTAAAATAGGATACTATAAAAAACAGAAGCGTCAAAGCCATATGTTTGGCCCGAAATGAGCCAGCTGATAAATATAACCAGTCCGGCTTTTATGTGGCAGTCAGCAAGCGACAGCTACAGTGCTGAATTGTCTTCCAGGGGCAAACCAGTGTTACCAGCCGTGCAGCAGTGAAGGAGTTTTACCATTTGCGTTCTCAGCGGAGTCACGTGAAGGACGGGACACAACACACGAAGCCCAGAGGGGCCAGAAGGGCCCGGGTTTGCGATCAGCCCGGGTTTGAGATCAGCCCGGGTTTGCGATCAGCCCGGGTTTGAGATCAGCCCGGGTTTGAGATCAGCCCGGGTTTGCGATCAGCCCGGGTTTGAGATCAGCCCGGGTTTGCGATCAGCCCGGGTTTGCGATCAGCCCGGCAGGGCAGCGCGCTCCGGCCCGCGGGATGCGGCCGTGCGAGCCGCGGCTCCCCCTGGCCCGGAGGCGGCCGCGGGGCCCAGGGGAGCGGGAGGCGGGGCCGGGCCCGCTCCCCGCGCCCGCCGGGCCTCCCTCTCCTCCGCCATGCGGCGCGGCCCGGCCCGGCCCTTTCCCCGCGCTCCCCGCTCCCTGCCGGGCGGGCGCTCCCGGGCGGCCTCCGCTCAGCGCCGGCGGATTCCGGGTGGGCTCTCCCGGCCGGGGGAGGCGTCCCGGGGCGGGCGCGGCCGGGGAGCGGCGCGGGAGGCGACCCGGCACCGTGTGTGTGTGGGCGCGGCCCGCACTGACCGTTCGCCCGCTTCAGGGCGTTCTCGGGCCGCTGGAAGTACACCGGCATGATGGCGGCGGCGGCGGCTCCTCACGGGGCGGCGGCGGCTCCTCGCTCCAGCCAGGCGGCACGCGCGGCCGGAAAGGGAGGGAGCGGCACGGGAAGGGGAGGGAAAGGGGCCGCGCGCGCCCCGACGGCGGCGGCGGAACCGGAAACCCCGCCCGGCGCGCGCGCGAACCGCCCGGCGGGACCGCACCGGGACGGGACATTGGGACCGGGCACTGGGACCGGGATCGGGACGGGGACGGGATCGACGGGGCACTGGGATCGGGACCGGGACGGGATCGTGGGGGAATCGCGGAAAAAGCGGGAGGGGGCTTAGGGCCGAGACCCTGAAGAGATCGTGAGGAGATCAGGACCGTGAGGCGGATCGGGATCGGGAGGGGATGGCGGGGCGAGCTGCACAAAGCCCTTTGAGCCTTAAGCGACAGCGTTAAGGCGTTGCCGGGGGTCGTGTGGCGCTGGCTGAGTCGTTCGCCTGCCTCGCACACTCTGTTGTTAGCATTGTCCTTACTGTTCGTTTTCTTATTCCACTGCTTCTTCTAATGTATTGTTCTTAGCCCAACACCTTCTCACAATTCTCCATCCTTGCGCAGGGGGAGGTGAGGGTGGACATGAGCGAGTGGTATTTCAGTGGGAATATTACTTTGGGGAAATCTATTCCTAAACCATGACAGACCTGTATTTGAGTACAGTCTGCATTAAGTAGAGTCATCACTAAGGTATTTATAGTGCTGAACAAAAGCACTATAAATGTTTTGTGTTCATAAAATTAAAAGTCTGTCAGGTGACTGCCTGAGGTCGGGGTGGCAGCTGTGCCATGTCACGGAGCCAGTGACTGTCCTTGCAGCCTCCTCCTGGGGACAGCTGTGCTCTCATGGGGACTGCAGGTGTCCTGCCTGATACTTATCACTGGATTTGCTGTTGGGCAGCCCACAACGTGTTTTTGGATCTCTAAAGTTCCTGAAAGCCCTCCAGGCTGCGATCAAGAGGATTTTGTATCAGGAGCAGCTATTGTCTGGCTTGTCCTGTCTATTCCTACGTGGTAGTTGAGTATATTTAATGTGTGCTTCATAACTTCATGGCTAAAGGCTGCCCTTTAGTGTGTTCCCGGGACAGGTCTGGCCTCTCCCAGAACTTCACAGTTTGTTTTTTTTTTAGCAGCTTCTGATGCTCCTCTAGTTATCCCAGTTATTTTGGAAGTTTCTTCTAAATCAGTGTCATGGTATTCCTAAAATTATTTAGATTGGAAAAGGCCCTTAAGATAATGGAATCCGATATTCAAGTGCCACTGTTCATCCAAACTTGCAAATGAGATCTTTACATTCTCAATAAACTTGCTGATGCACGGAGTTACTCAGGAATAGTTGTTCTGCTTCTGTGACTGTTCCTCACGCCACTTGCCCACTTGGGCACCAGCCAGCCTTTATCCATGCTGTGTATAAACACAGGGGTGTCTGTGTTCTGGGTTACTCAGGGTACAGCTCCCCACTTCAGGAGGTGTTTGCCAGCAGGCCCAACCTCATTTTGTGTAACATTTCACATGAACTGTGCCCCGTGGTTTACAGAGGGCTGCGGAGATGATGGTGGCGCCGGAGTTTCTCACTTTTGGGGAAAGGCTGAGGGAACCCGGCCTGTTCAGCCTGGAGAAGAGACAACTGAGCAGGGACCCCACGGCTCTGCTACACACGGCATTCCAGCCGAATAGAGGAAGAACTTTATTGTGCAGCGATCACGCATTGGGACAGTGCCCACGGACGGTCATCCCTCCCTGGAGATGTCCAAAATCCGTCTGCACTCGCTGCTGAGTGCCGTGCTCTGGGGACCTCCTTGAGCATGGCGGTGACACCGCCTGAGCCCCACGGTCCTTCCAGCCGGAACGATGCCGGGATTTTGTGACGCACACAACAAAAAAGACACATTTCCCCCAGACCCTTTATTCTCCCGTATAAGACCAGGCGGGGGGCGGCAGAGCAGGAAGCCGTGTGGAGCGGGAGGCGGGAGCGCTCAGTAAATGGCGGGGGGGCGGAGCGGGGCCGTGAGGGCCGGGCGGGCCCGGCGGGCGGAGCGGGGCCGGGAGGGCGGAAGGCGGCGGAGCGAAGATGGCAGAGGCGGAGGCGCAGCTGCTGCGGGCCGTGGGGCTGATCGGTGAGGGCCGGGGAGCCGGGCCGGGCCGGGGGCGGTGCCGCGGTACCGGGGCCCCGCCGCGCTGAGGCCGCGGGCCCGGCCGTGCCGGCTCTGCCTGTTGCGGAGCTGAGCCGTGCGCAGCTCGGCCGGAGTGTCTGAAATTCGCGGCTCCCGAGGTTTGTGTTGCGAAATCAGCAATAGGGGAAAATCATAAATGAGCTGCTCCGGGTACGTGTTCCTCAATACCGTGCTCATGTTGAATGTGCGTTCCAACTTGGTTCTTCTCTGATCTCGTGAAGCAGATTTATTAATATTTTAAAAATAAAACCCGTATCAGAATTCCTGCCTTAAGGCTTAAACCGTAGTGGCAGAACTGGATGTCTAGGGTCAGGGTAAGGTGGAATTTTAATCTGATTCCAGGAAACAAACCTGATTAACCCATCAATTTACTTCCTTGCTGCTGTTTGGCATTCTCACAGTGAACATCTTTCCACCATAGAAAAAGACACCAACGGAGATGCTTTGTGGGTTTGGTGTTATCCGTCCGTAACAGCTGAGCTGAGGACTCTGTTGCTGCGAAAGTGCTGCCTTACAGATGAAAACAAATTGCTTCATACGTTTGTGTTTGGCCAGTATAAAAGGTCTTGGTTCTACATCACTACGGTAGAAGTTCAGGATTCTCCAGCCTTGAAAAAGGTATGACTTGGTGGGGTTTTTCAGTAGAAAGCAGGGAGGGATTCTGCAGAGTTTCCTCCGTGGGTTGAGCAGTGTTTTCCCCTGGAGAGAAAGGTGAGGAAGAGGAGGGATTCAAGGTGTTGAGTGCTCACAGATGCAGCTCTGCTCAGGTGTCCTGCCAGTCTACGTTTCATTTGTCACCAAGTCTTGAAATTGCAGTCTTGGAATCCCCAAAGGATCAAGTTATGTAGGTACTTTCTTCTCCACTGCATTGATTACTGGAGGACAGCAAATATAGTTGTATCTTCTATCTGTTCCCTGTTATGAAAATCATTAAACTGTAGGTTAAGCCTATTCAATTTTCATGTCTCATGTTATGTTGTTAAGTGGAAAGATAACGTGGTAATTTTGCATGCCCACAGCAGAATGCTGCTTGCCTTTCTTCACTCCAAGTTTATATTTCCTATGAATTAAAATAAAATTATATGTCACAGTGCTGTCTTCAATAGTTGCAGTAGGAGATGCTATTTCAGGAGGACACGTGAGCCTGGTCATTGACTGCAGACTTTCAGTCCCAGACTTACTGTGCCAGCCCACAATCATTTGATTGAGGAAGTTAAGAGAAGTTCTGTTTGTGGGCCTGCTGTCTGTGTATTTTTTCCAGTCTCTTTCTAAATATGTTGATGCTTTCTGCTTCCACTGCCGTTGGGTTTCCTTCCTGCTATGGGGAAGAAAAATGCCTTTCTGTATTTTAATAGCCTCATAGGAGATTAGAGGAAAGCAACTTGTGTGTAGGTTAAGCAAAAGATAGTCTGCTAGAGCTGAGTCACATCAGAAATCCTCTGTCCAGGCTGTTCCTGCAGCTGGGAACTTGGAGCATTGACAGTAAAGTGGCCAAGACTGTTCATGTGGGGTCATTAACTGAGCTCTGTGTGTTTCTGTGCCTGTGTCATGTGCAGGTGACCCATTTCTCCATTGTCCTGATGGCCAAAGACTTCAACCCAGAGAAATATGCAGCCTTCACCAGGATCCTCTGTAGGTCTGTATAAAAGCTGGCCTGAGGTACTGCCATGGGCATGCTTAGATCTTGCCAAAGCAAAAGCTTGCATTCATTGTTGAATTCATTTGTTCAAATGAATTGCTGGAAACTCAGTCCTACAAATGAAATCAGATGATAAAAATCCTTGATTTGAGCTTGTCATATACAGAAGGTGTTGGGTGAATATCAGATGTTCATTGTTCTTTTCCAGACACACACCACCACCACCCTCACACTTGTATTCTCTGAGAAAACATTTTTAAAAAGTGTAAATGTTTGGGAACGTGTCAGTGCTGGACTTAAAGGTCACCCTCTGTATGGTGAATGACTTGTATCTTTCCACAACATCTTTGTAAATGCTGCTTGCATCTCTTCTGAGCTAAGTACAGCACCCAGGGGCTTTTTTGTTGTTTTTCATGTAGGGAAGTGAGAGCCCTCTTCCAACCAAAAAACCTCTTCTCTTTTCCTTGTCCTGTTTACTCCCCTTCCTGTCCCCATTCTCATACTCTCTCTCTGCTTCTTATTTTGCTTTTTCTTCAGTTTTAATTCAGTCCCAGTTCTTGATAGGAAGAGTATTCCCTGGGATTTTGCAGCTAATTGGATGCAATTGTGAGGTTATTGTGCTCTTGGGAGTTACTATATCTAATGCAGACTTGGGAATGTCTTCAGGCTTATCAATTCTGCAGGCTACTGAAAAACTGAGATTTGTTCTTTTTTGGTGATACATGAAATACTTAGATTCACTGTGGATCACATTTCTGCTGACTTACCAGCTAATACTTCTAGAATGGCTTCTTCTAAGTGTGATAATAATTGAGTTTCTAATGTGATGTAGCTTTGTGCTATAGCTAACATGGAAAATGTGTAGTTGACAGCTTCAGTGCTATTCCTGAAATCTCTTAACCTGTAAAATAGGTTACAGTCTCTCTGCTTCCTGGAAGACAGCTGACAGTGCATGAGTTCTCTCAGCTTCTTCTGTGTCATTTTGGGGTTTTAATATCAAGGACATGTTTATATTTTTTTCCATCATTTAGCAAAGAGTACAGAAGAATGGCAAAAGATACTTGGATAAAAATTTAAAAGCTACATAGTCATAGTCTGCATGTAATAAATAACAGGAGATACTGTGGTAGTTGCTTTTTCTTAAGCAGACACCTTCCAAGTCTGCAAGTCTTCCTTTGTCTGGACACCTGCCTACACCTTTTGGGGTGTGTTTCTATCTCAGTCCATGTTGGTTCATTCATAAAATAGAAAGCTGAAATAAAAATACAGGGTTATTTTAAATTCTAAAAGACAGATGTGTTTGTGTGCATATTGCAAGACTTCTAGTTTAGTGTTTAAAATCTCAGCCAAGTGTCCAGAATAAGAATTATTGCCAGCAGTATTGCTATTTGTGATACTGATTTTTAATTCTTTATTTTTCATATATATATATATATATATATATATATATAGGTGCACTGATTGCAGTTAAAATACCAGACTCTTCTTTTCACACAGAATCTACTTGAAGCATGGAAGTCCAGTTAAAATGATGGAGAGTTACCTTGCAGTCCTTACAAAGGGCATCTGCCAAAGTGAAGAAAATGGATCCTTCCTCAGCAAGGACTTTGATGCTCGGAAGGCTTTCCTTGCTGGCTCCATCAAAGGTGAATCCCTGCCAGAGTCTCTATTCTGATTTCTTTCTTACAGCCTAAAACACAATCTTGTTTTCATGTATGCTTCAAGTAAACTGTGCTGATACTCTTAGCTGTGCTGTTATTATTAAGTTTCTTCAAAATCATGATAATACCAGCATCTATAAAATTATTTCCTCCCTTTTCTAGATATAGTGTCTCAGTTTGGAATGGAAACAGTTATTTTATATACTGCACTGATGTTAAAGAAGAGAATTGTAGTGTACCATCCTAGAATAGAAGCTATCCAGGAATTTACCAGGTACTTCATAATTTCCTTCCTTCCCACCTACTCCCAGAAGTCCAATAAATTTTCATTGAGAAAAAAATCCTGTATTTTAAGGAAAAAAATCTATCTTAAACCTGTTTATAGAAATTCTGCTGAATTAATCCCTCTTAAGGTTTAGCTGTATGTTGCTCAACTTGGAGAAATTTAATGGTGGAATGAGTGATAAACTCTGCACTGATAGTAGAAGTCCCTACAGTTCACATATGTGTAAATTTATATATATCCCTCAAATGAGACCTAGTGATGATTGTTTTTTGTTGTGGCATGCAGTTTTTACTGTGAGGCTGTAGCTAATGTAAGTAAAAAATCTACTGTGTCTCAAGTTGCACCCTGATCTCCCCTAGGACTTTGCCTGCTTTAGTGTGGCATCGACAGGACTGGTCAATTCTTCATTCATATGTGCATCTCAATGAGGAAGAACTGGAAGCCTTAAAAGAATGCACAGGTAGTGATAATTTACTAATAAAACATATGAGGAAAATTCAATTTCTGCTTCTGTCACTACAAAGTTTTGCACCAGGGAACTTTGGAGAGAGAAAAAAAGTTATTTTGCTATTAATGCTGTTGATCAAAGTTAAACATCATTTTCTTTGGAAAGGGCAAATCAACTAAACAAGTGTGTGGGAAGATAATTAGTTAATCTGGTGGCTTTGGGTGGATCCACATCAGTCTGTCCCTAATCACAGATGCATAATAGCCTTGAGACTTTTTTGGTGCTTTGATTGGAGGGATCAAAAGTCTTCCTCTTGTAGAGAAGCAGCTCACTTAGATAAGCTACACTTTTTCCCAGCTTCTACACATCACTAGTAATGGAATGTTTTGGGTTTTTCTTATTCCTAACTCTGAAGTCCCAGACTTCTATTTTGATGTCAGTGAAGTCTGAGGCTCCTAAGCACAGGGTAAACTTTACCTGTAGGAGTTTGGTCTGTGTGACACAGTGCTGTGTGTGCACTGTGCTTAATGCATAATCCAGGAACAGGCCCTCACTTTATGCAGAGGTTACTGTGACACATCATGTGGCCATTGAGAGGCATCTTTATAAGAATATGAGCAAGGAAACTACTCATCTTCAACATTTTTACAGCTCACTAAGCATCTTCCATGGAGAAAAACTGCTCCAAGTTTGCTCATCTGATGTGCTGTAAATAAGAAAATCTCCTGGGTTTATTCCTCTGCTCCAGTCTAATATTGACTTCATGACAAGAGGCTCCAGAGTGGAGATTTTTTGTAATGAGAAAGTTGCAAATGAGTAATTTTAGTAGGAAGGCAGGAAGAGAGTTTAAAATTTCAGATTGATAACTTGGTGATATTGCTGTAGTGTTAGCAGTTAATCCATGCTCAAGGCAATTTTAGAAGTTGATTTTTAAACTCCTTGGAAATGAAGCATCTGCTGAACACTTGTTAAATGCTGATAATATCAAGAGAGCAACCTCCTGGGTCCAATGGGTATTGTGTCAAATACTCTTAGAACAGACTTTGGGACTGTGTTTTTTATTTGTGAAGATGCTAACCTTGCTCAATTCCGTGCTCCAGGTTACATCGCTGGATTTACAGACTCTGAAGTGAGCAGTAGATCAGACCTCTATGATGTGTATGTGAATTTGGCAGACACTGAGATTACAGTATCACCTGTAGTAAAAGGTTGGTTGCTGTTTTTGTTTTGGATTTAGAGGCAGATTATTCTAGAGTTGACAGTATTGCTCAGTCTTGTTCTAGGTCAGTCTTGATCCTTCTTCCATCCAGGTTTTGAAAAGTCAATATGTAAATTTCTGTCTTCACTTTATTGCCACCCTGGAAGACTGGTTAAAGCTGGAGTTTGGCAGGATGTGCTTTGTTTTCCAACAAATGCACAAGTGGGATTTCATAGCATCCATGTTACACATGGAAGAGACTTTCAACTGAATGGAGAGATGCTACATGAGTTTTTAGTAAAACGTGGCACTAAATATTGGAAGACTGGGGATTATTTGAAAAAAAAAAACCAAAAAAACCCTTGTATGTTGCTTATCATCTTGCTGTTCCTTATCACTGCTTTGGGCCTCTTCAGAGGTACATTAGTTGTTGACACAAGGTTATTGGCTTTACCAGATTTCAAATGGCAGTCAAGGAAAGATTCCTCAGGTTGGTGTGTTATTCATATGCATTCCTGGGTATCACAAAAAAGGGGATTTTATGTGTGGTGTTTTGTTTTTCTTTTTACACAGAGGCAATGACAATGGGAAAACTTCACAAAGAAATTGGACAACTAATTGTTCAATCTGCAGAAGATCCAGATAAATCAGATAGCCAAGTCATTAAGGTTAATATTTTATTTTTAAATCTAATTAACTTCTATTGCTAAATCTTGGCAGAAGGTGGGAGTAGGAGGAAGAGTGTCACTGAGAATTAGTCAGTCTCTTCTACCTTGAGCATTTTTATTCATCATGCAGGTTTTTAAGGATAACTTAGTTTATGTTATCTCTTGGATAATTACATTGCTGAAGAAAGCTCATAAATTCTATTGATTGGAAGACTGGTTTCCCAGGAATGGATTTTGCTCAGTTCTTTGTCAGTAGTATTGGCAACACCTTGAAAAGATGATACTAAATATGGCTTCTTAGCTATGAAACCTGATTTTTATGATGATGCCATCTTATCACTCCCTCCCCCATCTAATATTAGACATTTCACAACTGAGTGACTTAATCACAGAGCTCAGTAAGGTCAGGAGTGGTTGTGCTTCCTTTACCCAATATGGCACAAAAGCAGGCTGAATAACTGTTATAAGTTTGCCTCAAAATAAATGGGGACTTTATTTAAAATGAGCTGTTTATTTATCATTGTTTCATTTTTTCTGTTCTGTATTGATTGTTTTTTATTGTAAGTGTATGTGAAAACCTTTTAATACCTAATACTATATTCATGGTTGCTTGTTTTTCTGTTCCTTAAGGACATTTCTCTGAAGACAAAAGAAATCTTGGCTACTTTAGCCTCACTTACTGAGGTTTCTGATGGCAGTGAAAAACCAACCCTTAATGCTGAGGCCCTGAAACAAAAGCGATTTCCACCAGCCACAGAAAACTTCCTTTTTCATTTAGCAGCTGCTGAACAAATGCTCAAAATCTGATTTTGATGCACTGCAGTGTTATGGACCAATTCTGAAAAAGCTGTCTCTGCTATCCAGATAGGTATACCTGGTATTTTATATGGAAAGTTAAAGGTATGAGTCAATGTCCTAGTTACCATGATGTAATGCAGAGTGTTGGAGCTTGACTGGGAACATATGGAGACATATTTGGGAACATTCCTGGTGTCATTATCCCCCCAAATCTAACTGTGTGCCTATGTATTTCACACCACAGAGTGAGTGGATATGCAAATAGCACAGGCCAGAGTGTCCAGGCTGTGGCAGGCATCAGTGTAGTGGCTCTTTGTCCTGCACATTCCAGAGGCTGGACAGCTGGGATTGTCTGCCTGGAACCTGACTGCAGTGAGCCCAGCACAGCTGGGATGTGCTGATCTCTGCACAGGACACCCTGAATGTGCTGCTGCTCTGAGTGCTCCTTCTGGGCTTCCAGGGATGTCAGCCTGTCAGATGCTGCTCTAGCTCTGGACTGCCTGATACCTGGAAATCCCAAATAAATGGACAAGTTCTCTCTTTCTACTTGAAAGTGTCTAGGTGTGAATAAAGAATGTGTGGGAAAATCTGATGTGGCAGCCTTAGTATAAAAAGGAAGGGATATTTTGAAGCTCAGGTGTGAGTTGAGCACCTCTTTTGGGCTCTTGCCTTAGAGGTTTTCCCCCTTTCACTCCATCCCATGGCTCAGATGGAGGGATAAGGTACAGGATTACTGTGCTTGAAGTGGGGCTTCCTGGGGGGGTCATGGACAAGTGCTGCCTTACAGCTGGAGTCATTTAAGAAGTTGTTGGGGCTTTCAGCTGAGAGGAGACCTGGCCATTCATTCCTGATCCACTGAAAGTCAGATGAGTCACAGCCTTATGCACCAGGAATGCTGAAATGGCCACGTGCCACAGGTAGAGCAGCAGCTTCTTGAATGACTGGAGCTGTAACACAGGTACTGTCAGGTGCTCTGTGTAAATTAAATCCAGATGGAAACTTCTGAAGTCAACTGGGAAAGAGTTTAGAGAAAATTAAAATTTGTCTACTTGTTTGGTTGCACAGCCACAACTCAAAAGTGAGTTTTTGTTTTGTTGTTTTGTGTTTTTTTTTTTTTTACTGAGCAGCCTGAAACTAACTGCTTTACAATCTTCTGAGAAGAATTTAGAGTCTATAAGGAAATGCTCTGAGCCAAACAATCTGCATTTGTTCAGAAATGTCCACAACAAATCATTCAATTCTGCAGTAGCACTTTGTTATAAGAAAAAATAACCTTTTTCCTGGCCTTTGTACAGATGGGCTGTAGCATGTGGTTTTACATAGAGATTTTATACTTATGATTAAAACTTTAGTAACCAATATTTATATTGTTAAATAATTGGATGTTTGCTATTCTGAAACTGGTAGAGCTCATCAATAACTAGGTGCAAGCAATATTGGTTGGAAAAAGAGTTGTCCTTTTTCTATGTATAATACCTTAAGGAAATCTGTTTTAGAATGTGATGCAGGAATGTGGCTTCTGTGTACAATGGGTGGTTATTACAGTCAGGAAATGAAAGTGCTTCAGAACAATCCCCTATTTTCAGGGGTGTAAAATTCTGCTTTGAACATGTAGTCTGAAGTTAAAATTCTGAATAGAGTAGCATGTAATTATCTTTTTTTTAAACTTCAGAGAAAAATACTGCAACTGCCTTTGTTTACCTGTAAGTGCTCTACAGCTTTTTTCCCATTTGCCCATTAATGGTTTTTGTTAATGGTTCTTTAATATTGCTGCTTCTGTTTTGGGACCTGTAAATCAGTCAGATCAGAAGAACTGCAAAACTATGCTGAAAATTCTCTTCAGGACCTACTTTAAAGTCCACTGAAAAGGAATTCTTTCACCAAGGAAAACCTGAATCTGCTTCAGCTAGCTGTCTTAACACCACAGTGTAACTGAGAAGAAATTCCCATAGTTTCTTTTTAACAAACTGCCTTAAGGCATATTTAGAGACAACACAAAGCAGAGGAGCTCAGTTGCAAACTAAACCTTGAATGCCTGTTTTGATTTCTGTTCTGGAAATGTTTCAGTTGAAAATCTCAGTGTTGTATTAGTTCTCCTGACCTTTGTGCAACACAGATGAAATACAATTTTGCACTGAAGGAACTGGCCTCATAGCATGCTTTGCCTATTAAAAAATTCCTGAACAGTTTATCCTTTAATTTATGTAAATTTATTCTTGAATAGTTGTGACCATGGAGTCACAGGCTTTAGCTCTTAGTTTTGCAGTACTGGGATTGAGCTATGGTTTGGTCTTTAGGTTGGAAATGTTCAGACACTTCTGTCATTGCTGATTTTATCATCAGCTCTGTACAAGATTTATTTGCCTCCCTCAGCTTCAGTGCATTCAAAGGATTGTCTTAATGTTCTTGCATTTGCTCAATGACTTTTGACACTGTTTCTTTTCAAAAATGTTTAAAATAAAATAGAAAAATTTGCAAGGTCAGGACAGGAAAATATTTCTATTTATTTCTCACTTCCCTTTCCCCAGGATGCACACAAGCAGACTGTGGGTGCAGTTGCTCTTTTGCAGTCAGAAGACATTCTTTCTTCCTCCTAGAAGCAAAGGCTGTTCAAAACAAAATTTTGATTCATATCTTTTCCATCTTACTACCTTTCTGTTCATGGAGAAATACAAAATGGTGAATGGTTCCTGCACCATAACATCTCCACTATGTTTGCAGAAATTGGAGGGTAAAGAGTGAACAGGGCAGAGGCTTGCAAAGGGGAGCAGGATAAACACTCAGTCCCTGCAGCTGAGATTTTGCTGAGTAAATTGGGTTACTTGCTTTACTGCTTTCATCCCTGGGGTTTTAGTTCCTGGTATGAGCTGCCCTGCCCTGTTTCCCTGCAGGCAAATGTGTGAAGGGGGAATGTCCAATGGAGAGCAGTGTAATGCTTTGTAACCTGGAAAAACTTGTCATGGGATTTCTGACAGAATCCATCTTAAATGTCTTGGCTGCTTCTGCTTTTGGCTCTGACTGCTCCTGGTTTCTGAGGGTTTGTTAATTGTGTGGTGCGAGATGTGAGTTGAAGCAGCTCCATTCCTAGATAAAAAACAAGCCATGAAGCTCAGTGTAGGGAGCTCCCAGCACCCTTCCCTAGGCAGCTGGCTGGCTGCAGTCTGAGTCAGAGCATCTCTGCTCAGGTGAAGTCATTCCTTGGAGCTGCTGAGTGATGTGGGGTGGGAGGAGACTGCAAAGCTCCCTCCTGAGTGACACCGTGCAGCACGTGGTATTTGCTGTCCCATAGGGAAGGAGCTGCAGTGCAGGACTCCCTCCCTGCCTTCATCCTTCCTTCCTTCCTTCCTGCCTTCCTTCCTGCCTTCCTGCCTGCCTTCCTCCCTCCCTCCCTCCCTTCCTCCCTCCCTCCACCCCCAGCTTGTGGGAAAAGGGAAAATCAGCATGGCTGTGTTACAGGGCTGGGGTTAAAGCAGGGACACAGCTCCAGCTGAGAAGAGCTTTGATCTCTCCATTTCTTAACATGGGAGTGGCTGATTTTTTTTTTTAAGCTACTTTAAAGGGGCCTGAAAGCCTCACTGGATTTTCCTACATTTCAAGATGACAAACTGAGTGGGTGAGGCACAGCATCTTGTGCTGTACTAAGACTTCTGTTTTCCTTGAAGCTGAAAGCTTCCATCTGTTGTCACTCACCACAACTTAAACTGGTTCTACCACTAATGCACTGTCACTTAACAGGAGGGCCAGCTGAGGCAGCAGACAGACCTGCCTTGGGCTGGTATGTTGTTAATCTATTCCATATTACAAAGGGGAAGGTTTCCTCTTCCCAGGTCCCTCAAACATGATGCTTTGCTGCTTGTCCCAGTCTTGTTCCCTGATTTGTATCTCTGGACTACCAGGTGGCTGGTCCTGGCAGTTCTCATCTCAGTGACTGGCTCAAGGCTGAGGATGCCAGGGCCTTTCTAGCTAAGTATTTTCCCTGCCCTGATTTAGGAAGCAGCTGAATCAGCCAGGCTGACAATTTAAATGGCAGGCACCTGCCCTCCTCTTCTGGTTTGGGCAAGAGAAACATTTATGAGAATGGGGGAAAGGGGTATTTAACAATCCTGAGAGAGCTGAGTTTTATATGGCAAATTTCAGCTCAAGTATTCAGTAAGGAGCTGGTGAGTTTGAGAAGGGACAGCTGTAATAACAGACACTATTACCAGACCTATTCCAGAAGCCTTACTCATGAAGTTGTAATGACATCAATTTGCTTAAAACATCCAAGTGTGTTGCCAGTGAATTTATAGCTTGTCTAGTTACCATGACAATCCAAAGTTCACCAATATATTCTCTTCTATTTGTTGGCTTTGCTCTACTCTTAGGTTTTGGGTTTTTAGCCTGTTCCCAGTGCGGTTAATGTAACTAGCATTTACTTTAGCCATTCTTAAGTTATGTTTTAAAAAGGAGGGGGTAGAGGTGCAGGTCTTCACTGTAGTGCCAGTTACTGTTTACTGGGAGTGGAATCAGACCCTTTCTGCATTTGCCCTTGGTATGTGACTGAAATAGGAATAGAGAAACATGGTGTAGATCATTTAACTAGAGGGTGTTATCTGTGCCTCTGCTA
The DNA here is from genome assembly GCF_903797595.1 of Erithacus rubecula. Classification (NCBI taxonomy): domain Eukaryota; kingdom Metazoa; phylum Chordata; class Aves; order Passeriformes; family Muscicapidae; genus Erithacus; species Erithacus rubecula. The sequence goes on from NC_136660.1 coordinate 29,703,604, forward strand.
TTAAAGGTTTGGAAGGAGACAAACACTTCAGCCAGAGGCAGGCTGAGGCTTAAGCCTGTTCCACTTGACCCTGTGGTAGATTCATGGAATGGTTTGGGTTGGAAGTGACCCTGAACATCATCTAGTTCTCACCTCCTGCCAGGAGCAGATGACATTTGCCTCAGCAGACCCTTTGGTCTGACACAACACAATTATCTTCTTGACCTTGATGAGATTGTACCATGTACTGAAGAACAGCACCACAGACACTGAGCCTGCAGAGTTCAGCAGGTGTAAACAATCCTTTACCTGCCCATTGCAGACAGTATCCATATGGTCTTCCAGGAACAGCTTTACAGCACATTACCCTCCAGTCCAGGTCCTTAGGATGTGCTGCTGCTCCTCCCTCCCCTTGTCTGACCTTTCCCTCCAGTAAATTGTTAGAGGAAGGCTCAACAAAGGCAGAACTCAAGAAATTAAACTCAACCCCCAACTTCCTGCTTTTGTTCAGTGCCAAAAGCACAGCAGGAATCTCTTCTTTCAAGAGTCCAGGCCTGCTGTTTTTCCTTACTTTGCTCTATGCTGCTCTCTTCCTGTAGGATGGATTGAATTGGGCAACCATTGTTTTCCTCATACTGTGAAAAGAAATCCAATCCTTTAGCAACAGGAGAGCAGTGACCTGCATATTGTGCCCTAAGAAGTTAAATTATGGCACACTTTGGAGGCTGCACTTGTGATAATCACTTTCACATAAACAATTTATATTATTTAGTGCATTTCCATCCTTGTCACACAGCCTGAGCAGCACCTCACATAACTATAGGCAGGGGTTATAGGAGAGATGGCTCAAAAATCACTGAAGATGTTGTCATAATCACAGGATCTCCTGTATGCTCTTTCTGCAGCTCTGAGACAACTGAGAGTCCCTGAATAATTACACAGGATCAGCAAAATGTATCACCTTGCTGATTAACATACCAAAATGATGCCACATATCAAAAGAGCTTGCTTTCTTTGGATAACAACAGCCAACCTGCAAAAGTGGAATTCCTCATTTGCCAGATCAGAAAGACATGGGATCTCCTCATGGCTTCAGTGTAAAAAAACAAGTTCTAAAGCTCAAGGGCCATCAGGCCTCAGAACTCCTTCAAGGATATTTAGGAAGCTAGGCATTAACTGTTAGTCAAACTTGACACTCATTCCCTGAACACTTTAAACAACTAAATTAAACCAATATTCTACTGCTATGTCTAATATCACTTCAAGGGCTGCCTCACTCATGTCTCATCCTAAAAATGAGCATTGTTAGGTCACTGAAAACATCAAAGTGATCTGAGAAGAACCAGCTGGACTTTACCCACAGGAGTCCTGATGTCAAAGTCTTCACCAGCTGGGTTCTTGGAAAGAAGCACACCAAAAGCTGCAGCAGCAGAACAAACTTACGTACTCAACAGTCATTTAATTAAGAAATCAATCACCAGAGGAAGCACAGAACACAGGTTGTGACAAAGGCTGTGTTACAGTGCTTTTCTAGCACTTCTCAGCATCAGTGAGGTGTGTTTATGTGCCTCCAGGCTGGGGCTGGCAGAGCCAGGTTGCCAAGTTCTGCCTCTGCCACACCATGGTACACTGGCACCTCTGCCTTCAGTCATTAATGCCAGTGGTGCATTCAGAATTCACTGGGATCAGAGCACACATTTATATATAAAAGCCAGGCTCTAAATCCCCCTGTTGTAGAAGAACTCTGTTTCTTCTGTAGATGTCAGAATTTCTGGTTCAAGGTCTTCTCGCTTTATCTGCAATGTAGGAAAAAGGGCATCAGCACCACCACAGCCTGCAGAGTGGATGTTTAGTCTTTGTTACTGCATTGCACTTTGCACAAATTCAAGTACTGCATTCAGTGGTTGGGACTTGAGGCTCTTTGTTTATTTGAGGATTTGAGGAATTTTTGTTGTTGTTTTGTTGGATTTTTTTTCTCCAACATTTTCTCTGTGTGCACACATATGGGAACAAATACTTATTATTTTAACACACTGACATTATTTCTGTTCACTATAGAACTACAGAATCATTTAGATGTGAAAAGACCTTTAAGATCACCAAAATCAGCTGCAAATATATTTGAGTGACACACAGGAGAATTTCTGCTGTGGGCTGAGCCATTGGGAAGCCCAAAGGGCATCAGCCAGCCCTAATCTCAGTATATAATTCCTCAAAAGCCCCCTCATTTATGTTCAGTTTGCTTTGTTGTCATAAGAGATAAGGAAATCTAAAAAAAAACTAAATAACTAAAATTCCAGAAAGCTTAGGCAAATAAAAAAAAACACTGAAAATTGCAAGAGAATTTTCTAAGAATATTCAGAAAGAGGAAACAAATGCAGAAAGGCTCTTCTCTCATTTGGCCTTCTCCAAAACCCAAAGTTCAGGAGCTACATCCTCCATTTAGAACCTGCCAGGAAGCCCTTCTATCCCAGGAAACAGATTACACTTCCCAGTTCAGCAAGGGATGTCATGTGTGAGCAGATTTACCTCTCCACTGAGCTCATGCTGACTTTCCAGGAGAGAAAAAATTCTCCTCTACAACCTTCCTTTCTCCTGCAGGACTAAAGGCAGTGCTGGAAGAGCCTTGGCTTAAATCTTCAACATAGTTCTCCTGACCTTGCTTGCTTCAGACTGTTGTGAAAGTCTGACAAATCTACATTGAAAAGTGTAAATATAAATAACACAAAATGCAACTCAGACCTCAGAAGTCCTGTGAGCCTCTGCCTGGTATATGGATCTTCACAAGCAGCCTCTCTGCTGCCCCATTTTAGATGTACCACATTAATCCTGTTGATTTTTTTTTTTTTTTAATATGTGGCCTTCAGATTGCTGGCCATAATTCTGAAAGGCTGATTTAATGTCACAGTAATCTTAAATTAATCAATTTCTGTGAAAGGACTTACCTCCCCACACTGTGAGAACATACTAAATGAGACTGGCAGCATCCCTGCTAGCACTGACATAATCACAGACATCCTCACTGGACCCAAAGCACGAGGATTTTTAACAAATCTTGCTCTGTCCAAGACATTGAAAAAAGTATGTCAGTATATTGCAAATAGCCTGACAATGACACAAAGAGCATTAGCTATTATTTTTCTGGTTAAAATTACATTGAAATTAATAATAATCTAGGCTTATGGTTCCTAAAGATCTTTCCTTACTTTATTTCCTATGTTCTTACTCTTAACTTCCTGTGCTTTCCCTTTGTCTTGTGCTTGCCTGCAGCATTTTCCAAGCTCAGACTGTCAAGATTAAGAAAAAAAGCAGCAAGATCAAAGTGACAAAAGGAGGGAAAGTACATTAATGCTTTAAAGTGTCCCAGTTCCTTGATTAAGATTTTTCTTGCATTCCCTTTCTTTGCACATTTAGTTCCTGTGGGCAGCCCTATTTTGCTTTGTGCAAAAAATTATTACTTGACATATTTAAGGTTTTATTTTACATCTGCATTTGTATTCTGGTAACAAGAGTCCCTTAAGCTGATAGGGAATCAATTTAGGCAATGCCAAATTACCTGACAGAGATGATCCCTGCCTGTACTATTGAAATGACAAAAGCTCAGGACCAAAAGTTCAGGGCAGGCTAAGAACCCTCTCCTAAAGTATACAATGTATTCTTCTTAGGATGCAAGGATTTAAAGTGTTGAAAAGCAAGAACATGTTTTATAATTTGGAAGTTGGGATCCAGCTTTAGTTGCAAATTCAAGTGCTACATTACCTCTTCAAAAATACAAACCTAAGCTAAGTGTTGTGAACAACCTTGATAGAGACATTGGAACCCAAATCTTTAGTTAAGGAACTGGAGGTAAGTAGGTGCTGGAAAACAGCCTGTCAGGGGAGCTCAAACATGTTTCCTGCATGGGAGCAGAGATGAAAACCTCATTCCTGCAAACCCTTGGAGCATGGGTTGAGACATAACCAGATTCACTTAATGATACCAAAAAATCACAGCAGCTGAACAGCAACTTCCCACAGCACCACTTCCACCAAGGCAAGCAATACTGCAAACCCAAGAAAAAACCTGCCAAATGCCAACTGCCAAACTGAAAACCAGAGTAGCAGTGACCAGGCACCCCCAGTCCCCTGCAGTGCCTCTCACCTCTGCACAAAGTACATGAGCACTTCTGGCAGGAAGAACGTTGTCCCAAACAAGACTGCCCTGGACAATGCTGTTTCCATAACAGCCTGCAGGGAGAGAGCAAAACAAGAGGTGTCAAAGCAGTGCTCTGGGCAGCTTCAGACACTGAAGTGCTTTCTTGTCTTATACTCTGGAGTTTAAAGCAACAGGTTAATGAGGGATAATAACATCTATTAGAGGAATTCTTTCTTAAATGGAAATAAGAGGCAAATACTGTGCTTCTGACTGAGAAATTCCTTAAAAGGAAGGTGAAACTACTGATGAGTTTTCCTGCCATGATAATAATTTTGCTGAGACTTGCTTTTTAAACTTCATACAATTGGTTATACCTTCTGGGCATCCTAATTAGCATGTATTAACACTGAAGTTCTCTCTCCAGCTGTCCCCAAATCCTTATGCTCATGCAGTTGTTTCCACAATACAGGGCTTTTCTCTGAGGTGTCCCATCAGAAGATCCAAGAGTCCTGTCTCCTTCTGGAGGTGACCAGAGAAAACAGAAATGTCTGTGCCAGTGTCTCTGGACCTCAGTATATTGGTCTGGGGAGGAAGCCAGCCCTTGATGACACAGAAGTTGTGAACCTGGTTCCAGGGACCTAATCCAAGCCTGCCCACAGATTCAGCACCTGACAAGGGATTCCTTACCCAATATATCCAACTCTATCTACTCTCAGCATCACATTCTGCTCTTAGCAGGGATTGAAACTCAAGTCAAAAAAGGTCTCTGCCCTCTCACCTACCTTCTCCCCAGCCTTCTTAGACACTCCTATAACATTGCCATTCCTGTCCATCACTTCTATCCCATTGTCAAATTCTGGACTTCTCACAATTGCCACAGTAAATGCACTCATCAGACCTGCAGGGTTAAAGGAGATTTTATTTTATAGATCCAAAAGGACTGCCTCAGTAGTGACATTCATAATGATGTGCATTTTACATTTCCAGTTCAGCAGTTCACAACTGAATAACCTGACAGCTTAAAAAGAAACTGCCCCATGAAAATCTACTTGGGATCTGAATCTTTGTTTCAGAAGTTTGAGTGAGATTGGAAAGCTTCAGTCCTAGAAGATGCTTTGTCATTATGGATTCAGAGCTTTAAAATCATTTCCATCCAGCTCAAACCATGAGTACTTTGTCTTCACAGAAAGTGGAAGGATTTCTATTGTGGTTAGGTTTTGTCCTGCTCAGCATAAAATACAGCACAGAAGATAAAATCCTGAAAGCAACAGAAAGGTTGCATCCTGCATTGAAAGGAAGGGCACAGACTGTGAAACTGACCTTGCTTGAAATAAGAAGAGATTGATTGCTTTTTTTATTAATTCTTGTTAGGGCTATTCAATAAATTCATCAGTGTACCAGAGGATGCTTTGCAAATGCTGGACTAACATTAATCAATTACCCTCAGGCTTTTCTCCACATTTAAGAAAATGGAAGCACATTTAACACCTGCTTCTCAAAGGAAGCAAGTCAGAAACCTCTAATGTAAGACCTCAGAAAGATCTGAGTAGACATCTCACATAACCTGAAACAGAGGAGATGATGCATTTAAATTTTATTAATTTTCCCCTAAGAAAGGCCAAAAGTTTCTATAGAAACACAATAATGACATTAAATAGTTAAACTTGTCCTGGTGCAACTTCACCATGGCAGTGAGCTGTTGCAGTAATGAACTGAGTCCCACTTTCCTTGCAAGATTGATAACACCCTGCTGGAACAAGTCTCACTTGCTGCACTCCCAGAGCAATGTTGCACTCTGGTGTCACAGATGTGGCACTGACATCACCTGGTGTGGCACTGCCACTCCTGATCTGTCCTGCTGCTTTCAGATATATGTACTTAGGTCACAGGAGTGCTCTGCAGCTCTGAAACTAAAACCAGCAAGAATCCAGTGAGGCTGGGGGCACTGCAGAGTGAGAGATGCCTCCCACAGAGAGGAGGTGGGCCAGCAAAGGCAGCCAGAGAATGAGCAGTGAGATCACACCTGTGCAAAAGCAAACTCTACAGTCAGACAGGCAAATATCCCTCAGGCCAGCTGCACAATGCACGGTTTGTTTCTACTCACCAAGCAGGGGAGCAGGTAGCAGTTTTTTGACAAAAAGTTGCATTAATGGGCTCTTCAATGTGTAACGATTGGCAAAGGCAAGAGGCAGAGCCTAAGGCATGGAGAGGAAACAGACACCTTCCATTGAAAAATGTGCAACATTTCAGTGTAACAGGTGAGGAAAAGAAATCTGGGACTTAGTAAATAGTTACCATCTATGAAAATAAGCAAACGCCTTGGTTTAACATTCCAACAAAATATATGCATTCTCTAGTTAATGAAGATGTTTGTAATCACTCTTTTACATAAGAACAGAGAACATGATAAATAAGTACAGGACAGCAACAGTGTGAATAAAAAATAAAATAATTGCCTCTGACTAACATTCCTTGGACATTTGTCCAACCACATTGTGTCACATATTCCTCTCTCCCCCAAAGAGAAAATCTGGTTTACTTCTGTATTTTTCCTGATTCTCTGCAGTTTCAGCCCAATTCTATATTCCCATAATACACCTGCAGGAAGTTTCACTTAGGAATGAATGGCCAGGACACCAGCTGGCCCTCAGAGACTCCCCTGAAGGACAAAGAGAAGCAGTCTCATGATGTCCCACAGGCAGGGCTGCCTCCCCAGATTTCTGTAAGCCCTGAGCAATCCTGCACAGCTGTTTTGCCCTGCAGTGGGCAGAGGTGAAACTCCCTCTAACAGAAGCAAGAACAATCACATTTTCCTGCCAGAAGCTTATGAAAATCACTGCTTCACATGGGGGGTGAGGAGAGGCATTACAGAATAATCTACACTTGTGAAGAGTGTCATAATGATACCTGAGCTCATTCTGATGTAGCAAACTCCAGAAACTACAAATTCCTATTCCACCAGAGAGCACAGGGTCAGCTCCCTTCTGGAAGACTAATTTCTCTGAATCCAGTGAAGTATTTTCATGGCTATGCTGTTCCTGGGATTTGAGCAAACACTGTCCAGTACTGATGCTTGCAGATCTCACCACTTGTTTGGAGTTAGATCTCTTCCACAGCACCACATCAAAAACCAGCTACAACACCCCAGTGGCTCCCTCTGTGTTTGTAAACACTGGCCATCCCTCTCACTACCTGTTTGCTAAGCTTGCAAAACAATAAAGAAAATGACACAAGAGGAAGCATCAGGGGAAGCCATGCAAAATAATGGCTGACAGATGATCACAAAGTATTCTTATTCTGAACAATTCTGTGGCAAGAAATCACATTAGAGCATCAGAGCACAGTCCTGAAAGATATCTGGCACTGTGGGTACCTCAGGAGAGCTTGTTAGGAAAGCCACCATTGAGCAAATACTTACACCAACACAGGCTGAATAGGAAATGGCTCCCAAGCCAAGGAAGATCTGCTTTTGATGAAGTGAGTATCCCTAAGGACAGAAAAACCACACTGCATAAGTACATTGTGAAACACTTGCAAATCAAGTTCAAAATGACATTTGCACAATTAAGATGATTACAAAAATAAAAATCAACACTCACTTCAGCCTTTGGGGTGCCATTTCCATTTACCAGAGTGAATGCTGTGGTGTATGTGTGAAACACAAACTGCAGAAATAAGATACTGTAAGAAAAATTGAATTCAGGATTGAAACTAGCAGACCTGTAAAAGTAGAAAGAAAGAGGCAATTACCTGCCAATAAAAAGAATGCCTTGCCTGATGCTGAACAGATGAAACGATGACCTAAGAAGAAAAATGCACAAGAAAATGAGGTTTGAAGAGTGTGGAGCACCAGGAGAACTGCTGAGGTGCCACTGGCAGCAATGTCACAGGCTCCAGCCAGTGTCCAAAGCCATCAGCCTTGGTTCCAGGCTAGCACATTCCCTTGGTAGAAGTGACATGCTCATTTTACTATTCAACAGAAAGCACACAGACATGTATAAAACACAGACACACAGTGGTAAAACATTATGTGCAAGAATATTGCAGCAAGATGCTTTCTTACCCAGAAGAAAAATGCATTTGTGCCTGTGAAGCTTAAATAGATGCAAATGAAATAACTAAGATAACAAAAGTCAATTAAAGAAATGATTGAGAAAGGGTCAGATTGGTTTTGCTGGGGATGTGAATCCTAACTTAGATCTAAGTGATCTATGATCAAAGATTTTAGGAGTTTATTCCCAGCTTTTTCCTCAAATTCAGACAGTGAAAAAGAACTTCAGTTTTAATAAACCACAACCTTTCTTGAGGTTTCAAACTAAAGGTGTGGAACATTTTCAAACAACAAAGTCAATCAAAATAAGAATACAAAATATTGAATAAGAGGAAGGCTGAGAATCTCCAAAGCCTCAGAGAAGGATCAGTAATTCATCTGTATTAGTGGATCAACCACCTTCATTATTAATGCCAGCACTGACTCTAACCACATCTATGAGAGCACATTCAGCTGTAAATATCAAAAAGAAGTATTTCTATTAATTTTACTACTGCTATTAATGAATTTAAGAGCCATCAAGACTTTCATTGTACTTGCTATCAGTGCCATGTAAGTTCTGTATGTGCTGTAATGTCTGTATGGAATGACATATCTCAGGATGTACACTCATAGGCCAAGCCCAAACCCACAGAATCTAAATGAATAAATATGCACATAATTACAGCTAGGAATTTTATGAAAGAAAATGGTGATATTTTTGAGCACGGTAACAAGAGTTTATTTTTATAACTGTGGTAGTTTACTGATAACAGCATTTCCTACTTGTAAATGCACCCTCTACATAAGAAAAAAAATAATATTCTGGGTCTGAGACACAGAACACAAGGCTCCAACTCCTTCCCACTGCAGTTCCAGATTTCTGAGGCTGAACAGACCAAACCCAGGCCTTGCTCTCATTGCTGGTGATCTCACCAGCATACCTGTCCTTCACACATGAACAATCTCTTGGAATGCTGCTGGAGAAGGGTAACTCACAGCTCTGGACTTCCAGGGAGATTCTTTAAGGGCTCAATTCCCAGGTTACTCAGCACTTCCCATAAAACAGATGTCTTTCAAACAGCTTGTGCTGGAGCTACAATAAAGCCCCAAAATTTCTTTCCCTCCCTCCCACCCCTGACTGTGCAAAGCTGGATGCACACAGGGATCTGTCATGATTACTCACCAAGGGAAGAGTTATGGGCATGAAAGCTAAAAAAGAAAGAAAACTTGATCTCAGTAAAAATAACATCTGTGAGTGTAGATGGATGGTCTTGAGCAGAAAATACCCCTTACTTCCCCCATCTATTTCCACCTCCAAGTAAAACACTGCCCACTGCATCACCATTAACTTCAACCCTAAGCTTTATCCCTGACTCCTCACTCAAGAAGCCACAGTCCCTGCTCAGATTTCACAGCCAAAGGGAGTCCTTATGAACTCACCAGGGCTGCTTGGAAACCAAACAACTGACCACCTGTTCAAAAAGAGATATAACAAAAGCTGCCACAGTTGTGATAATGAGCAAATAGCCTCAGTATGGTTATATCTGATTAACAACCTGTGCTGCCTAAACAACACCCCAAGCACTCTTGATCTGTCACCAGAAAGTAAATTCATCCAGCAGCCACAGCTATCAAGGGAAAAACTTAAATTATAGCAGACAGTTAAAGGTGGAGGGATTTAGGAACTCATTCTCCAGAAACAGAGACTAATCAGAGAGTTTCCATTAGATGAGCAAATTATTCCAGGGAGAAATTCCTCAACAGTACCATAGGAATAAATAAATAAACTTTCAACACATATAACAATGCAACTAACAGAAGAGCCTGCTTGCTTTTCTATATACAGTGTCACTGTGGTATCACAGCAGCTTTTACCATGAGCTGATTTTGCTGAGGCTTCACACAAGGGAACCTACCTGGAGGTCTAAATAAAACAGGAATTATCTTGTCTGTATCAGGATGTACACTGGACTTAAAAAGAAAGAAAGAAAAAAAAAAAAAAAAGCAAATTAGAACATCTTTGCCATACTTGAATAAGGAAAAAAAAATCTAAATATTTTGTAAACTTACCAGGCTTAGCAAGAAGGCTTGTTTGGTCTACAACAGTTAGAAAATTAGGTTAGTAATTAAATTTCAGAAGAGGCTGGGTAAAATCTTCTTTCTAAATATATTCTATGATGTTTTCTAATAACTTCTTTTTATACAAAGTGTATATATTTATATAATTATTTATCAATTTAATATATAAATATATTAAATATATATTTATTTATATAATAATTATCTAATTATTTATATATTATTATAGAATATTTAACTATATTTCCCCCTAAAATTTCTCTCCATACACTCCCTGTTGAAATAAAGCACTCACATTCCATGGGCTGTGTAACAGCACCAAAGCACACACTAGGGCAGAACAGAATTTTAAAAGGCTTAAACTAGTAGGTATTTTAAAACATAAAACAACAATTAAATATGGCTAAAAACTTATGTTAAGACTTTAACTGCAGTCCAAAATACCTGATTATTTTGTATGGGCTCACTCTTCTCATTGATTTGTATTAATAACCTGGTTCTCTGTATTTCATTCTGTATTTGAGAAAAAAAAATAAATAAAAACCTCTCAGGTTTCAATATTCTGAGTGCATTACATCAGCTATGAAACACCACAAATACAATCCTAGAAGCACTTGTTCCTCAGCTGAGCAGTGAAAGCAAGAACATACCCAGACAACCAATTCATGATCACAGAAACTTTTAAATTACTGGGACAATTCTGGTGGCACAGCAGGCACAGGCTGAGCAGGCTGAGACGGTGGTGCCATGGTGTCCCTGCTTTGTGTCATCAGATATAGGAGCGCACACACGTGAATTTCTATTCATCTACAACTGTGCAACGCTTCGGCTTGGAAGGGACATTAAATCCCATTCAGAGCCCCCCAGCCGTGGCAGGGACACCTCCCCCGTCCCAGTGCTGCAGGGATGCAGGGGATGCTCCGGGCACTCTGTGTGTGCCCACCCGCCCAGGGAGGGGTTTCTCTGTGCTAAATAGCGCACAGCTCCTCTGTCAGCGCACAGCCACCCTGTCCTGTCGCTGCGTGTCCTCGGCCCGAGCTCCTCCCCGGCTCCCCGCAGCCCCTCGGGCCCCCAGGTCACAGCGGCTGCTGCAAACCCCCCGATTCCCTTTCCCTGCAGCGACCCCACGCCACAGCTCGCCCATCGCCCGCCGCACTCACCGGCGACTTGAGGAGCAGCAGCGGATCCAGGGCGTCCACCCAGAGGAGGAACCTCTGGAAGAACGACTGAGGGAGACACATTGGAGAGAGACGCGGCGTTATTCCGGCCCTTCCCCGAGCACGCCCCGTCCCCGCGTCCCCGCGCTGCCCACCTGCCCCTCCGCCCTCCAGTAGCGCAGGGTGCCGTCCATGGCGCCGCGGCACCGGAAGCGCGGCCGGGCCGGGCCGGGCCGCTGCCGCACGTTCCGGCCGCGCACGGAGCCCGCGCGGAGGTTCCGCTGCCCTTCCAGCCCTTCCCCGTGGCCTTGTCCCTTTTGCGGTAATCGATAAACGATTCGTGTTAATACAAGTTTGGAGTTTGTATAAACCAGGATACTGAAAATAAGAAAAGAACTTGGACTTAGATAAAGGGAAACACATGATTAAACCCACTCTGTTTAAATCCCTGTTATTAATATTGCGTATACCAGCTTGTTTTCCATAGTCTGAAAGGTTTTTGCAGAATCAGATTTCCTGCCGTTGTGGGATCAATCACAAACTATCTGCTAAAGATCAGACTGCCCACTTCTCCTGTTTTTATCTACCAAGACCTGATGGTTCCATGGCCAATTGTCCCCAGAGCTGCCCCAGGGAAGTTTGGAAGTTTCTTTGACCACCACTGCTTACCCTGCAGAATTACTATAACAAAACAATAACGATTACTACAAGGAAATCCATCCTATAAAAATGGAGCTGCAAACCAAGTTGAGTGGCACATGGAGTGGGCAGTGACCCCGCATGTTCTGTCTATAGAAAAAAAACAATCTAAATTTTCCTGAATATCGAGACTTTGTTTCACATTTGTAACACAAAACAACCAAACCCAGGGACTGAAAAGATTTGCAGGTAGTGGAAGCTGCAGCATCAGAAAGCACAACACTTGAGTCTCAATTTTCAATCCTTTGTTCCATTGGAGCATTGATCCCCATTATAAAGCTGATTTAGGAATCAGCACTTTGCTCAGAGGGACAGAAAATGGGTGGAAAAGAGAAACCCACTGAGTGTTGTACTGATCTCTGCAGCCCCCAGGACTTTGTGTAGAGGCACCTGTGAACTGCTGCCAACAAAGGGGCACTGAACACACCCCATTCCTCAGAACAGAGAAACGGGAAAGGGGAAGAAAAGCAAAGCACCACACCTGCTGCCAGGCCACGTTAACATTGTTTTATTATAGCCAGAGAGATGCTACACCACTTTCAAGCAGTACAAGAATCTAAGCAAATTCAAGTGAAAGAAAATTTGCATTAAGCTCCAGTAAGTGCACTGTGGGGGTTCAAGTTTTTACCATCTCCCAAACAAAATTTAATTTCACGCTTGTTAGTGCTCCTGAGAAGCTGCACTTTTTATTTTCAATGGCACATATTTATATTCACTCCATGTTTTAGTGCATTTACACAAAAACCCAATAACTTTAAAATTATTTTTTACATTCATCTCTTCCTCTGCAAAATTCATTGCAAATAAACCATGTATCAAAACTTTATCCTTGTATTGTTTCAAACTTTTTTTTTTTGACAGAATTTTATGTTGCATCAGAAAACTAAATGCAGGACATTTTCTGCTCCAAAACTAGTTAAAGAGGGAAAAGCCAGTGAAAGACCACTGTAACTTATGTAGTCATCACATTCAAGATGATGAATGCTCACAGAAACCCATGAAACTGAGGTTGCAGAAGACAGGGGAAAGCCTTAGTTCTACCCTTTTTAAAGCAAGACAAGGGAGTCAGTAAATATTTCAGCATTTAATTTCTTGTTAAACATGACAAAACAAAACCTTTTATTATTAATTTTTACAATCAGAGCTGTTTTCCTCATGTGGATGAAACTGAGAGTTTTGCCCACATAGTTGAATGTTTATTTGTTCACTTTTTCAAAATATTCTTTTGAACCTTCTGGACTTGGTTTGATCTGTCAAGAAAAGAAAAGTTTAAATTATTATTTGGTACAATATAATAAGTATGATGTAACTTTAGTTATTACAGGTACAATAAAAAAAGTTACAGGTTTGATACTTTATCCAAGAAAATCCATGTATAAAAACAGTCATCTATTTGTTTCTGCACTTGGCTGAAAAACAAAAGCCTAGATTGTGTACAACTCCTACCTGAAAATTTTAAGTACAAACCGCATTTTTCCTGTCAAATTACAACACATTAAATAAATAAAAAATCTGAACTTAATTAACGAGAGTCCAAGTTTTGGACACAATTTGCATCACCTAAAAGAAAACCAGTAACTTTCTTCACAGAAATCCTAAACTTACAATCAGACAAAAGGACTAAACTGGCCTAACTGCAACAATCTTTGTGTTTAGAGGCAGAGATTCAGCCAAGCACCTCCCAGGTGAGTGGATGCCAGCCTCCAGAGCAGCAGAGACAGGCCAGAGCCCACCTTTAGGAGGCTCTGTTGAGCCTCCAGAGCAGCACTCACCGTTGGGGAGTTGGGAGTCCAGTTGGCTGGGCACACCTCCCCGTGGGTCTCCACGAACTGGAACGCCTTCACCAGGCGCAGCGTCTCCTCCACGCTGCGCCCCACCGGCAGGTCGTTGATGCTCAGGTGCTTGATGATCCCGTTTGGGTCAATGATGAACAGACCCCTGCAATGCAGCTGGAGTTTAGGGAAGGCAAAGTGCATTCCAAGCCCAAACATAAGGAACTGGATGTATAATTTCAGCAAGGAAGTTATCCCTAGTTACAGGTAGCATTTGGTGTCTTGTTAGGGAAGTGATCCCCTGCTATGGTACTGTGAAGTTACAGAGTATGCATAAAGATTATTTAATCCAGACAAAGTTTTTTTGTATTCAAAACTGAAAAGCTGGCATCCTGCCCATGTCTTTTTGGTCAAATCTGTAGGTACTGAGTGAAGAGCTGCTTGTGCATTATGCTACAAAATTAAATCCTGTTGAATACGAGTATTTGTGAAAATCAAAGTCCCAATCTTATCATACTAATTAAGTTAAATCTGTCAGTGAATAAATGTCAAAAATTCCTGATCCAAAGAGATCAGAAACTAAAGGTCTCCAGAAGATTCCTACTCAATCCACTGTTTCACAGGGACTACAATGGAAAAAAAGTAACTGCTGCTTTTTTTCCTTAATGACATGGAGTTCTCTCCCTCTCCCAGAGCAGAAGAGCTGACTTTTCCCTCACACATTTTCAGAGAGGCCTGAAAATTCTCAGTTTCATGGCCAAAATGGCCAGGAGCCCTTTCCTAAGGTAGGATCCAGCCATCCTGCAGCACAAGGCATCTCACAGTCTTCACCTGACACCATTTCCCTGCAGGAGGGGACAGTGTGCCTTGTGCTGGTTGGATTGGGTTGTGTCCCAGCCCAGCAGTGGAACCTTACCTCAGTGCTATGCCAGGTCCTTCCAGCAGCACCCCATAATCACGGGAGATCTTTTTGGTGAGGTCTGACAGAATTGGAATATTCATTTTGCCCAAACCGCCGCTCTAGAGAACAGAGTAAGATTCCACTTGGTTACAAAATTCTCCATGGGATCATCCTTCCTGAGCTGCTGGACTCCATGTCCTTGAGGGCACAGTAACAACACAACCACAGCATCTGCTCCATCAAAGTAACCAAGTGTGTGCAGTGTTGCTTGGGTTTGCTTTGTTTGTTTTGAAGTAGTCAGTTTGTTTCTTTAGAAAGCAAAAATGTCTTTTGCATTGAGCATTTTAGAATTGCTTATTTTGATGGTAAGAAGCAACAGCCATAAATTTTCAGAAAATCTTCCTTTGTATCCTATTCAGAAGCTTTGAATAGAAAAAATTATACTACATATTTAAGTGTTAAGAATTAAATAGGATGAAAACATGGTGGGGAGGGAAGGGAAACAAACATGTGAACCAACTAACTTTGGAGCACACATCTGAGGAGGAACAACTGAGGGAGCTGAGGATATCTGGCCTGGAGAAAAGGAGGCTCAGAGGTGACTTTATCACTCTCTACAACTACTTAAAAGTGGGTGTAGCCAAGTGGGGTTAAGCCTCTTCTCCCAGAAGGGACAGGACAAGAGGAAATGGCATTAAATTGCACCAGGGGAAGTTTATATCAAATACTATCAACAATTTCTTCACAGACTGTCAGGCATTGGAACAGGCTTCTCAGGTCATTTATTAAAAAAATGTGGATGTGGCACTTGAGGACATAAGTTATTGGTGAACATGGTGATTGTGGTGGTGAGTTAGACTTCATGGTGCTAGAGGTCTTTTCCAACCTTAACAATTCTGTGATTCCAAACACAATGCTCCTACCAGCATACTAAAAAAGTCAGAGTTATGCTGCTCTATTCAGTGCACTTTTTTTTTGTTTTGCCTCCCATAAATCCATTTAAATACTATTTGAAGAATCATACAAGATTTTTTTTCAGTTTTGCCACATATTGAGACTGCAAGAGAGATAAGCTCTCTAACCTTGAAACAAGGCTGGAATTTGTTGGCTTTGCTATTCTTGGCATCATCAGTGAATCACTGTGTAATCTCAGCCACTCAGACCCTGATCCTGCAAACACTTGTCAGCAACAGAGTTCCCTACAGACAGAAACCAAGGCTTCAGCTTCTCTGGGTGTCAGTTTCCTGCCTGTGCCACCATGGAATTCTTTCCACCTTGTTCAGGGTGTTTTGATCCTTATGGGTCCCTTCCAACTCAGAACAGTCTGTGCATCTGTAAAATATTATGTGCATGACTGACATCCCCTGAACACCTTTGGGATAAAGCTGTGGAAACAGGCCACAGTCAGAGTGCTGAGCTTTGAACAAAGCATGCAGAAAAGAAATACCCTTGACAGGCTCAGCCAAGGTGTATTAAATCCAGCAAACTCTCCTCCCTCCCCTGCATGTCCCTGTGGTGCCAGATGACACCCAGCCTGCAGCACTACCGTACACTGCTGTCCCCACAGGCTGGGACTGATGGCACAGGCACTGCTGCACCTTCCTGGGACACCCGTGGTTCTCTGCAACTACCTCAACCAGGGAGAGGCTTCGTGCCATCAAAAGCACATATTTTTATATACAGCTGAAAGAGGCTACTCTCCAGGAAAAGGCTGTTTTCATCACTTTCCTTTCCTAAAGAAAGCAAATAACCCCCACTTGTACTGCAAGAGTGGAACCCTTTCAGCAAGTGAGTTAATGATACAAGTGCTCCAATAAACTGGTGGTTCCTTTGCTTCCAACCTGAAGCCACCACTGTTGGGTAATTGTCAACAGTAACTACTGAACAGCAGCTGCACCTTTTCTGTGATAGTTTTTGTGCATTATCAGCTGTCACAGGCACTTTGGGACAGTGACATGTAAACTGAGCATTTGTCTTTTGAGATAAATGTACAAGGATACAATGTTACCAACATAAGCATCATCACAGCAAAACAAGTTAAAAACCCAAACCAAATAATTAAGAGAAAGAAAACAAAAGACAGAGATCAGAATTATGTCATCAAATGTAGAAGTTGACTGCATAGGACTTCAGGAAATTATTAAAAATCAGCATTGGCACAATTATTTATTCAACTCCTGTTCTCTGGAGCTCTTGTGAAAAGAAACCAAACCATCAGAGAAAGCCTAAAAAGATACTCCATTCCTACCTTTCGTGGCGTGTTTATCCAGGCCAGATGAGTAAAATGAGAGTCCACTGAAACTGCCACCACGTCACAGTTCACGTCACGAAATTCATTTGCTTTGTTGCTAAAAGCCACAATTTCCGTGGGGCAGACAAAGGTGCTGGTGGGAAGACAGATCAGGCTGTAATAATTCTGCCATATTCTCTAAGACTCTCATGTGTGTTTCTAGGCACTAATGCAGTAAAGGGTTTTCTTTAGACTGATAATTTCAGCCATGTTTCCTGCTCATGATTAGTTTCAGTCTCAAATGAACAGTCACATAGCTGGGGCACCAGTTACCTTCTCTGAGTTCTAGATACATTCCTTATAAAGATGGAAAATCTGTCTCTGCTAGAGATTCTCCATATAGTTTTTGGAGACTATAGCAGAAAGATGTGCAGGTTAAACCCTTTTCCATGTGTGCCCACATGCACCAGGATGCTCTTGGTGATTCAAGGCTTCTGAGCAGCGTGACCCCATCCTGTCACGCTTTGCCTTGGAGCCATGTAGCTGCAGTTCTGCTGGCCTTGCTGCTTCAAGGACAGAGTCTCCAAACTGCAAGGAAATGCCCTCACCCCCGGGATCTGACTGTAACAGGAACCACAGCCAGCCCGATGCAGTCCCTGGGCTGGAAGATGCTCTGCAGCCGCCCTGCTCACTGCTTTAACACACAACGGCCCCCAATGTTATCAGCACACTCTAGGAACAGGCACATCTGCTCTGCAAGACCGGCCCAAATCAGCAACAACCAGAACGACCCGCAGCGCTGGTGATGACCTTCAGCAGGGCAGAAGGGCCATCGGGAAGGGGACAAACCGCACTCACAAATCCAGGGGGTAGAAGAAGAGAACCAGGTATTTCCCCTTGAAATCATCCAGGCTCAGCTCCTTGAACTCCCCGTTAACGACGGCGGTTCCCTTGAAGGCCGGGGCGTGCTGGGTGACGGCGGCGAGCCGCGCGGAGCCTGCGGAGCGGAGAAGGCAGAGCTGCGGGCCGGGCCCGGGGCGCTGCCGGGCCGCGTCCCCCGCACACCCCGCCGCACTTACCGAGGCTGAAGGCGCGGCGGGCGCAGGCCGCGGGCAGTGCCGTGCCCCTGCTGCCGGCGGCGGCCACGGGCACCTGCGGGGACAGGGAGGGAAGGTGAGGGCGGAGCGGGGCCGCGGCGCTCCCGGCCGGCCGCAGTCACTCACCGCGGCGCGGAGCAGCCTCCCCAGCGCGGCGGCCATGTCGAGCGGGGCGGAGCGGGGCGGAACCGGCGGGGCGGAACCGGCGGGGCGGCGCGGAACGCGGGATCGGTCGGGCTGGGAAAGGCGGCTGGGACCCTGCGGTCTGACCTTTGGTCGGCCAGCGGGCAACCGGACCGTGCACGGAGGGGCACGTTCAGTCTTTTCTTGAAGACTTCCAGGGACGGTGACTGCACCACGTCCCTGGGCGGCGCATTCCAATGTCTAATCACTCTTTCTGAAAAATTCTTCCTAATGTCCAACCTAAACTTCCCCATGCACGGCTTGAGCCATGTCCTTTTGCCATTTGTTACTGGGGATCAGAGCCCGACCCGACCCCTCCTGTCAGGGAGCTGTGGTGAATGCTAAGCTCTGCCCTGAGCCTCCTCCAGCTGAACACCCCCAGCTCCCTCACCTGCCCCTCACAGGATTCGTGTCCCTCCGGCTCCGTTCCCTTCTCTGGAGCTGCTCCAGCACCTCGGTGTCCCTGCAGAGCTGCGGGCCCAGCGCTGGACACAGCGCCCGAGGCTGTGCCCGGGCTGAGCCCCTCGGCCCGGCCTCGCCGGTGTGTGCTGTGTGCTGGTACAGCCCGGCTTGTGCTCACAAACCTTCCACAGACACGCTTACAACTGGCTCTGACTGCTGAACTCACTCTATTGTAGCTACAGAATCCCAGAGTATTCTTAGTTGGAAGCAATACACAAGGGCAGCTCCTGGCCCTGCCCAGGACACCGCCACAGTCTCACCCTGTGCCTGAGAGTTGTCCAAACGCATCTCGAGCTCTGTCAGGCTTGGTGCTGTTCCCGCTTCCACTGGGAGCTCATTCCAGCACCAAATCACTCTCTGTTATTTCCAAACCCTGGTGGTTTTTCTAACACACAACCTAAACCTCCCTGACTCAACTTCAGGCCGTTCCCTCGGGTCCTGGCACTGATCTCCATGGAGCAGAGATCGGTGTCTGTCCCTTCTCTTCCTCTCACAAAGAACTTGTAGGCTGCAATGTTTTGTCCCCAGGCTGAACACAGCAGGTGCCCCCAGCCACTCCTCATACAGCATCCCCCCAAAGCCCTTCATCATCTTTGCAGCTCCTGGCATCTTCCTTCGTGCTCCTTCATTTAAACACTTAAACCAAGCTGAACCCAGTTTCTCTTCCGGGTTTTAGTAATTTCTGCTTTTGTATATTTATTAATATCCATGACATTTTAGAAAGGGCAGACTTGGTGAACTAGAGAAGAGCCTGGTTCTGCTAGCAGGATAAGCTCAGCCATCAGCATTGGGGGGCAAAGCCAAAGGCAGCCAGAGCAATGTCATCTACCCCTGGGATGAACCCAATGAATGCTAAACCTGCACTTCTGAACTTATTCCTGGTGCTGATCCACCTGCCTGGTCCAGTGAACCCTCTGAGCCTTCAAAAGAGGGAGGATTGTGTTCAACCCACCTGCTAGGTTGATAATTGGCTGCTATTAACTCTCTACTATGACTAGGAATTGTTTGGACCAGTATTAGTTGTTGTCCAAAAGTGTTTTAACATCATGACAAATTGCAGTCATTGGCATCTTGAATTTATTAATCCAGCTGGAAATGTGGCTCTGAAAATCTTCTTCAAAAAAAAAAATTCCTAGCAGAGCAGCCAGAATAATGTTATGTCCTCAAAACATGAAAGTGGAAGTGAGTAAACAATTTGTACATGAGAAGGTGTGTCAGATAAGGTGTGGGTAAACTGTGCCATAGTCTGCAGCCTTGGATTAGGAGAGGGAAGGGGTGATTGTGGAGACTGTGACCAGGTGGGGTGTGGGAGGTGTTTGTGCCACTGCTGAGGGCTGCAAGCAGAGCAGTGAAGCTGAGCCTGGCACACCT
Source organism: Erithacus rubecula (assembly GCF_903797595.1). NCBI lineage: Eukaryota > Metazoa > Chordata > Aves > Passeriformes > Muscicapidae > Erithacus > Erithacus rubecula. Next base: position 29,723,701 of record NC_136660.1, read on the forward strand.
GTGAGCAGTGCTGTAGGTGGAGAGCAGCAGAACCATCAGCCATTGCCTGGGCTGATTCTTTTCAGAGCAGTGCAGGATGGCATGATTGTGTTTGTGTCTGACACCTGGCACATGCCCTCGGGCACAGAGACGTGCCCTGGGGCTGGGCAGCAAATTGTGTGCCCAGGGGTGGCCGGGTTCTTTCCCTCGGCTGTGGGAGCTGCATTGTGGCATCCAGAAAAGGGCAATTGCTCGGATTTCCTGAGGATGGCTGTCTCATCCACACATGATTATTCACAAAACTTCTAAGTTGATGTATTCTAAATCAATGCCCTTCCCCCCCCATCCCCGGAAAGTTATATTTGTTTAAAACTCTTTGTTTAAACTCTTGGCTTGCAGGTGAGGAAATATTGCTCATGCTTTGTTATGTAGGCAGTGTAATTCAGCTTCTCAGACCTCTGTGCAAAAACTGAACTACTGCCATTTAATGGGGGGTATTTTCCATTTTGCTTTTGCAAAATGAGCATCCCTGCAATCTGAAAAATGGACCTTGTCACTGCCAAAGTGCACCTGATAAAATTGTTCCTTTTTCCTTAGCTCTGGCTCTGGCACAGGGAGCAGCTGCTAAACCTGGTTCTTATTGACATCCAAAGCTCAAAATCAATCTACTGAGTGCACATCTTTTTCCAAATCTTGTTGGTTGTCTCCTTTGCTGTCTTTAAGCCTGATGCAAATTGAGATGTGAAGCTGGTGAAAGACTCTCTAGAGATTTCAGCAGGCTTTAAGGAGAAGTTGGTTTACAAGGTGCAGAGTAGTCCATAAGGCACTTGAATAGATAATGGGAGATGTAAATGTTCTTTTTGATTAGGATACTTCTCTGCCTGCTCTCATTTTGTGGCTCTCTTTTCCAATCTGGGAATAGTTAACTATGTCTTTCTGGTGAAAACCTACAAGATCAGTTGATAAAAAATACTAGATAATGCTTGTATGTTGTTTCCATTATTGTTTTGTAAGTGTTAGATTTTAAGGAGCTCTTTGAAAGATCATCCTTTACACAACAAAATTTTAGGGGAAAAGTAGCTGTTTCTCTCTAAACTTGATGAAAAAGATAAGCAAATCCCAAATCAGAACTGCTACTGTGGATCATTCAGGGGCAAATTCTGTACAGAGCGTGGCACACATATGTCTGCTCGTTTAAAAATAAAATCTGCTCATCTTCTAGAAGGTTATGTTATTCCATGTGCACAAATGCAGTAACAATCATTTGTCCTCCACCTTGAGGAAATAGATAACTGAAAAAGAGGCTGGGAAGTGGAAAAAAAACCAACAGAGGAGTAAGCATTTTTATCTAAACCAAAGCAAAAAGTTTGGCTTCGGCAACACGATGCATCACCCCGTGACTGTTGGTAGATGGCAGCCTCTGTCCTTGCACACAGGGCTGCTGGAAAATATTCCAGCTGCCTGCAAATGCTCTCACAGGCCTGTGAGCTCCCACCTGCTGATACCCAAGCAAGAGAAGAAATTTGCCCATTCGTAGCAATAAGTTTCAGAAGCAATTCCAATCACAATCCAGCTTAGGGCTAATCATGAACGGGCTTTACAGCATCAATTAAGAGTTAGACCGTGGATTTAGGAGATAGCTGCTGTTGGAATAGGTTTCCAATTGATAAGAACAGGCAAAAGCCTTTCTGACATCTGGTTCAGTGGGGGTCTTCTCCTTCCATTTGGAGGTGGCCGTGCTGTGGCCGTGCTGCTTTCTCTGGTGCAGGGTAGAGCTGGGTGTGTTGCTGCTGTGTTCTGGCTGGAGCTGTGCGAGCCCACCCTGCCGATGAGTCATCCTTGGAGTGGCTCAGAATATCACACTGTGCCTCGCTGCCTCCCTGTTCCTCTTACACTGATGCATTTGGGTCTCGCTCGCTGTTGGCGTTTCATTTACAAACCTCGCTTTTCCCATAGAGGAAAGATGGCTGCCAGCCCTGCTTTACCCTGATCTTCAGCACTTTTAGGTTTTTAGGAGCCTCTCCTGAAGGACTTCAGATGGAAATTTTAAAGCATATTTTTTAAAGCACCTTAGAAAGCACATTTTTCAGAATATGAAATTTTTATGGTAGCCTCTCCCTTTTATTTTTTTCCCCTTCCAATATTAGTTGCTTCTGCATATGATTCAGACTAAATTTTTTTTTTTTCTCCTAGCAAGTGAATCAGGATATTTAGGCCAGCAAAAGAGACCTGTGTCCCCTTCCTGCATTCCTTCCCTGCCACCCTGTCTTTGAGTCCACATATTTCAGCACCATTTTACAAGAGAGAATAGAGTCAGATAAGCAGTGGAACAGATTTACAGGTCTCCTGATTCCTTCTCCCTCACTCACAGAGAAGCTGACTGTTCCACTAAATCAGATGTGTGCATAGCTTGAAATTAAAGGACTGTGCCACCACAAGAGAAAATAGATATAAATAAATCTACCTCTTCCTAATTTTTTTGTGTTGGTTTTGTAAACCAGTTGCTTCAGGTGACAAGAGAGTGAACATACTGAGAGCTGTGAAGCAGTTGTTAGGTAAGAGTCCAAATGCTGCAGTTTTGTTTTTGATTTTGCAAAAACCAACTGATAGACTTTCTGTACAGTGGAACTTGCTCTGGCAACACATGGGGAGCCACATCCATGAAAGGGGCCATCCATCTCAGGCCTGTGTCATATATCAGGGGTTTAGTCAGGCTTTAAAAATGCAGTAGAAAAGAGAGATGCAGTGAGGACTAACCACTTTGATTCTTTTTCAAAGTAGTGCTAGTGAGTGCTGGTGAACATACCTCCTTCCATGTCCTAGTGCACCACAGTGACTCAGATTTATTAGAAACAAGGGAGGGTTTGTTAGATAACATGAGAACATTGAAAAAAACCCCTCTCTGATGCTCGTCCCAATAAGCATGGAGTCAGAATCTCTGCTCTCCATGTAGATGTGTAACTCAGACATGAGCAGAGCTCAGATATCCCCACTCCCTGCACTCAGCCACATTTATGTGGCTGCCTCTGGTCCACTCCACGCAGCTGAGCTGGAATAAGCCGTGTGGCAGCTGCTGGCTGGCTGTCCCTGCTCCTGCAGGGGCTGCCTGAGCTGTGCCTTTGCCTGCCAGGACCGTGGAGAGCCGGGGCTGCACCGCTCATGAACACTAGGTAGCTCCATGGGATTTCCAAACTCCAGACTGATCTGTCGTAACTCTTTTTGATAAATAGGTTTGCCCTTTCAAGGATTAAATATTTGAAATTATACAGGACAACATCAGCGTGCTGGAGTCATACTTTTGCCCCACAGGGCAGCGCTGTGGGTGACTCCACATATCTGGAGGGTACATACAGATATAAGATAAAAGAGGAGCAGTAGAGCTGTTGGGTGCACGGGCCAATTTCCAGTGCAACTCACACTTGAGCTCTTCAAGATCTGCCCTCTTCAGTCAGGCACCTCTATGAAAATAACTCACCAAACACTGCCAGTGCTCCCTGTGGAGTGTCCCATGAAGGTAAACCCCTCCCCACTGCTCAGTGTCATCCCGAGGTGCAGCGGGCACAGCGATGTCCCACTGCTGCTGCAGGGAGTGGTGCTTCACAAAATGGGCACTGAGACACATGCCTTCATTTGTCCTCTGGAGAGAGGAGTTGCTTGTAGCATTAAAATCCTTCTGTGTAATAAAAGTTCTGTCTTCCACCGTGAGCCACGTTGTGATGTTTGCATTGTCCTTATGATGATCATTAGTGGGGGGCTGGGCAGGGATGGGAAATGCACTTAGAACTGAGCATAATCTGCTCTGTTTACATCACTGCTTGCACAGAAGAGTTCAAACAACAAGCAGGGCAGATGCTCCTTAGGAGCCTCATCTCTGCACTAAGGCTCTGGTTTCCAGGAAGCAATTTCTCCCTCAAGAATTATTTAATCAGAGAAAAATCTTCCGGTACTTACAGACACAACTGCTGCTGTATAGAACTTGTATTACAAAGAAAGTAACCACAACATGGAAGGCTCTGAAAGCTGAATGTTTTTCTGGAGCTACAAGAGAGAGAGAGAGGCTGTGGTAGATTGTACATAGCACTGCCACCTGCTATGCAAAATAACTTTCAAAGGTCAAACCTTTGACACTTAATCAGGTACAAAAGGCATTTATTGTAGCAATTTTACCCTCGAGGTATTATTCATTAAATGCATTTCTCATCTATTTCCTATGTTCAGAAAATGTGCTAGGCAGTCTGCAAGCTCTGCTATTGCAGGTCATTTCTGTGTGGCTGTGAAAAGAAATAAATTGGTACAATAACAAAAAAGAACTAAAAAGTAGTGTCTATGCTGCACTTACAAGAAGGTGCATGTTAATTTCATTTACTTCATGTGGATTTAATCAATGCAAATACAGATGGGGAAGAGTGTCAGTGAGAGTAATGGGTCCTTTTTATTCCTCTTTCATTGCTTGACCTGACGAATCGATCTACCCCGTTGCTAGGAAGATCAGAATCATGCTGACATGAGCATCTGTCCTATGTAGACAGGAGAGAGTTTATGTTGTAATCTAGCGCTTAAAATTCACAAACTTTCCACAAGTGGCTGATACATCACACAGCTCCTTACAAGGTGAAAACAATGGTGTGGCAGAAGAGATGGGATTCCCTCGGGTTCTTACGTAGGGGGCTTTTGAGATCCCGAGAAAGGCGAGAAGCCCCGGTCCGAGGAGAAGGGGAAAGACGAATGTGGGCACCTGCGGGAGGGTGACAAGCGCCAAGAGCCGGGCCGGGGAGCCCCGGGAACCGCGGGCGGGACAAGCAGAGCGCGGGGATGGAGCCCCGGGGGATGGAGCCCGGGGGATGGAGCCCCGCGGGATGGAGCCCCGGGGGATGGAGCCCGGGGGATGGAGCCCGGGGGGATGGAGCCCCGCGGGATGGAGCCCGGGGGATGGAGCCCCGCGGGATGGAGCCCCGCGGGATGGAGCCCCGCGGGATGGAGCCCGGGGGATGGAGCCCCGCGGGATGGAGCCCCGCGGGATGGAGCCCCGCGGGATGGAGCCCGGGGGATGGAGCCCGCGGGATGGAGCCCGGGGGATGGAGCCCGGGGGATGGAGCCCGGGGGATGGAGCCCGGGGGGATGGAGCCCCGGGGGATGGAGCCCGGGGGGATGGAGCCCCGCGGGATGGAGCCCGGGGGATGGAGCCCCGCGGGATGGAGCCCCGCGGGATGGAGCCCCGCGGGATGGAGCCCGGGGGATGGAGCCCGCGGGATGGAGCCCCGCGGGATGGAGCCCCGCGGGATGGAGCCCCGGGGATGGAGCGCGGCTCCGGGGCCGGGACCGCGGGAGCCCCGCGCACCGCCCGCGCATCCCCCGCTGTGAACACCCACCCGCACGGCTTGGACGCTCTGTCCGGCGCCTGCCCGTGCCCCTACCCGTGCTCTCCCCCTCCCCCAGGCGCACACTGGCCGTCCCTCCCTGGGCACCCTGCGCGGCCGCGGAGCCGGCGCCAGGTGCGGCGGGGCCGCCGCAGGACTACAGGTCCCGGCGTGCCCAGCCCGGCGGGGCGGCGCCTGCGCGGGGCTGCGGGGCCGCTCCGCGCTGCCACACCCCCGGGGAGGGCGGCAGGAGCGCCCGAGCCCTCAAACCACCGGCGGAGCCGGCGGGGCGGAGGATGGAGTAGCGGGGCGCGGCGGAGCGGGCGGTGCGGGGAGCGCCGCCTCCGCCCGGGGAGCGCGGGGGAGCGGCAGGGCAGGCGGGGATGATGCGCGGGGGGACAGCGCGCTAGGGGCAGGAGGCGGGTGGTCGCCCGGAGACTCCGCACCTCGGAGTGACGTCCTGCTGCAGTGCCGCTGCCCGAGCTCGTCAATGGAGCTGGAAAACATCGTTGCCAACACCGTTTTGCTGAAAGCCAGGGAAGGTGAGAGAGCGGCGGGAGGGGAGAGGGGGCCGGAGCATCCTTGGCGCAGTCGCCCCTCCGCGGAGCGATGCCCGGTGGGGATGCGCGCCGGTCCCGCCGGCGGCGGCTGTCGGGGTGCCATGTGGCTGTGCCGGCGTTGGAAACGGCTCGTTTGAGACAGAGCCCCGGTGAAAATGAAAATACCGCTGGTTTTTTTGGTTTTGTTTTTTTTTTTTTTTCCCTGTGCGCGGGGGTTTGGGAAAGGAAGTGAATGAGATTGCGGAGATTACAATATTCACCCATCTCTTCCTTCCCCCTTCCCGCCTCCCCCCCTCAAATCTGGTCCCACAGATTGTGCTATTTCAGCGTCTATTGTTAAAGGTCAGCTGCAGATGCATTCATTCAAAAGGGCTTAGCAAATCTGCAAATAGCTTTCCGCGCCGTGTGGTGAGACCGGCAGGATCGTATCGCTTCCCCGTACAGTCATTGCCTTATTCGGCGTTATTAGGTGAGATCATGTTGCTGCAAACATGCCCATTGTTGAGAGCGTGTTTGTCCCCAGCCGGAGCCGGACAGAGGGGCTGGGGGGCTCCGTCCCCGCCCGCGGGTGGCGCGGGGGTCTCGGAGCAGGGGCTGTCCCCGCCGCCGCGCTGGGCACCGGGGATGCTCCGGGCGATGCTCAGCACAGGGAGCCCTGAAAAGCCGCTCAGCTGCCGGCTGCGGCGGGGCAGACCCGGCAGCATCCCCGTCCCGACCCCGGCAGCGCCGAACCACCGGTGGATCGCGCTCCCGGCTCTTGCTCTCCCCCCGTGGGCAGCGGACGCGGTTTCCTCTCCCCGCGCTGGCGGAAATGCTCCCGCGGCCGCGGGGCGCTGGGCACGGCGGGGCTCGGGGCTCCCCGCGCAGCCCCGGCCGCCCGCAGCATCCCTCCGGTGGAGCGGGAGCGCCACGCACAAGCAACACGTCTCAGGGCTGCGGCATCGCTGCCAAGACGCGGTCGCCGTCTGTCTGCTCCAGCCCATTTTTATGTTTGTGTTTATTTACTTGCTTGCTGCTTAAAATAAGGCATTTTTCCAAGCCCTTGCTCAGAGTTTCTTCCCTGGAAGCACTTGCTGGACCAGGCGTTCTGAGGTGCGGTGCAACCTGCAGCCAGCCCGTTCTCCGCCGGAGCGCTGGAGCTGCTGCGAGCGGGGCTGGGCTCGGGTGGGCTTCAGCTCCGGCCCCTCTGGAGCTCTGCGACCACGAGCCAAGAAAGCAGCCTTCGTTTTGTAAGAGAGATCATTCAAACAGTCCACCCCTGGAGCGAGCCTTTTGCTGGGAAAATAACTCAGATTGTAAAATACTGTTTATATAACTCACGGGCTGTTGAACTTTTGGGGCTTAGCTAAAGAGTAAAGTCCTGAGATCCTCCCAAAAAAAGCTTTACAAATATTAAGGGCAAAGGTGTTGTCCCATTCAGCAGATTAGTGAATTTTAACTTTTTGACTTTTGACTGAGATCTTTTATTTTCTATTGTCATTTTTAATGTTGTTTAGGATGTAGTTGTTGCTACCAGTCGTACAATGCTGGTTTAGATTTCAGCAGACTTTAAGAATACTTTAAAGCACTGGTATTAATTACAGTTATTGTGTGTTGTTTACAGAGCCGATATTTTGTAAGTAATTTTAAGTGTGCCACTCAGTTTCATGGTCCTTTTCCACCATTCTCAGGAAGATGGTTACAATCATGTTGCTTTATTGTGTTACAGTTGTATTAAAGAAACTGTTAGCTATTATCCAAATGGCAGAAATTTATCAAGATTTCCTCCAAACTACATTCTAACTGTTCTTTAAACCATGTATGAACCTCCAACAATATTTTTTCGAGGCCTGGTGCTAATTTAAAGCCCCCCTTTTTTTTTTTTTTCTTTTTTTGAGATATGAATTTTTAAAATGAAGAACAAAGGACAAATGATGTACCTGACACCAGAGCCACAAGTATTATTGCTACATGTGATAAGTTGCCACACTTCAGTAATTGTTGCAAGCTATTGCGAGTGAAGTTGTTCTAAAATTTGCAGCAAGTAATTTTAAGTGGTTTTCATTGCAGATGAAGAAGGCAGACAACATATGTAAGACCAAGAGTAAAAGCAAATATATTGAAGATTATGGTGTCTAAAAATAAGTTTGTTCCAGGTCCTGCAGACTCCATCAGTAGATGTAGCTGGTGAATGTGTAGCCTAAGCCAAGTACGTGCCTGTGTGTTTCCACTTGTGGAGTCAAAATTAAAAGCTGTATTAGCTCAATCACATGCTGGCTGGTGCCTGCAATGTGGTCCTTAATCTTAGGAGAAGAAAAATGATGGGATCCACTCTGCAAATGTTAGTAAAGGCAGAAATTTTGTCAGCATTGCCAGGGGAACACAAACCTACTCTCAGTAGCAAAGGGAATGTCAAAGGGAGGTTTAGGTAGAGCTGCAGTGTGAAATGCAGCAGTGAGGATGTTTGAGATAGTCAGAAGTAGAGCTGAGTGGCCACCACAAATGTTTCATAGCAAATATTAGTTTAAATTTTGCAACTCTTTTGCTCTGGCCTTGGTAGTTTTTTTGTTTGGTTTTTTTTTCTTTTTTTGCCTGTGGTCCCTTGTCTAAGTTCTCTCACCCCTGATGTAAAGTGAGCTTTTTAGCTGAAATACCAGGGGGCAAGTTTTATAACTGCTACACAAATACTTGCACTTAAATCCTGATGATTACAATGAGAAGCACACCCAGAATTAACTGATGCCATGTGATACATGAGTAATCTTATTAGAGCAACAAAAAGAGTAAATGTGGTTCACATACAAAAATGCATTTCAGTGAATAATTTTGAGCAGAGAATAAATTTCAGGAAATTTTAATATTTTTGCAGAATATGAAGGTTTTGACACAAAATTGCACATAAGTTACATGTTATACTCAGAAGTCTGTCAGTTTGAACATCTAAGAATGGAGATTTGCTGCATTTGAAAGTACATTCATTATTTATTAGGAATAAATTTATGCTGTCTCCTCAACTATAATTTCTCATTTCTTGAATGCTAAGTCTTATTTCACAAATCACTAATCCCTTTTCAGACTGAATAGAAAATACATCTGGTTTAATTATAGGAATCAAATAGGTATTTGGGAACTATCTAGTATTGCCTGGGGAGAAGAATAAGCTAAGAAGGGAAGACAAGAAAGATGGGAGTCATCAAAAGAAAATCAAAACAATAACAGTTGCAGTCATTTTGGGTTGAGTAAGAACCCCAGATTAGGAGGTGATAAAACATTTATCTGGGTGTTCATGGCATCATAGAATGGTTGGGTTGGAAGGGACATTTTCCACCATCCCAGGCTGCTCCGAGCCCTGTCCAGCTTGGCCTTGGACACTTCCAGGGATCCAGAACTGCTCTGGGCACCCTGTGCCAGGGCCTCACCACCCTCACAGGGAGGAATTTCTCCCCAGTATCCCATCCAAACCCACCCTCTGTCAGTTTAAAGCCATTTCTATGACCTTTCTTTTCATCAGCCTGCTTGTTCCTGAGTCTCAGCAGAGGTGTGTGAGGCACAGCATCACCCAGCCATGAGTCCTGGAGATCCACCAGGCTGCAGCAGTGACTCCAGCTGGGGCTGAGTCCCAGTTCACTGTCCCAGTCTGTGGTTATTTGACAAAGGGCATCATCAGAGACAAGGAGCCAGGAGAGACCAAGAGCTGAGGTCTCAGAGGAACTTTCACTGTCCTAAACCAGAGAAGATTTCAATTGTATCCACAGACATGAATCTCTTCTTGCATGTCAAAAGCAATAAGCTGATAAAAGACAAGTCAAACAGGTTGTTATGAAAAATAAACAATATGGTCTGAAAGCAGGACCAAGGCATGGTAATCACCTGGATATTCTTCCTCATGAGCTGTTCTTTCCTAGCCAGATCAGCCTTCCCTGATGTTTCCTGCTGCTTCTGTGGGCATGAGCTTCCTCAGACAACCTGAAACACATTTCAAAACACAAATACAACCTGACTCTGAAATTGCAAAATCCTTTCAAACTTTGTACAAACAAACAGACAATTCTCACCACTTTGAAGTTTTAATGATAACTGTGACGTCTAATTTAGTCATTAGTTTTTAAAGCAGCCACTTTGGAAGATGAGCTGAAGCAGAAATTTTACCATGTAAAAGGAAAAAAATTCCTCAACCACTGAAACACAATGCAAATGCTTTTTCCCCTTTTTAGGTAGTCTGGAATTCTAAAATAAGCTTATTTATGGCACCCAAGCAGAGCTTGTCTATTGGCCTAGACAAAAGGGATGACCTTTTATACTCTCACAATTTTTTGATGAGTGCACACTGATGCCATATAACATGCAAAATGTGCCTGTTCATAAATTGCTGTATTTTTAGCTTGCTTTTGCAGGATGATCACAAGAGAGATTTGTGTGTGTCCGTATTGGCAAAAGACTAGCAATAAATCCTAAACATGAAGTGTGATTGCTTTCCAAGAACTTGGCTGCAGAGCAGTTGGAAAAAGGGCAGGAGAACAATGAAAAGCATATTTTGAAGGAAAGAAGGTGGCTACAGTGACAGCCAAAACTCCATGGAGAATATGGTTATTGCAACCAGTGCAATGAATGCAGAATCTAAGGTCCTGTCCTCCATCCCTTGAAGTAAACCCAAAATCCTTTGTATGGAAAACATTTTAAGCAGAGGAAGCTTCCATGTGGTGTCTCAGTTTAGTTTTCTTTTTAGAGCTGTAATAGCTTTCAAAAAATGTATTTCAAGAATGGAGTCAGCCATTGCTTCAGATGCAACAGGGTGCTTTTAAACAGTAATTTAAAAAAATTAGTTTCCTGGAACCATTTCTTTCTGGGAGAAAAAAAGGTACCTGGAAGAGTCAAGACTTCCTCATTATATTTTAATCAAGGAAATTCAGAAAAGAGGATTTTTCAGGTCTTTCTGAAAAGAAAGTCTGAATCATTCAAAAATTTCTTTTCAGAGAAGAGAATTGGTTCTGCAGCCACACTTGGCTTAGGGCAAATACGTGTGTGTAGAACTGGCTTGAAATATATTTCCTGTTTTATATTTTTGATAGCAGGGCTGATGCAGAGCAGGGTAGAGCTTTAGTTAGCAGAGTTTAGTTTAATGGACACTCTGGGGTTCTCCAGTCTGCATCATGGGCAGCAGGGCTGGGGATGTGGCAATGCTGGAGAAATCAAGAGCTCTTCCATCCAGACTTTTTCACTGGGAGAGACCATGCTCCTTCCTGTGTTGTTGTGTGGAGCTGCTATGGCCTGATTGCTATCTGTCTTGTTGGGTTTGTAGGCATTTAAAAAATATTTAGTAGTGAGCCAGGTTATTAAGACAGAGAGCCTATTATGTAGTAAAACTTTTAGTACAAATGTTAACTGTGGAGGTTTGAGTGGAACTACTTACATCTGCTCCATTAATCTCATGGGATTGCTTTCCTCCAGTGCAAAATAATAAATCTAAGAAGAGACTGCCTGTCTCTGTTATCAGTATGTTCTTTTTCTGAGAAGGTTTTAACTTAGTGTTGCTGAAATTATCCACTCAGGAAAGAATTTTCAGTACTTATACAAGACATTGACATAACTTTATGACTCTCTTTTTTTTATTATTAGTTAAGAGTACTCTGAGAACTTAGTCAAAAACACCCCAGTGAGGTGGTTTTAGTGATGCTCTGCTGAGTGTTGCCAGAGCAGCAGCACATGGACCAAAGTCCACAAGTTGTGGTTTTGTTGTTCAGCTGCCTGATTCTTCTCCCACACTGGTTTTCTGCCGGAGTTACTCTGGTTTGTATTGATCCAGGGAAAGCTACAATATCACATCAGGATCCATATTGTTGCACTGAAAAACTTTAAATGCAGATTGTTTTATCAAAGCAGGTACTGTGCTTATGTAAAAATCCAACCAAATAAGCACAGGTTCTGGATAAAAAAATTGGGAGATAGGGATCTAACTCATGCTCATCTGAGATCTTCCCCTGCATCGTTATTTTGAAAATATTCTGTATTCTGTATGAGTTTTTTTTTTGTGTGTGGCAATGGGGAAGAAAAGAATTGGTTACCCCCCTATTTTTAATGGCATGTAATCTAAACAATAACAAGATGATATAATCCTAATATTTCTTTAAGACCACAGGATGTGAAATTAAATTAAAAGGTCAGGAAAATAAAGAACCCTGTAGTTTGATTACACTCAGCTGGATTATCTTTGCAATTATTTTCCTTGGAAGATTTAAAAATGCATAGGGCTTTGTGAAAAAGATTAAGTAGGGGAACCAAAATTAAAGTAAACAATCTAAAGAAAATATTGCAAAGATGATGGGTATTTTACTTAATTAAAAAAAAATGCACCAAGTTGCCTGTTAAAAATGAAAGGATGGAGCAAAACACAGGTGAGGAGGAAGATGGATGAGACTGTTCAAGTGGCTCAGCTGCTTCTAGCTCATATAATGTCCTTTCATATATAGTTAAGAAACTGTCAGAAGCAGTTATTCAGGGGAGAAGGGCAGGAAAGGAGCAGAATTTCACACAGGTACTCGAGCCTCTCTTCAGACCTGGGAGCAAATAATGCAGGTAGTGAAGGAAGGCTGGTTGTCTGTGTTCCAGGATGAGAGTAGTTATTCACAGATGAATTTTTGGTAGTACAGCCAAGGCTGAAAAATGTCTGTATCCATCCTTTCCAGCACCTAGGGATGTGTTTGCTATGCATGAGTAGTCCCATGGACTTCATGGGCACTGCTTGCTGGCTGGAAATGCATTTTGTTTGTGCTCAGGGATCAGGCAGCTCTCATTGCAGCAGAGCTGTTCCAGGCAGTAAAACCACATGGAGAGAGCTGAAGGGAAACCACTGGAAGCCACTGGGAAAGGCCTCCTACGTCATCTTGTCCCTGGTCTGCCATGTACTTTTTAAGGTATGAAACATTTTGGTATAAAAATGCCTCCATTTATGGGTCTGTCTCTCTAGATTTTTTTTTTAAGGAGCACAAGAAATCGATTTTATTTTTTTTTTCCTAGTTACATTTCCCTTGCTCCCATCTCCTTCACTCATGCAGTCCCTTTTGTACAGCTTTCATTTTTCCAGGTACTTTCTGTTCCTCCAGCTAAGGTCTTGCCAAGTTGAACAGGATTTGTTCTTTCCTTCTTCCAGCCTTTCAGCTTGGGTGCCCAGCTGAGATTTTGTGCATCCAGCCCTGAGTTTGAGTCCCCTCCTGGCTCTGGGTTCCTGGTGCCAAGGGACAGATTGGCCATGGGGGGAGGCTGAGCCTGCTCCTCTCCCTGCCCCAAACCCAGCCAGAACAGCCCCAGTGCTGGGCAGGACACACAGGGGATCTCATCAGGGGATTTCTGAGCAGTTTCTCCCCCTGGGGTTGCTGGTGGAGCTCCCTGTTGTCCCCAGGATGCAGGGGAGGTGGTTAATAAGCTGGAGCAGCTATTTTTTTTCCTTGGTTGAGTATTCTCCTGGGTCCCATTGAATGCATGATTTCACTATGAGCCTGGCTTTTCCTGGTAGGCTGAGGTTATGTTGCAAGTTCTAGAAGTTACTGTATTTTTCATACAATACCTCTATTGCTTCATTACTCAAAGAGTCTTTACCTTGTGTGGGTGTGGAGAATGATGACTTTTTGGGTGCTGTTTGCTGGTTCCCAGTGCTCCTGAACCCATCCCTTTTTCCTAGCATCATTCTCCCAGTGAGTAAATATGGATGATTTTATTTCCTCTCCCTGTAGGAGTATTCTAAACTTTTCTAGACCAAAATTCCCATATTTTGTTCTTCCCATTCCTCTGTCTAGTTTATTTTCCCTATCTTCTGTTTCTGACACCACCTTTGAATTTGAGAAGTCTTTGATGTACTGTTTAAAACACATTTAATTAGTTTGGATTAAATGTCAGTTTCCTGGCCACATGTAAGGTTTTATGTATTTACACACTCCTATTATCCTTGGTTGCTCTTTGGTCAGTGTTTAGTCTGCGTGACAAGGCTCCTGTCTAAAATTACTGAAACTGTTCTTTTTTTTTTCCTCTCCATGCATGTGTTATGAGAGACCTTCATGCCTCTATAGGAAGTCTTTATTTACAATGAAAGCTTTAGACTCTGCCTGCCTCAGAGCTCTCCCTCAGTTTTATCTTGTGTGTCCCAGGAAAGGGCTTATCTGCCAGGGGAATGGAGAAATTCTGTAACATTACAGTGCTGTTCACTTGGCAGCATCTGCAGAAGGCACTGATGGAGGATCTCATCTTGTGGGAAAAAAAAAAAAAAAAGGTTAGAAAAGGAGAGAAATGCAGCTGGAAGAAGAGGAGATTCAGAAACAAAGGGAAGATGTCAGTGATGCCAAGTGAAAACAGCACCAGCGAGTCCTCCGTGACACTTCTGTCAAAATATTCCTGTAGGCAGTGCAAGGGAGCTGACACCTTCAACAAGCACATGAGCTGGAAAGAATGCATGCCAGGCTAAATCATCATTTAGCCAAGGTTGCCAAAATATCTGTGGAAGATACAGATATATGTAGATATGTATTCATTCATACTGGTGTTGTTTAATGCTTGTCCTTAGCTTTCTGCTGATTTCATCTTCCCTCTTAGGTTAGATTTGGGTTCTTCCTGGGGATGAAGATTATACTGATAATCTCTTTCAGCCAATGTTCTCCCTTCCATCTTCTTCAGTTTTGGTTGCTACAGACTTGGTCTCTTTATTTTCTGGGTCTTTATGAAGGAGGAGAGGTTTTAGTGGGAAGCACTCTGGAAATCAGTAGGGTTGTTTTTGTAAGGGTGATCTTGCTACTTGCACAGCAAACCTTTCTCCTGCAGACATCAGTGGAACAACCTGCTTCTCCTCTTCTGTTGCACAAAAATGCAACTGCTTCCCATGCAAGTTTTGCAGAAGAAATTTTACTTGGCTATTAATTATGGAAAATTAAGGGAATCTTGCACACTCAATCTTACTATGGGAGGAAGGACAGTTGCCCAGTGCAATATTTGGAAGCTGTGAAAAAGCTTACAAATACAGGAGTTTGGACTGATCTATGTATAAACCCTTTCTATCTCCCCCCCCTTAGCAATTCCACATCTACATTCCATCTTTGAATCATGGTTTTTTGTTTTCTGAGGATGCCAAATTATAAATCATACGTGGAGTGAGAATTCCTCATGAGCACACATCTGGGAAAGTTTGTGCTTTGTTTATTTCAGCAGCAGCAGAGTTTTGGGAAGAACTATGCAGATGATTTACATATGATGTAAGGTTTTCTCAGGGTCACCATACACCTGTCCTGTTGTGTGTTTGGTGTGCATCTCCTTTCACTCTGCTGGATGAGAGACAGGAATGGTTCAGGAATGAAAAAAACCCACAAAACTTTAACACTCAGGTTGGAAGAGCTGGTGATGGAACAGAAAAGCATTTGAAGTAAATCTCCTTGTCACATGTCACTGATGGACAGTGAAAAGCAGCAGGTGCCTGTGGAAAGGTGTAATATCACAATATCCACAGTCCCTCCTCAGGCTGGTTTTTTCAGCTCCCATTCAAGGGACTTACTGAGCAGAGGTGGCTTTACCTTGTGGGACTTCACAGAGGCATCTACCCTTTGTGAGTTTATTTAATCCATTTTTTTTTGGATCACATTTCTGCTTTTGGCCTGAGCAGCTTTCTGTGGAGATGAGTTCCATCATGTAACAAAAGCAGGCAAGCTTCCCCACACGTGTCCTTCACGAGGGACTTGGTCAATGGATGATTTATGTTTTTGGCAGCCTCAGAAAACAGTCATTGTGAAGACATGGAGTGTCTTGGAGGGGGAAGAAAGGGAATTATCCACAAATCAATCAAATATTGCTGGGGGTTTGCTGTGTTGGTTTGGTTTTTACTTTCCTTGACACGTTGATTTCAGTGTTCCTGCAATTTATATTAGACCATCCATGATTTTATAACCTTTTATCATGTGCTCTAATAAATAGTGTATCTCCAGGCTGAAAGGTCCAAGTCTGTCATCTCTGTTCCTTTGCATCTTCCAGTTCTGTCCTTTTTGTATTGGGTGACCAAAACTACCTGGCACTGGTGTGCACTGTGGGCAGTGGCACAGTGATGCTGATCACTTTGTACTTTCTTCTTGTCACCATTTTAACTTGATGTTTGCTTGTGTTTTTTCCCCACTGCCACAAGTATTCACTACTAGGCCCATTGATGGTGACCCCAGAAATTTGTCTCCTGAGCTGCAGTGTTTAATTTGGAGCCCATTGTTTGGTGGATATGGCAAGAGCTGTTTTCCTTCATGAGCAATTCTGTGCTGACACAGAATATAGCTTTTTTTTTTTTTTTTTTCTTCTCCTAATTTTTAAGTGATTTAGTGCTGCAAAATACTCCTGCAACTCTTTGCAGGCTGTTTTTGTTACAACTGTCCTGAAGAAATTAATCTTGGCAGAAGATGCCATCTTGTTATTTATCTCTTTTCCAGACCATTTTTAAATACACTGAATCCTGTTGCAGATCTCTGTGGCACCCTGTGAGCAGCCCTGCTTCACTGTCAAATTCTTATCCCTGATTTTCCATCTTGTCAACTGCTGCTGACTCACAGCAGGGTCCCCTCTCCAGAAACAGTTTAGTTTCTTAAGAATTGTTGGGAGGGTCATTGACAAAAAAAAAAAATATCACTGTTCAAAAGTGTCAAAATCCACCTGCCCAGGCAGATGTGAGTAAAGCCAACTTCTTCCAGAGGTGGGGAGGAAAAGGGAATGAGAAATGTAGGAATTTGCCAGCTGATGGCAGTGTTTGAAGGAGCCATTCCTGAGACAAGTGGAGATTGGCAAAGAAATGAGGGTTGCACCAAGGGCTGAGGGACAAGGCCCCAGGTGAACACTCTAAAAATGGGCACTGTGAAATGTCCCCATCAAATGTGAGGCTGTTGCAAGGTCAGTGACCAGTCCCAGTCCCCAGAGGAGTGTGATATCTGCCAGTGGCCACGACACACTGAAAAATGAGCCCAACCCAAATCTCTCCCCCCATTCCCAAACCCTGTCTATTATGGGCACAAAAAATAAAAATAAAGAAAATGAAAGGTGTTTTCAGGTAATTATTCTTCAGGACCTGTACACTAAATACTTGCCTCTGTCCATGCATGCATGCACAGGATCAACCTCTTTCATCACACAGCCTAATCCAAAATCTCCAGCAGGTCTTGGGACATTTGTTATTCTGGCTCATGCAGACCTCCAGCTGCAGAATGTTTATTTGGCTGTGAAAAGTCTATGAAGTAACAATCTTTGATGGATTCAGCATATTGTTTTCTCTTCCTTTTTTGGGATGTTGTTTGCCTCCAGCTCTCTTGGGAACACATCTCTCTTTTCTGTGTATCATAAATACCAGAGGCCACAAAGGGCTGTGGAGGTGGCACAGGTAGGAGCACTGCACAGAGCTTGCCTAAAAGTAATGCTGTAATGATTCCAGCATGTTAATGTTTAACCTTGCCAGCATTTCAGGTTGCTAATAATTTATCCTTGCTTATTAGTAGCTTATGACCTGATTAATACCACCACACTGGGATTGTTCATGGAGGCAAGTGAAGGAAGTAAACTCTGGCTCTGTCAGCATTGTTGGGAAAGCAGATAGGGAAATTTATTATTTATTGAGTGACCTCTCCAAGACCTTTGTGTGGTGGTTGATATAAACAAACTGGTAATTGCAAAGAGTGAAATAAGTAGAAGGCAGCTTTTTAAAACTTACGGGTGTGCTGTGTAAATGACGCTTCCAGGACGAAGTTCAAGTCTGTATGTTACAAATCTATTTCAAAGGGATTGTTGGAATATATTTTTAAGCAAACGTTTACCAGCTGTGTGAAGGCATGAAGCTTGTTTAGAAGCCCAGAAATATTTTACAAGGTGAAGACAGAGCATGCTTTTGTTCAGAGCCCCTGACCTAAATTTTAAAAAATACTTAGTGATTTTTTTTTTTAAAAAATGTATATTTCAGCTTTTAGATACAATGAGCTGAGAAGAAATTAAAATAGATGTTAAACTCTTAAAATGTGCATTCTGTGCAGAGAAGAGGTAAATGTGAGAGGTCTGGCATGTTTCTGGCCACATACCCAGGAGGGCAGGCAGCAAAGCTTTGACCTCTGCCCTTTGCTGTCTCTGTGTTGTTATTGCTCAGATCTTGGGAAGCAGCTTCACATCTTGAAAGGGGAAATGTGGAAATGCTGCCTGTGTGAACCTGCCAGTGCAGGTGCCAGCTGAAGATGCCATTTTATAAACACTGAAGCAGGTAATAAGTTTCAGACATGTACAGTCCCATAAGGTGAACCATTTGTTGACAGAGGCAATTTGAGTAGTTGCTCATCAGTGAAAGTAAATTCTTTACATTCCTGGCTCTTGCCTTCTTATATTAAAAAAATCACATTTTGTGTAAATAATTAGAGGGCCTGTTGCTTAATTCCAGCAGATAATTGTGGGAAGATTGTTTTTTAGGGAGGTTTTGCTTGTTTCATTAAAAAGGTGATGAGATTTGCAGATGCTTCACTAACATAGATATGCACTATTACTGTTATCTTTTCATCTGGACTGATTGCAAATCACAGTGAGTGATTTGTGTTTAAAAAAACACAAGTGATGTATTAACTCCTCTAATATCTCATTGCAGATGAAGTTTCATTTGATCTTAGTAGATAATGTTCAGCTGGAGGATAAAGCTAAGTGTTGGGATTGCAAAATTTTGCACAGGAGTGAATTTTGCTTTTTATAAATCTTACTATTTTCCTCTAGGGAGGGGGAAGAGGGAGAGAAATAGCTTGACAGGAATCAGTTGTTTTGATTTAAGAGAATGTGAGGAAACGGTATCTTCCAATAAATACAGATTTTATTAAAGTTAAATACTGTGACAAATAGTTTAGACTTACAAAGTCAGATTTGGTATGTAAGCAGAGCAACTCCACTGAGATTTGAGTGCATTGCTAAGATTAATGAAATATACTTTGTAAAGAAGGGCAATGATTCACTGAGTAAAAATAGGCAGCATCTTAAAGACCTTGTAAACACAGCTATTAATTTTACAACTAGAATCTTATACTCTTTGTCTTAGTCTGAGAATAATGCCACTGCATTCCCTGGAACTATTCAGTGGGTACAAATTCAGCTCTTAAATAGATTTTAAATAGATTCTGACAGTGGCCACGGTTGCATTTTTGTTTGTGTGCTTTGTCCATGCTTTGGAAGAGCTTCATGACACTTCTGCTGTATAAAATATTAATCTCTTCCCTCTTAAGCCATCACCCACACCACAAATCCTGCCTGATACACTTGCTGCAGACAGTAATAGCAATACAAAAGGAGCCACAACTGACATGCCTCTGCTCTTCTACCTACTTATTTCAGGATTTAGCAGTCTAGAAATACTCCTTGCTGTGAGGCACTAAGTCCCCCCGTTTTTCATTGTGCTTAAAGCTTAGCTTGATGCTGTAGTTCACCTTTGATTTGAGGGAAGGGGAATCTCTTCCCCCTTCTCTTCCATAAACTCAAGTCTGGTAGTTTTTATTCATTCATTTCAGTATGAGAGAGAAGCTTTCTTTAGCTTGACACAGTTCTGCATTGATCTTTCCACCAGCTCCTGTTTTATGCCACTGTCTTGATCTTCTGCATGAAGTGTATATTTGTTTTCTTTCAAAAGAAGGAAGCCTCAAAATTTGGGCAGGAGGCAAAGACTCAATTCAAGCTCAATGATATTATTTTTAATGGTACATGGCAAAGTCCCCATCATTTTCCATTGAACCCACTAGCCATGAGTGTATTTTTTTTCTTCTAAGCTAAAAAGCTCAAGAAAGCATATTTGGTGCCAATTCCTTTAACTTCTGAGGAATAAGCCAAAGGCTCAGCTTACTGTTTCTGCAGGAATATTAGTAATCACTTTGTATCAATGGGTAAGCACAGACATCACAAGTAAAATTTACTGTGTGAATTCTGTTGGGATTTTAAAGTTTTCTCCTCACTGTTATGATTTACTGTTTTTACCATTCTTGCAGGGTCCAAAACCTCTATTTTTAGACTAAAAGCAAGAATCCTTAATTCATGTCCATACAGTAACCTGCCTATGGGAAGAATCAGTCCAGTTGACCAGATTGGCATCTGGGTATTCAAGGCCTAATCAAAAGCTTAGGCTTTCATGTCAATCTGTAACAACAGACCTAAGTGTAATTTGTGCTCTGACTCAACCTTGTTTTTAGCAGTGAAAGAGTGTTATTTGACAAGCAGCTCTTTTTCTGGCCAGGGTAACCCACATACCAACCCTGCAATGTGGTGAGAAGTGATGGGATGTGACCTGTGCTGGTGAGCACTGTGCCATTTGTAAATGTTCTGTCTGTGGCTATCTACATCTGCCTGTTCTCTTACTGTACATGCTTTTCAGGAAGACTTAATAGAACCTTTTGGGTGAAGTGCAGATCCCTTAGAGGATGCTGTAGCTGGGCTTTTGAGTGGTGGGAATTGCTTTTCCTTTGCTGTATCCCAGTTCTGCAGTGCCAAGGGGCTCAGCCCCTTCCCTGTCTGCTGGGAAGGGGCAGGGAGAGGGCTCAGGGTATGGCCATTTCATCCAGCCCCTGGGAGCAAGAAACTTCCAGACCTAGGAGACACATCAGGGACTCACAGCTGTTTAAGAGGGCTCTGGGATCACTTAGAAAGTGAGCAATTTTTTTAAATGTGAGTAAATGCTGCACCTGGAAAGAGGAAAGGACTCAGGAGGCTGAAACTGGAGTGGAGGAGGCCACCAAGCACCATTTACAGTTGTGTATCCCAGCACTGGCACAGGAGGTTTTTTTTTCTTGCCTTTTAAGTTGTGATAGATGAGGCTGGAGAACAGGAGGATGATCTCTACCACCAGTTAACTTGGTGCATCTGAGTCAACTGTTTAATCTTTCATGGTCAAAATCTCCTCTGCAACAGACCTGTGTTCTGTAAAGCAGCTGAACTTAAGGATCTAATAAAGGAATATTAATGCAGGTGTCTCCGTTACATGGAAAACAGAGTATGCAATGACGTTCCCTTCTGCTGTGGAGCAGCATGTGGTTTTTATTTTCTGTGTATAAATCAGCATATTTTATTTGTTTTGTAGTAATTTGTAATACATGGATCAGTGTATTCTACAGGAACTTACATTAATTATTCAGGAATATCCCCTGTTTAATTGTTAGGACTAATTTTTCAGCCTGGTTCTTCTATTAGCTGTGCCATGTAAGCAAATTTTTAAAAATGCATGTCATCATTAATTATCTTATGGAGAAGTCATGATTAATGCCACTCTGATGTCTAAGCAGATCAAGGAACATTCCTATAGCTGACACCCTGGAAACTTTCCCTTTGAAGTCACTGTAGACTTTGGCTGATTGAAAGCCTCAGCACTATGTCCAGGTTGGTCTTTCTTCTCAAAATTAGTTAAACCAGATGAATTATTTTTGCTTCTTCTTGATTTTTTTTTCTTGAGATGAGTGCATATCATGTTCTTCCTGAGACACTGAAACCAAGTTTACCTCCCATTTTCTTAAGTATTTTACCACCAATGTTTGTAATTTTTCTTTACAGGAATGGCTTAATGAAATTCTTGGAAGTTTTCTGAAAGCTTTTGAAAATCCTGCTTTGCTTTCTCAGTTTTGGGCAGCTCTGTGCTGACGTGTGAAAGGGAATATGCACATACCTGAAGGGTGATAGCATTACTCCTGCAAAGTTTATAAGCTTAAAATAAGCTCACATATATTGAATTCAGCAACAGTTAAAAGCATATAGGTATGGAAAGCCTTATGTAGGCACTGAACCTTTCTCACAAAGCTGGCTGCTAGGGGCTATGTCGACAGCTCAGTGATTTTACAGAAGTGACCATTAGTGTTTCCTGTCCTCCTTGTGAACTTTCAAAATATTCAGTGTTTACCTCTGATGATAGTAGCAGTGCAGATGCAGAATCCCTGAGTGCTGCTCAGAGCTGGCAAGAGCAGCTTAAAGCTGAACTAATCTGTGGCTCCAGGTGGGCAGAGGTGAGGAGCAGCCCCTTGCTTGTGGTCCCCCAGAGCTTCTGAGCCAGAGGCAGCAGCAGAAGGTCCCTGCAGTGACACTGCACTCACAAATCTCAGCTCCCCACTGCACCAGCCATTTGCAGGAGAGTAATTCATGTTATTTCACCTCTTGCATATAACCAGTTGAGAAAGTCGTCCTCTCATGCAGCTTCAAATTCTTGTAACCAAGAATTTGAGATTGCAAGTAATTCTGCTTTCTGGGAAAGCATTTTGCTGTGAGGGGAGTGTGTGGCAGTTGTAGGGCTGCTGGTTTCCTCCAAACAATTTACCCAAGCAGATTAAGATCTGAGATTTTCCAAAGTACAAGTGCAATAAAATGCAGTGGAAAACAAGAGCTCCTGCTATACTGTGGCTACCTACTCACAGGGGAGTTGAGACAGAGCATGCTGCCCACCCCATCTGACAGCAGTGGGATTCAAGTCTTGGTTTGCACCAACAAAGTCATTTACAATAAAAACCAAAGAACTGCTCTGGAAAGCACTGAAGGAATTACTTTACGTGGGAACCTACAGCTTCTTGGGGGAAGGACTAGAAAAAAGGAAGAGAAAATGCTGAGGCCTTTGTTCCCAATGATAAAAGCCAGGACTCCACGTGCTCCCTGCCAGGGAGGCTCAGCAGTGCTGGGTGGATTGGGCTCAGAGCAGTGCCTGGGGCTCCCTCTGGCTAAACCAGCTGCAGCTTGGTGCCACTTGTGTGCCACTGCCACTGCCTTCCCTGGGGCTGTGTCACATACCAGCCTGCATCAAAAAAATAGTGCTGATAGCCAGTTGTATTTGCAACCTGCCCTTTTAAAGGGAGTGAAGGTTTGCAGGCAATTTTAGGGCTTGGCTAAGCTTTACATCCACACAGGTGCCTCCCTGTGATCTGCAGAGGTTGTGAGTGAATGGCTCCCAGCAATAATTGCTGCCAGTGAAATATGGGGCTAATAAATGTCTGCAGTTAGCAGCAAACTGAATAACATATTTTAAATAGTAAGAATAGTGTTTGAACTCCCATAAGTGTAGCAACATGTAGCTGTAGACTTTGTTAATGAATACAGTGTAAAATTAAGCATATGGAAAATATTTCCATTTCTGTTTTCTGATTTATAACTTACTTTAAACACTTAGGGACAATGTTCTTTCCTGCAAAGGAAAATGACTGGTGCATGGACAGGTTATTAAAGATATTTGATTTTCACCTTTGAATATGACTTTATTCCCCCAACCCTCATGTGTGAGGAAATGTGTGCATGTGAGTAGCTCATCTTGTTTCAAAGTAGAACACATCTGGCTTCAGAGTCCACCTCTGAAAAGTGACTTAGAAGCAAAACCTGTAAAAATTTCAAGAATTCTTCTTAAATCTTTGTATCATTAGGCAGTCATCTCCAAGTCAGTCTGCTTTAAGGTCTAGTCTGGGACCTGTTTCCAAAGTATATGAACACCAGTAGGTTTTGCCAGTTGGCAGCCTGGGACCTGAAATATCTGTTATTACTTAGTGCAAGTACACCATGCTACAGACTGTGATTTAGAAGGCTGGTGTTTGCAAATCATTTATGAAAACTTTCTTTTGTTTCGTCTTGTAAAACTTTGTAATTCAGCTGCTGCCCAGGGTGCTGTTAAGCTTGGGGGTATTAAGTGTTGCAATGTTTCTGTTTTAAAATCACAGTTTTAATGCATTTTAGGAGTTTCAAACTCCACAAGCATTCTCAGAACATAGAACATTTCTCATTACCAAAACTGATGCTGAAATAAACTATTAAAAAAAAAAAGAAAAAAGTGAGTAACTCGGCTGAGTCTGTGGTGTCCTATAAAACCTTTCAACTTGGGGAATGGAGTGTGTGTGTAAGGAATAAGCTCCCAGGCTTAGGACAAAATGTTTTGATCCTGCTGATGCTGCAGAGGCAATTCTTTCTTAAATACTTTAACATCAGTGTAACTGGCATTTTGGCATCACTGCCTTACATTGCTCCATGTCAAGTCAGGGTATTATTTTACTTGGTTTAGGAAATGTGTTTGTGCAGCTTCTGTTTTTGAATGATATCATAGACTGGGTTCCTCAACCTAAGACAAATACCAGTGGAATCTGATGGAAAATGCACAGCCTTAATAGATGTGCTGGTATGCCCTGTTGAATTTTGTTGTTGTATTTATTTTGCTCGGAAAGAGAAAACAAGTAATTAGCCAAGAAAGCTCACAGCTGCATAGCACACTCCCCTCTCTCCTATATACACACAGTCTATTGGTATACACAAAACTGGCACTAATGAAACATAAATAGATCCTTTTCCTGTATGGAAAAGACTTCTAGCATTGAAAGGGAATGAAAGCAATGGGATTCTTTGGAAATCCTAGTTATTTGGGTTCCCAGTTTGGATGATAGGCTCTGAAGCCCTCTGTGGTTCCATACATGGCATGAAATCTTCCTGGGTTGCTTGAGGTTTCTTTTTTTTTTTTTGTTCATGTGTTTGTTTAAACCTGTTGGGAGATGGGATCCTTTTTCTGGATTTCTATAACAACATTATTTGCTGCTTCCAGCAGCACCCTCCTCTTCCAGAATCAAAACTCCTCTTTGCAGCCTCCTTCTGTGTTTAATAACATTCACCCCTAAACCAACAGCCAGGTCCCTGCTGCTTCTGCTGTTATCTGGCCCCATTTTAATTTCTTGCCTCAGTTCCTAAGAGCAGTGCTGTGCATGAAGCTTGGCAGCTCAGAGCAGTGCTGTTCACACCAAGCTGTTGCCCCTGCACCTCTCTCTTTCCCAAGCTAAAATAGCTCCACTTGCAGACCTGGCTGCACACCAGCTCTCAGCCACTGGCTCTATCTGTTCTGTCCCCTCCTGCTTCTCTGAGCAAACTGCCATCACATCCTCTGTCCTTTCTTCACCTGCAGTTCCTCTCAAGATCATTGTTTTGAGAAGCTCAGAAGCAATGCAATGAAGTCATGGCATTTATTTCTAGGCCTCCCTAACATTTCTGGTCAGAGATGCCTCACGTTCCAGGAATAGTAGGGTCTGCACCATGGTACTCTGTGCTCTTCAGAACTTGGAATAAAATTCAAAGAGACCTTCTGCATTTTATTTAAAAGGAGGAAAGGTGATCTGGCTTCAGATGAGACAGGTTGGATTCACTTACATAGACTTCATGAAACATGGCAGGATGCTACCCTACAAAACCCTCCCAGCAGGAACAAGCTAATGAATTCCCCATTACTGTTCTCATACAGCAGCTCAGAAGTAGATAGTTTTTTCCTTTAGTGAAACACATTTCATTTTCAATTCTGTGCTTTTTTAACAATTACTTTTCTGTTCAGGCAGTCCCTTGACATCAATAGAAAACTTCCTCTGAACACCTTAAACCTCCTCTTTGAACACCTCTGGGAAGTTCATACCATTGGTTAGGGAAGTGCTAGCCCAAGCTCAGCCCCATCTTTCCTGTTATCTAGTAGAAACCCTTCATTCAGATTTTCTGCACATTGCATGAATTTCCTCTTCTGTCTGCCTGAATTTTTGGAAAGCCTTAAACACTGGCAGTGGCTCTGCAGAATTTTTTCTGGGGAGTTTGGTAGAAGGTGAGCTGGAATGGTGAATTATAACAAGAGTAAAGAACATAACATCACATAATTCCCCAGGAGACTCAGGTTCTGCTCTCAGCCTTGTGGCTCTGTGTGCAAACCTGGGGCTGCTGGACCCTCAGCTCCACAGAGCTGCTCTCAGTGACTCCCTAAGGGCTCTTGGGGCTTAAAAATCCTCCACCTTTGTCTCAGAAACCCTTCCATTTCCAGTGTGTGCACTGCAGCAGGATAATGGAGAGTGGCTTATACACATACATTTTCAAGAGGTTTGTTCTTCCTATAGGCAGAGGTATTGTATACAGGAATAATTTAACTCCCCCCCCAACTTGTTTGTGTTTCATGGTGACAAATTTGAAAGGTACCAGTGACTAAGTTAGATAAACTTTGAAATGCCTAATTGTTCTGTTTTTCAAACGCACCCTCGCAGTAATGTTCAGTGCTTTAATAACAGTTTCCTTAGAAAGTTCAAAATGTTTTACATGTCACGATGCCAGAAAAATCGGGAAGGGAAAACAAAACAAATATGTAATTCTTAATGGGAAAGGTCACTCTTCTATCCCTTCCTCCTACCTGCTGAAAAGAGTTATTTAACTGTGTGTGTTTGGCCATCTGAAGTGGTGCCCCCCTGGAGCTTTTCTGCTTTTGGTGCGGAGAATTTCAGTCTCTTATCACAGCCCTTGGCTCCTTCATGTGTGTGGAAACAGCTGTTGCCACATCTTTATCGTGGAGCCGTGAGCAGCCACGGTGAGCAGGCAGCAGCAGGAGCCACAGCAGATTGTGGCACCTCGGGGCAGCCGTGGGTGCGTCTGTCCTGCTCGGCTCACCGAGCCTTATCTGGCCAGGCCCTGGGCCAGGCTGCAGGGAGCTCCCTGGCTTTGTTTTCTCTCCTCACAGGGCTCCTGTCCCCACCAGAACTGTGGCCCTCGAGTGCAGCGGGCAGTCACGTAAGAGAAAACATCAGGGAAAAGCTGGAGCAGGGATAAGGAGAGGAGGCAGGCTGGTGATGGGATCTGAGCTGTGCGTGCTTGGCAAGCTGATAAGGTGGCTGAGCCTAATCAGAGACTGGCCAGGCACTGTTTGGGGGGACAATCGGTGTCCCCAGGACACAATGGGAGGGGAACTACGTCCTCGCACGCACACAGAGGGAGGAAGGCTCCACTTGACAAAGTGGATATTTTAACCGCGGTTATTTTCTCCAGTTTCGCCGCTGCGCCTTGGCAGAGAGGCTGCAGATCTCTTTCAAAGCACTCAGAGGAAGTGAAGTTACAGAAAAGGATCAAAATGGGTAATCACTGAATAGCTGCATTTCCATCCTGCCTTTGTATGACACGTTGTTCTTACATACAGGCACAGGAATATGCAGTCAGCTGAGTGACACTTACAGGGAGTTAATGGCTGAAACCACTCAGAATTTGCTCAGGAGATGCCAACACTTTCCTCCTGGCTGTGATTTCTCTCCCTTTGCTGCAGCCTTTCTCGGGGCTCTCAGCTGGCTTTGCTGTGAAAAACTCTGGTTCTTACATTTTTATCTCAGGGTCCACAAGCTCTCCTGCCAGTGCCATCACCCCACCTTAGCCTCATGGTGCAGTCTGACGTGTACATGGCATCCTTCCTTGTTTTGTGTCATTTGTAACACTCAATTCCCATTAAAAACCCTGTTTTTTCTTATTTCCCCACAGGAGTCTCTTCAGGGTATGTTTTTTATCTTCTGCCTCTTGATACATTCACAATTAAAAAAATGATCTCTTGCAAAATGCTACAGCTACAAAAGGCTGGAAAGCTTTAGGACCTCTTGTAACTGTTTTATGATAAATACTGCTCAGCAATCCTTTAAGCACACCTGCACTACATCTGGCTCTCCAGTGAAGGCTAAGCTTGTTTGCCTGAGTTATTTTGCTTTTTAATTTACATACATAATTTGGACTGTTTGTATATTATATTAGGCACTTAAGAATTGTAGGCAATTCTGCCTAAACCAGAGTCACATCTTGGACTCTGCTACTGGCCTCTGTAATCTGTATTTTTTTTCTGTGACAGTAACTAGAGCCAGATGACTGAGGAAGGCGTAATGCTTTGACTGTCCCATAATAAAATATTTGGGAAAGTTTTTTTTATTTTATTGGTAGCCAGGGATCACTGGACAGCTGAAATCTGATGCTTAGCACTGATTTTTGATGTGTTTTGATCCAAGCACCCACGCATGCTTCCATAGGCTTCCTAATAACTTGCTGGAGTTACAGCCCAGTCCTGGATTATCCTGAGAAGATGAACAGCCACACCAAGGGATCTTCTGCAGGCACCTGGACAAAGTAGCTAGAGAAGCAGCTAATCCTATTCTTAGCTCAGCATGCTAGTTATCTTTAAGAGGACAGCCTTCCAGAAATGTCTGGTGACATATTTGTCCAAGGGAGGGAGGCCTGTGCCAAGATGCTGTGGGTGCTGCTGAATGGAGTTGAGTTTAGAAGGAGAAAAATCTGTGAAATGTGAACTCAAAAACACAGCTGTTGTTAAAGAAAATGAGAAGCTGTTCCCACCAACACAGATATATTCAAGATACAGATATTTTTAAAAAAATTATTTTTTAAGTATCAGGAAATTAAACAGTAAATGCTGCGGTGTCAGCCAAAGTTAACTCTACCTAATACTTTTGGCTTGGCCACCAGAGGTGGCAGCAAGCTGTATGTGCAGTTAAATGCTGTTTTTATTTCATTTCATTTTGAACTTAAAGCCCTTTATGCAGGTTAAACATTCTGGGACTTGTGCTTGACTGTCACCCAGCAGTTTGGGCTCTGTGTGTGTGTGTAACCCAGCAGTGAGTAGGTGTTACAGTCCTCCCTCTGTGCCTGCCCTGCAGCAGCTCCACATTTGCTAACAGCTCCAGCAGCAGAAACTGGCTTGGGGTCTCCCTGCAGTGCCTGTGCTGGCAGCTGCTCACAGGTGCCCATCAGATCATTGTAAGCACCAAGGATAAAAAACAAACCAGCACTTTAAGAGCAATCCCAATCCCTGGCAAACAACTGCTCTCTGTTGCTTCTTTCCAGGGCATTCAGTCTGCCACAGAGAGCTCTGCCTGGGAGAGGATGTGCAGGCACCCACCCCACACTGCTGGGCCCTGCACCAGAGCTCCCTGGTAAGAAATTTTGTGTGCTTCCAACAGCCCCAGAGTCAGATGTTTTAATCAGGAAGCCTCTCCTGAGGTGCCTGAGCCCATTTCTGCCCACTTCCCTCTGTCTGGGTGTCAGAGCCTTCCCTGTTTCTCTGGGGAGAGAGCTCTCCAGTGATAGCTCCACAACATGGCTGGGAATCTTTTTTCTCCTGTATTTTTCAGCAGTGAATGGCAGGCAGGATTTAGGCTAAGGCTGTAGTGGTCAGGATGACTTTGGTGGGCACTGGAGAGGATTTGGCTCTGGGAGTCCCTCAGCAGTGTCTGGGCTGGGGCTGACCCTGGCAGGATCTGCTCCTGCAGGACCTCAGTCCCTCAGGGCTCGAGCTGGAAACCTTCAGGTGCTCCTGCTGCAAAGTGGCTGGAATTCTAAGGCTGTTTAGGTTGTGGTGCCCTCTGAGAGAAGATCAGCATGGAGGCAAGAAGAACTGTGGCTTCTGCATTGTTTGCTTTAACCACAAGCAGAGGTGGAAGCTGATCCCTGTGGACAGGTTTCAGCTGTGCCCATCTGTGCCCTGAAGGATAAATTGCTTTGAATTCCTAAAGCCATGAATTTCAAGTGTGAATATAATATAAAAAGTCACTTCAGTTCAGCAGAAAAATTATTGCCCATGAGGCAAGGAATTGTGTTTTTTTGTTATCTGCATCTTGGGTAACAAATCCGTTCTGATAAATGCAGACAATATCAAGTCCATTGTTGTTGGCACCCAAAAATAACAGATAAAGTTGTCTTGGGCAGTTCCAGTGGATGATGTCCAAAGATGACAGGCTTTTGCTGCTGATAAGTTCAAAGTAAATGTAGTTTTTAGGTATATGGGAGAATTGTTGTTACCTCTGGGTACTGAGTGTTCCTAGTCCAGTTACGTAAGAGCAAACAGTGACGAAGTTGGCTTGAAGCCTTCTTCAAGGTTTATTTGGATGACAAAGAGAGTTCCCTACTCTGTAAAGAGAGAAAACTGGGTTGATTTCACACTTGAAGCCATTCACTATGAATGCCTGTAGCAACACCTGGCAGAGGTCCCACTATTACAGAATGAAGGCACCAAACTGTGTATCAAAAATACAAGAAGAGCAAAGCGGCCAGGCAGGACATCTCTGTCAAGGAAATTGATGTCCCATTCATTCAGCCCTACAGTATGTTTTCCTTAGACATCCTGTGCCTCCTTCAGGGCTTTAAGATGGACCATAACAACTTGTTCCTGCACACAAAGCCTGGTACTCATTTGTACTTGCCAGGTCAAGTTCTTTGCTTGCACGAGGGCAGAGACCCTCCACTGAATCAGCTTATTGCAGGGGGAGCTTCCCAAGTTAAAGCAAGGTTTAAAAACTACACTTCTGCTAATGCACCAAAATGGAATTTACTGCTAAGTGATTAGGCTCTACAAGTCACAGTTTGTGCTTATTGATGATAAGTTTTCAGGCAAGAGGCAGTTTTGTGGTTTACTTTTGTTCTGGTGAGGTCTCATCTAGGGCAGTAATATTGGTGTGTAGGAAGGGGCTGGGGAGAGACTTGGTTCTGTTTCATTCCCAAACTCCCTCAGTGTCCTGCTGAGCCTGGAGCAAAGCCACTTGTCACCTGGGCCTCTATTTCTGTTGATAAATGACAAAGAACCCAGTTTCTCACCAGGATGAATGCATCATCAGGCATTTAAGAAGTGCTTTAAGATCTTCATAGGCAAGCTTTGTTCCACAGAGCAATAAAATGTATTTATTTCTGCATGTGGTTGTTGCAGTGATACATTCTGCAGCTTTATCTACCTCTCCTGTGCTTTTTCTGACAATTCCTGCTCGTAGCTGTTTCTCCTGTTTGTGTCCTTGTAGGAAACAGGGCCATTCCACATTTGACAGTCATTCCCTTCACCCTTATATGCAGTTCCATTCAAATTCAGTTCAATTGTGCATGATCTTTCCTCCCTTCCACTCAGTACTGGTAAGGCAGTGGGAGATGAATGGGACATATTTTCACTTGCATAGATTATGAAAGGAAACTTCTGAGAGAGCAGGTGGCCAAAAATGACAGGGTCAGGAGCAGGTTTGAATACAGTGATAGCTTGAAAGTTCTTTGTGACACCTCAGTAACAGTAGTTAATGGGCATTTTTGCTCCAGCCTTTGAATTTGCATAACCTAGGGTGCAGAGACTGCTTGCCTGATCTGCTGTGTAAGTGCTGCAGTGGCTGTGGCCAGTTCTGGCATCCACAGCATCATCCCTCATTCCAGTGCTGTGAACATTTTCGGTGATTAGCTGGCAGAGGGAGCCCTGGCTGGCCTGAGAGCTTTCCCTTCTGTTTACTATCATTATAATAAGATATTTGACCCATACAATAATGGCATTAGTGGCGGGTCCAAACCAAAATCTTTGGATTCTAAATGCTCTAAACTTCGGGAAATGGTCAGACCCAAATTTTGTGGCTTGGCACAAACTCTGAATGAAGTGAAACCAAACATGCCTAGGATTAAAACTCTTTTAGAGTCAGAAGCCTCACTTTATTTTGAAAGAGTTTGATCTCTGTTGTTTGAAGTGTTTCTTAAGACTTTGCAAAGGCAAGTCAGGTTTCTCTACAGTTTTTTCCCCCCCCCAATTCTTTCATATTTGTGGATTATTTTCATAGACTTCTAATATTATTTTCCCCTTGATTTTTGCCTATGTTTTCATCTCTGTAGTGAGAGGAAGAATTAACAGTTGTAGCCTTGATGTTTATAGGCTTCAAGCATTTTTTTTATGCTGTGTAGATAGATGTACACTTTTATGGGCCATACTTGGAAAATGTACTTGTGATATGGTTTTAATTTGAAATTGGTTTGACATCTGAAGTTAGTATCTTAATAGTCCATCTAATGCTTTCCCTGTGTCCATCTAATGCTTTGCCTTTGGACACTTGTGTGCTATTGAATCTTTGATACACAAAGTCCATTGAGTGCCAAACTCTGAATGCTACAGAGAAATCCTTGGATTATGTGCAATGCTTAAGGAAAGCTTTGAATGCTACCAGATCTCTAGAGAAGGACTTGAGGACCCTGGGCTGAACTTTTTTGTTTTGACACTGGTTTGTTACTTGACAGATGACAGCCTGATTTTCCTGACTGTTTATTTTCAGGAAGAACATGAGCATTTTCAGCTCTGCTCTCAGCAACTCACTTCTGCCTTCCCAAAAAGTCAGATCACAGGCATTTCTCTTAACCTTTCTGTTTACTCCCTACATAAACAAAGATTAAGGGGACCTCCCTGGGAAGTTGATGTTTAAATCCTTTAAGGAGCTCAGCGAGTGGATCTGCCTGATGGGGAGGTGGTGGGTGCTCGCACACCTCGGGCACAACAAAGAAATGAATGGGGAGTTGTTTCTCCTTTCTCCTGCTGGCCCTGCTGGTGGTTCCCCTTCCCTGTGCTGAGCAGAGAGCCTGTGGATGCCCTGTGGCCAGCAGAGACCGTGGGGCTGCAGCTGGTGGCCTGTGGGTTGGAGCTGACCCGCAGCAGGGCTTGGCTCTGAGCCTGTCCCTTGGAGGGGATGGAGAAAGGGAGTTTGGGCACAGCAGCCCCACTGCTGCTTGTTTGCAGCAGCTGAAGACCTGCCCTGGGTAACTGGAAAGAACACAAAACATTCCTGAGCCTGGAGGGGTTCTATAGGTCAATCTGGGGCTTAGGAGCCTCTCCATATTCTTTATTTTAGTGTTTGTGAGTTTGTTGTAACATCAGAGGGGTGTCAGGAGGAAGCCAGATCAGCTCAAAAAGAGTGTGGTTAGTGCTTCTTGTAATGCTGAATCCAAGTGCTCCAAATTCTTGACATTATCAGCACTGAAATAAATAAGAAAAAAAGGAAAAATAAGCCGAACAAGGAGTTTGGTACATTGTGTTGATAATGTGAGCGTGGTAGACATCCATAGACATGCATTCCAGAGATACATTTATATGTCATGCCTGAGGAGAAAATTATTGTAAAAGTGTGCTTCTTAATGCATCATCCAGACCTTGCAGCCTGAGCAAAACAGCCAAGGCTTACTCAACTAATCTTCTCCTAAAGATAATACCATGATATTTCACGCCATTTTGGGGTGTTGTTTTTTTTCCCTAGCGAGATCTGTATGCATTTATCATACATTAAAAGGCTAAGGTAAATTATTTTCCTCTAGAAAATGCCAGCTGCAATAAATCCTCCCCCCTCAGCACTCCTGTAATGGAGAGCTTGGCATTTTAAAGCTGTTGATTCACCTTGCTTGCAGGAGTCCCCTTCCTGCCAGCTCACCTTCCCAGCCACCAGCTCCTCTGCTGCTCCACTCTCTCCACTGAGAGACCTGAGGTGCTTTTCCACGTGCCCTTCCTAATCTTTCACTTGAGGCTGTGTTCCCATCCCTGCATTCTCCAGCTGATCCCACTGGCATCCAAGGGGGGAAATCTTGTCCCTTATAGCTATTCAGGGACCCACATTAGCATGTGTCCCCTAAACTCCTCTCTCCTTACCTGCAGCCCCTAAAAACCCTCCTTTGAGCTGAATGGTGCCTGTTTGAGGTTCAGGCTGTGCTGTACCCAGCGGGTGCATGGTGTGTGTATGTACTTTGTGGTATGTGCTGATGGAGCCCGGGACACTGCTCTCTGATACTGCTTTATAACACTAGAAATGTCTGCTTGTGTGCAATGTCACGTCCTAGTTGTCATGTTTATTCTGTGGCCAGCATTGCCAGTGGGATCCAGGCTGTACCTACAGAAAGAAGTGCTTTATGCATTTGGACACTTCAAGAACTGAGGTTCATCACTGTTTTTCCATGTCCCTACGTCTCTGCCCAGGTCTCAGCAGCCAGACCTTCTTTACACTGGAGCTGCCTGGCAATCCAGGCTCATATTCTTCCTCCAGACTAGAAGCAAAATTCCCAACTCCTGTTTTTTGAGCCACTTGCCTGGTTTCTGTTGCTACACTGGCTGAGGGTTTGCTAGCACTTCATGAACTCACCCCTCCAGCTGTGACTAGTAGGGACATTTCAGTATTACTTTAAAAAAAAAAAAAAAAAAAAAGAGTGGGAGTAAAACACTCAAGTTCTGCAGTGAGGCTGCACTGACAGTTTTAAATGCTTATTTGTGCTTTCTTGTGCGTTAGCACTGGAAAATGAGAATGTGAGGGTGGAGGAGAGCACAGTGCTGTTTAGCGGCACCGCCTCTGCGCAGCGGCTGGAGGGACACGGGGTGGCTCTGCTCTGGTGGCTCTGCTGTGGCTCTGCTGTGGTTTAGCTGCTGGGTGTGAGTGGCTTGGCCACCACCAGCACCACGTTATGTAAAGGTCATCTGGGCCAGGGCTAATTCTATTGCCACCAGACTTCAGCGAAAGTAAATACGCAGAACGTTACATAACCCGAGGGGAGAAGTAGGATGAAAATTATGGTGCCCACAGAATGAGTGGGGAGGGTTGTGGGAGTTGGTAATGAGTAATTTAGAACATCTGCAGACTTTTTATTATTGCTTTTTTCTTAGTATTTTCCATTTCCCTGCTTTGTGGTAGTAGTTTTCTTAAAAGACCTGGAGGCAATGTTGTATCCAGCAGTAGGTGAATTTAAAGGGTGACTTTCATTTAGGTTAGTGCTGAAATGCTGTGCTCAGAATCAGAATCCAAACGGTGCTTGAATAACCTCTGTTTGCCAAGTCTATAAAGAGCCTTACCCTACCTCTTCCCAACACCTCTCCTCCTTGTGTCCCCCAGAGCTGGGGTGCTTGTATGGGGAGGGATCTGCCATTTCCCACATCAGCATGAGCTGGCTCCTGAGGTGTTCTGTGTTCCTGTGGAGGAACCATGGTGCAGTCACTGGGGCAGACACCCCTTCTACAAACTGCTGTCTTCAGACCCCCAGTTCCACTATTGTTGATATCTTCCCCCTCCATCCCCACAAGCACAGTAACATCAATAGCACTTACAGTCTCCTTTCCATCCAGGAGTGTTTCTGGTTTTTTTAGGAAAGCTGTAAAAAGAATAATCCTCTGCTTGCAGATACAGATCTTCATGCTGGTCTGGATATATTCCCCATGCTTGGGACAGGGCCAACTGCATCTCTTTAGTGTTCAGCTTTTCCTTTTTTTCTTTTTTTAAGAACTTATCTCTATTAGATATTTGAGCATTTCATTTCTTTGTTGTTATATTTCAAGAGAGGAGATATTTCTCCTTCCACATGCTCAGTTTAATCAGAGGGCTGAAAATAGGTGTTTGGGGATTCCGATATTATTTATTTTTCCCTATTAGGATATGAGTCACGAGTAAGTGACAACACTGTCTCCAATCAGAGGGAGCCAGAGCTTGTGGATGCCAAGGACTGATCTGCTAATGATGACTTTGAACTGCACAGCCTTCTCTGAACCTCACCCTGTTCAGGTGTGGCTTTGACCTTTCATGATTCTTCTTCCCAGCACACTGAAAAGGACATTTCACTCTTTGTCAGCGAGCACATCCTGAGAGGTCCTGAGTGCTTTTTATCCCAGCAAATGGAGCAGGTGTCACAGACGGTCAGCACTGCCCAGCACTCCCTCAAGTACATCACAGAGCATCTGTTGGCAGAAGCACTCACGAAATTACCCATCAATATCTCTGCATTTCAGCTGTCACATACTCACTGCACTGATAGGAAGTCACGTGTGTGGGCCAGGCTGGGATGGCTTTACGGGAAAGATGGCTAAAAAGTAATTTCTCTTCCCTGGGAGACAGGGAGTGCTCAGGATGTTCTGCTTCATGCCACTGCCACTTACAGCCAGATATTTAATTTACAGCTAGATATTTATTTACTTATTACTTATTTACTTATTATTTATTTACTTTATTTATTTATTTACAGCCAGATATCCATTTCGGTGTAACACACCTCCTACCAAGTGGTGCCTCAAGATGTTAAATATTAAAATTGAATTTAAAAAATCAACTCCTGTTTTATTTGTTGCTCAGGGTCTTTCCCTCAGTGATGTAGTCCTTTCTGTTATACTATTGCTCTGATATGAAGTAATTTTCTCTCTTCAGTGCTAAAAATTAATTACTTTTAAGAGCAGAATGAACTGTATGTTAAAAAGCATTTACTTTCTGCATTAAAAAGTACAGCTGGCTTTTAAGTCTGGAAGAAAATTATATTGGCTTTAAGGGGAAAGAAAAGTAATTACAAATAACTGTCTGCAATGCCAGATGAGATTGGCTGGATTTTGAGGAAAATGTATCTTAATCCCTTGATTTGACAGTCGCCTGGCAGTCAGAGCAGGAAAAGAAAGTCACTGAGCTTCTTTTTCCATCTCTGTGAGGTGGGAAATGCACATCCCACTGCAGAGTGGGAAAGGAACAAATAACCCTACAGGCAGCATGACAATCACACACATGTTCTTTTCTGGAGAAACAGCCTATAGTCAGGGTATTCCTGGTTTCCAGTGACAGGAGTATCACAGGCTCTGCCCAGGTCTCCTCCAGATTCTCGTGTATGTTTACCCAAGTGCTGTGGTAGTAAATTATAGAGGTGTGTGTGTACTGTGTTCATCATAGCTGTCACTCCAAGACCTAAACAAAACTGGAGCCTTGCCATCCTGCTGCTGTGGCAACACAGGAATAAACTGTCTATGACCAAATAGTTTGAGGTCTTGGACAATAAAAAAATACCAGGTGGAGAAGAGGGATATAGTCTGTTCAAGCATCCATATTTGTGTTTTTTATGTGCATTGGACATGCTTTGTTTGCACAGAGGAGGAACAGAGGCATTGTAAATATCTTCTTTTGCTGTTTGTTATGTATTCTTTAATGTTCTCATCATCCAATGGCTTGAAGCCATGGCAGAGCAAGGTATGATACTGTTCTCTCTTCAAATCCCAAAGCACCTTACCATTCCTGTTTTAGAGCAGTTCCTGACTCCCTACCCCCCAAACAGGGAATTGAATTGCATCCTCCAGTACAGGCACTTCCAGATCCTGGATTGCTCCCACAGAATTAACAAACCCACGTGTGTCTGGGGGCTACAGAGCTAATTGCCACCTCTTAAAGCTTCACTTCCTCTTGTAAAGAGTGAGGCTGTGGTCAAGCTGTAAAACAGCAGCTTGAACAAACATGTTTGAATTTTCTGATGTGCACAATAGTTGCCTATAGAAACATACCTAAGGAAGATACAGGTTTCCAAAATTCAGGGTGATCCTTTCCTTTGTAGGTCAACCTAACCCCATGAAAACAAGTCCCCTTTAGTAAATTAAAGAAAGGCAGAGCTGGGGACATTCAGAACTGCTTTTATGGGGAACAAATAAATGGTATCTAACACATATAAAAGCCATAATATACAGCAAAAAAGCTGATGTAACATGGAGCTGCAGGCCAGTGAAGAAAGAGCAAAGGTGTAAAAACATGTCAGCAAACATAAAAATGACCCCAAGGGGATCTGAGTGAGAGGAAGAAAAAAACATCAACAAGAACAGTACATTCCTGCTGGGAGAGGGATGTGGGTGATGGGAGTTCACTGAAACACCCCAAAATGCCAGAATGAAACCTGTGGCCTTGGGACCCAGAGAGGCTGGGAAAGGGAGAGGATAGCACCAGGAAACAGGGCGGAAACTAAGTCTATGTATATCAGTTCTCAATATGCTAATTTTTTATTTTTTTTTCTGTAATTAAAAAAAAAAAAAAAAAAAGAAATCTTGACTAATACTGATTAGGGTCTTAAGACTTCAGTTATTCTAGCAATAAATACTTGTTCTTTTGCATAAACATGAATATATACACATACATTTATATATATGGTGAACTTCCTGTAATGATAGAACAAGATTTTCAGTGTAACAAAATAATTAATCATATGACATCACCTTTCAAATGAAGGCTTGGGCTGCAGGATTACAGCCTAGGGATGATAAAGGTCCACAGTTTAGTGTCACACACATCCCACCTAAGTTATTCTCACGCCCTTCAGGCTGGCCTTGGCTGCCCTCAGGACCCTTGGATGTGAATGCACATGTTGGGTCTCAGGCTGGGATAATTACGTGTGTGACGGCTGCTTGGGTGCAGGGGGGAGTGTGGAAACAAAAGAGCCTTGAGTGGCTTCCAGGGAGGCCCTGGGACCACTCTGGGGAAGTCTGTGTGCTGAGGCAGACTGACTCTCCTAAGGGTCCTTTTCCCCAAGTGAGATGCAGATGATGTGTTCCTTTCCCTGCTTAGAGTGATCAGAATAAACCCCACTGCTGGTGGGTGTGGGCTAGGCACTCTGCTTGTGCTTTCATACCAGATGGGTTAAATATTCCCCACCCTAAGGGCCACTTTCACAAGGGCAGGCAGCACAGGAGGACAGGGAGCTTGGCCAGTGCTGTGGGAAGGGGCAGAGCCATGGAAAACGTGTGTTGGGAGTGGAGATCCATCCACACGTGCTCTCTGGGGCTGCTGCTGTGTGTCACACTCTGGCTGTTCTCACTTTCCCACCAGGTCTCCCACAGCTGAACAGAAAGTGGTACAAGCTGAGAGGCAAGAAGTGGCTCTCCTCAGCAGGGCTGGGTTTCCATGCTGCTGGCAGGGACCTGCTCAGAGCCTTCTTCAACACAGGGTGACTGCAGAGCCAGCTCCCTTTGGAACACATATCAGCTGGCCATACTTTATAGATCCTTCTCTAAGGAACTTTGTGTTGGTGTTGGAGATGATTCCAGTCATGGCTGAGAGGTGGGGATGGCATCTCACACATCTGAGTTTGGGGAGACTGTCTACATCCCCTTCAGACATCCCCTTAGGATGTCCCCTAGCAGGACAGGACAGATGGCTCTGGCTGCAGTGCTGGGCTTCCCTGGGAGCACCAGCCAGGTGAGAGCCAGTCTCCATCCAAAGTGAGTGAAGGGTTGGTTCTCTTTGCCTTCAATACACACATTTCAGAGCAGGTCTCCTCTCTAAGGGCAGCCTGATACTCTCCTCCAGGGCAATCTGAAGTGCCTTAGCAATGCACTCACACAAACTTTTAACGCTGGATATTCCCTGTCTTCCACTTCTCTCATGCTTCCAGCTGAGCAGAAGAGTGAAGCTTCTGCTGTAGTCCATGGAGCAACATCAGTGCAGCTTCTTAAAATTCCCTGAGGTCTGCATTTGGATCAAGTCTTGTCCTAGGTGACCATAAAATTTTGATGTTTGATTTTGTGTCTGGTTTTTGGACTTTTGCTACATTATGCACTGCCGGATGTTGAGGTTCATGGTGACTTTTGTTCACTTACTATGCTGAATGTTAAAAGGAAATAAAAATTCTTGTACTTCAGGCTTTAAAACGTCCTTTAATGCAGGAAGAGAACCTTGGGTACATTTAATGCATTTCATCTACAAGAAGTGCTTTTAAAGGATGACTGCATTAAAAATATTTCCTCAAAATAAGGTAGAGAGCATTGGATATTCATCAACAAATACAACTGCAAATAAAAGAGGCAGCTGGTTCAAGGTTTATCTCTAAAAATTACTGAAGCATTTACAGAAAGGTTTTGTCAGGTTATTTGCATATTCATGAGTAATTTCTCCAGTTGCTGTATTTAGTTGATAATGCCTTTTTTTAATACTGTAATTAAAAAATTTCAATCTAGGTTACACTTGAATTGTTTGCTCAGATGCACCAAAGCAATTGGTGTTTTGTTTACTTGCTGTTTTAAAAACAGCTATTACCTGTAAAACATCAGTTGCAAGGAAAATTTCCATACCTGACAGATTTCTGGGAGGACCTCCCAGGTAATCAGACTCTGGACACTGCCATTTCAGAACCCCACAGCTACAGAGATGCTTCTAGGACAGGAAAGGGAAGGATGGAGGAGGAGACAGATTAGGAGGCAAAAGAAGAATGAGAGCATGCACCAGGAAAGTTGGCTGCAGCAAAGCCCAGAGCTACTGGTAAGTCTGTAAATTCTTCTTTAGCCTTGAGGCAATGAAGATTTGTATTTTTGTGAGGGTAACAAGAGAGAAGTTTCATCATCAATCCATTCTGCAAATGGTCCAGTCCCTGGCTGGTAATCCCATACTCAGGACTACAGGCTGCTGTCACCTGGCTGGAAGGTGGAAATGTTATTCCATGGGCAGTATTGGAGCAAATGAGATTCCAATTAGGACAAGTACAGAAAGCTGTGAAATTTCCATGTGCAATTTCCTTTTAAAAAGGTTTCTCCTCTCTCACATATTAGTATTTCAGTGAAATATTTCACTGAGACAGAAATATTTAGCTTTCCACTTGTATCAGCTGGTGTCAAGTTATATGATTCTATAATAATGTAGAAATCTAAAGCATGAAGCTAAGATGATGCATTTTGACCTTATCACATAGTAGTATTCCAGACCAGTCAAGTCTGAATTACCATTTTTAGTGAAAATGTTGACAAATTGTGTATCTTCTCATGGAACACTTGAGTTTAATGGAAGCATCATTTCCCAGTGGGAAAATGTGCCATTAAACAAAATGTCAACAGCTGCTGGGCTGGAGAACATGTAGTGGACAATGGAAGGGGAGGAAAAAAAGACACATGTCACTGACACACACATACACAGTTGATGAAATCAATTTCAATTTACTCAAGTTGTTCCAGCATCACTTTCAATTACATATGCCAAGGAGAAAGCTACAGCATCCAGCTGTGGGAATCAACAAGACAATTGTGTGGCAGTCGTGAAAAGAACAGTCAGCAGAGAAATTATTTGCATTTGCTTTTCTTGACAGCTGATATTTTCCTGATAAATTGCTGCCCTTTGTTGTTCTAGCTGCTTTGAAGAATCAACCCACTCAAGGGGGTGGTAGCTTTGCCCTCATTCCTGGCTTTCCATCAGCTGGCACAGGTTGGGAGGAAAACAGGAGAGTGAGACAGGAGGAGGAGGTTGCAGACCACGTAGCAGAGGTGAAGTTGGAACAGTGATTAAACACATGCTGTGAGCAGGGTGATGCTCCAGTGATGGTGTTGTCCAGAGCTGTGAGTGTTAGGGTGGATTTGGGCAGGACTAGGGGTAGAAAAGATGCTTTAATGGCTTGACACAAGCTGATGACCATCAAAACAAGTAGGCCTGTGAGGCTGCAGGCTGCTGAGAGAGGCAGAGGAACTGTAAAATTAGACATCTTCAACCTATGGAGTGTGGGTTTGTGACAGGAGAGATTGTCAAGACAGTTTGCATTTAATCTCCAAAGCATGCAGCTGTGCCATGGGATTTCTTTCCTTAGCCAGCCCCAGCAAGGAGGAGGTAGAGGGAAATCTTGGCAGCAGGATGTGCAAAAGGTGCCTGTATCAAATATGCAAAATTGTTCCCCCAGGATTTCCCTTCAGTGGGGTCATATTGTTGTTAAATGGATTGTTAAATAGGATTTAAATAGCTTATTAAATGGGGTCCCCAGCTGGGTGGCTCTTAGTGGGCAGACTGTTCCAATTATTCTGGATTTGCCCTTTTCCTGCAGCAGCCCTGCCCTGTCTAATACCAATATTTCAGCAAAATTCACTTTTGCATGAATGTTATTCTATCCTAGGATCTGGGCCAGGCCTTTATTTCTGCTAATTACAGATCAGTCATTCTTTTTCTTTTCTAAATGTTGAAAAAATGTGTTTTATGTGCAAGAATGGCTGATAAGTGATACACCCACAGGAACATTATATTTTTCTAACATCCGCCTCTGTGTTCTTTCTCTAATTTGCCTGCCACTGTCTTTGTAGAGGATCTGTCCCCTTCCCCTAGCACTGTTCCCTGCCTTTTAGATGTTTTGTTTCTTCAGCCACCCTGAATTTCCACCACTGCCACATCACAGTTTATTGCTTTTTAGTGCCTGATCAATTGGTGAGTGTGAATTTTCTCTTTATTTCAGTCATTCTTTGTAAATCTTCACTTGGTGCTTAATGGTAAAACCATTCTGCTTCATGGTGGGACCAGGGCAGGAGCACCACAAGTACCATCTAACCCCTTTGAAAAGGTGATCCTATCCTTAAAACCTGTTGGTGGTGCTTTTTATGTAGAATCTCCGGGAAGTCTTCAAAATAACATCTTTGGCCATTAAAAGAGACTGCCATGAATGCTGAAGTTGGCACCAGTGTTTTCTAAATTAGACTGAGGCAATAGAGGGAGCTCAGTGATAAAATGGTTTGTCAGTCTCAGCTGGCTTTATACGGGTGAAGATGTTGTGTGTCAGCACAGATAGCCCTGACTCATCCAGTCCTCTGGAGAGTGAACTTGGAGCCTTTGGGCAGCATTTTCACAGCAGCTCTGTGGGCAGGGATCCCACGTGCCCTCCTTGCCATCCAGGTTGGAACTGAGAGTGCCAGTCACACACAGTGGCCATTCCACAAGAGGTGTGTGCAGTGCTCGTTGCCCTTTGCCACATCTTCACTTTTGTTGTGGTGTGAGGGCTCTCCTAAAATGTGCCTTTTGTGCAGGAATGGGATGCTGGAATGTCAGCAGGTGTTGGAGGTACCCAGCCTTTGTCTGGTCCTGTTCCTGCTGCTATACAGTAAAATGAGGAGCCAGATGATCTCC